>NW_027202382.1:11107494-11750827 GCF_024711535.1 Dipodomys merriami | reverse complement strand
TATTCAAAAGGAAGATAGGATAGGTCTCTGAAGAACTTATTGAGCTCTTGCTTTAGAGAGGGATTTACTTAATGGTTCCAAAGGCAATAGGTCCAAGTTTATGTGATTGATTTTACTAATTATTCTTTATCTTAGTGGTTTTTAATTTGAGACTGCCCAAAGCTCACTCCTTTAAATCCCATCTCCTGATATTTTCCTAAAATATTGGGAAATTCTTCTGGACTGGTACTCTTAAGAGACATCTATATATAGAATTATAGTTCCTTCTTTTGATCAGTGCTCATCATCGAACTGGTTTCTATCTTCATTTTATCGTCCATACTGTTTATTACTTTCATTTTTGGAGTCTCATTTGTACTTTATACCATTGCTATCTAGGTTACAAACAAAATTATTGCCCATTTGCTTTATGGCAGGACACACTGAGAAGAAGATTAGAGGTAAACCTATATTTTCAGTTAGCCACAGATACTAGAAATATTAAATATGCTTCTGTTGTTTTCAAACTTAATTTTAGCACAAAGAAAGTTAATATTTGCTTGATTAAAAACTGAACTGCTCATTTCCCCTACAGTGTGAGTTTCAGTGAGGAAAATAAAAGCAGTATAGTAGCAGAAGATGCTTGCTTGAAACATTGGTATATATTATCTTTGCACATATCACATTTTGATTAGCAATCTATTTTTCATCTATTATCTATAGATTCATTTATATAAATATTGATGTATTATCTCTTTCTCTGTCTATTATCTATACCTATAATCTATCTATTGTCCATACTGGAGGAATCCTGAGGTTTGAAATGAGGATTTAGCCTTTGAGTCACATTCAAGTTCATTTGGTTTTGCTTAGTTTTACAGATAGGCACTCATTTAGGCCTTACTGACCTCATACTAATATCCTTCTACTTTAGCATTCTTATAAGATGACACAAAAAGTGTGTGCCACTTATAAGCTTGTTTTTGAGAAAATTCTTAAATTTTTGCATGAACTAACCTTTAACCGCAGTCCTCCTTATCTCTTCTGGAATAGTTGGGATTACAACAGTGAATCACCATGTTTATCTATTTCCACCTGTTTTTACACTGGTTCCTGCAATGGTGTTAGAAAGCTTGTATGACATAGTTTTTTTTTTTATTGTGAAAATACTGTACAGAGGGGTTACAATTACATGGGCAAGATAATGAGTACATTTCTTATCGAGCATTGTAGCCTCCTCCTTTGTTTCCCCTTCCCATCCCTTCCCAGCCTCCCCCCCCTCGGCCCCCCACCCAATCTTCCCCCCCCCACCAAAGTTGTAAATTTCGTTTTCGACATGACAACGTGTACTTCTCATTGTAAGCCAAGCCCAAAGAAACATAGGTCCCATGGTTTCCCTTATTTGCAATATGTAGTATATGTATGAGTTAAGCAGAAAAGGTCAGATAAGGTGATGTTAGGAAAATGAACCCTAAGATATGTATCTAAATGTTTTTTTCTTCCATGCATTTGTTTCTAACGCATTTATAAGACATAGTTGTTTTTTTTTATAGCTGATTCTCCAAGAAGTGCTATATTGAAGAAAATTGTAGATAGGGATTAAATTTTAATTTCCCATTAGTATATTTCAATTGCTATACCCTTCTATAACAGACAAATAGCATATTAAAATATACATAATGAAAAATTTCTCTCTGTATAAATAAATACATAAGCTTCAAATTGCATGCATAGAATAAAAGTTTAAAATCCACCTAACCCAAATGCTGAGCCTTGTGTTAGAATTGGGATGAAATGATTTTAGGTTGGATATATTATAACAAAAAAGAGAAATTAAAATGATTTTCATTGTAAGATAATTTTAATATAAGAATAGAAGACTTGTGCATACTTGAGAAACATCTGAATTTTTATATCTCTAGGTAATAGCATATGCCAGTTATTGTACATTCATTTCCTAATAAATGAGTTCATTTATAAAGAGATTTCCCTTCATTATTAGTTGAATGTTTACATCCTCTTCCTATTCTTTGTATGTATAGAGTCAATTGCTCCCTTAATTTGTTCTAGATTTTGATTTCAAGCATAATACTTCTCACAGTTTGTCACATCCTTATAGGGTTCTGTATTTTCTTTCTTCCCCCAATAGAATGAATGTAGTCAAATAAAGACATTTTTTTCTGTTTTATTCCTTGAATGAACCCCAAATTAGAAAAATGCCGATTTTCATAAATATTAATGTAATAACAGAAGTCATTATTTATGATGTGTGTCATCTAGCTAAATTTTGAGTAGATTCACATAAATGCTTAGGCAAATTCACCAAATAATGAAATGTAAATCAAAAGAAAACTGAGATTCCATCACATCCATGTAAAAAGGTTTATCACCAACAATACAAACAAGAACAAATGCTGATAGGCAAAAAAGAAAAAAATATAGAAAATTTACTGTATTACCTTGGTGGTAGGAATGTAAGCCAGTGCAGCACTGTGGAAGGAATTTGAAGATTCTTCCAACAGAACTACCCAGTGATCCAGTAAGACACATGTACAGTAATGTTCAATGATGCACTATTTGCCACATTCAAGTTACAAGAACAGCCCATGCCCCCTATAATAGATAAATAAAAATGTGATATATATACACAATATATCTGCATAGATATATATTGCATATATGCTTATACATATATAGAAATATAAATATATAGATTATGTAGATATCTATATCTATCTATAGATGTATCAATCTATCTATCTATCTATCTATATGTATGTATATATCACTTATACATGTGTGTGATAAAGTTAGAAACCAAGAAAGAGGTAAGTTTGATTTTGGTATCCTGGTATTGTATATACCTTTATTTGAATCAGAGAATGGGAACAACAGAATAGTGAGACAAAGGACACAGTAGGTACCAATGCAACAGTGATACATGCAAGACAGTATGCTGGAAATGATCTGTACTACTTGGGGAGTCAGTTTGTTGGGGAAAATAAAAGAAAATTGAGGGAAGGAAATTGAGGGAAGGGGTAACAAGTTTGACAAAAAATGTACTCATTACCTTACTTATGTCATGAAAGCCCCTCTGTGCATCACCTTGACAATAAAAAAATTAATAAAAGAAATTATAACAAAAAATCTCATTTTAACTTCAAAGTACTCACATATTGTATAGTCATCATTGATTTTATTTGATCTTTTACTTGTAGACAATTCCTTATAATATGCATGCTTTATTTTGATATGAGGATTAAGAAAAAAAAAAACAAGAACTCATATTAGACAAAATGCCCTGAGCTTGATTAAGGCATTAGGCTGAAAGAAAGGGATGAATTTAAATCAATTTTAAAGTAAAATAGCTATAGATGGGAATGAATCACAATGTGAGGCAAAAGAAAAATAGGTCATAAAGTTATTCAGGGATTTCTACTTTGAGTGAGCAAGATCTGTTTCTATAATGTTTGTGAATTGAAATTGGTTTGCTAGCAGTTAAGCTGATAAACATTTAATTGTGAATAGTATAGAAATTTGAGTTTGGACATTATTTAAAATTTGACATCATTTTATAATTGGGACAAAATTGAAAGTGCGTTGTAACATATAAATATATACATACATATAATATAATCGAGTTAGGATGAAACAAGACCAAGGGCAAAATGTCACCACTCAAAGGAGAAGCCACATCAAAGGCATTTTTTTGAGAGCCTTAATTAAGGCCTCTTGTTCTAAGCTATCCACCACACCTTCTGAATTAACTTCTCCTCAATGCATGAATTCTCTGGTAAGTGATCATCCTTTCTGATCCTTGGCTCAGATTAGAACATTTCTTTGGAGAAGTATAGCCTTCTTCACTTCCTCCCTCAATTAAATGACATTCTTAAATGACATTTCTTACCCCATTAATTTTCTTTCATCACCTTTTCATGACCGAACTCATCTAACTCATTTCACTTGCATTCGGTGAATGTTAAATCCCCAATGACACCTGACAGGAACCTTGCACACTGTGCATCAATTAAATGAGCTATGAATACATTCATCAGGATTATTCTACTATGATTATCAAGGTGACCATTTTAAAACATCCGGCCTGGCGCCATGGAACTCTATGAGGGTGCAATCACTGTTTCCTTCAAAGTATAAACCATCGTATAGTTGTCCCTCTAGTTTGCTCTTTTCATTGTGATCAGTTTTATGAAAGTGTCCCTGGAAATTCCCTTGCATTGCAGATTGTTTATTTCTCCAATTTCTTCCATCATTTAATATTATAGATTATAATGATCTCACATATGCTTTCTGTCATGGCAGATGAAAAAGACACAACTGATTTCTATCATTCGAAGATTCTCTCCAGCATGAGACAATATACCAAGTTTATGCAAAATTGCTGTTGAAGTTGCTAATGTTATTACTATAGTTAAAACTAATTTCAGTTTCAGGAATTTTAGATATGCTTCCAACTTATTTGTTTCAGCATGTCTCCATAATTCTAAGAGATATTTGGAGTCCAAATTCACACCATTATATCCAAAAGCATTTCTGTAGCATATGTCCACAAGTATATAAACATGGAATAGTTTCATCATTTCCTGTTTTACTGTAATGTCAAAAGAATGTGTTGTAATTTTAATTTTACCTGGCTATTTTCTTCAATAAACAAGAATAGGCATGGGTTTCACTTTAAAGTTGAATAATGTCTAGATTTAACCTTATCATATTTACTTTGACCCAGAAATAACTCTCTCATACTCAGGGGCTTTAAAATCACAGCACATTTTTATTAATAAATAATTTCAGATAATGTTTGGCTGGATTTGACAAAGTGGCTCTCACTTAAGGTATACAACTTCACTATATCATAATGCAGATTTGTCAGTTGGAAAGATTGTATGGCTCTATTCTACATATAACATATAATATTGCTCCTAAGGATAGGGCATTAGCAGTCTTCAATTGATAACAAAAACAAATTATAGAATTAAAAAACTCACAGAAATGTCCAAGATAAATCTAATAACACAAAGATATAAATACTCACATATACATGTTCACATACATATTATATGTATTCTATAAAATATATTGAATATTAGACTTAATCATACTGATTCAAAACTAAGAGCAAGCAAGTTCTAATGTGAATGAGATACTTATTGAAAGATTAATAATACATGCAAAGAAAATAAAATGGTCTCAAGAGGCTTATGGTATTAGTAAACAAAAATATGTATAATCAATGTGCAAAATTATGCAAATTTAGTTTTCTCATCTTTTTAAAATATATCTTCAATTAACTTTGAAATGGAATGGAAAACCATTCTAATTGACAGTTTCCTATTCAGCAGATAATGGGTAAATTGATTTGTGTTTTCAATCAGATGCAGTAAAGAAATTTTCTTTCAAGAACTATGTACATATATTCCTAAGTAAAATTTGAGGAGTAATCCCTGAAAAGCCAGAAAGGAAATGAATATTATTTGACATATTCTTAAAGGCATATATATACAGCACAGAAGGGAACTAATTATGTCTAAAAAAGACTCTTCCCTGTGGTCTTGAGACATTACTGGAGCACCTGACTTCTTTCTCAAAGTTCATAGCTGATACAATTTAGTAGAAATTGTTTTTATTCCAAAATATGAATGAATTACAGTGGTTTGAACAGGAACACCATGAACAATGGAAGCGAATTAAATACACTTCATTTTAAAGACTGCTTTACCTGGCAAAGTAGTAGCCATTAGATAATACACAAAAATGTGTCTTTATAGTTGTAGAAAAAGCTGAAGAAATTATACTGGGCCACGAAAGCACTTAAAATGGACAGAAAAATACAATGCTGTACAGAAAGAGCCAATTTTATTTACATTTCATGGGATAAACCAAGAGACTTTAGATTCCTTAAGTGTACAATCAGTTAAATTGCTCTACATAGGTTTTAGCTACTTCATTTTAAAAGACAAGGTATAGTATTTCTAGTATGCCTCAAAATATTATGCATAAAATGAAGGTGATGGCATTAAATCAGGCACACATGTGGAAATTTTGGAGTAACTAAATGTATGATTTGGAAAGCAATTTAATATCACATGGTTATAAAGCAATTTTAATCTTTAACAGTATCATTTCTGTATTGACATTACTGAACATTTTAACCTTCTGGACATTCTAAATAATAAATGTAAAACAAAACGACAAGTGGCTCATCATTCTTATAAAAGTAGATATAAAATTACTTGTAAATAACAGAAATTATATATAAAGTATATATATATATATATAGTTAATAGATTAAAAAGGGATAATAGCCTATTAATTTATTATTTAAAAACAAACTTTGTTCTGCTTTGATTGATTCTTTCTAATTAATTAGACTGCTTGATCACACCATGTAGTCTATTATACTTTAGTTAATTCATTTGTAAACTCTTGCACAGAAATTAGTTTACTTATAGATTTATAGGCACATTCTAGCTACCACAAATGAAGGAAAACTTGAAATCTATGCTTTTCTGAGTCTGACTTACTTCACTTAATATCATTTTCCCCCATGTCTTTACATTTCCTTACAAATGGTACAATATCATTCTTTTTAATGAAAAAACAAAATTCCATTGTTTCTATAAGCCACATTTCCTTGATCCTTTTGTCCATTGAGGGGTATCTAGGCTGATTGCATGTCTTGGTTATTGTAATGAGCATGTTGTGCTGGTAGTTTTAGAGGGGCCTTGTTTGTGCTCTATGGGATAAATGCCCAGGATTGGAATTGCTGGGTAATGATGTAGCTCTATGTTAGTTTTTTTGAAGAATCTATATACTACTTTCCATAGGCTGGAAAAAAACTATATTGTCACAAAGTTGTAATCGAGTTCCCTTTTGGCCACATCATTGTTCGTTTTCTTGACAATGGACATTTTAACTGGGGTGAGGTGGAATCTCACTGTTGGTTAGATTTGCATTTCAAGTATGGCAGCAAAATACGTAAGAGACAGGAGGAACAAGAGAAGAGGGGTTGGGCAAAGTAGGAAAGGCTGGAGAATGCAGTCAAGAATCATTGTATATGTACCACAATTACAATGGAATTCTATGGCTCCATCAGAAAGAATGACACTGTCCCATTTGTTAGGAAATGGAAAGACTTTGAAAAAATTATATTAAGTAAAGTAAGCCAGACACAAAGAAACATAGGTCCCATGATTTCCCTTATCTGCAATAACTAGTATATGTCTAGGACAAGCAGAAGAGGTCAAAAGCTTTGTACATATGACCATATAAGATGATGCTAAGTGAAATGAACCCCAAGATAGGGACACAAGTGATTTTAACTTTCTTGTTGTTCTTTTTAATGTATGTTCTTCCCCCATGGTATAACCCCTGTTTTTGCTGTATTTGATTCTGGTGTCCTGCATCTTGTATATACATTTTTCTAATTTGGGGAAGAGAAGGGAAGTAACAAAATGCTGAAATAAGGATACAGGTTGACCCATTGTAACAATGAGATGTACAAGACATTATGTTGAAAACAAACTTTACAACTTTGCAGGGCAGGGAGAGAGGACTTGGGGAGGTAGGAGGAAAGGGATAGTAGGGGGAAAACAAAGGAGGCTGTAACAATGCTCGGTAGGAAATGGACTCATTACTTTTCTCATGTAACTGTAACCCCTCTGAACAGTATCTTTACTATATATATTAAAGGAATCATGTTGTATACCACAAATTTTTTTTAAAAAAGGAAGAGGTAAGTCAAAAGGGGGATGAAAATTTTGAAAGGATGATACAGATGAAAATGCATTGATAGCAAAAACTATTAATAAACATCATACAAAAATAAAGAAAAATGAAGTAAAGAGTGAGTTGTGAGGGTTGCCTGAGAAGGTTGAAAGGGATGACATTGATCAAAATGTATTGTGTTCAAAAACTGATTTGTTGAATGGTACCATCTTTGTATAACTACTTACAGGCAAAACATACAAACAAACATTGTGCCTAAAGGCAATCCTTGCAGTGACAAAACTACAGGATAATTGTCTCAATCCTGGCTTACAGACAGACAGAATGGACTGTTCCAAGAGCTGAAGTATTTTTTATAACATTGAATATTAATGCAAAGTTTTCTGTATCATTTATGCCCTGTTCGTGACTATTAGGTAACTTTTATCCTAAGGTTCTTTAGCTCTGTTGTTTTATGCCTTCTCAATCATATAACTCACTCTCACACTTAGGAGCAAATGGAGTCTTTGACAGGACAATCACTATCTTCAGCAGTAAAAAGTTATTTTCTTTACAAGCAAGCGGCTGTGCAAGTCATTCAATGTCTTATTGAAGAACAGTGTTTAGAAGCATTTATTGTAGACCTACCATGTCAAATAATCCTGTGAAGGTAAGCAAATACTGTTTAAGTTATGGTATGTTACAGGCTCAATTGTCCATGCCTGTAAACCTTAGCTCTTCAGAAAGCTGAGATCTGGAAAGCTGTGATTTAAATCTAGATTGGGCAAAAAAGTCTAAGACACTATCTTTAAAATAATTAGCCAAAATCCAGTGTGGAGGCATGTTGATGTGGTAGGTTCTAGAAAACCATGGACTTAATAACTTCATAAGAATAGTAATAATTTATAACATGATTATCGTAGATGTTTCTGAAGGAACTGATATTATATATTGACTGCTGAAAGATGAAAATTACTGAAATGAAATACATTATTTGATAACATTTAAACAATAATATTTGTACTACTACTAACAAAAAGTAAGACTACTAGCAACTTATTTATTGGTGTTAAGCAAATAATAGTCTCACTTATCAGTGACACATCTTAAAGATCCCCAAATATGTAAATAGCTATTTCAGATCCCTAAAATGTAGAATAACTCTATCCCTTTTTGACATCATGAAGTTTGTGTTCTATATGTGCATTTATATTTTTTACTCCCACATTTTGTTCTTTTATATATTTTGTATTGATTAATATATTTGATACAAGATAAAAGTCCAGTTTTCATCCTTTGACGATAGTTTTATGTACACTTTCATTTATGTTATTTCTTTTTAAATGTTAAATTGTGTGAACTTTCTTTATTCTCTTTTGGTATTGACTTAAGAAGATATGCTTACAGTGCATGAGTCGTTATGCTTACACTGCATTATACTATAGGAAGGAAAAATTGAAAACAAAAACAAATCTAACAATTGCAATATGAAAACAAGAGTCAGCTGGGTAAAGTGAGAGAGAGAGGGTAGAATTCTGCGAATCTGTATCACAAAAAGAAATCAGAAAACATTAACCAGTGGAAGGTTATTAAAGTATAAACATCTGAAAATAGTTCAATAAGAACTTTGAGCTCTTTATATAACAACATATCTACACGTTACAAATAGCATCTAGTGTAGAGCTTATAACATGTTGTTTTTCTCTATCCATTCAGATGCAATTAACCTCAAAGTTTCTCCTACAATATTTTCTATTTCTAAGCTTAAAGCATATCACCTTCTAGCCAGGAAAGCCCAGAGACTGCCCCAGTTAAATCATAGGGGATTGAAGTACCCATATATCAACAACAGCCCCAAAGCAGAGCTCAGCCAGGGATGGTGTGGAGTAGCACAGTGTCGACAGCTCTATGTTTGATTAAATGAAAGGGCAGCTTAGGTGCTATGTGCAACTTGAAAGCTAGAACTATTTATTCTTGCTGACTCATCCAGAATCATAGGTTAGGTTAGCACAAAAGTCTATCACAGTCAAAAGAATGGAAAAAGCTCCAGAGGTGACTTTTTCAACAAGTAAATAAAGCCAAAAACCTACAAAGGATTACAAAATCTTAGTAAGGCATGAAACTCCCAAAGAAACTAACCAAAAACTTCAAAAAGGGCCTGAAAGAGAAGTAGGTTCACATAATAACCGAAAGAGAATTCAAAACAATTCTTTTTCAAAGGGGCCAGTGAACTTTAACAATATATAAATGAAGAGCTAATAAAACTTGGAAGACCATAAGCAAAACAACACACAAGATGTTGAAGTCTAACAGATATATAAAAATGAGTAATGCAATTCCTAGACATGAAAAATGCAGTGAATGAAAATCAACAATGTAATAGAAAGTTTTCACTGCGGGTTAAATAAAGATGAAGGCAAAGGTTGCTGAACTCCGTTATTAAACTTTTGAAAGCAACTAATCAGAGACAGCACAAGTAAATAGAGTGAAAAAGAATAAAGTGAGTTTATGGGAATCATTAGACAAACTCTAAGGCCCAATTCATACACTGTAGAAGGAAAAGAAGGCAGACTACAATACAACTGAGTCAGTAAAAGATGTAAGTGGGTGGAGATTACTGGAGAATCACTCATGAGCCAGCAAACAGGGGCTTCAGAAAATAAACAACACATGACTAATGCACTAGGTGAGAAAGGCATGTCAATAAACTCATGACAGGCTCAAGGATAGTTGTGGAATATTGAACATGCATAAAGTGTATAGCCAAGTCCCTAATTTTCCTGAAAGTTCCGTGAAGACACCTAGATAGAGTACTGAAAGTGGCCACCCTTTCTTGTGATCCTCCACTGCCCAGGGAGTTTTCTGTTGCTTTTCTAGTCTTTCTAAATAAACAAACTCACTTTAACACTTGGTTATCACACTTGGTTGTTATTGAATTTCATGCTTTTGAATTCCAAAAGACAATGCAGCCCAGGCCTACCATTTTTTTTATCCTCATGACAAATGTAGTAGGGGACTTCAGGCTACCACTTCAACATTAAAAAGATCATCCAAAGAGAAAACTGATACAGGAATATTTGAGGAATTCCAAACTGGCATATGTAGAAGAGCACATTGCAGCAAATTAGCTCTTAATGTGAAGAGTTCTGCCATTCATTAACACTGAAAATAGAAATTGCAACATATAGTTAAAACCAGTTTGATACCATGGGTTCAGTCTATTATTTTCTAGTAAAAGCAGTTTTATTTCTCATCTCTTTTGTGACATTTCAATTACAAAACTCCAGCTACTCATTACCATAACTTTTATTCATTTACTTATTTATTCATTTGTCTGCCTATGTGTTTCTGAGACATTATTTCATTTTATGTCTCATGGTATCCTGGAACTTACTTGGGCGGTGACAGGCCTTCACTCATAATTCTTAGGAGGCTAAGGTAGGAGAATCATAGGAAGAACCTGAGGCTAGCTATGAAAAAGGCTTAAAACTGTTAGCCAAATGAAGTAAAAACCAACCCAAACCAAAACAAAGAATAACAAAGAAGAATAAACAAAAACAAATTCAGAACCATCTATAAATGACTCAAGTGGTGTGATGACTTAAGGTGCAATGCACCCCTTAATTTTAATCCCTAGTACAAAAAAATTTATAATTATAGGGACAAGCAAGCTAAACAGGTGAAAATTAGAATAAGGCACTGAGAGATGGGTGCAAAAGCATTGAAGAGTTCATAAATCTAGCTTTATTTTTCTCTTTTGCTAAAGCAATTAATTAATTGTTTTCTTAAAATGTTTAGTGCTGAATTTCTGTCATATCCCAATTGCTGACAGGGGTGGAGAATCTTTTCTCTACCAAGTGCCATCTGGATATTTTATCAATAGAAACAGACAGACAGTGGGTAGGTAATGAGAAGCATAGAAGCATGCTTGTATGTCCTGTCCTGTAGCAAATGATCCCAATTTTTTCTCACTTCTAACGCTGATGAGCAACCCTGGAATTTGGGCATACATTCTTCTAGTCCCTCAAGAATCAGGCTGCAGGTGCCCAGATGCATCATGTGTTTTCAGGGCACCAGAGCGGCAGAAGGAACAGAAGGGTTTTACAAGTACTAACCTGAAAGTGGTGCATGCCACTTCTGTTTACTCATCACTGATCAGAAATACTTATGTTTCTGCCTAAATGCAAATGTGTTAGAAGACATACAAAAGCATATGAATATTTAAGGACTGTAATTGCATTGAAATATGTAAACATTTTTTCCATTTATTCCAAGCCTCTTTCTAAGATGGTTTTTTGTGCATATAAGGCTCAAATTCTATTCAAGTATCAAAGAAAAGGTGAATGCCATTAAAAAAGCACCTTGTTTTTGAGTAACTCAACATATTATGCAATTATGTAATTAGTGTAATGCATTTAATTATATAATTAGCACAATATTTAATTATATAATTAGCTTAATATAATAATTATGTGATTAGCTTAATTCATCAGGTAGTTACTGGCCACATGAAAAATGGTTTTTGCATATTTCCTTTCCCTGGATTGAATTCCTGTTTCTCCCCCTAGAAACATATGCAATAACTCCTCTATCACTCAGAAATGTTTATCACTCCTTTTAAATATTAAAAGAAGACATAAAAATTGATGATGATAAGAACAAGACTTGCAAAGTAATAACTCAAGAAAAATTTTGACTAGATGCCAGATACAACATTATAATAAGTACCTTATTTATTTCCACTAAAATTTATAGATACAAATCTGTATTATCACTTAAAAGTTTAAATATTTCAAGATTTGAAAATCAAATATTGAATATCTATGACATCATTTCTAATCATTAGAAAAGCTGCAATAAAATGGTTCTATAACTTACATTCCTAAAATACATTATACTTAACAAAATCAGTGTGAAAAATTTCTCTATAAAATTGTAGGACCTGAAAGTTGTTCACATTCATGGAAAAGTACATAAATGTTAATATCCTACACATAATAACTTAGATGGTGGAAAAGAACATGGATAAAGTTAAGGGGCTACTCAGGAGGAGGAGGAGATAGGAGAATGAGAAAGAGGATGAATTACTGTGCAATACATCATGATTACCTATGACAGCAGCACACAGAATCTCAAAAGGCTGATAATCAATAAGGGAATTGGGGGAAAGAGAATTATACTCTGTGTGTTCCAGGAACTAGGGGAGGGAGATTCACCTGGGAGAAAGACAAAGAAGATTGAGTACTGTCAAAATGGACTATTCTCAATGCAGAAAACAGAACAAGATAACATATTGGGACACTATTTTAAAGGGGGGTTTCTGGGAGTGAGATGAAGGGGTAACATTGATTGGAATAGAGCATTAACATCTATCTACCTCCCCCACCTCCATATAACTGACATAGACCAATAGAATAGGAAGATGCATTGTCAACTAATACTTTGGTTCACACATTAATTTTAACTCTCAGAATTCTCTTATTTATTTTGGTTTAAAATGACCATGCTCCAAAATATTACTAATAAGCATATAAGAAGTTAACTCAATACATTATTGTTGTTGTTAATTTATTTTTTAATTTTTTGGGGGGTACCAGCCTTGGGGCTTGAACTCAGGGCCTGGGCATTGTCTCTGAGCTTCTTGGCTCAAAGCTAATGCTCTACCACTTGAGCCACAGTGAAACATCTGTTTGATTTTTTTTCTGAGTAGTTTATTGGAGATAACAGTTTCATGGACTTTCCTGCCCAGGCTGGCTTTGAACTGTGATCCTCAGATCTCAGCCCCCTGTAAAACAGGTGTGAGCCTCCAGTATCTGGCTTCAATAAATTATTGTATTAATTCAAAATCTACTTTATTGTTTTATGACTGCAAAATGAATTTAATAAATTAGCTCTTACCAATATACTAAAAGGACCAAATTAATACAAAATGAGTGTGATAAAACTAAAACCTAAGGATATTTAAGCAACTGAAGGATATTTGGACTTATAATTTGGATTTATAGCCTGAGATAACAGATTTTATAAAGGTAAGAAATTTTAACTTATCACAACTATTTTGAGAGGCCTGGGATAAAGAAAAACACAGAAAGGCACTGCTTCTGTTTTTAATAGGTACATCCAAATAATATGTCACAAATGAACTGTTTAAATAGGGATACAGGTGGACCCATTAAAACAATGAGATGTACCAAATGTTATGTCGAAAAACGAACTTTACAATTTTGGCGGGGTGGGGGGTGGGCGGTGGGAGTAATGGTAGGGGGGGTGTGGGGGTGGAGAGGTGGAGAGGGGAAGGGATGGTATGGGGAAACAAAGGAGGAGGCAACAATGCTTGATAAGAAATGTACTCACTATCTTGCCCATGTAATTGTAACCCCTCTGTATGGTATTTTCACAATAATAATAATAATAATAATAATAATAATAATAATAATAATAATAATAATAATAATAATAATAATAATAATAATAAACCAGCAAAAAAGACAAAACAAAAAAATATCTCACAAATGAACAACAGAGCTGTTTTGCTCATGGGCAAAGCATGCTCACAACAAATAGTGCTTTCATTTGCCTTGTATAAATATTTCAAAACAACCTTTTTCCCATTTCCACCTTTGTAAGTGGAGCAGAATAATTGCTTAGTAGCTTCACATCTTATCATCCATCTTCATTTTTTTAAGAGCTAATTTCACCATGCCACAATTATATCCTGGGAAAGCCTGTAGAAAAGAAAATATAAAATCTCCATGAAATTGGTGGTGGCACAATTAGTGTACAAAAATTAATGACTATGTACATATAAATTATTCTTGTATTTGCAATAACATACTGCTTAACTTTTCTCCCTCTTTCTTTCTCCCAGTTACCAATTTACATTTCTAAATAGGCTTTGAAATGTCTTTGGAAATGTGAGAGGAAGATATAAGAATCTTGTAAGAATCTTACACAATAGTTGTTCCCAACCACAAGTTGTGTGGACTGCTTTTCAACATAGTATCTAGTGAGAACCACAGTTCCATTTCTGTGCTCCCCTTACCTGCCAAAGACAGATAAAGAGACAAACAAGACAAAAGGAAATGAAAACCAAAATAGCAACAAAGAAAAAAAAAGCAGCAAAGAAAGATGTTTGTTTGTTTCCATTTCCTGGAGTTCATTTCTATAAATATGATTTTATATGATCAAATGAATCTTTTGTCTACTGCACCTTTATGAGACTTTCCTAAGAAAATCCTCCTTTGGACCCAAAAACACAAGAAATCAAAGAAAGGTTGGACAAATGGGATTGCATGAAATTGCAGAGCTTCTGCATGGCAAAGGACATAGCTAGCAAGATCACGAATTGGGAGAAGATCTTCACTAGCCATACAATGGACAAGGGTCTCATATCTAAAATATACCTGGGACTCAAAAAATTAAATTCCCCAACAACAACTCCTCAAAGAAACAACTGCCCAATAAATAAATGGGCTAAAGACTTAAAGAGAAATTCTCTGAAGAGGAAAGAAGGATGGCCAATAACACATGAAGAAATGCTCAACCTCCCTAGCCATAAAAGGAATGCAAATCAAAACAACATTGAGATACCACCTCACCCCAGTTAGAATGACTATCATCAAGAACTCTAATAACAACAGGTGCTGGAGGGGATGTGGACAGAAGGGAACCCTACTGCATTGTTGGTGGGAGTGTAAACTTGTTCAACCACTTTGGAAAACAGTATGGAGGTTCCTCAAAAGACTCCACATAGAGCTTCCCTATGACCCAGCAATCCCACTTTTGGGCATTTACCCAAATGATCACAAACAAGACCATACTAAAGCTACCAGCACAACTAAGTTTATTGCAGCATTATTTACTATAGCTAAGATATGGAACCAACCCAGATTCCCCTCAGTAGATGAATAGATAAAGAAAACGTGGTATATATACACAATGGAATTCTATGCCTCCATCAGAAAGAATGACATCGCCCCATTTGTTAGGAAATGGAAAGACTTGGAAAAAATTATATTAAGTGAAGTAAGCCAGGCCCAAAGAAACATAGGTCCCATGGTTTCCCTTATTTGCAACAACTAGTCTATGTCTAGGGAAGCAAAACTGGTCAAAAGCTATGTACATATGACCCTAGAAAATGATGCTAAGTGAAATGAACGTCAAGATAGGGACACAGTGGATTTATCTCTCTTGCTGTTGTTGTTAATGCATTTATGGTGTATCATGTGATTTTGTTTATTTTGTATGGCATAACTCCTGTTTTCATTATAATTGATTCCGGTGCCCTGCACCTTGTATATACAGCTTTCTAATTTGGGGAAGTGAAAGCAAATAACACAATGCTGAAATAAGATACAGAATGACTCATTGTAACAATGGGTCATTGTACAAGGCACTATGTTGAAAATGAACTTTACAACTTCGGGGGGGGGGCAGGTAGGAACTGGGGAGGTGGGGAGGGAAGGGATGGCAGGGAAAAAAACAAGGAGGGGGTGTCAATGCTCGAGAGAAAATGTGCTCATTGCCTTACTCATGAAACTGTAACCCCTCTGTACAGTATTTCTACAATAAAAATTTATACAAAAATACAAACAAATAAAAACGACCCCACATAATTTGCAGTGTAGGCGGCCTGCTGGAGGACTGCACTTCTTGTCTCCTCTTTGGCCTTGCAGATGGGCACTCTGTGTGCACCATCAGGGTTCAAGCGTCTCAACAAAAATAAAGTCCCTGCTTCACATTCAGAAAGTGTCAAGTAGGGTTCAGGTAGGGTTCACATAGCTGCCTTTCACCCACTTTGCTGTTTTCCAAATTTCAACCCTACACAAACATTTCATCAATAACTCAATAAACTATGTAAAACATTTTCCCCTTGAGTTCACTGTTATTAATGTTTTTATGCATTCGTTGTGCATTTCTCTCCCTATTTAAATACCTCTACACACATATGTATACTTTTAACACATTGGGAGTTCGTTGCAAACTATTTAACTTCATCCTTCCATATGGCCAGATTTTTATTCTGATAATAAGGGCATGCACCAACATAACCACAATATAATTGTTATATTCAGAGAACTTAACCTTGACACAAAATTTGTTTTACAGTTACATCTACAAGCCATTTTTATTTTTTATTTATTTATATTTTTTAATTGTCAAGCTGATGTACAGAGGGGTTACAGTTATGTAACTAAGGTAATAAATACATTTCTTGTCAAATTTGTAAACCCTTCCCTCATTTTTTCCCACTTTTTCTCCCTGCCAATTTCCCCTCCACTGAGTTATACAGATTATTTCCAACATATTGCCTTGTGAATATCACTGTTGCATTGGTTCCCCATTTGTCCTTTGTCTCACCATTCTGTTGTTCCCTTTCTCTTCCCTAATTTGGATAAATGTATATAAAATACCAGGGTACCAAAATCAAATACAGTGATGACAGCAGATATACCATAGGGGGAAGAACATACAAAAGAAACCAAAAATCACTTAGTACATTTAAAAAACAACAACAACAAAGAAAAACCTTGTGTCCATGTTTTTGAGTTCATTTCACTTAGAATCGTCCGTACATAGCTATTGAGCTATTCTGCTCATCTGTAAAAATTTCCTAGATGTATACTAATTTTTGCAAATAGGAGAAACCATGGGACCTATGTTTCTTTAGGTCTGGGTTCCTTCACTTAATATGATTTTTTAAAAAGTCTTTCCATTTTCTTACAAATGGGGTGGTTGTGACATTCTTTCTGACGGAAGCATAGAATTCATAGATAGACAGACAGACAGACAGACAGACAGACAGACAGACAGACAGATAGATAGATAGATAGATAGATAGATAGATGCCATATTTTCTTGATCCATTCATCTACTGAGGGACATCTGGGTTGGTTCCACATCTTAGCTATGGTGAATAAAATGCTGTGATAAACAGAGTTGTGCTGGTAGCTTTAGTATGGCCTTGTATGTGATCATTTGGGTAAGTGCCCAGAAGTGGGATTGCTGGGTCATAAGGGAGCTCTATGTGAAGTCCTTTGAGGAACCTCCATTCTTCTTTCCAGAGTGGTTGAACAAGTTTCACCCCACCAACAATGCAGTAGTGTTCCCTTTTGGCTATATCCTTTCCAGCATCTGTTGTTATTAGATTTATTAATTACAGCCATTCTAACTGGGGTGAGGTGGAATTTCAATGTTTTTTTTTCTTTAATAGTTGTACAAAGAAGTTCCCATTCTACAAAACAGTTTATGAATACAAGGTAGCTGACAACATTGTCACCCATCAGTCCTAATCAGTGTTGTTTTGATTTGCACTTCTTTTTATGGCTGAGATGTTGGACATTTCTTAATGTGTCTATTGGCCATTCTTATTTCTTCTTCAAAGAAGTTTCTCTTTAAGTCTTTACCCCACTTAGTAATTGGGCAGTCGTTTCTTTGAGGATCTATTGTTGGGGGATTTAATTTTTTGAGTTCTAAGTATATTTTAGATATGAAGCCCTTGTCTGTTGTATGGCTAGTGAAGTTCTTTTCTCAATCTGTGGTCTTTCTATTGATCTTGCTAGCTATGTCCTTTGCCCTGCAGAAGCTCTTCAGTTTCATGCAATCTCATTTGTCCAACCTTTCTTTGATTTGTTGTGTTTCTGGGTCTATATTAAGAAAAATTCAGTCTTAATATATTTTAAGCTTTTTCTTTAATGTAAATTGTGAGGTATGTCATAGCTCCTAATTTTGCCATACAGAAATTCAATAGATCCAGCTCAATCTGTTGAATACATAATAATTTCTCTAGTTTTATTGTCATTGCAATTATATAAAAAGTTGATACATGTAGGTGTGTTTATTTATGTTTTCTCTTATTTCGTTGAGTAGTTAGTTGTGTCTACTCCAGTCAATACCACATATCCATCCTTACTATAACTTTATAATAATTTTTGGAATGAATTCAATATTGACAGCCTTCTGACATTACCACTCTTTTTAAAGAATGTCTGGTTATTCTAGCTTTTTGCTTTCCCATAAACTTTTTAAATTGGGGGAACTATTTACTATCCATGAAGAAAAAATATTTCCTGAGGTATTCACTGTTTTACAATGAAAGTAGGAATCAAATAATAGAGGACAGATGTTAACAATATTTAGTCTATTGAACCATGGTAATTTTCCCATTTATTTCATCTTCCTTGTTTCCTTTGAACATTGTTTTTATTTTTACTACATAGCCTTGTACATACACTATTCAGCTTACACTAAAATATTTTATCTTTGAAATGCTATTGAAAGTCCTATCATTAAACTTTCTTTAAATAGTGTTTTTGTAGCTTTTATATAAGAATGTTGTACATGTTTCTGGCAAGCAACAAATCTACATGTAGTGCTCTTTAATTATTTCTGGTTCTTCTTAAGGGACCTGTTGACTAACACATCCAAAAAAGCTAATTTTTCTCTACAATTACATGTGTTTTTTGTGGTTTCTAATCAATCCTCAAGTGTTTCACCAGTTCTGCCCAACCTGACTATTAAGATCTTAGACTAGAGGTGAAATATTATATTTTCTTGTAATGTTTCAATAAGATTTCTTTACCTTTCCTCAGCTTTGTGAAAAACTATTATAAACAGGCTCATAAATACTTTTAAGTATGTAACTTTACATATCTATGCTAAAAATTATGTTTTTGGTAAGTGACAGTGTGAATCTTCTCTAGTCATTTAGTTGCCATTGTGATATTTTTTCTTAAATTCAAAATTCTAAAACCCACCACAAAATTCATTTTTCTAAATACATCTGTCTTATCTATTTGTTTTCACTAACATATAAGCAGGTTTCCTTTTTTTGGAATAGAAGAATGACATTTTACAAAGTTTATCTGCATTTTTTGTTGTTGTTGTTGGTCATGGGGCTTGAAATCTGGGTCTGGGAGCTGTCCTTCAGCTCTTCAGCTCAAGGTGAGTGTTTTACCACTTGAGCCACAGTGCCACTTTTGATTTTCTGAGTGGTTTATTGGAGTTAAGAGTCTTATGGACTTTTCCTGCCTGGACTGGCTTTGAACTGCGATCCTCAGATCTCAGCCTCCTGGGTAGCTAGGATTACAGGTGTGAGCCACTAGTGCCTGGCCTGTTTCATTGCATTTCTAAGAGTAAGCCTTACTGCCTTACTTTTTCATTAGTATACATTTAATTTCAGAAGTCTTTTTATTATAAATAGAAATCTAGGAAGTTTTCTTCCCAGCTGATTGTATGTACCTGCATTAAACATTGTTTAAAAGAACCACCCAGAGACAGAGATTATGAGACATTAGCAATATCTATCAAAACTGTGCTAGTAGGTGTGGGTACATGTCTTCCATAGCTATATAAATTGGGAAACATATTGGCTAACCTATATTTATTGCCATTGTGTTATTTTTAAGGACTATTCAATACAGTAACTAGTAGCAATATGCAACTAAGATTCACTTTAAATTAGTTAATAATAAATATAATTGAAACTTCAGTTTCTGAAATTTCCTAAACATGTTTTAAGTGTTTAATAAGAGGACATTTCTAATAAATATCTTATTGGAAAGCATAAAAATATACACTATTTCTATGTTTGCAAAAGCCTTTATCTGAAGTGAAGCTTTAAAAATTACTTTATACTGTAGTCTGAATGACAATAACATTTCACATCTTAGTTTAAAATGAAAATTTCAACCCCAAACCTTAGAGTTTATACGATCTATGTTTATTTCCTATTTATTACATCATTTTCTTCTTCCTATTGGAATATGATTTGTAATGCACTTTTCTATTATTCTTGTTTGCTAAATATGGGAAGATTTATCAGATGTTTTAGAAAAGGAAAATGCTAGCAGTATTTTGAAATAATGCCCTCATTAACTTAGAAAGAGAGAAATGTGCAGAAAGAACTGCTTTTGTGCATGGCTTTAGCTATTCAAATAGCATGATCAGAAATTTGTTCTATTTTATATGAATACCAATCTGGACAATGAACATCATTAAACAGCTTCAGGGCATAGAGTGGATGAAAATGACAAAGAAGACTTTAAACATGCTGGTGAATTGATAATACAGCCATGAGAGAATATGCTACATTACATGAATGCAACTGGTCAATTAAATTTTATCTGTATAGCTTATATGAGCAAATAATATTAAATATTTAAATTTGAATGTTGCCCATTTTATCTCATATGTATTTCACAAATATTCCTGATTATATTTCTAGAAAATCATTTTTGATGGGCCAGAAAATAGTACTACATTTAACTTCTAATATTTTCTCTCTAGGTCGCTTCATCCTGATATTACATGAAAGAAAGATTCACTTTTTAGCTTACCAAAATTCAATTTAAATAAATTATCTTGAGGGCATTCTGCTTTTTCATACTTGAGAGCTTTCAAGAAAAAGAAGAAGAAAATAATACTACACTCTTTAGCAATTATTTTCTAGGAAAGTTTTAGTTTCCTATTCCTTTGTTTTGTATTTTTATCATTTTTATTATCTATTTGTAAGTGGTACAAAGAGCTTTCAACTCAACATGCCAATTCTATGTGTAGAATGCATCTTGATCAGTATCACCCCTTCCATCATTCTCCCCATTTCCAACCATTGCAACATCAACTGGCACTATAAGTTTCCTAGTCTCACTTCACAAATATCGGTATTATTTATGACTTTCTTCATCCACAGTTCTCTCTATTTACACACCCTTCTCCCTTTGTCCCATTCCCCACCACCAACAAAGGTATGCTTCAACTTCCTGGCTCTTAATTGTATAAATGGTTTTATATTGTAGAAGTTCATCTCTACACATACTATCCTGATTTTGGTTGTGTATATAGGCATCTGTCCCTGTATATTTTTCTTTTTAAAAAATTTATTGTTATCATAAAGATGAATACAGAGGGGGTTACAGTTACATAAGTCAAATAATGAGCACATTTCTTGTTTTTTAAATGTTTTTTTATTGTGAAAACACTGTACAGAGAGGTTACAATCACATGAGCAAGGTAATGAGTACATTTCTTATCAAACATTGTTGCCTCCTCCTTTGTTTTTCCCCTACCATCCCTTCCCTCCATCACAACTACATTCCCTCCCACCCACTCTCCCCTCCCCTCCGCCTAAACTGTAAAGTTTGTTTTTTGACATAGAGTCTTGTACACCTCATTGTTGCAATGGGTCCACCTGTATCCCTATTTAAACCATTGGTTTTTTTTCCCTTCCCCTCCCCAAATTATATCAACATCAAATACAGTGAAAACAGAGGTTATACCATGTTGTGGGGGGAGGGGACATACAAAGCAACAAAAAAAAAATCACCTTATAAAGATGTTAGAAGCAATAACAAGAAAGAAAAACCTCTTGAGTCCTTATCTTGGGGTTCATTTCATCTAACATCATCTTTTCTGATCTTTGCTGCTTGTCTCAGACATATACTAGTTATTGCAAATAAGAGAAACCATAGGACCTATGTTTCTTTGGGATACTGTTACTGTTCCCTCCTCTCTCCAAGTTTTTCCCTCCCAGGCCCACCCACAAGTTGTGTGGTTCATTTTCAACATTATATATATATATATATATAATATAAATATATAATATAATATATAAATATATATATATAAATGTTGAAAATGAACCACACAACTTATGTATATATACACATATATATATATATATATTTTTAATATAGGTATCTATTTTATATCTAACTTCAAGTTATGAGAAGAAACATGTATCCTTTGTCTGTTTAAGGGTAATTTATTTCACTCAATGTAAGACAATTTCCAGGGTTCTGAGACAGAATATCTCTAAGTAGCCCTCTCTTGCCTTGAACTTATGATTCTTTTGTCTCCACATCTCAAGCACTGAAATTACAGATATGAATCATCATGCCAGGTTCATGGACTTTTCTTCATTTCTTATTTTCTTCATTTGCTCTAATAATCTATAGATTGTAATTTACTGACTAATTTCTTTCAATTTTTTTCCTTGATCATTTTCCTTTTCCATTCTCCACCAAATGTTATTTTATGGTTATAGGTTAATTTATTTTTAAAGTGTTTTAATGAAATAAGCACTGTATTTTCAAAATAGGAATGCTTTCAGAGCAGAGATTCCAATAAAAATTATTTGGGGAGTTCAGAGGAAGATGGTGGAGGAGAAGCTGAAGGCTAAACAAGCTCTCACATAGAAAGCAATTTTAGTGGTCCAGTGAACAGTCCTAGGCTAGAGAATCACACTAAGTGTGCCATCACAATACAGAGTTTGGGCAGAGAGGGAAAATCTAGGCAATGAGGCTGATCTGAGCACTTGCTGGTAACTGTGGCTGTAGCAGCTGTGGCAGCAGCGGAAGTGGCCATAGCTACCATACCTACAACAGAGAGAGTCCGGGACAGAGGCACAAGACACAGAGGGTGAGTGGATTCTACTCAACACCAGCAAGAACTGACAAGGAGCAGATATCTTCATCCTGCAGATCACAGACAAGAGACAGCCCAGGAACCAAGCAAGACTCTGGCATGAGTAGAACTGTGACATCCTCATTCCTTCTCAGGGAGAAAAGGAGGGAAGGCTGTCCCTCCCCCACCACTGGAGATCTCCATCTTTGATACTGACAAAAGTCTGGCTGAGCAGCTAGCTCCAACTCAGGACTTGGAAGAAAATGAAAGAGTCACTGAGCAGGTCACAGGAACCTGACCTGACCTGCTAGGCTCAGCTCCACCCAAGGAAAGTTGCTCAGCTCAGGCAGAGAGAGCTCCACCCCCAGAGGAGTGACTGTCTTCACAGGGTAAACAGAGCCAGAGGCTGCCCCTCCCTACAGCAGCCTAGACAATCAATTAAAATTCAGTAAACATAAACCCTGGGAATTGCTTCAGGCTGGTCTCTGTGAGTGCCTCAGGAGCTAGCCCCTCAGGGAAAAACTGTTTTCTGAAAGGCCTCAATCCTACCCAGAACCTAGTCTCCTCATCACAGCATCTCCAAGCTAGAGGAACCAGCCATGTCCCTCTTTAGTGATAATCAAAGCAGGTCTCACTCCCCCTGAATTAGCCTGGGAGGAGGATCACAAAATCCAGGGAAATGCATTGTATTTTTCTGCCTGCTCAAAAAAACTGACTTAAGAAACCAATCAAGCCATAGGAAAAGCACACACCACAGTAGACCAGAGACTCCAACAAGAGACTGGTTATGGACACAGGGGAGATGCAGGATCTTTCTATCCCCCGCCCCCCCCCCCGCCCCCCAAAAAAAACAAAGAACTCTTTTTTGTATCTTTTTAAAATTTTTAATCTTTTAATTTTTTTCTATTAACCTTTTTGTCTTCTCATAATTTTTATTTTAGGTGTATATGTTTGTGTGTGTGTGCTTTTTTTGTATCTCATCTGAACTTTTGGTTCTTTTTTTATTCTTTTCATTTTTTCTTTCTTCTTTGAGTGATTTAATTGCTGTTCTGCTCATCCCCAGATATATACCCATTATCCATTATTAGACCTTATACTCCATTGTGTTAACACTTAATCCAGGAATTTATTACTCAATTCACAACCTCTTAGGCTTAAATTCTTTAATAGCAATGTTATCTCTTTATACACATATAATTTTTAAGTAACTAATTTTAAGAATTTTTATTTTTTAGTTTCTCATGGCTCCTTTCTAGCCTTTCCCTTCTGTCATCCTATCCTTCTTTTCTCAATATCGTTTCTTTAAACTTAAATAATTTTTAAGTGTTTCAGGTTTTAAATTTAAATTTTTGTTTTTCCATGTTTCTTTTTTCTTTTTTTAAATCTCTTTCCTATCATTCTGTCTAATCCAGTTCCCTCTCTGAGATTAGGACTTGGTTAAATTCACTCTCCTTTCACCTCTCCACATCCTTTTAATCCTATTTTTACCCACATTTCTCCCTAAACCTAGTAATTTCTGGTTTACCAAATTCTTTTATGCTGTTCTTAGCCCATTAATCAATAGTTGTTTGATGTTGAATAGATTGTATATGTTCAACTAGATTGTATCTGAAGCCATTTTGACTGTGCAACTACAGGATTTGGTTGATGCTTGCCTTCAAATAGTTTTCTAGCACAAAATTGGTGTTACTTTCATACCAGATAGGCAGAACAACTAGGAAAAACACAAGAAAAATGGCAAGTCCGGATATCTCAACTCCCACTCATGATAATCAGGTGACAGACAGTTAATGAATAATCCAAAGGAGAGTTCCCCAAAAGCTCTACAAACCCTACTGGTAAACATAGTGAATGAAAAGATTGAAAACCTGCAAAGGACTCAGTGTGATCATGATAGGGAGAGAGAGGGGGCAAACCAAAGTTTAATACGGGAATCTCATGAGGATGAGGAAGCTACTCAAAGATTGATACAGGAATGGTGTGAGCAGAATGAGAACAGTCAAAGAGAAATAAAGGAATTGTGTGAGCAGGCTGAGAACAGTCAAAGAGAAAGACATGAATTGTGTGAACGCGAGGAAGCTAATCAAAGACTAATGCAGGAATTGCGAGAGTGGGATGAGAGTAGACAAAAATCAATAGAGATCAATATTCTTGTAATCCATAAACAGACAGCTGAAAGAATTCAGGGAAACCACAAAGGGAATGCTGAATGGTGCCCGACAGAAGGAATGGGAGTCCAAGGAAACTATAAATAATCAACGAAGTAATTTGAGAATAAACACTGAACACTGATTAAGGAAGTAAAGAAGTTTATACAAGATGTAAAACAAAGCTCCAACAAAGAATTGGAAGCCATAAAAGCTGACCAATTAGAAGGAAAAGAAATAACAAACAAACTAGAAAGTCTTGACAGTAGGTTAGACCATGCAGAAGATCAAATCTCGGGGATTGAAGACAGGCTAGATATTATAGAGAAAGAACATACAACTATCCAAGACAAATCCAAGAAATATGATGAATCTATTCAACATTTGGAAGACACCATCAGAAGGCCTAATCTGAAGATAATAGCTGTAGGGGATCACCTCGAGAGAGAAATTAATGGTCTAGGAAAGTTGTTTAACAGGATCCAAGCAGAGAACTTCTCAAACATGCAAAAAGATAGGCCTATTCAGATATAAGAATCTTTTAGAACCCCAAATAGACCTGGCCAGAACAGAACATCCCACTGTCACATTAGGATGCAAAGCTGGCTCAATATACGCAAATCAATTAATATAATTCATCACATTAACAAGAGCAAGGATACGAACCACATGGTTATCTCAATAGATGCAGGAAAAGCATTTGACAAGATCCAACACCCCTTTATGATGAAGGTTCTGGAAAAATTAGGAATCCATGGAACATTACACAATACAATAAAGGATGTATATGACAAACGTACAGCTAGCATTATACTTAATGGTGAAAAACTAAAGCCATTTCCTGTTAACTCAGGAACGAGACAAGGATGTCCACTCTCTCCACTTCTCTTCAATTTAGTATTAGAATGCCTAGCTATAGCAATAAGACAAGATGCAAACATAAAACAGATCCAAATAAGGAAAGATGAAGTAAGCTGAGCGCTGGTGGCTCATGCCTGTAATCCTAGCTACTCAGAAGGCTGAGATCTGAGGATCACGGTTCAAAGCCAGCCCAGGCAGGAAAGACTGTGAGACTCCTATCTCCAATAAACCACCAGAAAACCGGAAGTGGCGCTGTAGCTCAAGTGATAGAGCACTCGCCTTGAGCTGAAGAGATGAGGGACAGCACCCAGGACCAGAGTTCAATCCCCGTGACTGACCAAAAAAAAAAAAAAAAAAAGGAAAGATGAAGTGAAGTAAAACTCTCCTTCTTTGGAGATACATGGTCTTGTATTTAAAGAATCTCATGGACGCCACTCCCAAATAGTCAAGCTGATTCAAAACTTTGGCAAAGTAGCAGGTTATAAAATTAGCCCTCAAAAATCAATGGCTTTTCTGTATGCCAACAATGAGAAAAGCATGGCTGAAATCAGGAAAGCAACTCCATTTGTAATAGCCCCACAAAAAATAAAATACCTAGGAATTATCTTAACCAAAGAAGTGAAGGACCTCTATGGTGAAAACTTTAAAAACCTGAAAAGAGAAATCAAA
Source organism: Dipodomys merriami (assembly GCF_024711535.1). Lineage (NCBI taxonomy): Eukaryota > Metazoa > Chordata > Mammalia > Rodentia > Heteromyidae > Dipodomys > Dipodomys merriami. The sequence continues at coordinate 11,724,047 of NW_027202382.1, read as the reverse complement.
ACAGAACTCAGAAAGTGGAAAAAAACCTCCAATGCTCCTGGATTGGAAGGATCAACATCATGAAAATGGCAATATGTCCCAAGGCTATCTACAAATTCAATGTGATATCTATCAATAGTCCAACCTCATTCTTCAAGGAAATAGAAGAGGCAATCCAAAAATTCATATGGAATAATAAAAGACCCCGAATAGCAAAAACAATTCTTAACAGAAAGAACAATGCTGGAGGAATATCAATACCAAATTTCAAACTATACTACAAAGCCATAGTGATCAAAACAGCTTGATACTGGCACAAGAACAGACCTCAGGACCAGTGGAATAGAATTGAAACTCAGAAATGAACCCACAGACCTCTAGCCATCTAATCATCAATAAGGGAGCTAAAAAATTGAATGGAAAAAGACAGCTTCTTCAGTAAATGGTGCAGGCAAAATTGATTAATCACTTGTAGAAAACTAAAGCTAGATCCTTATATATCACCCTGCACCAGAATCAACTCCAAGTGGATCAAAGACCTAGGATTCAAAGCAGACACTCTGAAAACATTACAGGATGGAATAGGATAAACCCTAGGTCTCAAAGACTGGTTGGACAAATAGGACTGCGTGAAATTGCAGAGTTTCTGCATGGTAAAGGACATAGCTAGCAAGATCAATAGAAAGCCCATGGATAGGGAGAAGATCTTCACTAGCCATACAATGGACAAGGGTTTCATATCTAAAATATACTTGGAATTAAAAAAAATTAAATATTCCAACAACAAATCCTCAAAGAAACAACTGCCCAATAAATAAATGGGCTAAAGACTTAAAGAGAAACTTCTCTGAAGAGGAAAGAAGGATGGCCAATAGACACATGAAGAAATGCTCAACTCCTTAGCCATAAAAGAAATGCAAATCAAAACAACATTGAGATACCACCTTGCCCCAGTTAGAATGGCTATCATCAAGAACTCTAATAAAAACAGATGCTGGAGGGGATGTGGACAGAAGGGAACCTTACTGCATTGTTGGTGGGAGTGTAAACTTGTTCAACCACTTTGGAAAGTAGTATGGAGATTCCTCAAAAGACTCTACATAGAGCTCCCCTATGACCCAGCTATCTCACTTTTGGGCATTTACCCAAATGATCACAAATAAGACCATACTAAATCTACCAGCACAGCTATGTTTATTGTAATATTATTTACCATAGCTAAGATATGGAACCAACCCAGATGCCCCTCAGTAGATGAATGGATCAAGAAAATGTGGTATATATACACAATGGAATTCTATGTCTCCATCAGAAAGAATGGCATTGCCCGTTTGTTAGGAAATGGAAAGTCATGGAAAAAATTATATCAAGTGAAGTAAGCCAGGCCCAAAGAAACATAGGTCCCATGATTTATTTGTAATAACTAGCATATGTCTGAGACAAGCAGAAACGTTCAGATAAGTTGATGTTAGGTGAAATGAACTCCAAGATAGGGATTCAAATATTTTTTCGTTCTTGTGATTGTTTCTAACATATTTATGATGATTTCTTTGTTGCTTTGTATGTCCCTATCCCATGGCATAACTTCTGTTTTCACTGCATTTTATTTTTGTATACTTTGTGGAAGGGAAGGGAAAAAACATATTGTTTAAATGGGGATACAGGCGAACCCATTGCAACAATGAGATGTACCAGACGTTATGTTGAAAAAATGAACTTTACCTTTGGCTGGGGGGGAGGAGATGGGAAGGGATGGGAAGGGGAAACAAAGGAGGAGGCAACAATGCTTGATAAGAAATGTACTCATTACCTTGCCCATGTAATTTTAACCCCTCTGTATGGTATTTTCACAATAAACAAACAAAAAAAGAAACTAAAATACATATTAGAGTTCTATCACTTGAGCCACAACACCAAAAAAATTTTTTTTTGGTTAATGGTTTGGCCTTTCCCATCTGTGTTGGGCAGCCTCATGAATAGGGTAGGGAATTACTGCAAATAGGAATAGAAGTTATTTGGGCATCAAGATCCTTAAACATGGACTTTTATTCAGTTGTCCAAAGTTAGTCTTCTATACATGAAATTTACTCATGTATTTTCCCCTTTTTATGTTTGCCAGGCACCTCTCTGCTTGCTGTCAAAGAGAACAGTTATTCCTGTCTATAGGGAGATCTGCTTGCTGGCTAAGTCTGTCCAATGAAGGGAGCAAGAGAAGCAGTGCAGGTATTCTGGTGTATGTCTGCGTTCACTGTGGCATATCGACAACCTTCCCTGACCTTTTGACCCCAGTACTCACAATATGTTGCTCCTTTCCTGATGTAGCAACTTCGAGAGACTTTCCAACCTGTATCGTGACAAGGGTGTCAGGTTGATGCTAGTGTCTGGTTTTATGTGAAGAAGTCTTCAGTTACATGACACGGATTCTTTCAGTAAAATGTTCCCATAACCAGAAAAGTTTTTATTTATATATTTGAACCATTTTTGGTATGTATTTTTTGTTGTTGTTGGTCATGGGGCCTGAACTCGGGCCTGGTTGTTGTCCCTCAGCTCTTCAGCTTAAGGCTGGTGCTCTACCACTTGAGCCACAGTGCCACTTCCGTCTTTTTCTGCTTATGTGGTGCTGAGGAATCAAATCCATGGCCTAATCCATCCGAAGCAAGCACTTTACCACTGATCAGCCTTCCCAGCCCAATTTTTGGTCACATTATGTATGAGATCATATGATATTTAATTTGTCTTGTTAAAGAGATTTTCATTTTAGGCAGCATTTACACTAGCAATGATGTAATATAATGATGTAGTAATGATGTGATAAATAAGGTCACATAAATATTCTTCAAGTAACCTAAAGTAAAATAAAATGATAACATGGTTTCTCAATACTCAATGATTAGTATTGGTTATATGCTTCTTTTGTATTATGTGCTTTTTTAACTTGACTCATGATTGCTTTTTCCAATACTAGTCATATTTATTTCTCTGCTTTATATGAACATATTTAGTAGTTATGATCTAGACTGGATGTTTGGCTCATGAGAGAAGAGTTTATTCAATTTAAGTTGTCAAAAGAACTATATCCTCAATTTTTACTCCAATATATGTAGAGAAAAATAGCTAAATAAACATATCTACTAATGAAACTTTTGTTCAACTTGGCTACATTCAATAATAATGTATGAACTAGAATTCTTTTCTTAATAAAATAGCTAACTTGTTTATTTACTTTGAGATTAATATAAAATTAGAGATTGTATGAGAATATTAAGTGGATTTAATATGGCTTCCATTCACTGTTTAGTTTATTATGGATATGTGCTATAATAAGGGCAAGGAACTGTAGTAATAGAAGTTCTGGCTTATAAGATGAATGTAACAATTATGTGTTGTCATTAATGGATTTTTCTGTCAATATATAAACATTTAAAACATTTTTTATTGTGAAAATACCATACAGAGAGGTTACAATTATATGAGTAAGGTAATGAGTACATTTCCTATCAAACATTGTTGCTTCCTCCTTTGTTTTCCCTTATCATTCCTTCCGATCTTCAGCCTCCCACTCCATCCCTTCCCTCCCCCCCCCCTCACGCCCTGAACCAAAGTTGTAAAGTTCATTTTTCGACATAATGTCTTGTACATCTCATTGTTGCAATGGGTCCTCCTGTATCCCTATTTAAACAATTTTTTCCCCTTCCCCTCCCCAAATTATACCAACATCAAATACAGTGAAAACAGGAGTTATACCTTGGGGGAGGGACATAAAAAGTAACAAAGAAATCCTCATAAATATGTTAGAAACAATAGAAGAAAGAAAAAAACGTTTGACTCCTTATCTTTTAATATGATGTCTTGATTAAAGAAATTTCTGAGAAAAAATATCTCTTACCTTTTGAAAGAAAGATACTTGATAGTTATTGTATAAGATAAATAAGGTAGATAATTTTGTCCATTAGGTTTTATTACAAAATGGTCTCTTGTTTTTCTTGTGAGTTTTGTGTCATATTTAAGGGAAAGAAACATGTGTTTGGACTAAATATTATTTGCTGCATAATCATTGAGAAAAAATTATTGAAGTTTATATATTTTCCTCCTAAAAGAATAATATATAAATCTTTTATTTCAAACTGTAGCATAATATTTAGCACTAAAATATTTTAAATAAGTTTTTATTGTGCAAATACTGTACAGAGGGGTTACAGTTACATGAGCAAGGTAATGAGTACATTTCTTATCAAGCATTGTTGCCTCCTCATTTTGTTTTTCCCCTACCATCCCTTCCCTCCCACCTCAACTACATCCCCTTCCCTTCTTTCCCTCCACCTTGCCTAAACTGTAAAGTTCGTTTTTTGACATAGCGTCTTGTACATCTTATTGTTGCAATGGGTCAATCTGTATCCCTATTTAAACATATTTAGAGGATAATATATAAAAGCTTGTTTTTAAGGCATCTTTTATATAAAATCTATGTAAATTACTTGAGGCAACATTTAAGATAAAAAAAGTCATTTTTTTGAAAATCAGTAATTGGATTACACCATTTCATGAAGCATATAACCTTCTGTATTATAACTGATTTAGTACTTTAATTTCAGCATGGGGAGAGCTTTTAAGAGGCTTTTAGATTAAGGCACATTCCATGCAATGCTGGGATGTTTAATGTGTCTAGTGCTGAGTAAAGTAGGAAAATGTAGCCACACTATTGAGGGTTAACAATGGATTCATAAAAAGAAGTTTTTCACCATGAAGTTTATGTCAGTAAAATATATGCGATCTTTTCTAGATTTTCCTAAGGGAAGAAAGATGATAATTTTCCTGTAAGTGATTTATTAACTCTGGTATCTCAGAAGAAAGGATATTGTGTATTAGGGGCAGATCAAGAACATTTAAAAAGTTAAGCCAGGATGTTTTCTCCATCAGGGAAAAGATTCAGCTTATGACTACTACTATGGGTCTAAAACACAAATTTCGAGCTAATGAGACAGATTATGTATCATACTAGATAGTCCTTGGCTGTGGGCTGCCTGTAAGAAGGAAGTATAAAACTTCTTTTTAGCCGCTGGGCTGGGAAGGTGGCTCAGTGGCAGAGTACTTGCCTTGCTTGCATGAGGCCCTGGGTTCCATTCCTCAGCACCACATAAACAGAAAAATCTGAAAGTGGTGCTGTGCCTCACGTGGTAGAGTGCTAACCTTGAGCTGAAGAACTGAGGGACAGTGCCCAAGCCCAGAGTTCAGGCCCCACCACTGACCAAAAAATTAAAAAAAAAAAATAGTAGTGCTGCTCAGCTAAGGAGGTTAGTCCGGGGACACTGTGAATGACTAACCTATAGAGAAGCCAGGTGATAAGGTGTGGACACATTAATCATAATCTGTGTAGGATACAGGAGTAATCTTTTTAACCCCACTCTTACAGTAGTTCTTGCAAACCTAAATCAATTGTTGAAGAAATGTGTTTATCAACATCCAGAAAAATTTAGTGAGTCTTCCCTGCCATGGCTGGTCCTACTTAATCATATATCTGATGTCCACTGTACATGAATACAGCTTCCTCCTAGAATATGTGTCTAGATGAATGAAGCACTTGTCTTTCAAGTGTGGAGAACAAATTAAATCACTTAAAAAGTTAACTTCATTTAGAAATAGCAGTTCCTCAGGGCTCAGGCTATTCCTGGCAAATCAGATATTCAGTAGGGATAGCAGGTATTTCTACTTTGGAAAGGCTGGCCAGACATGTATATTTATGTCTACCTATATCTATATCTATATCTGTTTATTTATTTATTTTTCTATGTATATGATTGGTATGCTCAAAAACAAGCATTCTATAAATAGGTGATCATAACTTTATTAACCAAGTGATATTTTTCACGATATTTGTCTGTGAGAGAAAAAGTACTATGTGTGTGTGTACACTGTGAGTCACACTCCTACACATTTTGCTTTTAGTTTATTCCTTAGATAAGGTCTTTCTTTTGTCCAACGGTAACCTTGGATCCTGATCCTCTCTCAGCCTTTGGAGTAGCTGAGATTGTAGGTGTGTGCTGTCATTTCAACTCGTCTAAGTATTTTTGTCTCATAATTTGTTCATAAATTATAATGATCATTATTCTCCTTTATTAAAATTTTAATAATCTAGAACCTTTATTATAGATATGTCTCTTCTTTATGCTGTACTTCAGTTTAAATTTTCAGTATACTTCAAACATTGTATTAGAGATTGATATCATATCACCATGCCCAAACCTCTCTTGATACAAAAATATTTTCTTTATTTTCCATATATTTCATTTTTGAACCACATCAGTGAATTATATTTTAGTATACTGGAGTTTAATTACCTGGGGAAAATTGCCTTCCAGTGATTCATGACATGACGCTTCAATCTAGTCAACAATCTTTCTAAGTAATCATCTTTCCTCTGAAAAACTAATGAAATATGAAGCAAATATTTCATTTTATCTCGACAAATCATCAGACAAATTATAGGCTGTAACACTGAAGTATAATATTAAATCAAAGTTCTTCCCTTAACATATCCTTGCAAAATTAATAGATATGCAACCTGAAAAGCACCTATTTTTATACTAGTCATGGGTAAAATATACATTCTAAAGTGTAAAAATATTTACACTTTAGACAAATAAACATTTAACTGAGAAAAGTTAATTATAACAAACTTAATGAAACACACTAAAGAAAATAAAAACGTTTTAATCTGTACTATTTTGTTCTTTGCATGTAAAGAACTATTTGCAGTTGTCCTATCCTCTCTGTCCTGTCAATGGGCAAATTCAAAGGCTGTAAATCTTATTTATGGTAAACTAATTCTTGGTTTTTTGGTTTTCTATGAAAAAATTATCATTGCCTAGATACAGCTGGTTATTTGGGTTTCATTCAATTGTTTTGACCTTGCCACCTCAAATAGAATAATTTTAGAAAAAGAGGTGCTGTGAGAAAAGCAATCAGGGTTCTTTCCCAGTAGTTATCAGGAACTAATGACCCAAACAACCTTGGATGTACAGAATGACCCAATGTACATTTGTGTACTCTCAAAGGAAGAAAGCCCTGTTGTTTAAAGAAAAGAAGTTTCTTTACTGTTTTTGCCTTCTAACTTAAATGGGACAGGCATGCAATACTAAGGAACTCAAGATGAAACAGACATTGTGCTCATAATTTATAAATATGAATAACAAATGAAAGGAAATTTAGACAGAAGGCAAGATGGCACTGAGCAAATGCAAAGTGCAAAGCTTTCTGTCAACTAAGATGGCCATATGAATGTAATAATGCAATTACAACATGAAGACAATGGAATCCCTTGGGAAAACATTACCAAAAAACCCCAGAAAGTCCAGATGCTGGTGACCCTCGCCTGTAATCCTAGCTCCTCAGGAGGCTGAGATTTGAGGATCACAGTTCAAACCAGCTGAGGCAGGAAATTGCATGAGACTACACTCCAATTAAAGACCAGAAAACCCAAAGTGGTGCAGTGGTGCAAAGTTGTAGAGTGCTAGCCTTGAACAAAAGAGCTGGGACAGGGACAGGAATTCAAGCCCCATGAGAGAAAAAAATCAAAACAAAACAAAAAAAACCCCACAAAACAAATAAACAACAATAACAAAAACCCTGTAGATTAAGTATTCTTAGAGAGAAGGTTGTGCTTGTTAAGTTTGTGATAAGTCTTTTGTTTGCAAGTTTGAAGTGCAATGTAACTCCAAAATGCTGGAGAAATAAAAGGAAGAGTTTTATTTATACAGTAAATGAGTTTAAAGATAACAACAAGAAAGCACTTATAGCTGAAGAAGATTTGTTGTAAAATGTTTTTCTTTTTTCATAAAGCTCATGTTAATTACAGTGAAAATTTTCAACATTACATATCATTCTACTTGCATTGTGTAGCTTTCCCAGAATAAACTTTTGTCTAGATTGGAGCTAAGATTCTCTAGCAGAATTTGAAATAAGAAAATACAAAAAGCTTCATAGGGAAGGTGAAAGCATCTAGAGAGGGGAAAGAAATGACATTTCTCTAAGAAAATTGAATATTGTTGAGAAAGATCAGAAGGATTCAACTTACTCCAGGATTCTGGTAATAAACACTATTAAGCATTATAAATTACATTTCAGTATGGTTAAACCATACTGGAATGTGGTCTCTAAATCCTATAGTCATAACTTGCTAATTCTTAATACTTGGAGCTATAAGTGTCTGAGACTGTCAGCTAATCACACAAGTTTTGGTGTTCAAAGACCAGGCAATGTCAATTTTCAAAAAGCTATTAGTAACTCGCACATAGTTTCTGAGTAGAGCAAAAAGATGTGAGCTAGTTGATTGGTAATTACTGTTGATTGGTAATGAATGCTATTATCTGACTAATAGAGATACTGTTGGACAGGCATATATATATCACATTGGCCAAGACATCAGTACTGTATGCTTTTAGCTTGATCAAAGTAAAAATAGGAATTTGTGAAAACAAATCTTGACATATTTCCACAAGTTGAAACTGAAACTCATCTGGAACCTGCTGTAAACTTGCAAATACCCAGGAAGTGGTCTGTTGGAAAACGCATTCCAGGGATGATGAGTATTTCATCCCCCACAACATCTGTTCTCTGTTTCTCTTGGGAGGTTAAGAAAGAAAAAAAGCCAAGTATTCTCAAAGTTAAAGAATCTTATAATAACCCAAGCACACTACTAGAAGCATGAAGTAGAAAACCTTTTCTTAAATTTGATAACCCATTTTTATAGCCTTTATCATCACTTCCAGAGGCAATATTGCTTAGGTAGCGAAACAAAATCCCAATCAAGATTTAATACTCATAAATAAAGTGGCACTAACACATGCATTTGGTAATAAGCTTATTTCCTTAAATATTACCATTCTAGGTATTAGAATTAAGGCTCAGTATGAAGGGAATGAAAAAGTGAGTTGAGATTGTCAATGAATCTTAAAATTTAAGAAAACATGTGAAAAGAGAAAGTAAAGATGAAAAAATGACTACTGGAGTCTTGGCACTTTCTCTAAATATTTTCTATTTAATAGGTGTTAGTAATCATTGTAATTTTGATAGTTTTCCCAGGTCACAAATTTAATTATGTAGAAGTACAGCTATTGTCTTAAAGTTTTAAGCCCACATTATGTCCCAAAATAGAACAATTCACACTGAAAATAAAACAATAACAAATGTAATACGCTTAGAACCTTTTAGTCAAATAAAAATAAATTCATTGTATTTAGAATTCTAATTAGCTTGTCTTTTAACCTAAAAGCTTTGTAGCATGGTGAATCCAGATAGTTTTTAATATGGTATATAATGTATAATTGACTTCATGAGATCCTTGCACGTAGCCAACCCTCAACAGCTGATTCCACTTCTTTTTTTAAAAAATTGTTGTCTTGAAGTAGTTGTACAAGGAGGTGCCATTTAACAAAGCAGTTTATGGACAATGCATCTTGATCAGTGTCATCTTCTTCAGCATTCTCAGCCCCTCCTTTGACCCACCCCTTCCTTTATTTTCTTCACTTTGTGGTGCATACAATGAATTCTTGATTATATTCTCCCCCACTTCTCCTCTGTGATTTGTCTACTTGTCTCTCATTGGTCCCTCTGCCCCATTATTGTTTCAACTTCTAATGAATCTTTTAGTATACAAACTGATGAAAAAATACACAAACAGAAAAATGAATAGAGAAGTAGCAATAAATGTGTTCACATACCTTACTGCATTTATGTCTACTGCATTGTTGTTCTTGACTACATTTCTAATTTTATCTATATTGTTGCTGGACAAAATCTGAAACTAATCTACGCCTACAAGAAAAAATGATGGTGTCATGATAGGCCCTCATTGATGTGGGGTTTTCATTACATTCTCACTTGTTGAGCTGATTGTTAGTGCTCAGGAGATCTCATGCTGACGTAGAGAGAGGACATAGCTGATCTACTAGGTTTTTCCACATTTTTCTTACTATCAAATTTTTGAGAAAGAATTAAAAGAGAACACCAAACAAGGAACTGGGAAAGAGCTTTAATTGCAGAACCCAAGCATTCACTGAAGGGGTTAGCATATATGTCTAGGATAAGCAGAAAATGTCAAAAGCTATGTATATATGATAATAGAAGGTGATGATAAGCGAAATGAACCCCAAAATAAGGACACAAGAGGTTTAATCTCTCTTGCTGTTGTTTTTTTAATGAATTTATAATGTGTTATATGATTTTTTGGTTTCTTTTGTGTGTTTTTCCCCCCATGATATAACCCCTGTTTTTACTGTATTTGATTCTGGTGCCCTGCATCTTGAATATACATTTTTCTAATTTGGGGAGGGAAAGTCATATAAAAAAATGATTAAATAAGGATACAGATTGACCCATTGTAACAATGAAATGCACAAGACATTATGTTGAAAACGAACTTTACAAGTCTGAGGGTGGGGGAGAGGGAGGAATTGGGGAGGTGTGGAGGGAAGGGATGGCAGGGGAAAAACAAAGGAGGTAAGAATGCTCAATAAGACATGTACTCATTACCTTACTCATGTAACTGTAACCCCTCTGCACAGTATCTTTACAATAAAAGTATATACAAAAAAGAACGTTTAATTCTCACAAACCTAAGTTTGAAGCAAAATTTTAATATGGAGTATTCCCAGAATAGGTCAGGTAATTCCAAGTATATAAGTCTACAGGCTTTTCTGTCCTTACATGGCATTTTCAATGTTTTTTTTGGCAGCAGATTAATGATACAAATAGCTAAAATCATCAGGCTAACAATCTAAAAATGCTTTTGTAATGATGAAGGACAGTTAGCAGTCACCTCAGTTGGTCATGGTTTTCACTGTTTGATTGGTAACCCACCATCTGCAATACAACTCTACTGATATGCCAGCCTTTCGCAGCCATGCACTTACCATTTCCTGATGCCATCTAACCTGCCTATTGGCACCACTGAGCTCAAAAACAATTGCTTCACTGATGGGTCACAAATTTCTTCTGAGTCTCCATCATCCAGAGGCCCACACATTGAAATGCAAGTCACTTGTGAATGTGACAACTTCTCAATCTTATTTGAGGAGATTGTCCAGAATAGAGGGTATTGGTGTCTTCTCTAAAGTTAAAATGCCATTAAGTATATTATTTTCCCTCTCTAATAATCTAAAGAAAGGTGCTATTCCTCAGATAAAGGAAAGAGAATAAGGGCAGGCAAATATTATTCTCTTTTATCTATACTACACCAAGAAAAATATTTTTTAAACTATAAGCTAATAGTTGACACTTTAAAAAAATATTCTGACTCTTCTCTAATCACTGACTTGTGAGGCAAAAAATTCTCCTATCAAATTCCATAAAAGGAAAATAATGCTGGATACAGCAAGGGGAAAATGTGTCTATTTGGTATTACTTCATATCACCATCACATTTATTACTGTATCTGTTCATTCATTCATTTTCATCAGGTCAGAAAGCATCCTTCTTTAAAGGATATGTCCAGTTACTGACTTCTGGCGATATCCACCCCTTTTATTAAATATAAACTCCCATGTTTAGAACTGCATTTTAAATTTACTTGTCCCACACTCTAGCTCGAAACTCTTTCATCAAAAGATGGATGCAAGCTGGGCACTGGTGGCTGATGCCTATAATCCTAGCTACTCAGGAGGCTGAGATCTGAGGATGGCAATTCAAAGCAAGCCACAGAAGGAAAGTCCATGAAACTCTTATCTCCAATAAACCACCAGAAAACTGGAAGTAGCACTGTGGCTCAAGTGGTAGAGTGCTCACCTTGAGCTGATAGAGCTGAGGGACAGCATCCAGGCCCAGAGTTCAAGCCCCACGGAAAAACAGTAGATGCAATTTGAGATTTGTTCTCTCCCATGTTCTTTTTTAAAATATTCTTTTTAATTAATTCTGTTTATTAATTAAATATCTTTTAGATCATAGTGAAAACAACAGTATAGAAATTAAAGATTATTTTGTTAAAAGTCTTTGCTATCACTAAGTTTATACAGCCCTTCTCCAATTAACCGATTTCAATCTTTTATGTAGCATTGCAGATTATTTCCCTTTCATGCTTTCTAATAAATATAATTTAAGAGTGCTAAAATGAAAAAAAAAATTTTTTTTCATCCTGCTAGGGCAAGATGAAGGGAATAGAACACTCTGAGTATCATCACTCTTCAAAGCAGACAAGATGACATTCACTTTCCACTGAAATGTTGTTGGTGTTCTCCACAAGCTGCTTGTCTTTTGTGTCTCAGTAAAATTTCCTTCTAGCTTATCATCTGAATTTCTTCTTCATATATGCCCACGGTTCCTCCATGGTAAGTTAAGTGCTACTGTAGAGAGACTCCTGAGAATTTTAAGGCAGAAAGCCTTCAGATAATGTGAAAATAAGAGTTATTCTTCGTACGTTTGAGAATGACTGTCATGGCCCATTACATCTCTCTGAATGTTTAAAGATTTGCAGTTCCTCCCAGTTTGCTTTCTTCAGATGCTATTTCTCAAGGTGATAGTAAAACATTTTCCTGCTTTCACTTGGCTTTCTATCTTAAACAAAGGCTTGTTTGGAGGTACTGAGGGTTAGTAAGTTCTTGAATACATCTAATGGTTATACCCACACATTTTTTAAGAGTCAGTAGATACTAACTATAGGAAGAACTGCCAAAAACTAGTAATTTCCAAAGTTTTTAGGGAAGTCTCAGCGTATTCAATGGGTTGGAAGCTGTAATGCCTTATACTCAGAAACAATGGCACGGATTAGTTTTTTCTCCAAACAGCACTTCAGGTTTGTGACTGAGGAGTTGCCCGTTCCTTCTCATGCTCCCTCTACAAACCAGGGCACCTGCTGACCTATTTTAAAACCCAAAATTCTTTGTTTCTGAATTGTAAAACCTTTAGAGGGCATTGCCACATCAGAAATAAAATTTGTTTCCTCCTTTAAGAGAAAAGAAGCTTGTCAGAGTAAACATTGTGACCCAAGACAGAAACCCCTTTCTATCCTTTCAGCTACTATTTTGAGATTAAGCTCATACATTCTTCTTTGTTCAATGATTAGAAAAGTACCAGCTTTCCCATGCCATATTTAATCAGGGTATTCAAACTATTTATTTGCAAACCCATTCATCTAGTCATTATATTTCTGTTTTACTCACTTATTCCTTTTCAGTCATGAGTATAGAGTGTAGAACAACAGACATAGGCTGCTAGTAATTATTTTCTATAATCTGCAGAATAATTCCAAGCTTATGGAGTTTTTGTTTTTGCTTATTTTTTAGTTGGCCTGGGTGCTGTTCTGAACTCTTTTGTTCAAGGCTAGTGCTCTGAGCTTTGAGCCACAGCTCCATTTTTGGTTTTTGAGTGGTTAGAGATAAGAGTCTCACAAGGACTTTTCTGCCTGGGATAGCTTTGAACCTCAATTCTTAGATCTCAGCCTCCTGAGTAGTTAAATTACTCATGTGAACCACCAGCACCAGGCTATTTTTGTTTTTGTTTTTGTTTGGCTGTTGTTGGTTAAATTAAGCTTATCATGAAAAATTTCAGTTCACTAAAAAATGTTTGTAATAAATTAGCATTTTACTGAAAAAATTATAAATAGATGTTCATATGTATCAAATGTGTATATACACGAACACATACACATTGATATTTATATTATAATATATGTTCATATAGGTTAGGTGTATGAATATACATTCCTATATATTCCCATATTCATATGAACACATATGTATGTTCATGTATGATATGAACACATGTATGTTCATATATTCATAAATATATAGACTTACTATAGTAATACCACACATTTTAAAGCACTAATTTATTATTTTGGAAAGCTTTGTAGTTCTGAGTTGAATTTTTTCCAAATATAAAAGTAATGCTCTGTGGTAACTGTTGATGATTATGAGCATAGTTTAATCAGAGCAAATTCCCTGACTTGTCTCTCTCTGTTAGTTTTGTTTTCATATTTTAAAGATGATTGAAAAGTCTTCCTAGGTACTTTGCCCAATGAAGATACTGATAAGATAGTGAAAAAAACAACCCAGAAGGAGAACATGATGCAGTTCCTTCATATTTTACACCTATGCCAATTTTTGTAAAAATGAGAGGGCAAGATCCAAAATCCATTCATAAAATTTTGCAACTTTCACTGACACCAAATTCCATCAATCTGAATTAAAGAGACCATAAGAGAAATGTAACACTAAAAATCACTCAAGGTAAATCACTCAAGTTCAGAGCAAAAAAAACTGACAACATGAGATATCATCAATTATCTGATGTTTGAAGTCAGTGCTATAAATTGAACTACTGTACCTATTCCCTGCACATGTTTATGTAAAACATCTAATAAATGATTCAAAAACAAGTAATAGTGTTTGGAAGTTTAGAGCATTAGATAAAATTTGATATCATTAATTGTTCAACCAGAAAGTGATATATTCAAATAGCCTATAAAATAATACCTTGTGTTTTTCAAGGTACTTCATATATAGATTGGAAAATAGTTTTTATCTCACATCTAGGTTATTATAATAATTTTCATTTTTTAGTCTCTGTGATTAAGAAACGTTTTCTTACAACCCACTTTGTTTGAATTGTCCCTTTTTAATAAAGCCATACTAAATTGACTCATTGGGTAAATTCTGCTTTTAACTTCTGTATTAGCATCAAATTCTTTAAATGTTAATTAAGCTATAGGAAATGCCTTTTATAACATAAAATCTTCATTTTTTCCTGGCCTCTTTATCAAATTCATTTATATGTTCTGGTACTTAAACACTTTTGTATTACTTATTCTTTTTTAATCTGAGTATGTATGTCTAGTATTTTCTGTCTAGATGTAAAATATTTCCCTAATTGAAAATAAATTCTTCCAGAGAATAGCATTTGCATTATTTTCTTTCTTTTTTGCCATAATTTTGCAAGAGAAGAAACAACAGAGACATTACTGTCAAAATCCACTTTCATGGTAGCAAATATTTATTGACAAATTGCTACTGCCTGAAGCTATAATATATTTAATACACATCACATAAAAACAAGTAATAAATAGGCACCATTATAAGTTTATTTAAATATAAAACTATTAAGCTTAGAGGTATTATGTATTTCCATCAATAATGAAGAGAATATTATAATTCTGATAATCTGAATATGTTGAACATATTTTAGTAGGAAAACCACTGCTTGCCTAATGCAACTATTGAATTTTCAGGATAGAGGTTGTGAATTTCTGTTAAACTTTGTTATATAACAAAAACATTCAAATAAAATCTACTGGGAAATGTTTGCATCAAAAATATATTTTCATGTTCAATGCAATTCTAAGATCTTGCCAACTGTAGGATATAATTTTTATATCATATGTTTTAACTAATAACTTTTTTGTGTGTGCTCAGGGCTAGTACTCTACCATTTGAGCTACAGAACCACTTCCAGTTTTTGAGTGGCTAATGAGAGATAAGAGTCTCATGTTGACTTTTCTGCCTGGGCTGGCTTCGAATTGGGAGCCTCAGATCTCAGCCTCCTGAGTAGCTAGGATTATAGGCATGAGCCACTGCTTATAACTTTTATCTGGGTAAAATAGACATCAACAGCTTAAACTTCTTTTTTCTTAATTTCAAATGTGTCTTCAAAATAAAACTTCTAATTTGTCTCAGTAATTCATTAGATTAATGTATTTAATAAAAATATTCATAATGTTGTACTTAGTTACAAGAGCAGGAAAGGTCCACACATTTTTTTGTTTCTTGTCATTTTCTCTATTAATGTAGTTCTTGCTCTCTTCCATTATTAGTTTCATAAATATAAACTTATTTTTTCAAACCTAACACACCTTTCAAACATGTGAATTAAAGTTAATATTCAAAATAGATGCCTAACATGGTATTAAATGTATTAAATATATTGTAATTGAAGTTCATGGTTTAAATATATAATTCTAGTCTATTGATTTTTTTTTTGTCGGTCACGGGGCCTGTATTCTGGGCCTGGGCACTGTCCCACAGCTTTTCAGCTCAAGGCTAGTGTTCTACCATTTGAGCAACAGCGCCACTTCTGGCTTTTTGTGTTTATGTGGTGCTGAGCAATTGAACCCAAGGCCTCATGCACGCAAGGCAAGCACTGTACCACTGAGCCACCTTCCCAGCCCTCTATTGAATTTTTAATAGTAACATTGACATACTTGAATAGAGAAGAGTTCCAGGGAGATTCTCTGCTTTTCTATTGGGGATCTAAGATAGTTGTATGGACTGGCGGTGTTTACACGCATAGATCCTTCTGAAGAAAGTCAAGATTATCACTTTGAAAAAGAAATATTGAAAACCCCTCAGAGTTTTACCATTTTCCTCATTAGTATTCTCTAAATAATATTAATATAAGAAGGTTTCATTTGAGAAAAACAACATCAAGCTTATCCTACCGATATGTTTTATGAGCAAAGCTTTATTGCATGTTTAATTTATTTAACTAACACTGTAGCAAACATTCATGCTGAGCACATTTCTTTTTGCATCCTGTAAAGTAGATAATATGATTTATGGACCACCAACTGCCTTTGGGTGGTTTAGGAAGAACTTAAAAAGAAATTGACTAAGGAGAAGCTTCTTAATCTAGCCCACTTTTGCTTCTGTGTCATTGAATTGCAATCCATAGTATCAAATTAAATACACACACACACATATGAAAGGATGATTAGCATTGTAATACTTTGGGATAAATATGAAAAACAGATTTTCTGTACCCTAAGAACTAGAAGCAATGATGAGAGAAATTAAAAACCAAAATAAACCGGGATCATTAGCCATAGTCTCAATATTGTTAAGGCATCTACTTGTTCTAAACAGTTTTGAAGGAATGCTAGTCAAGATCCTTGCTTTCAAAGCCAGTTCCAAAATTCATAAGGTACACAAGGGACATAGAATGTACTCACTTTGAAAGAGAATAAATATGGAGAACTAGCATTAGCTGAATTCACAATGTAGTGCAATGCAATAAGAATGAACACAATGCATAATGGTATAAAGACAGGCAATAGATCAAAGTAGCAGCCTAGGAAAACTGAAAACACATATGCACCTGTAGCCCATTGACAAAGGCAATTCATAGCCACAAGGGTAACATGTTGAGCAAATGCAGCTGGGAAAAATAGCTATCGCTCTGTGGGTGTCTATACATACGTACACCCAAGCATTTAGGTACTTCATGACTAAGGGTTAAGTGTGGGATTTGCAGAGGGATCTAAGTGGCTTAGGTGGTGATAGACTTATTTTCATGATGATTATTTAATGGTGACAATCCTATGTCAAATTTTATATCATTTCCCCTCCAAACTTAATGTGCATTCTATCTATGTTTGTTACACAAATATAAAATTACATTTTATCAAGCTATACAACTGATATATTTTTATACACTCTAAAGCTTACCTATGCAAGACAGCAGAGGTTAGTTCTGGTGGCATATCCCAATAGACTCACAACTTGAGAGGCTGAGATGGAAGAATTGGCAATTGATGGCCATTTTGAGATATGTAGGAAATCCTAGTTTTATAAAACAAAAAGAAATAAAACAACCATAGCAAAAATGATGGATGGAAAGGGATGGGAAGGGGAAACAAAGGAGGAGGCTAAAATGCTTGATAAGAAATATACTCATTATCTTGACCATGTAATTGTAACCCCTCTGTACAGTATTTTCTCAATAAAAAATGATGGAAAGAAAAATTTCATACAATATGAATAGTAAGAGATATTGTTGAAATGTCACTGAGACATTTATCCTGGCCCATTCTTGCTTGAGATGCTATTGAGGGAATGTTCATGTGCAGAAATAATATCTATAATAAAACAATATTAATTCTGTCCACAGGAACAAATATATTCTAGAGATTATATTTCTGATCAACCAGAGGTTATATCTAGCATTATAATTAAATAAATAAGGTTGATATCAGTTATAAGCAATTAGCTTCTTGGAATTATTTTTAACATGCCATGGACAATTTCATCAATTAATGAATTGGATACAATTTGATATGTATTTATTTTGTAATTGAACTAGAATAATTTTACCTTTTAGAAAATTATTTCTTAATAAAAATAATTAAATAACAACTGCAATTTTCTAACTTTTAAAGTCTTAATAGCAGTATAACTTGTCACATATGTGAGTTTTTTTGGCTAAAAATAGCAAACACAGAACTATGTATATGCATATATGCTATATAATACACATATCAAAAATAAAGCGTGTACATATGTATGTGATTATATGTATCATATGTACATATGTAGTATAAGGATATATAATTATATGGGCAATTATATGTAACTATATAGTTATATGTACACATGTATGTAATTGTATGTATAAATAATACATATAATTGGAATGCATAATTGTATGTAGTTATATATCATTATATAAGTATATATGTATATATAATTATGTATATATAATTACATATAGTTACATATACATTATTTATTTATATATGTGTCATATGTATACATATATATGTATCATATACACATAGGTGTATATAATACATGTTTTATACATCATATATAAATGTACATGTATACATCATTTATAACATATATATTACATATGTTAAAATATAACTTGCATAAATATATAATACATGTAATATATGATATATTGTATATTTTGTATTTTATATGCAATGTTATATCTTATATATTTTATATTATTTATGTCATAGAATCATATATATATTTAGTGATACATCATATATGTCTACACAATTAACATAATATATAATATTTATACCTACATATAATTCATGTATATGTACATATAATTATATGTGTATATCATTTATGCATATATATGCATATCATTATAGCCTACAAAACACATCACACACACACACACACACACACACACACACATATATATATATATATATGATCACATGTATGAATGTCCAATATAGATCTTCTTAAACATAAAATGGTTGATTTGAAAAGTTTTTACTTTATGATTCTGTGAGCAATACACAGTCAGTAGAAACTGGGATCCAGAACATTGTTGTGGCTGAGATCAAAACTTGGCTCAGGAATCCATGCCATTTTAGAATGTGACAGTGGACTTTACTCTGGGGGGGGGTGTGCCGCCCTTAAACACTGCTCAGAAGACTTCACATGGAGTACTATTGACGCTGTGGGATGTGACAAGTTCAAACGTGATGTGCTCTTCAAAAGGGAGACAAGGTTAGAATCAAGTGCATCTTTTGTAGGACAGTCTTGCACAGAAACACACTGGACAGATGAAGACTGTAAGATGAAATTCAAGGAACACTAAAATAAGAATTCGAGATCAGTTGTATGCATTGCCTATCAAAGATGGTTAAAGGAAAGACATTTAGTGATAAATTTGCTGAATCGTTCTGTATCAGAATATGACATTCATGAAAATATTTTTGGAATAGCTGTCAAATTTAGTCATTGGTAATCTAATTCCTTCAGAGAAGATATTTAGTAACTGTAATGGATATAAGAAATTATTGCTTGATATTGAGGAAGAAAGAGCTTATCCTATGTTAGTTCCCACAACCAGAGGGGCAGTATGATCTGTCATAAAGATGTGCTTATTTGGTATTAGAAGTTGGTGACAGTGGTATAATCACTTGCATATTATTATGATGAGAAATCTTTCCTCAAATGGTGGTTTACACACACATCTGTAGTGTACCAAGGAATAGCACATTTGTATATAAAGAAAAATGCAAAGAATGCAATTTTGAAAGAAACCTTACTTTCAACGAATGTGTGAGATCCTTTTACAGGAAGTCAGCAGGGATTCCGCAGGAGCAAACCCACCCAGCAGGAAAGCTGGTGGGGACCAGTGCAGTGTGGAAATGCAGTAAGAAGCCATTTCTATCTCATTGACGATTGCAACACTGGCACAGGAGACAAATTCTTTATTAATAATGAATAGAAGTCCTTCCATCTAAAGACAACCCTTACAGATCATCAACAAACATCCACGTAGTTTAGGAAGACATTCAGATTGAAAATACCCCTCCTCACCAAATCACTCACACAGGAAAGAAAAGATATGAACGCAATAAGGTAACTCACACAGGAAATAAACCATGAATAAAAAGTTGTGGGAAGTTCTTTCACCTCAAGTAAACACTCCCTTTACATCATAAGATTCATACGATGGAGAGATCTTATATTTATAAGGAATATGGCGATCCTTTTCACCAGAAAGCAAATCCTTATCACTCTACTCAAGCGGTGGTGTCGATCACTGCTCCAATCGGAGACCAGGACTTTATGATGGCGGAGAAGACTGAAAAGAGTGTGAAAATTGCACCTGGAGCTGTTGTGTGTGTAGAAAATGAAATCAGAGGGGATGTGACTAAAGGACCACGGATGGTGATCCACCCTAAAGCAGGAATTACTGCGGAGGCTGGGCCCATCATCATTGGGGAAGGGAACCTAATAGAAGAAAAAGCCCTGATCATAAATGCTTACCCAGATCATATAACTCCTGACACTGAAGATTCAGAACCAAAACCTGTGATCATTGGAACCAATATTGTGTTTGAAGTTGGCTGCTATTCCCAAGCCATGAAAATGGGAGATAACAATGTCATTGAATCAAAAGCGTACGTGGGCAGGTATGTAATACTGACACGTGGCTGCATCATCGGGGCTTGTGGCAACCTAAACACTTTTGAGGTCATTCCTGAGAATACAGTGGTATATGGTGCAGACTGCCTTTGCCGGGTGCAGACTGAGCGACCACAGCCCCAGGCGCTACAGCTGGATTTCTTGATGAAAATCTTGCCAAATTACCATCATCTGAAAAAGACGGTGAAGGGAAGCTCCACTCCTGTTAAGAACTAGGAACAGAGTTGGCTGACATGACAATATCCGTCCTTGAGTGCTGTCAGTTTCCACAAGTAACACATGTTGACTACTGTAAGATTGAGCTAGACAGAACAGTAATGGATTTTTCCTGTTAACTGTCCTTTATAATTGATAGAAAATGGGTTATGCATAAGGGAGAATAAATGCAAGGTTAATCTCAAAAAAAAGAAAGCAAATCCTTACTGAATTCTATTTGTAATAAATTTGAGAAATATTTCTTTCAGAAAACAACCTTGCTCTTCATTAACAACAATTCATAGAGTGGAGAAACACTATATTTTTAGTGAATGTAAAACGTCCATTGGTCAGGAGACAACCCCCTTGTGCCCTATCAGAGAACATGTACAGGAGAGACACCATACCAATGTCCTAACCATGGAAGCCCATTAGAATGAAGTCATACCCCATCCATCACTGCAGATCTCACTTGGGAGATAAGCTCTAGGAATGTAATGAGTGGGTGAAATCTTTCCATCAAAAGACAAATCTCAATCTACACCAGAAAATTGATATGATGGAGAAACCTTAAACTATCATAAATATGGGAAGTGCTTTTGCTGGAAAGCATCCCTCAGTACATCAGGAAATACATACAAGTCAGAAATCCTATGAATATCTTCAATGTGGAAAGCCTTCAGCAGGAATTGTACCTCGTTCTTCATCAAAGAATTCACTTAGGAGAGAAAGCAAATAAGTGCAATGATGTGGAAAATGCTTCCCCCAGAAAACCAAGTTCATTGCACATTAAAGAGCTCAGCCAGGTGAGAAAACCTACGTGTGCTATGAGTGTGGTAAGTCCTTCAACTATAACAGTAATCTCCTTGTCCATCACAGATCTCACAAAAGAGAGGATATGAAAACGCAATAGATGAATAAAGTGATTTTTGTAAAGTCTTTCCACAATACTGTAAATCTTTAGTTATAGCATACCTAAACATCTTAATGTAGTTTAATTACAAATGTAAGAATATGTATTAAAGTTTTAAACCATATAACTGCCTACTCATTACTAGCATATGAAGTACTTATGATAATTTCAATTAAACTGGATCACCTATGAAACTAATTAAATTAAAAAGTTAACCATTGCATCTGATTCAAATGCACATTTTCAAAATGATTCAGTATTACGTTATTAAAAATTTATTGTCAAGATAATGCACAAAGGGGATATAGTAACATAAGTAAGGTAGCGAGAATGTTTCTTGTAGAACTTGATTCACTACTTGGACAAGAGAAAAAAAATTAATTCTTACTTCTCACTGGATTCTGCGTAATATACAGTACCTTTTCCAAATCCCCTTTTCCCTGGCTTATAATATTATGAATGAGACTTTGTCTGTTTTTTAACTTTATGTGGTATATTTAGTCATACATGAATTATTTTGTACTCTGCTGTTCTACTGAACATTTTAAATATTTGCCAACTATTTGATATGGCACTGGCATTTTTATTTTTATTTTACATACCATTCCATCATAAGAGAATATTGATGGATATTTGTACTTTTAAATGTTTTTGTTATAATATAAAATACTATTATAAAATATTAAAAATTGGACTACAAATATGAACCTAGCTGTCATACTAGATTTACTATAACAATAGTCAGCTCAAGATTCAAAGGAAAAGTTATAAGTAGTAGTTTCTTCTTTCCACAATGGAAAGAAGATCATATTCCTAATATTCGTAATTTTTTCCTTTGTCTACATTTAATATGGCTATGCTGCTTATCTGGATAATTCTGAGAAATATAAACTAAATTTTTCTGCATTTCATTGTATAATTTGCTATCTGCACAGCTATCAAAATGGCATTTTAAAATTTGGAATGTTATTCTGTTACACAAGTCATCTGCCAGTCTTTTATGGATAAAAATTTTAGACCTCTGGAGTGGATTAACTAATGCATTAAACAGACTTCAATCTTGCACACTATTGTAGTTTCCAGTTATGGTGACTGTAGGCCCATCCAAACGATGCCTGGGTTTCTGTAAATTCATTATTTACATTGCAAAGGTAATTTTTTAAAGTTAATTTAATTTTATTTGAGAACATACTGTACAGAGGGGTTACAATTACATGGGCAGGATAATGCATACATTTCTTACCAAGCATTGCAGCCTCCTCCTTTGTTTACCCTTCACCTCCCTTCCCAGCCTCCCCCCCATCCTCCCCCCCCCCCCCCGCACCAACATTTTAAAGCTCGTTTTTGACATGACATTTTGTACTTATTGTTGCAACAGGTCCACCTGAATCCCTAAATGACTTGTTTTTCCCCATCTCCTCCACATATTATACTGACATCAAATATAGTGAAAGCGGGGGTTACACTGTGGGGGAGGGACATAAAAAGCAACAAAGAAATAATCTTATCAATGCGTTAGAAACACATGCATGAAAGAAAAAAAACATTAAAATACATATTTAAGGGTTCATTTTCCTAACATCACATTATCTGACCTTTTCCGCTTGACTCATACATATACTAGATATTGCAAATAAGGGAAACCATGGGACCTATGTTTCTTTGGGCCTGGCTTACTTCACTTAATATAATTTTTTCCAAGCCTTTCCATTTCCTAACAAATGGGGAAATGTCATTCTTTCTGATGGAGGCATAGAATTCCATTGTGTATATATACCACATTTTCTTGATCCATTCATCTACTGAGGGGCATCTGGGTTGGTTCCAGATCTTAGCTATGGTAAATAATGCTGCAATAAACTTAGTTGTGCTGGTAGCTTTAGTATGGTTTTGTTTGTAAACATTTGGGTAAATGCCCAAAAGTGGGATTGCTGGGTCATAGGGGAGTTCTATGTGAAGTCTTTTGAGGAACCTCCATACTGCTTTCCAAAGTGGTTGAACAAGTTTACATTCCCACCAACAATGAAGTAAGGTTCCTTTCTGTCCACATCCCCTCCAGCATCTGTTGTTGTTAGAGTTCTTGATTTTTGCTGTTCTAACTGGAGTGAGGTGATATCTCAATGTTGTTTTGATTTGCATTTCTTTTATGGCTAGGGATGTTGAACATTTCTTCATGTGTCTATTGGCCATCCTTCTTTCTTCTTCAGAGAAGTTTCTCTTTAAGTCTTTCGCCCACTTATTTATTGGGCAGTTGTTTCTTTGAGGATTTGTTGTTGGGGGGTTTAATTTTTTGAGTTCCAAGTATATTTTAGATATGAGACCCTTGTCCGTTGTATGGCTAGTAAAGATCTTCTCCCAATCCGTGGGCTTTCTATTGATCTTGCTAGCTATGTCATTTGCCCTGCAGAAGCTCTGCAACTTTATGCAATCCCATTTGTCCAACCTTTCTTTGATTTGTTGTGTTTCCGGGTCTCTATTCAGAAAATTTCGGCCTGAGCCAAGGAGACCTAGGGTTTCTCCTATTCCATCCTGTAATGTTTTCAGAGTGTTTGCTTTGACTTCAAGGTCTTTGATCCATTTGGAGTTGATTCTGGTGCAGGGTGATATATAAGGATCTAGCTTTAGTTTTCTACATGTAGTTAACCAATTTTGCCAGCACCATTTACTGAAGAGGCTTTCTTTCTTCCATTCTATTGTTTTAGCTCCCTTATCGAAGATTAGATGGCTATAGGTCTGTAGGTTCATTTCTGGGTTTTCAATTCTATTCCATTGGTCCTGAGGTCTGTTCTTATGCCAATACCAAGCTGTTTTGATTACTATGGCTTTATAGTAGAGTTTGAAATTTGGTATTGATATTCCTCCAGCAGTGTTCTTTCCGTTGAGGAGCATTTTTGCTATTCGGGGTCTTTTATTGTTCCATATGAATTTTTGGATTGCCTCTTCTATTTCCTTGAAGAATGAGGTTGGAATTTTGATAGGTATTGCGTTGAATTTGTAGATAGCCTTGGGAAGTATTGCCATTTTCACGATGTTAATCTTTCCAATCCAGGAGCATGGGAGGTTTTGCCATTTGCAAAGGTAATTTTTGAAGCAAGCAAAAAATTAGAACATTGGAAATTTTCTCTATTTTTTCTTTTCTCAACTGAATTGAGTTAGAGATATTTTGTTTTTGAATTTATAACCCCAATCTTATTTATGTAATGTTAGTGATAAGTGCTTAATAAACGTATTTTGAAGTTAAATAATTAACTTGTAAATATGTGTATACATACACATAACAAGATTACGTGATTCATGTAACATGTATTTTAATTTGATTTCACACAACTTTCAAAACAAAAGTTATAAAATTTAATCTGAATAAAATTATTGAAGTAAATAATCACGTTTCTATCAATGCATTAGTGAACTACTTTATAAGAAATTGAATGGAAACAAAAGTAATTTTCAAGTAAACTTACTAAATTACCAGCTGCTATAGTTTGATATACAATGGAAATCATTACTTAGGCAATCTTGATTTCATTAAGGTTTTCCTCAAAATAATTAAGAATTATTAGAGTTTTCTGCATATTTAGAAGCATTTTAAGCATAATACCAAATTTAGCAATTATCCTAAGTATAACAAATTTATAATCATTATACAAGTCACCAATAATGAACATAATATAGATAGAAGAAAGCTCATTTTCTTGTATCTTAGTGATTCCACAAAAGATCAATTATTACAAGCAGTTTCAAGACTATAATCAACCCTAAAGTGCTCATAATGAAAGAAATTCAGATCAACTTAATTTGATAAGATAATTTAACTTATAATTTTCATAATTTTTTTTCCTAGTCCTTTAAATTTTCAACAATCTGTTCTTTCTTCCTCTTTCCCTCCCTCCCATCTTCTCCTTCCTTCTTACCTTTATGGTGGTAAGATGTTTGAATGTAAGGCCTTGTTCCAACTACACAGGCACTGTACAATTTCAAATATGCAGCCCATACTTGTAACCATCTTCACAGCTAACTAATGTATTTTCTTTTCTAATAAATGGCAACAATAAAAATAAAGGAAAAAGTTCTAGATTAATAGGAGTGTATTTTGAACACATGTGTTTCATTTGTTATAAATTCTAAACTACAAATGTAATGTCTTTCTGTTTACAGAAATATTACAAATATTTGAGTAAAATGATATAACCTATCTTGTGGTGTTAGACATATTGTATTTTGATCAGATTTATCCTATTACCACTTTTCAAATAAATTTTATGAGTTTCATTTTTCTATTTCTATATATATATGAACATATGTATATATATATATCCTATTTATACATATATAAATGTATCCATACAGTTAACAAAAATATGTAAGTATATATAAATGTACAAAAAATTTACATATATGTGAATATATTTTTCTGTCTACATATAATTTGTTCCTCTATTAAAATGTTAATTTTAAATGTATAAAATTTTAAAAATTACACTATTATTCTGGATGTGTTATAAACTTGATCATAATATTTTTACTTTTTTCTTGCAGTAGCAGGAACTGAAAACAGTGTTTCATATATGCTAGACAAACTCTATTGCTTGTAAGTCACATCATTATCCCTTTTCATTTTATTTTGACACAAAGGTATAAATTGTCCAAGATGACCTCAAACTTGTTATCTTCCTAATTCAGAATTCAGTCTTCTAAAGTCAAATATTTTTTAACGTTGATGCATTCCAAATAGTCTTAACTATTTGCTCATGTTGTTTTTAGGGCCCATTTAAGGAATCCTTTTTCTTCTTTTTTCCTTCCCTTTTTTCCTTTCTCTCCCATTTCTCCTCTTTCCTGTCTCCTTCAATATCTTCCTTCCTTCCTTCCTTCCTTCCTTCTTCCTTTCTTCCTTCTTTCCTTCCTTCCTTCCTTCCTTCCTTCCTTCCTTCCTTCCTTCCTTCCTTCCTTCCTTCCTTCCTTCCATCATTCCTTTTATTCTTTCTTTCTTTCCCCATTTTTTGCCTGTCCTGGGACTTGAACTCTGGGCCCCAATGCTGTCTCTGAGATTTTGTGTTCATATTAGTGCTCTACCACAGGAGCCACAGCTCCACTTCTGGGTGTTTGTAATGGATTGGTGATAAGAGTCTCATAGACTTTCCTTCTCTGGCTGGTTTTAAACCATGATCCTCAGATCTCAGCCTCCTGAATAACTAGGATTACAGGCACAAGCCACTAGCTCCCAGCCTTTCTTTCTTTATTTGTAATATTAGAGTTTGAACTCACGATCTCAAACTTGCTTGTCAGGTGCTCTACCATTTGAGCCATGCTTCCAGTTCTTTTGGCTGTGGTTAGTATTGAAAGAGGGTTTCTTATGTTTTCCTGGTCCAGTTAGAATTGCAATCACTTATTTATCATTTTCATGACACTGGAATGGCAGACAGATGTCATAATGTGAAACTTCATCTACTGAGAACAAGTCTCACAATCATTTTTGTCTACATTTGGAACCATGACCTTCCCAATATCAGCTTTCCACATTACTATAGTTACAGATATACAACATCACATCAAGCTACTGGTTGAGATTTGGGTCTTCCAAAGTTTTGACAAGCTGGCCTTAAACATTGATCTTCTCTGTCTGTGACTCCTGAGATGCTTGGATTTCAGATATGAGACAAAGTTCCCAACCCCAGGTTGTGTGTGAATACACTTTCAACAAGTTTTGCCCACATTTCCTGTAAACAGAACACATTTTATTTGTTTTAATATTTTAATTGTGGCCTAAAAAGTTCATAAAAATCTATTGTAGGTTCCCAAGGTCTATAATTGTGTATAAGACAAGAGTAAAGAATAGAAAAATGCAGTCTGTATGCTCCCTCAAATTCTCAGGATGTGTTGAGGGAGTATTTCAAGGTAGACTAAAAAAAAAAAAACAGACCTTAAATATACAGGTTTATAAACCAATAAAATGAAAGTAAATTCATCTTTGTAAGGCAGCAAGCTAGACAAAGTACTGAAAACTGATGTCATAAATGAAGGGTTAAAGAACAAGTCACAGACGGGACAAATAGAAAATAAACAATATACAACAAGCCAGCAATATTGATGAACACATTAAATACACAGGAGTTATGTGACACAGTAAAGAGACAGGCACAGGAGCTATTAAAATGGCAATGCCCACTTACAATGCTGTCTATTATAAACTCACTTGAGAGGAAAAATATAGTCTTGTTTAAGGAAATCAAAGGAACCAAATCACAGTGAGAATTCTGTGGCCTTACAGGTAGCAGTCTCTACCAGTATACCATCAAGAGTAGATTCATTAGCATAACACATGCTCCTGCCTTTTAAGAAACTCAACATACCAGAATCTCTGTATGAAAGAGTGGGGTTAAAATCCAAATACTACTGAAAAGTTTTCTCCAGCACTCGTATTTCTCATGAAAATATTGCAGCTGTAGGAGATCTGACACAGCCAGGGACAAAGGTCAAATATTTGCAATGTTGCAGAACCTGCAAAAAACTTCATTGGAAAGAAGAGTGGAGAAATTACACTTCTTCATTTGGGTGCCCTCTCCCATTACCTAGGAATGGCCAACATGAGAATAATACATGGGGCTGGCTGTAATAAGCTACTAGAACAGACATTTGAAGCTTAGAATAATAGTCTAATTTAAAATAGTCTGAAGTGCTCAATAGTTGGAGCAGTGGAAAATGGAGAATTCATAAAGCTCAGGTAAAGTAGAAATCTTAAGTTATTGTGTGAATTCTTGGCTCAGTTTACTAGGGTAGCATGAATAACAATCCTTTCACTAAAGAAAAGGAAATTCAAGGCTACCTCTGAGAGGTTCATTCTTTTAGAAATGTTAATAAAGCAGACTTGTATTTAGGTTTGAAAGAAACAAAGGGTATCTATCCCAAAAGAACTGACCTAAAGTGAAAGAAGAATTAAAAAAATAACAACTTATTAGACAGTAGCCAAAGTTACTGAAGCCTGTTATTCAAAATTAGCACAGTAATGTTAGAAGAAAAGAAAGGGAGGGAAGGCAAAAGAACAATTTATCTAAGATAGCTAGACTCTGCTAACTTCAATATGAGCTTAAAGACTAGATAGTGTGTTAGAAAGATATATTACAATAGTAGTATAAAATTTTCATGAAAATCAGAGAGAAAAAATGTAGATACAAAAATGAATAAATTGACTCTGACAATGAGCAAAAAGTGAAGAGAGGGAATAATGTCTACTCAAGTTTACTATTAAAGCAGTTTGGGGAAGTTGAGAACAAAAGACATCCAAATGCAGTAATCAGTATCATCTAAAAAATAATTTTATTCTAGAAATGAGAACAAGTAAAAAGTAAAATATAAAAATAAGTAAAAGAAACTGAATTTTTTTCCTTTTTGATGAAGAAGCTCATCTGAAAAAAATTGATTTGATTAATTCATATAGTATGATTGGAGAAAAATAGAATCAAAAGCATCCTCCATTGTACCCTGAGAGATAATTTTATATTGTCATCTCATTGCAGAAATGCCTTCATTTGCCTTTAACCATTTGCCAGAAGTGAAATTGTAAGGGTGCATCATCTGCAGGTACAGCAGCTATGGGAATAAACTGGTTTATTTATGTATTCTAGAAGTATTAAAAGATAAATACTATTATTGCTGTTTATACAGATCCTAACACTTGGGAATGAAGGAGCAATATTTTACCACTTCTCTAATGGAATTCCTAAAACTGTGTGGCTTAAATTGATGTCTGAGCACATGGTATTTATCTTCATGCCTTTCCTTTTATGGCATAAAATGTGCAATGCTTTTTCTCACCATTCTGGAGGATAGAAGTACAAGATCAAGACTACACTTTCTGCTCAGGACTCCACAGCTTAGGGGTTTGTGTTTACAGGATCATCAATATGTCTGGATCCTGTTGTCTTCCTGAATTCCTGTTTTACTGGATGAATGGATATTTTAGTGATTTCATTTTATTCATTGATGTGCATACAGAGTCACATTCCATGTTCTTATAGGC
Source organism: Dipodomys merriami (assembly GCF_024711535.1). Taxonomy (NCBI): domain Eukaryota; kingdom Metazoa; phylum Chordata; class Mammalia; order Rodentia; family Heteromyidae; genus Dipodomys; species Dipodomys merriami. The sequence continues at coordinate 11,694,280 of NW_027202382.1, read as the reverse complement.
TAAGAATCCAGTATGTGGATGAACTGACAGGTTATAACTAGAAGTCTTCAAGAAACTTTCAAAAGAAGTGTGTGTGGGGGGAATCCAGGTGGAGGCATGATCATCTCCCTTACTTCCTCTTGGTAATCACGAAGGTACTGGAATGAAACAATTATTTACTAGTACACATCTAATATAGACTTTAATACCAAATAATTAGTAGTAAATTCTGGCTCAGCATTTCTAATTTATAATTTTCCACAAAGGAAAGCTAAAACAAATCCCTTTGATTGTTACATGCCATCCATTTATGGCATGGCTTCAATATGACATTTTGCATTAACACCAGGTAAATGTAGAATTGTGGCTTTGATATGATAATTTAGTCCAATCAGACTGCTATACAGCTAATACAATATTTATTTTCCCTATGGCATATGAACTCATCTTTTTTTAAAAAAAATTAAATCTTAAACTACATATATTGTTTTGTAAAATGTACCAGGAGTTACTAGTGTTATAACTAAGTATATTCAATCCTGTAAAAACTCATTAACTTATGAAGTAGTTTCTAGACTACCTCTTCTGAAAACCTGTGGGTATTTTAGAAAATTATATTCCAGTACTTCCAAGGACTGGAGAATCTGAGATTTTTATCTGTCATAATTTCAGACTAATACGTTAGCTTGTCTCATATTCAGGGATGATGACAAGAGATTAAGACAAATATTTTATTATACATCACGGCATGAGCTGTATTGTCACTGTGGTCCTCGTGTCCTGTAAATCACAATATCATTCATACAAACACACACACACACACACACACACACACACACACACACACACACACACACACACACACAGAGTGTATTGGTACCAGAGCACAGGAAATGTGCTGTAGCTCTGACAAAAATGAAAGGAAACTTTTCTGATTTCAGCATAGAATAGGCAGAGAAAACATATCTGCCATGTACTGTGGAAGGTAACGCTGTCATTACCCTCTAAGGGTTATTGCTACAGAATCATTTTTGAAAAGTTAATGTGCAATAAAACATTTTGAGGGCCTCTGTTTGCAAGATGTGTAGAAGTGCCAGAAAGAAATAGATAATTGCCTCACTACGTGGACAAGCTTGAATAAGAAAAAAAGAAGATCCTATATCTGCTCATTAACTGTAATGCATCAAACAGTATTTACTGATTATGAAAAATGGCTTTAAAATAATAAATTGATTATTTTTCTATTAATGTTTCTTTTCTGGCTTTTGTTTGAATGGCTTAAATACAAAAACATGTCCCAGGACTGACCAGTGAATAATAATAGGTTCTAGCCTCAGAAACTTCAGAAATACTATGTTAATTGTTTGTTCCTTTATAAGGAAAGAAAAATCGTTTTCGATTTCAAATATATGGGAGAAGTTACTATGTCATTTATTTCAAGTCTTCAGCAATAGTCAGACAAGGTATTTAGGGGATAGTTTTGCTCAAATAGTGTTCTTATATTTTACTTAAAATATGCTATGAATTTTTTTATTGAAAAACTACATTTGTTACTTTGTTTAACCTGTAATAAAACATAAATTTGTAAACAATTAGGTATTTAAAATAAAAGCTACATTTTATACTATTTCTGATTATTCATACTCTAATTTCCTATGAACTTTATAACATTTAACAATTTCATTCTTCACTTAAAGTTGGTGAGATCAACAATGTATTTGCTTGATTTTGTTGACCAGATGTGAATAGGGTGATAAACAAATCAAACAATTTATTATTATCTGTGAAATTACTTGTATTGTTTTTCATTGTTTGTATGAATGTCTATATAAATTTCTTTTGGATTAGTTGAATAAATTTGCTAGTATATATCTTGTTTGCTCATAGTTTACTTTTTTTTTTTTGTCAGATGTGGGGCTTGAGCACTTGGCCTGGGCACTGTCCTTGAGCTCTTTACCTCAAGGCTAGCCCTCTATCACTTGAGCCACAGTGTCACTTCCAGTTTTCTGCTGGTTAATTGGTGATAAGAATGTCACTGATTTTCTTGCCTGAACTGGCTTTGAACTGCAATCCTGAGATCTCAGCCTCCTGAGTAGCAAGGATTATAGGTGTGGGGCACCAGTTCCTGGCTCATGGTTAACATTTTTAAAGTTGAAAAATAGTAACATTGCTTTTTTAAAAAAAAAAACAATAGAACACATTTTTCTTAGTATGCCTGTTGTTTTTTTCATACATATAAGTCAAACAAAAGTCTTCACCAAATGAGGAATGAAATGTATATCAATATATTGCTTGAAAAACGAAGTATATAAATATGAAAGAAGTTCAAACAGGATATCATTGTCATATCTAAATGTGGCTCTACATAGGCAAATTCCAACTATTTCATATCAATTTATTTCATTATATAGCATTTACACACCGTGTAAGCTTTTTTAAATCAGGAGTGTGACCTCTCAAATAGATTATATATTAAAATGTTATAGGTGATTTGGCTGTCTTAAATCTAAATCGCCTATGGAGAAAAATACTTTTAAATTTCTCGATTTCTTTCAAAGTTCAATTTATTTTAAAATTATTGGAATTCAACCTGATATATTATAACTTTGATCTAAATCTCCTGGGTTACCCAGCAGCAAGAATTGTACAATCTTTATGTATTTTGTCACATAGATTTTATCACTTTAATATGATAATGGGTAGTTCTCCACTCAGCCACTACCAAAGCATGACATTTTTACAATCCCCATTACCTCTGTACTTAAATTTGATTTATAGGTACTGTTTTATGGCATGTTTGTCCTTAGCAGGCTCTGAGAAATGAGATACAGAATATTAATGTGGTTGCCTTTCAAAGTAAGTTGATGTTCCAGTTGTCAGAGCCTGTGGATGCAATACTACACGCAACAACAAAAATACTAAATTATAAAGCCAGCTACAATAAGCCTGCTCAGGAAAAAAGGCTGACACAAAACAAATGGCAAATGGAGAATAAGTTACAAACAGAATTTCTAAGAATAAAGATATATATATCAATGATAATCTTATGCATACATATATATATATGACAGAAATCAGGAAATGGTAACTACATCTTATTTGAAAGTAGTATTTACAGCAGTTTTCACTGGCAATTTCAGAGAAAAAGAAGGCATAAACAATCTAGTAGGAAGAGATAAACTGTATTTTTTATTTTTTGGTTTGTTTGTTTGTTTTTGTCACTCTGGGCTTGGGTGCTGTCACTGCACTTTTCAGCTCAAGATGAGAGCTCTACCGCTGGAGCCATAGCGCCACTTCTGGTTTTGTGGTGGTTAAGAGGAGATAAGAGTCTCACGGACTTTCCTGCCCTGGCTGGCTTTGAACCTCGATCCACAGATGTCAGCCTCCTGAGTAGCTAGGATTACAGGCATGAGCCGCCACCAGTGTCTGGCGATAAAATATGTTTTGAAATCATTTTCTGAACCACACTACTTCCATTTTATCATACCTAACCCTTATTCATTTATATGTTTAATTAGATATTTAATTAAAAAAATTTTATTGTTGAGGGGATGTACAGAGGGGTTAGAGTTACATATGTAAGATTGTATATTTCTTGTCGAACAAAAAAGAACAAAAAAAACACATGATGTTGAATAAGGAACTTTACAATTCAGGCAGGGGCAGGGGTGGGGGGTGTAATTGTGGAGATGAGAGGGAAGGAATAGTAGGGGAAAAACAAAGGAGGAGTCAACAATGCTTGCTAGGAAATGTACTCATTACCTTGCTCATGTAACTGTAACCCGTCTGTATTGGATTTTCACAATAAAAACATTTAACAAAACACATGATCAGCTCAATGAATATGGAGAAAATACTTAACAAAATTCAACAACTTGCTATTCCCTCTCATTTTCTCCTACTTACAACCCCCGCAATTGCCCCACAATTTGTACAGTTTATTTCCAACATATTGTCTTGTGAGTATCGCTGTTGCATTGGTCCCCCTTTGTCCTTTGTATCACCATTTTCTTATTCCACTTCCCTTCCCTAGTTCAGATAAATGTATACACAATATCCAGGGTACCAAAATCAAATACAGTGACAGCAAGGGATAAACCATAGGGAGGGAAAACAACATACACACCAAAAGGAAATCACATAACACATTAAAAACAACAACAAAGAAAAACCTCTTGTTTCATGTCTTGGAGTTCTTTTTTTTTTTTTTTTTTACAACTAGACTCTTAGTTTTAATTTATATAACCTGATACCCAGTGAGTTTGTGTTGCTTTGGGGAAAGAAGAAATAGTAATATCATTTCTATAACAAAAGACAGATTAGCATGACTAATTTTAAAAGTTTTATTCAAAGACTCAAAAGGTCTAGAGAAATGTGTATTTACAGATGTTTTCCATCAGCCAACTGGAAGACAAAGGTAGATCAAATTGTTTTAAACACTGTTCATTTTTGTCACTGACATGTGTTTTCTTATAGAGAAAATATAGGTTTTACTTTAATCTCGTGAGCGTGAGCAACCTACTCAAAGATTGATACAGGAATTGCATGAGCAGGTCTAGAACAGTCAAAGAGAAAGATGTTGCGTTAGCAGGCTGAGAACAGACAAAGAGAAACACAGGAATTGCATGAGTAGACTGAGAACAGTTAAAGAGAACTACAGGAATTGAGTGAATGTGAGAAAGCTAAACATCATCTTATATGGTAATGTGTACATAGCTATTGAGCTATTCTGCTCAGCTACTAGCACTATCCTAGACATATACTAATTATTACAAATCAGGGAAACCATGAAGCCTATTTTTCTAAATATGCATTTAATTGGAATAAAGATGATGTATGTCTCTCTTATACTTGAATTAAATAAGCATAGTTTAAATGTTTTCACTTAGTGGATATATATATATATATACATGCGTACATACGTATTTATGCACCATGTACACTTCATTGTACTCTTATTGACTATGTTATGCTTATTTAACTTGATTTGTTATCAATCATTTTAGATTTTGAATGAATGTGTATGCTTGGTAAGAAATATTTACTTATCATAGCATTCTCACTCCTGGAAGAATGAGAGTTTTGCTTTTGACAAATTATGTCACAAGACTAATGCATTTGATTGCTGGAGAGTAAGGAATCAATGTGAATACAGAGGAAATTCTATTGAACTAGTAAAATATTTAATGTGGTTTTCATGCTAGCCTTGATATAAACAATTTGGTTATATTTTTATCTTATAATCTAATGATGTAAATATATATTAAAAGACTATCTTATTTTACCTTACTATATATTTTACTATAGAAATTCTCTGTCCTGCACAAATGGATCTTGAATATTCAAAGCATTATATATGTGCATTATACATAATACATATGCATGATATACACACATATAGGATAGATTTATTTATGCTTACATTTCCATAAGAGTTAATTTTAGGCATGTGCTATATTCATGATTAATTACAATTCAGGATAATTCTGCACATGTAAGAAGTTGCCTAATTTTGTGTCTCTATATGCATTATGTACACACTTTCATGAACAACACTGAGGACTACGTAAATGAAGGAATGTCCATATATATGACTGACAGTTAAAAAACAACCTCAAACTATAGACAAAATTTCATTTATCACATTATTTAGTGTCAGTCAATAAACCCTGCATTAAAATACATTTTGGAAATTACAATTTAATTGCATGAAATATGCATTTCTAAATTAAATAATGTATTTGAATGTGTATGGTTGTATCTATATATAGAAATGTGTGTATAACTGTGTAGCTCATTGTGAACTTAATAAGAAAAACACACATGTATATTTCTAAATACACATGCATACATGTTTATATGTTTATGTGTTTGTATATTTGTTTCTTTTCAGGTTATATAAAAATATAAATGGCAATATCTTCTTTAGGACTCATATATGCATAGAATCTCTAATCTAAATCTATTCACTTCTGTGTTTTCCCTGAGTCTTTTATCCATACACAGATCGATAGATAGATAGACACATGATAGACAGATGATAGGTTGATAATAGATGGATGGATGTGTCTTAGTTTAGTGTAATGTCTGCTTTTTAACTTGGGTTGAAAAATAATAAATCTACAATCCACCCAAAACAATGAAACCTCTATTGTTCCAATTAAAATTGCCTACAATATGAAATGTCATTAGGAAAGACCATGGAATAAAACACAATAGACTATCCTTTCTACTGTGAAGTTATCATTGAGTAAAAAAGATTCATACAGAGTGTGGGAGGTGGGGGAGGGAAGGAATAGTGGGAAAATACAAGGAAGGAAGGGAAGGGGTAACAATGATCAACAAGTAATGTACTCATGTAACTGTAACCCCATTGTACAGCATCTTAACAATAAAATAAAAAAGTAAAAAAAAAAGAACTCTACACATGAGTATGAAAATAGAATATAGAAACAAGTTTCTTTAAAAAGCTTCATACAATAAAATAACCAAAAGTTATTTCAAGCAAACAATTTTGGTATAATATTAATATTTCCGGGGGTTCCTGTCTTTGATGATGAAAACACAACTATTCTTTTCTTCTTATTATTGTTGCAGAAAATGCTATAGGAAAATATTTTGAACTAGGGTTTGCTGAAAAAAACTCTTCTTGCATCATGCCTGTTTCCATGATTTCTTCCTATAACATTTCATTTACTGTAACCATACAATGAATTGTAACTTAATGTAACTATTTTCTACCATCTATTTTTTCCCATTTTTTTCTAACACATTCACACAGTATTCAGTTTTGATTTTATTTATGAAGGAGGTTATCCTGCTGGTTTACATGTAAATTTGAATAGTTAGGAAAAAACTTTGCTAGAAAAGTGTACTATCCAAAGGAAAATATCAACAAAAAGAAAGCACTGTAATTAAATAGGCATTAAAATATAGTAATGCTAGGAGAAAAATTTAATGAATTACAAACCACCAGCCAAAATTAACTGATATTGGTTTTTAGGATTTAATTTTAAACTTAATGAAGTATTAATTATTGTTATTAAACAAATTTGTAGGTTTTTTGTTTTGTTTTTTGTTTTGTCGATTGTGGAGCCTGAATTCTGGGCCTGGGCACTGTCCATCAGCTCTTCAGATCAAGCTGAAGGCGCTCTACTATTTGACCCACAGCACCACTTCTGCATTTTTCTGCTTATGTGTTGCTGAGAAATCAAACCCAGGGCCTCATGCATGCAAGGCAAGCACTCTACAACTGAGCCACCTTCCCAGCCCTATTTGTAGGTTTTGAATGCTATTGCAAAAGACTTCTTTTATTTCTTTTTCATTCTGTTAATTCTTGATATATAGTAGCTTATTACTTAGCCAAAACTGTTGAACAGAGAAACTGGATAGAGACAGGACAAAAATGTACACTTTATGTAAACCTATTTCCTTCATTAACATACACACAAAAATTGCTAATGTAACACTGTGAACTGAATTCAACAATACATATTATGCAATATCAAATTATACCCATATAATGAATGTGGTATTGGTTCAATATATACAAATTAATATACATAATAATATAGAGTTCACTACAATGCTTGATAAGAAATGTACTCATTATCTTGCCCATGTAATTGCAACCCCTCTGTTCAGTATTTTCACAATAAAAAAAATAAAAATTTAAAAAAAAGAATAAAAAATCACATGATCAGCTCAGTAAATATGGTGAAAATATTTAACACAATTTAACACCATTTTATATAAAAGGCCCTGATGAAACTAAGAATAGAAAGGGAAATTACATCAACATAATAAAGGTTCAGTATGTGAAAATTATAGCAAGAGTTATGCTAAGTGAGGAAAAATGATATCACTTCCTTTAAAATTAGAAATGACTTAAGAGTGTCTATTGTATTCATATAATACTTAAATTTTAGTTTAAGCAATAAGTCAAGGGATAGAAATAAAAAGAATACAAATGAAGTCAAATTTTCCCTTTTTATATTGGCTATAATAATATGAAGTAAATTAAAAGATCCTATATAATCCCATTTTTATTTCCTATATTATCTGAAAGTTATTAACTTCATTTCTCCTATAAAATATGCCTTTTTTAACTTCATTTTTAACTTTATTGTCAAGGTGATGTACAGAGGGATTACAGTTTCATAAGTAAGATAGTGATTACATTTCTTGACTAACTTGTTACCCCCTCCCTCATTTTTATATTTTTTTAAAGGTTTATCCTTCAGTCAAGGATGATTTCATCTTAGTAAATTTATTTCTGAATATTGAGACATTTTTAAGTTAGACCACCTTACTTCATGTTATAGTGTCAGTCGAACTATTGGGCCATACCAAACATATACATCATCCCTGGTGACAGCCAGTGTTCATTCACTAACACTTTCTAATTTTATTTTATTTTGTTATTATTTTGAAATAGTTGTACAAAGGAGTTGCCATTCAATAAAACACCTTAATCAAACTCACCCCTTCTAGTATTCTTTCCATCCTTTCCAACCCTACCCCCTTCCCTCAATTTTCTTAATTTTATAGGACATGCATTGAATTTTATGATTTTATTCTTCTCCTTCCTCTCTTTATTTGACTACCCTCCTCCCTTGATCCAATCCTCCCTTTTGAGTTCTTGTTTTTCAGTGTTTATTTTGTTCAACTATGAATTAGCCTATCTAAGGAATGACACCAATTGAATTCTCGCCATATCTACAATATTTTGGCTAATGCACTTTGTAAACTTGGTTACACCCAGAATTGTTTATGTATATACTTATAAATTAATTCGAGGTTCCATATATGAGGAAAAAAACATGTATCCACTGTTGGTTTTACAGTTTCATTTCCTCCCAAGGTTTCTCTTATCATATTTCTTTCCACTTCTTTCTTAGAACATCAGTATTAAATCTTTACCAAAAATCTCTGAATGTAAGCCTATTTTGGCTAATATGAACATCTTTTCAGGTTTATTCAACTTTAAATAATTGCATTCTACCTTGAAACAGAATCATTTTAAATTCATAAACACCCACATTCCAACTGAACAACATTGAGCTGTGATTGACAAGCCTCTTATGCATTTAAGCTGCCGTATGGTCTGGAACTACTCATCACTCTAGTATCTGGAACCTTTAACATCTTTGTGTCCACATGATTAAGTCTATTATCTGAACAGACAGGATGATTAATTGAACATTGACATGTGATAATTGCAAGACAGGGATAGCTAACATAAAAGAAGGCAATGAACAAAAGCAATCAATCAACCTGAATGTAAAATGTCTAAATATTAGTAGGATACCATCTTATAGAATGATATTTAGCACACGATAGGTCTGGGCACTTCCATAAGTCTCAGTCACCTACATGGGAATAGAACATGACAAGAAACAAGGAAGTTATAGCTAGAAGAAAACCACAAACTAAGGAGCCTTAAAGTTCAGAACCATTTGATATCCCTTGACAACATGTAATTCACTCAATTATAGAATCTAATCAATTGCAAAAAGTGAACAAAATGCATTTACAATAAATCCTGGGCATAAAGAATTCCAATGGAATTGGAGTTAATTAATTGGAAAATACGTTAATTATTAATATTTCATCTGTAAAATTACATTTTGTTATATGTTAATTAAATATTCCAAGTCCAGTGGTCAAATTGATATTCAGAAACCCTGGGGGCAAATTATATATGTGATCCAAACATTAGCTATGATAACATCAAGTGAAGATAATAAAATTAGCAGTGACTATTTTTACCTATAGAATAATTTTCTGATTGATTTCCTAATTTATTTCCCATGATGAAAGTTCATGAGTTAAAACATAAGGTGTGTAAAGGAGAACACTGTATAAAATCCATCTTTGTATCCCAATATCTAGTTCTATGCCTGAGACAAAGTATGTAATCTATCTGTGTCCCTTTAAATTAATTGAGCCAGATTCTTTATCTTCTGTAGCCATTATCATAGTGTTCTTTGGAAGGAAGGAAAAGTAATTATGCAAATTGCAATAAAGAAGTGGAGGCATAAAGAAAAAAATGTTTAAATAATTGTAAAAGGCAATTGGCACCTAGATATGTGTTACATATAGATGCATATATGTGTATATATGTATATGCATATGTGTATTAAATAGTGTTGGGAAAATGGAGGAGAATGGAAAAGGAATAGGCCAGATTCCATCATTAGCAGAGAATTGTTTATTGAGGAATAGCAAGGGGGACATACCTCCTTGCAAGTTGGGAGGTTGTGCCAGAGAGTTGGGACAGGAGCTGGGTTTTTATATGAGGTGTGAGCAAGGAGGCAGAGGTTAATGAAAAAAGCCTCTAGGTCAAGGGAGGTGTAGCTTTCAAATGGACCCCAATGGGATGTTTACAGCTGAGCTTAGGTGGACTGCCCTGCTGGCACATCAAACAAGTTTGCATATACCTGGAATTTTGCCTTGCATCTGTATGGGCCTGCGACAGTAGATGGGGGTCAATCCTTCACATTCCATGTTTACATACATAAAATGATCAGGCCAAGAGAGGAGAGGCAAGTCCTTCATATAGGATCTTTGGGTACATAAAATAATTGGGCTGAGCCAGGAGCTGATGGCTCATGCCTGTAATCCTAGCTACTCAGTAAGCTGAGATCTGAGGATCACAGCTCAAAGCCAGCCTGGGCAGGCAAGTTCGTGAAACTCTTATCTCTAGTAAATCGCCAGAAAACTGCAAGTGGCATTGGGGCTCAGTGGTAGAGCACTGGCCTTGAGCTGAAGAGCTGAGGGACAGCGCCCAGGCCCAGAGTTCAAGCCCCATGACTGCTAAAAAAAAAAAAATTGGGCTGAGAAGGGAGTAACATGGAGTTATGAGAATAAAGCAGATTCCCATCATTTGGAACCCCAAAGGAGTATAAAAGATGGAGGGACATTGTGCTCTTTCCTGCTGGCATCGGGGTGTTGAGGAGTCACTGGGGCTGGGGTCTTCAGGGTCCAGGTCTGCACTGGGTAGGGCAGTGTAAGCGAGGCCTCTGGTTGCCTGCAGTAATAGGATGGCCTTCACTTGCTCCCAGGTCCTGAGTGAGGGTTGCTATCCTGTTAGAGAGAAACTTGAAAAAGCTAAGATCAGGCAAAAGGCTGACAAGGTGGCAGGACCTGTTGATATGACTGACACTGGAAAACACATCCTGGCATAAGCCAGAAAAATTCCATTAGGAGCATGAGCCCATAACCAGTAAGAAGCTAGGGCTGGATTGGAATGGTTAAGGGCCTAGGGAGAGATCTTGATCATTTTCTATAAATAGCAGGTAACAAAGGCAAGAATGTATATTCTTGTCCAGTTAGAAGTTAGACAGATATGGCCATTAGATGGACAAGCTTCGCAGTTTATTTCTATTGATCTCCTGGCTCTGGTTTATTTTGAAAGGGCAGGCACAAAATGACTGATGTGACATCATTTCCTCTTACTCTTCTCGTCCTGGGGGTCTAGGTGCTTGCTGCTGGGATAACTTGTCCCAGTTGGCATTTATAGGCTTTGAACTCAGGGTCTGGGCTCTTTCCCTGAGCACTTCTGCTCAAGGCTAACACCCTACCACTTTGAGTCACAGAGACACTTTTAGCATTTGGCTGGTTAATTGAAATTTTGAGCCATGCTTCCAGCCTAACTCTTTACTGGTTAGTTGGGAGATAGAGTCTTAGAGGGATTTTTCTGCCCAGGCTGGCTTTGAACTGCAATCTTTGCCACAAAAACTCTTTATTATTTCCAATTAAAGCAACCAGGAGATCAATGGGAACAAGTAGAGCTTACCTGCATTCTGTCAAGAATTGATCAACAAATGCTTACCAGAACTCTGCAATGACAAAACTCAATAGTTGGGATGACAGTTTTAGCATAGATATAGTATAGCTTGGCTGGCTGGAAAAGTAATAACCACAGTTCACAAGAGGCTCTCCTGACATACACCTGTTTCAATAGCATAACAACATGACCAGATGGAGTCAGGCTACCATGATGGAGGTAGTCAGGATGGTTCAGGCAGGATCTGGGCTAGACTGTGTCCCTAGGATGGATTCTCTCATCTCTTGCTGGGTTGCTTACAAATTTCTACACAGATTGGCTAAAGACACTTAACTTTAGATGGACATAAAGAATGGCATGCTAATTTTAATGTAAATCACAGCCAACAGTTAGATACCAACTTTACTCATAAGCTCTGTCTTTGAAGGCATACTCATACCATCTGCTATATACTTAAACTTCCTGGGGACAGAAACAAATATTTTGAACAAACGTTTTAGACAATTCTTATCTCCTTACTGGTGTTTTTCATCACAGCTGCTAGGAGCTGAGCTGGGTCTCATTCCTTTTACTACTACCCTTGATAAAGATGTTTCCTTTACACAAACAGCACACTAGATAATTAACTTCTTCAACATAAAATTTACAATTGCAGTCAAGGAAGATAAATTTCAGGAAATAGTAGTACCAAGCAATAGAAAACGATACCTTTTTACACCATGATAACAGTTTTTATATTACAATGAGATTATGTTGAACATGTTCACACATACACACACATTTAAACAAACATTTTAAGGTATGCTTTGGTCTTTTAAAAAATGAAAATCGGCAGTAGGATTTTTGGAATTCCAGTAGCCAAGTGATACTATTTTGCCCAATATGATAAAACCACTTGGTCAATATTGGAAAAGTAGGCAATATATAAACAAAATACAAAGTGATTTTTGACCAACAGAATTTAACAGAATTTCCATGCTTAAACAAATATTGATAAGACCAGAAAACCTTTAACTCAGTTTTGGTAATGAGGCACATTAGTATATGAATTGAATATTTTGACACTTCAAAGAGTGAAGAGGAGTAAGGTTGGTGGAACAGTGGTGATTGAAGAAAAACCCATCATGTGGCCTTTATTTCTTCCTAGGTGTCAGCTTCCAGGGCTTGTAGAAAGAATTGGGAGAGGGAGTGGCCAAACAGGTGGGAGGGGGGAGGCAGCACTTTTAACGGGATTGAGGGGAGGGCAAGGCAGAAGGAAAGTAGTGAAAAGTGAATGTTTGAGTAATTGGATAGAGAGGGCTATTGGAAGAAGTGAGAAAGAGGGAATTCTCTTCGGCAGCCTCTTAGAGGTGGAATTAAGAATCCAGAGTTTGAAGTGAGTGGACTCCGGAAAGCAAAAAGGATTCAATTATTGTCTGAGTCCCAAAGACAAAAAGGACTGGTTTCTTTTTATTATGGGATTTGGGGGTGGGAAAGGGAGAGGGCAGCCAAAGAGAAAAGCTGGCCTCAGTGTGTTTGCCAACCAGCCACTGTCAGTGACAGATTAATGGAAAAGCCAGAGCAGAGGTCCATTTATTTAGGGTCTGGAAGAAGGTGTCTTAGCCATAGGAGAGGGTTGGGAAATGTAGAAGCATGGAAGGGTTTCTTTCAGGGATTTTTAGCAGGGTTGTTAGCTTGTTGTATTACCTTTGGAGGCTTATGTCCACTTCCACTTTGTATAAGCTACACAGGCAGGCAGGCAGGCACAGGGACAGGGGTCAGCGGAAGGACTTTGCTTGAAGCAGACAGACAGTTTTAGCCTAGAGAATCTGGACTAACTGCAAACAGCAAGAGTGTAGTTAGAAGAGCAAGAAAAGAGAAAAGGATCTTTGGTGCTGGAGGTCATCAAAGAAAAGAGAGAGACAGAAAGAGGGAGGGAGAGGGAGAGAGAGAGAAAAGGGGATGAGAGACAGATTGAGCTGCTTCAAGTTAAGGATTTCCTTTTCTAGAGGAGATGGTTGGGAAACTTATAGCAGAGGAAAGCTTGGTGAGCTAGGCAGGAGATGGGGGCTGGGGTGTGCTCTGGAGTGGAGGTCAGAGAACAGCTTAGGTTTAGGGACCTCAGACTCCACGCCGTTTAGTTGGAGAATTGTTTAAATCAGTAAGAGTAAAACCGAAGGTTCGGAATTTAGGCCAGATTTCAGTAGACAAACAAGTCAGGTTTTTGTTCTTGTTTTGTTCTTTTACTGTAATCAGTCATCCCATAGTCTTAAGGTTAGACCACAGGCATGACAATAGAATGTCTCTGGGGGACAATTTGGAAAATTTGGTAGGACTACAGAGCCTGTCCCACTGTGCCATGCACCCCTGCTGCTTTGGGAAGGCAGATGGATGGTCCCAATAGTTAGGAGAGGGTATCCCCAAAAAGTCCTAATATTTTTCTTTTGTCGGTTGTGGGGCTTGAACTCTGGGCCTGGACGCTGTCCGTGCGCTCTTCAGCTCAAGGCGAGCGCTCTACCGCTTAAGGCACAGCACCACTTCTGGTTTCTAGTGTTTTGTTTTGTTTTTTGGAGATAAGAGTCTCACGGACTTTCCTGTCCAGCCTGGCTTTGAACCATGATCCTCAGATCTCAGCCTCCTGAGTAGCTAGGATTAAAGGCATGAGCCACTGGCACCTGGCCAAAAGTCCTAATTAAAGGGTGTCAGGTGGTCAGAAGGGAGAGACTCCTGGAGTCTCTGGGAAGCCCACAGGCAGGAAGGGAGGGAGGGACTCCTAGAGCTAGAGTTACCTTGTCCTGAAGGCTTTTAGATGGTGGGTGGAGTTGGTCCAATGGTGCAGAGCCTCCTGCCTGGAGATCAAGAGTCCTGGACAAGGTGAAGGAGAGAGAATAGGGGGAGAGATAAGGCCTTTTCTGAGTTTACACAGAGGGCCAATAATATCTCAATCCACAGCGGAGTGGCGGTCCACGAGGCGTGCACCACTTACCTAGGCAGAGGCCATGAGGTCTTTCAGGTGGCTGTTTAGCCCAAAGTAAGTTCAGAGGGCTCTGAGCTCCTTCTGGAGAAAGGCCTGGGAAAGAGAAGGTAAAAGGCGCAGTGAGAGGCAGCCAGGAGGCTGGTGGAGGGGACCCATTTACTCCTGGTGCTTTTCCTCTTCCGGGTTTCAGCACCATATGTTGGGAAAATGGAGGAGGACTGAAAAGGAATAGGCTGGTCTCTATCATCAACAAGCTAGGACAGTTTATTGAGGAACAGTAAAGGGCGCAGACCTTCCCGTAGGTTTGGAGGTTGTGCCAGAGAGTTGGGACAAGAGCTGGGTTTCTATGTGAGGTTTGAGCAAGGAGGCAGAGGTGAATGAAAATGCCACTAAGGGGGGGAGCTTTTCAGTTGGGCCCACAATGGGATATTTATAGCTGGGCTTCTTTGGACTGCCCTGCCAGCACATCAAACAAGTTTGCACATACTCGGGATTTTGCCTGGCATCTGTATGGGCCTGGGACAATAGGGTGGGGGTCATCCTTCAAATAGAGTAATCATTTGAGAATTGCATTCTGAAATCATGATATCATCAATTTATTTTAAAGTGTCTGACTTTCTCCCTCTTATTTAGAGATATTAATAATACTTCCCCTGTGTGTAAACTCTACCTCATAAATTATAATTTTTTGTCAAGTGTTCGGTTAGCTGTTCCTTACATCTTCTCTGACACTGTTATTTATTCCAGAGTCATTTGCATTTCACAAAAAAGGCATCTGTGTGGCAGGCACTGCTTAACTCACAGCAACAAATCACTAGACATTTACTGAGAGATATATATCTTTTTGTGAATTTCCATAGGGAAGATTATGTGGACATAATATAACATAATTGGTCCTGTCACACTCTTACACACAAAATGGTTTAAAAAAAAATGGTTCTTTTATCCAGAGAGTATTGTATAAGAATGACAAAATTTCATGGTGCTACAGAGTAGTGGTTTTGAATCATCCACAGAACACCTCAAAACTGAGATTAACAACTCTCCTCCCTGCAGGTTTTTGGGTTTTTTTTGTTGTTGTTGTTCCGGTTGTGGTGCCTGATCTTTGGGCCTGAGCTCTGTCCCTCAGCTCTTCAGCTCAAGGTTAGCGCTCTACCACTTGAGCCACAATACCACTTCCGGCTTTTTCTGGTTATGTGGTGCTGAGGAATTGAACCCAGGGATTCATGCATGCAAAGCAAGCAGTCTACCACTGAGCCACCATCCCAGGCCCTCCCTGCAGATTTTGCTTATCTAATTCCAGGAGATCTCAAAAGACTTCCTTTGCTGTCAGTTGTCAGGAGATGCTGATCCTGGGTTGGGAGGTCCTTTTGAGGACCAGTGCATCCAGGAAATGATGGCCCTATAAATTAAGATAACATGCATTATTTCCCAACAAGGTTTAGGAATTTTAAATTATTTAATCAGTGAATTTAACTGATTTGTAACTGATTTATAAAGTAAGCATGTGATTTTCTACTTTATAAACCCATAGTACAACTGCTCAACAAATAATTTTTTAAGTTACATAGTCATCCAGAAAACCTCACACACCATTTCCTGTACATGCCTTATGTCTTTCCTATTGTTTTATATTTCAGTGATTCCAAGCAATATGGCAATCTTCATTTACTGCTACTCAACCCTATGTTTTTTCTGCTTGTGATTCATAGATTCTATTCTAGTAGTGCCATGATCTCTGAGGTTTCTATGATTTTTCTTTTTCTGACTGATGAGTAACTACTTATTTGTGTAGTCTTAAGTTCCTAGTTGCCTCTTTTTTTATAAGGAATACACTATTTTCAAAACAATTATTTGCTGTGTTCCCCATTATTCATGCCAAATATTCTACATGCCAATATCTGAACAGTATGTTTAGAGAAGAATTCTACAGATGATGTTTGAGGGACCAACTGCAAACATTTTAAAACCACAATAACAAAGGGTTGATATCAACTTTCCATTTTAGTTGACAAATAATAATCACACATAATAAACACTAATGTAAATAAAGGCACTGGTTGGGTACATTTACCTTTCTGGTCTGTTCTGGACAGACACTCTAGTGGAAGAAGGCATCTAACAAGGGGATATATGAGCATAAGCATGAGCATCACTTTTCATTCACTGTATCACTGGGTTTCCCTACAGAAAACATTGGCATAAGTGAAACTCAGCAGTGGTTTTCATAACCTAAAAGGTGAAGTAAGGGTGGTCTCAGCTTCCAAGCAACCCTTGTTCCTTATCTAATGTATTTTCAGTTAAACAGTGACACTCATTAGTTACTGTGTTAGAAATGGACTTTACAACTTGTGGTGAGAAGGGAATTTGGGAGGAGAAAAACTGCGAGAGAACAAGAGAGTAGGTGACACTATTCAAAAGGAAATGTACTCATTAACTGACTTACATAACTGTAACTCCTCTGCACATTACCTTTACAATATTTTTTTAAAGAAAAGAGGTTTCTTACTGTTTGTAACAATCCAATACATGGCATGAAGGATATACCATGGGTATTAACTTCTGTTTTCCTACAGAATACTTACAACATATACCCATTCACATTATTAAAAAGAAAATATTAAGGTCACTTATTTAGGTATATGTTCTTGAAGGAAATATAAATAATTAATTTCTTGGAAGCAATAGAAAGTCTCACTTAATTTTCTTTTCAGGCTCTTGATATAACAATGAAATTTTTCCAGTAACTATCGCTTTATCTTTTCTGATGACACATAGATTCTTATTCATGCACATTTAAGGAAAATGAATTAATTAGAGGTTGAGCATATGGTTTTTCCCTAAACATGTCATTGCAGGAGTAAGCAAATGATTATATAGGGAACACAGATTTCATCAAACATAACTTGAAAGAGGAAAGGATTGATGAAAGAAAAAAAGTTGAAATTGTTGCTACAAAATTGTTTCCCAAACAATCTCACCCTTCTCCGTCTTTAATGACTTGAAAACATCAAGATGACTTCAAAATTAATTTTCTGGACTTAACAATCCTCTTGAATTATGGATTTTAATGTGTGAGTAGACCAAACACATTTCAGTCAATGGCAGACTCTCTATACAATGGAAGTCTTCTAAGGTTAGAAGGCAGATCAAATATTCATACTGACTCTTATTTTTACCTTATATTTTCTGTGTTTAAATCCACAAATTAAATTGCTTATACATAATAGATATTCTTAAATAAGCATGATTATACTGGTAGCTTTAGTGTAGCCTTGTTTGTGATTTGTTGGATAAATTCCGGGAGAAGATGTGCTAAGTCATAGGTAACTCTGTGTTTAGTTTTTTGCTGAACCTCTATACCACTTTACAGAGTAGTTGAACAAATTTACATTCCCACCAACTAAAGAGTCTTATAGTCTTATAGACTCTTTAGTATACATCCATTCTTGCATTTGTGATCATTAGTTTTCTTGGTAGTGAACATTATAGATGCCCCTTAATGGATGAATGGATCAAGAAATGCTATATATACACAATGGAATTCTACTCATCAATCAGAAAGAATGATATGGTACCATTTGTAAGGGAATGGAAAGATTGGAAAAAATTATATTAAGTGAAGGAAGTCAGATCCAGAGAAACAGAGGTTGAGTGTTTTTCTTCATTTGTGTAGCTAGAATGAGCCTATAAATCTACAAATAAGCACACTGGCTGGTAAGCAAGGGGTTACAAATGAAATAACTGAAACATAATAGACTCTAAGGAAAGCACAAATGGTATAAGTCATCTAAAACATTAAGTCAAAGCCCAACAAAATAAGTACCATGAAATGGGTACTTATTTTGGCTACCAAGAGGAAGGGAGGGCCAAAGAGAGATGGGTAGAAGAATAAAGGTGGAAGGAAGAGGCTGCTAGCAAGAATTTATTGTAGATTCCAGAGAATTGAGAAATACAAAGGAAGGGCTGGGAAGGTGGCTCAGTGGTAGAGCACTTGCCTTGCATGCAAGAGGCCCTGGGTTCAATTCCTCAGCACCACATAAGCAAAAAAGAAAAAAGCCAGAAGTGATGCTGTGGCTCAAGTGGTAGAGCCCTAGCCTTGAGCTGAAGAGCTGAGGGACAGTGCCCAGGCCCAGAGTTCAGCCCCACTACCGGACCCAAAAAAAAAAAAAATTAAAAAAAATAAAGGAGAAGGGATCCCAAGGGGATGAAAATGTTGAATGGTGAAGCAGATTAAGATGCATTTTTACAGATAAACTATGTTAAATGACAAAAATATCAAATACATAACCTAAAATCAAGGTAAGTAAGGGAAGGGGTAGGTTAGGAGGGGTGGGTGGGAATGTTGAAAGGGGTGACATGGCTCAGGATGTACTGTATTCATAAACTGCTTTGGTGAATATCAACTCCTTGGCGCAACTACTTGAAGATAATAAAAATACTCAAAAAACATTGCGTATATTGTTCAGTACAGAAACATGTTATTTAAGCTTTTATTCTAGGGCCAATATGCTCAACCGTGTAACTTAAACCATATCGCTTAAGTGTGTTGTGGGTAACACTAGTTAGGCTTGTGTACATATACTCTTGCATGACATCCTCATAAAATTGCCTCACATATTTCTCAGAATGTAATCCCCTCATTAATGGACGTAGCACCATCTTCTCAGGAAGGCCATACTATCCAATTAGCAGACATGAAACAGTGCATCTCTAACTGAAGTATTTCTTCATCCAGTGTGTTTATCTTTAGCACTTACTCCTTGGTAAAGAGAATTATCATAGAGATTCTGCTAAAATGAAGTCATCATACCTCCCCACTAAATTTCTCAGCCATATCTTCTACATGTTTTATCAACATCAATGTATCTACCATATGTCTCCATACATCTTCACTACCCGGATTTACATTTTTATCCTTTCCTACCTCAAATTTTATACTAAAATCTTCACTGGTTAATTTACTTACATGCATACATAACTTTCTCATGACCATATTCCTGTATTTATTCCCCATATTTACTCTACCTTTGCTTCCTCTGTTTCTTTGTGATATACCCTGTGTTTGGGTTATATTTATCCACATTCTGGTTTGTGCCCTTCAACAAATTGTGATTTATGCAAAGTTCTCTGGCTTGACCTATTTTACACGCTGCTGGGAAGATTTCTAATTATCCTTCGAGACTCCATACTACTGTGATCTTTTCTGATATCTTCCCTTGTATCCCAGGAAATAGTAGATCTTTCCTCCCTCTGTACAGAGTAAATTGCACATATATCTACACAAAACCTGTTGAAATGCATAATCTTGGTTGTTTGTGTTTCCTTACCCCTCTCCAAGTTTCCTGGTTCTATATATTGTCTGACTTTCTTTTTCCACAGAGAAAGGCAGGTAGTTTCAGATGTTTCAAGCTCTACATAAATGTTTAAAAATGTTCCATAAATGCATGAACACATGCCTGATCTACAGTTGCAAATGTATTCTAGTGTGAACAATCAGTGAAACTCTTAAAAATCTATTTAAAAAATGTTTGAATTAAGAAACTTTCATGTAGAAGTCTACTGTCAAATACTTCTGGGAAGCATGATCTCACTGCACGCATCGTAAATGAGTATTTTTAGAGTTGTAAATAATGCCAGCTTACTCTACATGAAAATTCCCAGTATTTGTGTTTTGTCATTAATTTTCTCTATTCCTGTATGGTACAGTTGGTGTCCTTGGAATCACATACTTTCCGTATTGACTTTTATTACACTGGATGAAATATAATTACACTGGATTAAAAAGTTTCTTAGAGTTGAATGTGTAAAGATTTACTCTGATCTGTTGAATTATAATCCATTCTACTGCAAATGGTGCAACCTCATTCAGAAGTGTACAGGAGGAAACTGATAACTTAGAACTGAACATACACATCTGTTCTGCTGGCCTGACTGTGCCTACAGCATCAGGGACTGCAGCTGCTACTTTGGATCCTGTTGTTTTGGAAAGGTGTCATCACCTTGTTTTGATGATCATTACCTAGTTCCTTATTTTTACTGCAGCAAGATGGCATCAGATCCACCATGAACCACATACCTTAGCAAGGAAGATTGGGCATCCACCTAGTTACAGGGAAGATGTCAAACTGCTTTGCAGAACACTGGGTAAATCTTAAGAAGCAGAGAATGTGCACAATCACTGCCAGGCACACTGCCTGCTTTTAGTAGACAGTCCTCTGCCATGGTGATTTTCTAAGTGTCATAAAAGTGTTCTGAAGTGGAGCTTTGTTCACAGGGAAGTACTTTCTGTAACATTACAGGGCCAAACTCTGCAACTACCATTTCTTATGCGGCAACGTCAGAGATCTATTAGTGGTTCATTATCTTTTCATTGATTCTTCCTCCAGCCATCTATACTAACATAGACGTTCTGATATGATTCAGCCAAGAGATATATTTTATTTTTAAATGTTATTCTTCAATAAAGACTATTTCATATTTTATTGAACAGAGTAGCATTTGCCAAATGTTCTTCTGTGATATGTTCTGTATCAGATAAATTAGAAGAGATAGAGAATATTCTTTCTCAATGAGGGAGGACTGTTCATCTCAGTGGACAAATATTTGTGTTGACATTCGCTTGAAGGTCAGTTTTTGTCATTGTTTAATGCATATTTATTAAATATGCAAACATGCTTGTTATATAATCTGTAAAATGCTGAGTTAAGGCAATAGAATACATTTAACATATTGCATTTCATCCTAATTTTATCACATGCTGCATTTTTGTGTTATTATATATCATATTGATAATCTTGGTCATCTGTGAAGCTATAACTAGAGCTTTCAGGGCCAAGCATTCAATAATTTGTCCTAATTATTGGTCTTGATAATTTGTTCAACTAAGACTAATCTCTGATAGGAATATAATAAATTTCTTGTGGAAAAGATTTTGGGATATATATATGTATAATTATTTATTTTAATCATTCAGTGTGCTTACTTTTAGATTTATAGTCAAATTCTAGTTACCACAAATGAAGGGAAAACCTGCAGCTTATGTTTCTTTGGCTCTGGCTTACTTTGCTTAATATAACTTTTCCCAAGTCTTTCCATTTCCTTATGAATGGTACAATACCATTCTTTATGATGGAAGAGTCTATATGCACACGCACATACTGGGACATGATAAATTATATAGGACCCTAGTCATTCACATACAGAGGCCGAAGGAGGATATGCACAGAATTGGTAGACAAAGGCTCAATAGCTATGTACAGATGATCATATAAAATGATATTCTATAAAATAAATTCCAAGAAAAGAAAACAAGAGACATTTTTAGTTACCATTGTTGCTGTTTTTGTTTTATTTTCCTTTTGTTACTTTGTTTGTATTGGTGTGTATAGATGGGTACATAAAATGTGGAACAAGGATGAACAAATGTAGCCGTGGAGCTCACTGGATACTATGTGGAGAATGAACTTGGTATGTTCTGGGTGGGAATGGGAGAGAGTGATGGAAGAGAAGACATGGTTCAGAAAGAATTGTACTCATAATTCATTACCTAATTCATGTAACTGTAACCCTTCTGTGTATTAACTCTACAATAACAAAAAAAAGAGGGAAAAAAGGTTTCTGGAGCTCCAGTCCACAGAATCATTATTGTTATTGCTCAAACATTTAAACAAACTGGCGTTTTTCACCATGGAATTTTAGGAAATTTATTTTAATTTGTGTGTGTGTGTGTGTGTGTGTGTGTGTGCGCGCACATGTGCATGGACGTATATATGTATGTATGCATATGTAAATATTCTTGTGTTCTTGAGTACATATTTATATGCATATACATCTTTATATGAACTCTCAGCATGCATGCATATATGCAATATATTCAAATATATGCAACTTTTGCTTTGGTGGGAGCTACATATTTATGAACTTACAGGTCAAAGAAAGCTAAATCAAAAATCCCTATTCTAACAAGATTTCTTTTTTTCTATTATAATCATGTGATTGAGAGATAGTACGCTTGGTCCATTTAATATCTCAATATTGTCATCTATTAACTGGGCATCATTCCTGTAGTTCAGTTGTACTTTGAATCTTAAAGTAAAAAACTGCTGCTTTGGTTACATGCCAGCCTGGAAGGCCTGTAGTGTCACCTTTTCACACATGCCCATGTATAAGATGCATCTGTCTCCACATCTTATTTGCCAGCTGGACTTGGATAAGCTAGCTGGCAATGTGTACAGTCTCAGGCTGCTAGCCAATAGACGGAAGACCTAGTGCACTGCCTTCCAAATCTTATGGTTCATAATCCCTGTGTGCTCCAGAGGAATTTGGGAATAGTATAGGCATATTGGATTCAGGGAAGTGCCTCTACATTAAAGGAATATGTAGACATACACATAAATATTGGCATATACATAAAGGAGAATTAAGATGTTAATTCAAATTAATTGTGATAGGGTGATTACAGGTATGATAGCTCAACAGCAATTCTTGACCTTTCATGGAGGAAATTGTCACATCCATATGATGAACTGAGAAAGCAGAAAGGCTATAAAGCTTCCTGCACCAGTCAGACATGGACAGGTGGTGTTTGTACAAGGGAGATTTCAGGGTAGACTTCCTGAGAATGGTTGGCTCTGCATTCTTAAGTGTGAGCCCTGCCTCATATTCTCTCCTGAAGAAGAGCCAGAAACTACCAAACTGGAATGAAGTCTAAGGTTACCTTGACCATCCCATTGCAGAGATATTCCATAAAGGCTTTCAGACAGATGGGTATTTATGTCACTCCCTAGGCAGAAATCATCCTGCTCCTTTTATTCTTTTATCTACCATAGTTGCCTTAAGATGTCTTATCAGTCTCTGTCTTTCACTGGATTTGCAAATGCCAATTGAATAAAGGTTTTTAGAGTTCCCTCACTTATTTGGAGTGAAAAAGAGAAAGCTGAATGCCAGATGATGGCCTGAGTGACTGAATACAAAAGTGAGAGGGTAAATTTCAAGAACCGTTTGCCCTCTTCATTTTCTGACCCACCATTAAACAACATACTAGTCTAATTTTACTTTATGATCCTCAATTGTGCTCTTTTATTTGAAGAATTAGCAAGCATAACACGCAAATGGTAAAAATCATAAGCATAATTGTATTTTTGGCACAGCAGTATCTCTTTCAACACAGACGTGGATGTCCTTTGATTCTGTCTTCTGTCATCTGGCTCTGGCTTATGATCCTCATGGTTCAGGCTTTCCTATGGACAAATAGTGGTTTTCTCTTTTATTTTTCTTCTTCTTCCTCTCAGTTGGGGTGGACTTTTAATCTCAATGGACAAACTTAAAGTAGTGTATTATTCATTTGAAGCTTAGTTTTCTTGTCACTGAAATGAGGGAAGACAGATGGACCTACTATTTTTAGTCATGACAATACACAATCATGTTTTTGGGCAAGCTCCAGAGATGAGCACAAAGCAAGCACTTAGATAGTAGAAAATTGCAAGAGAGAGAATATTTAACTATTACCTTTTCTTTTTATTTTCTTTTTATTTTATTTTGTTGTAAAGGTGCTTACAGGGGGTTGCAGTTATATAAGTAAGGTAATGAGTACATTCTTTCTTGGACATTGTTACTTACTCCCTTGGTTTTTCTCCCACTATACCTCCCTTCCCCAGCTCCCCCACGTCCAAAGGTTTTTTTTTTTTTTTTTCTGATTGTGGTATTTGAATTCTGGACCTGGGTGCTGTCCTTCAGCTCTTCAGCTCAAGGTAAGCACTCTACCACTTGAGTTACATACAGCGCAACACCTCTTTCAAAGTTGTAAAGTTTATTTCCAACCTAGTGTCTTATGAGTATCACTGTTGCATTGGTTCATTCTTTATCCTTGTTTTACCATTTTGTTGTTCCCCTTTCCTTCCCCAAATCAGATAATCATATATACAAGACGTATTGTTTTACCAGAGTAAAACACAATGACTACTGGGGATAAACAAAAGGGAAAATGAAAAAATAAAAAAGAAATAACTGATACAGTGCATTGATGACAACAAAGTCAACAACAAGAACAATAATAACAAAAAACTCTCGTTTCCATATCTTGGAGTTCATTTCCATTAGCATCATTTGATATGTACATAGCTATTTTGATCCTCTGTTAGGACTATCCTAGACATATACTAATTATTACAAATGAGGGAAACCATAGAGCCTATGTTTCTTTGGGTCTGTTTATTTCACTTAATCTGATTTTTTCTAAGTCTTACCTTGTCTTTGTATTGGAAGTTTTCTGCATTTCTTTTAATCAAGATGTTTAGAGTCAAACATTCACCCATTTCCCTACATTCTAGTGATGATGACTTACAGAGATACTTTGTAGTTTACAAAATGATCTTTTGAGTAAAAAATTGAGATAGTTTAGTGTGATAAGAGCTGGAGGTACAACCAGGAAGATGTCCCGAGTATCCTGAGATCCACAGTAAAACCTTGTTTCAAAAAAATAAAATAAAACTGGGTGTTGCTGCCTCATGTCTGTAATCCTAGCTACTGAGGAGACTGCTATCTGAGGATTGCAGTTAGGAGCCAGCTGGGTGAAGAAAGTCTGTGAGACTCTTATCTCCAATGCGCTTCCAAAAAGCTTTGGAAGTAGAGCTATGGTTCATGTGTTAGCCTTGAGCTAAAAAAGCTCAGAGAAGGCACCCAGGCTCTGACTGGAAGCCTCATGACTAGCACTAAACAAAGAAACAAAAAACACATAAATAAATGAAAAAAAAAGAGACGGACCAAGAGAAAGAGGTGAGTGAGGAAGAGGAAGAAGAAGAGGGAAGCAGAAGAGAATAATTTTTACATAAGAAGCCTTCAAAGAGCAATCTCTATTGGGTTTTAAGTTATTTATTTTTTATATTAGATAGTCCAAGGATTCAGAGTTATTATTATTTTATTGTCTAAGTAGAAAATTTTATATCATTTTTCTCAAATATTTAAAGGCAATGAGAATGTAATGGCTTCTAGTTAAGATTTCTTCATATCACCAGTGACTCTTGATCCTCATGTTCAGCATTTTACTACTTTTTAGCCATGGATAATAAAAATAAAATACTAATTTTGCATATAGTTATAAGTATCTTGTAAACCATAGCTGGAGTTAGGATATGTAGGATAATTTGTTATTTGCAATGCTGCTTTTAAGCATAATGAAATTGCTAACATTAACAATACATCTGAATTGGTTTTGGTAGCATAATTTCTTGTGCTTCTTATTGATTCAATTTTATGTATTGATCTAGATGTTAATAGTGTTTTGTTCATTAAAGAAACCTTGATTTAATTAGACCAAAGAAGTTTAAATATGGCTCTCCAAGTATTTACCATTCTCAATCACATGCCCTGCACAGCTGTCAGAGCGACCTTTAAAATTTTTTTTAAAAATAGCAAAACTAATCATTTCGTACCGATGCTAAATTTCTCCAAGCATTCCCCAAAGTGTTTCAGATAAAGTTCACGTTCCATAGCTTGGCCACAAGGTAGTTCACTCTAATCCTTGATATCTGCCCTTTACTGGCTTAACAACCACTAGGGGTGAAGTATGAAATCTGCTATGCTATTTTTGGCATTTGCACTAAGAATTCCTCAGATTATTCTGGTTTATCCATATTTCTATATCAATTCTTCTTTAACTCTCAAGCTGGTTTTGATTTGGCCTCAGTCTTTGAAATGTTAATGTCTTCTTCTCCATTGCTCAGTTTTCTCCTTTTGAGGTTTAACCTGAGTGATTCCCCATGATGACGATCCTCCTTTAATTGGCCATTTAGGTTTCTGCCTTCTGATCATCCTGACTTATCTTATTCATAGCATTTGCCTGATCCTTCTACAAACTAACAGCAATCACATCCTACTAGTTTTTGGATTTTAAATTCTTTTCGTCTTCATTTTCAGTGTTTATTCTCACTTTTTTTAAAGCAATTGTTCTTCTGTCATTCTACAGAGAACATCTTTTCCCATGCACAGTAATGACTATTTTATTTAATTATTGAACAAATATTTATTCAGTATCTCCAGGTAATCCCTTTGACTTAGGGATATTGCAGAGAACAGATTACTAATTGCAATTCAATAGAATTCTAATCTAGGAGTATGTCAGATCTACTATACCTATAGATTGATTTTTGAAAATATACCTAGCCTAAGTCCCTTTGTTTTATCTCCTGTTAACATAGTTATAAACAAAAATAAGTATGTTATATATCTTTATATCAGCATCTATTTTACATTTTTATGACAGATTTGGATTGAAGTTAAATGTGATAAGATTTCATGTGAAACTTTTTTTTTTTGTCAGTCATGGGGCTTGAACTCTGGGCCTGGGCGCTGTCCCTCAGCTCTTCAGCTCAAGGCGAGTGCTCTACCACTTGAGCTACAGCGCCACTTCCGGTTTTCTGGTGGTTTATTGGAGATAGGAGTCTCACGGTCTCTCCTGCCCGGGCTGGCTTTGAACCGCGATCCTCAGATCTCAGCCTCCTGAGTAGCTAGGATTACAGGCGTGAGCCACCAGCGCCCGGCTCATGTGAAACTTTTGTAAATGGTGTAACTTTAAGTAGGAAACAAAAACCCTACAATTACAGATCAGAATTTAAAAATAAAAATGACAAAATTAGTGCCATTTATTCAAATGTCACCTAGTAACTGCTTCAACACTTAATAGGTCTTAATATGAAATAGTCACAATCACCCTTCAATCTGTTTACTCTCTGTTGCTGTCTCTGTCTCTCTGTCTCTTTCCTCCCCTACCCCCAGCTGAGACATTCCATAGTAGAGAAATAAAAGACCTGATTTAACAACCATCTTGTAAATCTTTTAATGATAAATCTTAGAGAACTCTTCCATGGCATTCTCTGTCAGAATATACGTTGTTTTTCTGGACTATTTTGAGTGTGTTAACTTAAATAGGTGGTTTTGGGGGAGTGGTTTTTGATTTGTCAAAACAAACAAGATTTTGATATTAAGTGAACTTTGAAACCCTCTCAGATAAGTCAAAGGTGTTCCAGATCAAAATACACTTCTTAATAAAGTATACATCAACCGTCACTCAAAACCTGATTTTTGTCTAAGCCGGAGATCAGCAGTGAAGAATTGTATGGAGAATGTCTGTGGTCCGGACTTTCCTCTTGATTTGTGCATGCCTCTAAATTACTCAAAACACTAATTTTTAGTAGAGCCTTTTCTTTAGCTTTTCTATTACTTTCAGAGATTATATTATGTTCTACTATATACTTTATTATTATATACTATATACTATTCTAGTATTCTACTCTATTTGCCAAAATAACTGAAATATCTTGGAAGTTGGGATTTTTGAGGGTGTTGAAATCAGGTCCTCCATGCTTGATAGGCAGATGCTCTGCCACTTGAATCATTCCCCCTTTTGTTTTCTTTTTAAAATTACCCTTATTGTCAAGGTGATATGCAGAAGGGTTACAGTTACGTAAGGTAGTGAGTACATTTCTTGTTGAACTTGTTACTCCCTCTCTCAATTTTTTTTTTTTAGTAAATTTTCAAATAGGATCTCAACATTGTGTAGGGAGTCTGGTCTTTCTATCTAAGGCTTTCCACTTAACAATGATCACAAGCAATCTACAATTATATTGCCTTATTTGTTGATATGTAGTCTCTAAATTTTGCTCTCTCTATCCTCCGTCATGTATCCTCCTGAACTCTGCCTCTAAAGTAGCTGGAATTTCAGGCATGAAGCATCATACTTGTTTTTGACACACTCTGACTCTAAAGAATATGATATTATATTCTTGCAAGAGCCAACAAGCAAAGAATAAAGAAGCAAACGTAAATATAAAGGCTGGGATCATGACTCAAGTGGGACAGTGCTTCCTTGCAAGTATTAGGCCCTGTGGAACTCTATTCCTGACAACGACCTTAAAAATGTACAGATACCAGTATCTAGCAATATTTCACATTTTATCTTCTTTAGATGCACCCCTCTACCCATTGAGATTGACAGTGATAATATTACATGAATCTACTTTATAAAAATTAAAACACAATTTCTCCTATGCTTATTTCTACTCTGCTAAGAGATACACTGTTTAACACAACTTACACTTAAACAATTACAGAAATCCTAGATGTTTTACTACTCAAAAATCTTGAAAGAGAAATTGTACGACATCTCAAATACCAAGGACAGCAGGTACATTTGATCTTCAGTGTACACAGTCTGAAAAATATGCTCTCTGAAATTTCTAATATATTTCCCAAGAAATAAGTATTCACCTAAATATTATTTTTTACGAAATAACGAGGACTGTATAGACATACACTTTAAGAGAGAGAAGGAGAGAGAGAGATAAAGAAAGAGAATTTTCTACTTATTTCCCTTCATTCTCACGTAGACACTTAAGTTGGATTAAGGAAACAAATTAATACTCAGGTGAAAAACAAAACTTATGAAGGGTTTTCTAATTATATGTGGATTGTCATAAGAAAGTGAAATATGAAAAAGATCAAAATATGATATTTATCTTTTCCATAGAAGAACAACTCTGTGAAGGAATGACAGGCTAGAGAATCTGTGAACTACAGCAGTGAATTAATGAGATGTCATCTAGAAGATAGAAAAGTGGGAGGATGCTGACTTTAGTAGAACAAAAGGGTAATCTTGCAGAGTTAGTTCACTGAGATTCACATCAGACAATTACCATTGTCTGGTGGTCAAGACCATTTACTAGCTTGGTACATGAAGAACATCATTCTCTCTGGAATAATTTTGGCATGCTGAATATAGGAAAATGCAGACCAAACGGTTAGTTCAGGAGTTGCAGTTTCTTGGGTAGTTTAAGCTTAAAATAATCCATATATTAATTAGATCTATGTCAAAGTATCTCTAACTTCTTCACCATATATTAAATAAGGAGGAATAAAGATGCTCATAAGTTAATTTTTAGTTCTTGTATATTATGCCATGGAGCATGTTTGTCACCTCTTGTCTGTAATTAAAAATGAGAAAATAAGTTATGACATTTCAGCCAGAGATACAACATTATGTTTACTTTGTCAAGTCAATTCTGATATATCTCAGAAGAGAATCTTAATGTAAAAAAATAAGCAAACATATTTTTGTGTACTATACTGCTTAAATATAATGACATAATATGGCTTCATTTACCTCTGAGAATGCACTCCACAAATATAGAGGCAATTTAGCATTTTTCTCAATTCATATCTAGTGTAATATTTAAGAAGATTTCATCTAATTGAACACATGTTGGAACAAATTTAATAAAAGCGCTCTTGTAAATGCTTCAATGGCTAGATGGGAGACAAGCTAGGCAGGCAGTGAAGTGAGCATCATTCTGGTGGGGCTCTCCAGGCTAACAAGTCATTTGCAAGATGTTTTGACTGCTGAGAATGTCAGCCATAATAAATCTCAGAGAGGAAAAGAGGCTGCAAATGGAAGAGGTAATGTGCAAATTCATTGAAAGATGACTAGTCATAATAGAGAGTAATAGATAGAGCTGCATTACTTCAAACAAATTTGGTGAACATTTTCATTCACAGAAGGATATATTTTGATTTTATTTGAAATATGAAGCTATGCCACACATTCATCATCTTATAGAACTTTGTGTCTCCATCTTCCTTTCTTTACTTTTAGGAGAGAATATGTCTTATGTAGGTTCACTTTAATAAAAAACGTGGATTCCAAATGGAAATGGGAAAACTAAAAAATGCCTATGTGATGCTCTCTCATTCACCTTCCACTTCAAAGAATAAATACTTTCTTGTGTAAAGTTTCTAGTGTCATCAGAACCATCAGTTACTGTTTGTAAGTCCACATTTTGTGCAAATATGTATCTGGGCATAGATAATAGTTGCAGCTTTACTGATAAAGATGACGCATAAGTTATTCAGAATTTATATTTTCTGCTTGACTAGCATATATTTCATACATCTTCTTCAGGACTTTTTACACTGAAAATGTTCTTGTTAAATAGTTGTACAAAAAGCTTACAATTCTTTAAGTTAGATTATGAGTATAATGCATGTTGATCAACGTCAATCCTTCCCTCATGCACCTCCACGATTCCTCCTCCCACCAATAACCTCAAGTTATAGAGTTTAAGTTTTACATAGTGTAAAGGAATGTATTGGCTTCATTTGCTCACCCTCCCTTCATGTGCTCCCCCTTCAAGTTTTTGCCTTAACTTTCTATTTTTTGTTTTAAGGTTTGAAGCTCAGTGTAGATGTTGACAGTTGAATGTTTACAAATAGAATATTTCTATCCAATGAGAGAAGAAAAATTAGATTTTGAATATTATTGTTGTTCTGGGACATACAAATGCATTTTTATGGCTGTGAAATTCCTCGATGATTCATTGTAAGTGCTGATTAAAAACAATATGTGAATGTATTGTGTTGGGTAAATGGTTTTAGGAGAGAAAGTATTGGAAGAATCTTTTATATCTAGGAACTAAATATAGTGCTGTTTTTCATCATGGCTAAGATATTAGCATACAAAACATAATGAAAAATTTTATGACAAAATTAAGACAAAAATGTTCATTTTTGGACTCCATGCCATGAGTGTCTCCATGATTGTGTCCTGTCTCATCTCCAGTCATCATCATATGGAGTCCCGATTCAGCTCTCCTTTGAGGCTGAGTTGGCTTGTTGGTATTGTTCTTGTTATTTCTTTCCTCTTAAGCATGTTTCCTAACTGTGTTATATGTATTTGCATGCTGCAGGCCTTTGTGACAACTGGCAGCCTGAAGCTGCCAGACCCCAATATTTCCTATTTAAAAAATGTTCATTTTTAACACACAGTCAAAGCATACTACAAATAATGCTCATCAATACAAATATTCAACTAATCATTAAGGTTAGTTATTTTGGTCCAAGATTTCTACTAACAAAAATTGGTGTTGTTCCTGTTTCTGAGCAGTTAAAACAAATACACACTTGATTTATTATAAAACATTTAAACCAGGTGCTGTGGCTCACTCCTGTAATCCTAGCTACTCAGGAGGCTTAAATATGAGGACTGTTGTTCAAAACCAGCCTCTGCAAGAAGGTCTATGAAACTCTTATCTACCACTTGAGCCACAGTGCCACTTCATCTTTTTCTGCTTATGTGGTAAGGAGGAATTGAACCCAGGGCCTCATGCATGCAAGGCAAGCAATCTACCACTGAGCCACCTTCCCAGCCCTACAGTGGCTTTTGTTTTTTCTTTCTTTTTAAAATTTTAGAGTAAAGGTGATATATAGAGATCTTACAGTTACATAAATCAGTATTGAGTACAGTTTTTTGAACTGTGTCACCTTTTCCCTCATTTTCTCCCAGCAATTTTCCTCTCAACTTCTCTCTCCCATAAGTTGTATAATTCATTTTCAACATAGTGTCTAGTGAGTATCACTGCTGAATTCGCTCACCCTTTGTCCCACCATTTCTGTTTTTCCTTTCCCTCCCAAATCAAATAAACTTAAGACAAAAAGTACAGAAATCAAAAAGTGACAAAAGTAGAAAAACAGAAAAAAAAACACAAAAAGTAAAATAAAAGAAACCTCTTGGTTCCATTTCTTGGAGTTGAATTCAGAAAACAACATTTTATAGGATCATATGTACGTAGCTATTGAAATATCCTCCTTTGGTCTCACTATGTGAATGTTCTGCTTAATTGATCATGTCCCAAGTGTATGTTTTTGCATTTTACTATCCATTGGGTTTACTTGTAGATTTATAGGCACATTATAATTATTATAAATGAGGGAAACCATGCAACTATGTTTCTTTGGGTCTGGCTTACTTTGCCCCTGCTCCATTAATGACCATCTCAGTCCATTTTTAAAATCTTCAAATAGCCCTTCTTTCCTGGGTCTAGGCATTCTGTATAAGTTTCAGACAATGGTAGTGTTCTTGTGTGTTTACTAAAATATTTGTCAAAATTCACAGCCTCTTAACTGGCTAGATATCTGGCCACTAATGTGTCTTTCTAACCATACCTTAAATCTTGTTTCTTTCCAAGATGGTATTTTAGCTCAATTTAAAGATCAATCTATGTGCTAGTTTAGGGTAATTTGATTCCCTTACGTCTTTATGACTTTATATTTATTTCTCAATCCATATCACTTTTATAGCACTCTCTGAGAATTCAATTGCTTAATGGATATATTTGTGAACCACAGATTCTTTAAATTATAGCTGAGTAGAGCTGAACTCATACATTTCCCCCCACAGACTTGTAATTTTTCATGTAATCCTATTTTAGTAAAGGGAAATATAGGCCATATGAATCTGGTTTCACATAGTGGAATGGCAGACATCACCCCAGAACCTCATGCCAAGTTCACTCACGTCTGCTGGAGGATTGAGCCTTCTGTGAACATTCATTTATTTTTCCATACAAAAACAAAAATGAATAAGTAAGTACTGCATGTATGTTCCTAATCTTGAGATGATAAATGTATGTATCATGAAGTGAAATGAAATTAAGTACAATTAAATGGTGTTATATTTTATTTTACAATTTTAATGAACACTTTGTCTTTTATGGCAAATACATGTTTAAAATTATGTAACATTCCAGTCAATATTTTCTGAAGAACTATTAACTTTATTAAATATGAACCCAATCTCTTATAGGAAATAAGAGAAAGACACTGTTTACACAACCAATGGAAAGATGTGAAAATGTAATAATGTAAAAATGCCAAAACCACAGAATAATAAAAGTACTAAACTGTGAAATATTAGAGAACTTAGCTGGGATAGGTAGTTAAATTGAATCAGTTGATTACCAACTTAGAATTTCTCATTCTTTGTTCAATAGTTCAATAGCTTTTTAAAGTTACTTTATTATTTGGCAATTTTTGTTGTGGAAACTCAAGTATTAACTTAGTAGCTTCTCATTTTACACTAGTACTGCTTTGATTATATTCATGAACATTAGAACAATGAAAGTGATGAGCCACCAAGAAGGGTGCAGGCTAACAATTCTTCAACAAATGGAGAGAAAGTAGTATATAAAATATATTTTACAAAGAAAATGTGAATTTAACAAAATAATATTCAAATGAACATTTTACATAATACTGGCAATCTTGGTATATATAAGCATCTGTACAATACTGTCAGATTCAAATTTTATCTGATGACTCTAGAAAACAACTTCGTTTAAAATACACAATAATTTTACTTCCCAATATGCATTGTATGAGGTGAAAAGTTAAAACTACAAGTTAAAGCATATACTTTCTTTGTATAGAAATAGTAAATATTAAATTAGGAAGGATAGATATTTCAATCACATTAAAAAATTCAATGACAAGGTATAGCAAAGAGCATAGAAAGAAAACGATTAGAATGAGTACTAAATATAGTTGAAAGAAGAAGGAAAATGTAGCAGGTTGGCATTAAATAATTATACCAGACTTTGGTCCAAACAATTAAGAAAAGATTTATTTTAATTAATGTTTGAAATCTGTGTATTTAATAAAAGAGTAAAATTCAGGTGTAAGAAGAACTACTGTAACTCAACATTATAACATACAAATCAAATAAAAACTAGATAAAAATGGAAATATTTCCTAAGGTATGCAATATCTAATAGTTATATTGAAAGCTGCTGAAGATGACTAATTATTAAACTGAAAATTAATTCCAATTATATATCATCTCACACTTGTTAGAATGACTGTTCTTTTTTTTTTTTTTTTAGTGCTGTACTTATAACTCATGTTTATAATCTTAGCTTCTTAGAAAACTGAAATCTGAGAATCAATGTTCAAAGCTATTCTGGGCAGGAAAATCCATGAGTCTGTTGTTTCCAATTAACCACCAAATAGCCAGGAGTGGAGCAGTGGCTCAAGTGGTAAAGTACTAGCCTTAAACAACAACAACAAACACAGTGATAGCACTCAGGACCTGAGTTCAAGCCTTATGAAGCGAACACACACACACACACACACACACACACACACACTCATTCACAAATAAATAATAACAAGGTTGTAAAGAAATTAAAACTCTGCCCGGCGCTGGTGGCTCACGCCTGTAATCCTAGCTACTCAGGAGGCTGAGATCTGAGGATCGCGGTTCAAAGCCAGCCCGGGCAGGAAAGACCGCGAGACTCCTATCTCCAATAAACCACCAGAAAACTGGAAGTGGCGCTGTAGCTCAAGTGGTAGAGCGCTCGCCTTGAGCTGAAGAGCTGAGGGACAGCGCCCAGGCCGAGTTCAAGCCCCACGACCGACAAAAAAAAAAAAAAAAAAAAAAGAAATTAAAACTCTTATGAACTACCAATACAATAATGGCTCACTGTATAGTTCCACCATGAAAACAGCATGGTGGTGCCACAAATAAGTAAAAATAAGTATATCATATTATTTGTCCAAAGGAATTAAGATCTTATGATGATTCAGACTTGGTGCCTGTAATCCTTGCTAGTCTGGAAGCAGAAAAGAAGATTACAGTTCAAGGTAATTCCAAGAAAATCATGAGAACCTATTTGAAAAACTAACTAAAAGCCAAAAAAAAGAGATGCATGGTTCAAGCAGTAGACTACTTGCCTAATGAGCATGGGGTGCTATGAAGATCATTGGAAAAAGAAGGTGCACATTCTCAGGTGATAGAGTCTATTTCCAAGTTTTAAGATACGTTTCTCAACAAAGGAGGGAGTAACAATTCTCAACCAAAAAAATGTACTTATTACT
Organism: Dipodomys merriami; assembly: GCF_024711535.1. NCBI lineage: Eukaryota > Metazoa > Chordata > Mammalia > Rodentia > Heteromyidae > Dipodomys > Dipodomys merriami. The sequence goes on along the minus strand of NW_027202382.1, from coordinate 11,658,854 downwards.
TTACCCATGTAACTGTAACCCCTCTGTACAGCATCTTTACAATAAAATGAAACTTAAAAGAAAGATATGTTCCATGTGAATAATCCATTATTCTTAGAAATTAGGTATTGGAAAATAACTAATGTAGTTTATTAAGATAGAGGCACTGGAAAATAGGAGGTTTCATTGTGATAGTTCCATAGATTCAATATAATATATTCTTATATCAAACTCACCCCTCCTTTATCACACTCTCCCATTCCACTGAAACAATATCAATAAGTTTCATTGTTCAATGTTCATCCATTCATAGAAAAAACTTCTATGCGATTCATCCTCATTCATCCTCTTCCTTAGTTCTCTCCCACCTCTTGATACTTTTCCCAACAGAACCAGTTTCACTTTCCTGTCACTCATTTTTTTAAGATTATTAACTGTACAAATTTTAATCAGAATGAATTTTATTATTATTTTCTCTTTTCCTATCCTCCAACCTCCATTAATCGACAGTTTCATTGATATTTCTATAATCTGCCTTTATTTTGTTACTTATCCAGGAATTGCAATATACACTTACAATGCAAGCACTTTTAATCGGTTTCTTTAAATTAGTCTAGAACTTTTAAATCAATATTTAAATATTATCAATGAGAATCCCAAAGTCAAAATTGTCTAGCAATCTTTATAAATGGCCTGTTTGTCCTTCTATCCAGAAAGATTTCTCAGTCCTAATATTCTGAAACCATAACCAAAAGGATTTTTCTGTTCTCCTTTTCAATGCTTTGGGCTCAAGATGGCTCTCCAAATAGCATTTTTAGGTCAATTTATGGAAGTTTTGTGGGATTATTTTGTGAATAATGTTTTTGTTTCCTGCTTTTAAAAATTGTATTTATAAAACAGGTGGAATATGGTAAAATTTTGCCCTATAAATAGGGCTAAGTCTATTTTTCCTGTGTTGCTTGGATTTATTTTTAATTCTGAATACCTGATTATTGATCTTCTGTTCACTCTCTTGCTTCCAAAAAATACTGCCCAGTATCTCCTTTTTGTCCTCCATGTTTCCCAGCTCAAAAGTAAGCAGAACCTGTTGCTGGTGGGTCACACTTATAATTAACATTCCAAGGAATGCTAATATTTGAGGATTAGAGTTCAATGTTAGCCTTGGCAGGAAAGCCCATGAGACTATTATCTCCAATTAACCACCAAATAAGCCAGATGTGGAGCTGTGGCTCAAGTAGAGAGTGCTAGCCTTCAACAAAGTAGCTCACTGATAACATCCAGGCCCTCAGTTCAAGCCCAGGAACAGCACACACACACACACACACACACACACACACACACACACACACACACACACACACACACACACACACACACACAAATGACCTCATTTTGTGTAGCTATCATCATCGCAAGTTTAGTTAACTTTAAGCATAGTCATCAAGTACTTTGAATGTAACTACAAGACCCAGTGTTACAGGGGTTTGTACATTGTATTTTTCAGTTTGTTGACTCATCTTTGTTTATTTAGAAAAGAACCATATGTGTTAAAGAAAAGATTGTTCCTCACATAAAGCAAGAATTATTTATTAGTACCTTGTGATATTACAGTTAGCAAACAAAATAATAAAGACATACAAGATACTGATCTTTACTAATTCTTAGGATCCCTTGGAATTCCAGAAATCTATTTTATACTGTAATTACTGACATCAAATGTACCCATCATACTATATAGTTAGTTTTGGAAACCAAGCCTTTTATCTGGATTAAAAAAATAACAAAAATTAGTATTATATGAACATTATTTTGATAGGGAAAAAATTCCTACAAAGGCAGGAAAGATCCAGGGACATAATCTGACTTGTCAAAATTGCCTCAATTAGAGATTATTAAAATCTGCCTGCCTGTACTAGGAAAACCTATACAACCACAGATCTACAATTACATTTCTTCTGAGCTTTGTAAATCGTATATTCTGTACAACTGAAATATGTGGCACAATTTGTGGTCATTTTATGATTTATAATGCTTTTAATCTTAGCTTGTGTCATTCTCAGCATCCTATAAGTGACAAATCAATTGTGAAAAAGTAATATAGTATTAATTAAAGTCATTGCTATTGATTCTTAATTATTCTGCATCAGTCTGAATCTGAACACAATTATTGTACTGTAGTTAAAAAGAGGGGGCACAGTAAGTGTATATCTGAAGGAAAATATTTCATTTAATATTGCTTTTAATTTAAACCAAGTGCTGAGCTATGTAACTGAACATATTGACATATCGCATATGTTTAACTGTACTCTCATTTCAAAGACATGAGCCAGCATTCCTCAAGAAGAGCATATTAAGTATGATGAAATACAGGATTGTTTCTATTGTGGAACCTCATCCTGCACCAAAATCAATTCCAAATGGATCAAAGACCTCAAGATAAAAGCAGACACCCTGAAAACATTACAGGTAGGATTAGGAGAAACTTTAGGACTTCTTAGTACAAGCTGAAATTTTCTTAATAAAGAACCAGAAACACAACAAGTCAAAAAAAATTGTACAAGTTGGATTGCATTAAACTGCAGAGCTTGTGCATGGCAAATGACATAGCTAGCAAGATCAACAGAAAGCCCATGGATTGGAAGATGATCTTCACTAGCCATACAATGGATCTCATATCAAAAATATACTTAGAACTTAAAAGATTAAATCCCTCAAAAATAAATCCTCAAAAAAACAACCACCCCATTAATAAGTGGGCTAAAGACTTAAACAGACTTCTCTGAAGAGGATATAATAATGACCAATAGACACATGAAGAAACGCTCAACATCTCAGGCCATAAAAGAAATACAAATCAAAACAACATTGAAATTCTACCTCACCCCAGTTAGAATGACTATAATCAAGAAATCTAATAACAAAAGATGCTGGAGGGGATGTGGCCAAAGGGAACTCTAATGCACTGTTGGAGGGAGTGAAAACTTGTCTACTCACTCTGGAAAGCAGTGTGGAGGTTCCTCAAAAGACTAAACATAGAACTCCCCTAAGATCCAGCAATCTCATTTCTGGACATTTACTCAAATGATCACATACAGGGCCATACTAAGGCTACCTGTACAACTATGTTTATCACAACATCATTCACCTAGCTAAGATATGGAATAAGGCAGATGTTCCTCAGTAGATGAATGGGTCAAATGTGTATATATATATATATATATATATATATATATAGAGAGAGAGAGAGAGAGAGAGAGAGAGAGAGAGAGAGAGAGAGAGAGACAGAGAGAGACAGAGAGAGAGACAGAGAGAGAGAGAGAGAGAGAAAGAGAGAGAGAGAGAGAGAGAGAGAGAGAGAGAGAGAGAGAGAGAGAGAGAGAGAGAGAGAGAGAAACAGAGAGATAGGAACTGAGAGAGAGAGAAAGGGAGGAAGGGAGAATTGCTCTATGTCCAGCTTTTGGTGTTTAATTGGAGATAACACTTTCATAGACTTTCTTGCCTAGGCTGGCTTTGAACAGTGATCTCAGATTTCTGCCTCCTTAGTAGTACAGATTACAGTGGTAAACCACTATTTCAGGCTAAAAATAATTTTTCCAATACAATAGGTTATTCATGGTGATCTCTATATACAGAAAATATAAGATAGAATAAAGGCATGATTTTTGACCATAACTAATGCAATAATCATCATGACCTCATGACTCAAAATAATGCTTATTATTTTACATATATTATAATATATAATAATTTTAAAATCTCTATTTCTTTCAAAAATATAGTAGACATTACAGGAAAAAGTTTTACCTACATATAAGGGAACAAAAACTATGCCATTTATAACTTCAAATTGAAGATATATTTTCCTCAAAATAATTTAATTTTATAACCAATTTAAATTCACTAACATTTAAACAATGCCCTGTAAAGGAGATCATTGTTTGTTTCAAAAGGTAATAGTCAAATTATAATAACTAATCCAGTCTATTGATCCTCTTGTCCTCACCTACACACATAATTATACATTTTTCTCTTCTTATTATTCAAACTAAGTCTAATTTTGTAAATCTACCTACTGGATCAATTTTTATATAGTTTCAAATGGAAATTTTCTAGGAATGCATCTGCTGGTTTGAAAAAGAATTTAGAGTACACATTTTTATTCAATTGCAGTACAAATATGTAAGTACTGTAAGTATCTGCATAAAAATAAGCATTTAAAAGGACTTGGAATAAGAGCATAAAAAGTCCTTGCTACAAAATTTGCTGTACTGAATTATAACAAATAGACATTCCTTTCAAACTCCCACAGTTTATTTTAGACAAGCACCACTTAATGGTGACTTAGTCATTTATATTATTTTATTACTATGGTTTCCTTTGAATGTGAACAATTATTTACAGGTAAGAATGTGACCAGGCTACATTCAGTGACTTTCCATTTTCTCTATGCCTACAGGAGAGGTTACAAAAGAGAACATTTCAAAGTAGTGCATGGATTGCTTGGATGATAACCAGTAAGCATTCCATTTTGTCTCACAAAAAGCTTTCCTTGTATAGATTTTAGAAAACTTGAGATCTTTTATCTAATGTTGGCTTCTCATGAAATTGGTTTCATATTTTGTAGCTAATATCATGTATTTTGAAATATTAATGAAATTAACATTTAGATATTTTAAAGAAATGTGACTTGTAAACTTTAAATGCAAATGGTAAGAGTAATAATAACAGTTTAAAATTAATGCTAATGGCTTTAAGTAAGCCTGAAAAATTTCTTATTGGCATAAAGAAAACCAGACTTGGGGCTGGGAAAGTGACTCAGTGGTAGAATCCTTGCCTTGCATGCACGAGGCTCTGGGTTTGATTCCTCAGCACCATATAAAGAGAAAATGCCAGAAGTGACACTGTAGCTCTAGTGGTAGAGCACTAGCCTTGAGCTGAAGAGCTTGGGGACAGCATCCAAGCCTAGAGTTCAAGCCCCATGACCAACAAAAAAAAACCAAACAAAACAATAACAAAAAAAGACATTCTTTTTCTTTTTTTGCCAGTTCTGGGGTTGAACTCAGGGCCTAGGTACTGTCCTTGAGCTTCTTTTGCTCAAGTGCTTTACCATTTGAGCCATAGCACCACTTCCAGCTTTTTGTTTATGAAGTACTGAGGAATTGAACCCAGGGCACCATGTATGCTAGGCAAGCACTCCATTATGAAGCCACATTACCAGCCAAGCCAGAATTTCTTTCTTTCTTTTTATCACTATTTTTGTTGTAAAGGTGATAAAGAGGGGTGTTACAATTACATAAGTAAGGTAATGAGTACATTTCTTTTTGAACACTGTTACCCTCTGCCTCATTTTCTCTCACTCTCCCCTCCCCTCCCAAGTTATAAAGTTCATTTTCAAAATAGTGTCTAAAGAACAGTGAGCTTGAGGAACTGCATAGAGTAAAAGATCAAAGTGGTACGACCATTGACTATAACAGAGGCAACAAAATGAATGATATGACACCCAATAGTATATTGAGGAAAGAGTAACTCAAAAAGTTCAGTATCTAATTAGATTACAGAAAATATATCTATGGCCTAATTAATGAAAATAACACACAGTAAGTCTAAAAGAATTTTAAAGTGACAGTATAAGTAAAATTTTAAAAAAGAAAACTATTGATCTATTTTCAGAGTTGATGAAGAGATGATAAAAATAAAATACAGGAAGTTAATTTTAGGAATATGATGTGAAAATGCAGGACAGGTATGTGGAGAGACAATACATAACATGAATGATAATATTAGTATATTATATATTAGAGCTAGAATTTTTTAAAAAAATGAGAGTTTAGCATTTGCCATTACAAATAAAATTTGCAAGGCATCATCTTATCCTCAAATCGAAGAAATTAAACTCAATGGATTGAAAGCAGGTTAGATCCAAATCTGTGATTTGAGGCTCTTATATTTAAAATAATAATAGATCATACACAGGCAACTCTTCTGTACTAATGTTAAATATTCATTATGTACAAGTGAATTTCACTGTTAATGTCTTGTGATCTATCAAAAGAGGAAAAATCAGTTGCTTCTTAATGACCTGTTGTCTAATATAATTTTCTAAGCTTGCCTTTCCTCTGAACTGGATCCAAACCATAATTACATTGTATCTCTAAGATGGAAAGCAAAGTCAAATTTTTCAAAGAAAATATACTTACCACAAAAAGAAGTCAAGCTTGAGTGTGCTTTTTTTTTCATTTACTGTTGGCTTTCTCTTAAGACTATTTTAATACTAATCAAACCTAAAGCAACTTAATATAATTTCCTTTGATAAAAATTATCTTGTTGACACTCACTTTTGCTGTGTGGTGTGACTTATTTTAATATTAAAAGGAACACTGCTAGATGATAAAGAGACACATAGATAGATCACATAATGCATATATACATATGAAAAAAGGCATGCCTCCTTGATACATAAATGTAATAATAGGGGAAACTATGCCAATTGTATAAATGTAAGTAACCTGATCTCTTCTGGAAGTCAGCCAAATGATTGGCTGACCTGATCAATCCATGACATGGAATGTCTCTTTCCTTTATCTGGAATATTTTTCCTCAAAAATAAATTTTTGTATTTTTTATTGTAAAGGTACTGTGTAGAGGGGTTAGAGTTACATGAGTAAGGAAATGAATACATTTCCTATCCAGCATTGTTACACCCTCCTTTGTTTTTCTCCTTCTATCCATTCCCTCCCAAATTCGCCAACACCTCCCTCCCCTACCCCAAGTTGTAAAGTTCATTTTTAACATAGTGTCTGGTACATCTCATTGTTACAATGGGTCAAAAACTATTTAATTCTCAAATAATTTCACAGGCAACATTTCCAGGCAACTTATTCTCCACAAATGATGTTTCATTTTCTGAAAGGAGTGTATAATTAGCAGGGTTATTTTCCCAGTACTATTTGATGCTTCTATAGTTTTTACTTCCCAAGAATATCTTTATTCTTTGCCAGACATAAGTAGTTGTGCCTTGATTTCTGACAGATACGCTTCTTCAAGTTTCTGTAACAATGGGCCCAGGTTGACAATTCCTACAGCTAGTTATTGGGACTCTGTGTGGTCCTTGATTCAGCATCAATTATTTTGATAGATTCAGAATCTTGGCCTAGTTGTCAGCTACCTTTTGCTTTGTCTCTCCGTATCTTTTGTTCCTGTCCCTAAGTAATCATAACGTTTTGCCTCCGGGCTTCACTTGAGAAGAATCTGGTTAACTACTCACATTTTACTAACTGTGATAGGTACTGTGGGTACATCAGCTCAGGAGAAGTCACCCCTCTTGTGATGTTTTCTTAAACAGCACAGTATTCCAGCAGCAAGTTTGAGATCTGCTGGAGTACCTGAAGTTATACAATGGCCCACTACCTATCTGCAAACTCTTGTCATTCTAGCAAATTGTCATTCTAGGAAGTTTCCTACATTTCTTTCATCTAGTACAGCTTCCTTTTTGATGGCAATTGATGCTTTCCCCAGAGTGTCTGATGAGTGCTCCCAGTGTGGCTGGACTTCCAGGCTCACCCTATCCTGCCCATAGTTGGTTATTTTCATCCTGGTGCCCCTTGTGATTCTTCCCAGTATCTGCTATTGACTGCTTTGAATGCTTTTGTCTTTCAGAGAGACTAGTAATAAGCTGACTGGTTGTAAGAAATTGAAACAAAACAACAATGACAACCAAACCCCACTTTGCTTTCTGTTTGTTTTTCCTTCTATGTTGGGAAAGAAATTTCTTCAAGCTAGTGCTTTACCATTTTGAGCCGTAGCGCCACTTCCAGTTTTATAGTGCTTATTGGGGCTAAGAGTCTAAAAGGCTTTCCTTCCAGGAGCTGGCTTTCAACTATTATCCACAGATCTCAGCCCGTTGAGTAGCTACAATTACAGTTGAACCACCAGTGCCCAAATCCATACAAAGAGAAAGATCCAGAATTCCTTCTTACTAGCTTTGATAAGGCACCTTATAAAACAGAAGTTTCAAATAGAAACTATATGAGGATGTCTAACTTTGTTATTTTTCTTTGATTATTTATGTATATAGTTAGGTTTTTATATGTATACATACACACACACACATATCTTTATTGTAAGGGTGATGAACAGGGGGGTTACAGTTACATATATAAGGTAATGAGTACATTTCTTTTTGAACACTGTTACTCTCCCTCATTTTCTCCCACTTAGCCCTCCCTAATCTTCTCCCACTCAAGTTGTATAGTTCATTTCCAACATAGTGGCTATTAGTTCATTCTTTGTCCTGTCATTTCTGTGATTACCTTTCCCTTATATGGATCCTTTTATCTTCTGTATAGGTATAATTGGGTATTTCTTGGCACGAAATGCTTAATATTATATAAAACAAGACATTTTATCTCCAAAAATGTCTAGTATACCTTGAGTAAAATCAAGTATCCTTTTTTTAATTAATAAAATGTGGAGACCAACATTTGGTATTCCCTGCCTGGCAGTCTTACATATAGGTGCTTTGAAAGTGAAAGGCCTGTGTTTCTAAGCTGGGATTTGAGGTAAATAGCTCCAAAGGAATCATTCGAAAAATGAAAATAATGCTAAGTGACAGACTGCTTTGTACTTCTCATGCAGGTAAATAGGACAAGGTGTATTATTTGGGGCAGAAATAATTAAGCCTTACTTAGTGTTCCTGTTCAAGGTTTGTGAAAGGGGCTTAGTGATATTGGAAATATAAGAGAAAAAAGAAGTAGGTAGAGACTACTGCCATCTCCAATTTTGTAATTGTCATGGGTAAACAGCTATAGTCTTCATAGCTAGTATCAGGGACTATGGAAATATCCCTTGCTATAAAATACATCCTATCTATGACCGAAATATAGCAAAATTAGAGAATGCACTTTGATAGTCAGATAGGACTTTTGCAGAAGAAAAATATCAATGTTCTTGTTTGTGCATTTTCAAAATTTTATTTTGTATGCATTCTCTACTTGTAAACTTTATTCTGCTTTGCATGTCTGCTTTCTTTTTAGATGTCAATTGTGAATGCAGTTACATGATAGTGTTTTATGAGGAAGGCCCTGTATAGTTTATCCTTTCTCTAATCAGTTCATATAGTAAAAAGAGTTTATACAGATGTCTCAGGTATAAACAAAATTAATAGCATGTTAAACCTTATCTGATGTATTAAATTTTATAAATATATATCCTATGCTCAGTGTCAATGCAATGCCTATACTATCCATAAAATAAGAACCAGCTATTCTACCTTGTATAATCCCCAAATAGAAATAAAACATATCCTTTGCTAGTGTTCTTTACTTGTAAAGAAAAGGAATCTATAACCATGAAATGTATTATTCCATCAACACCCAATAAAACTCAAAAGTACATAGCAAAGTCAATGAAAGGAAAAACAGTATTATTGACTACCAGCCAACAATTTGAAGGAGAGTGTTTCCTCTCTAGAAAATAAATGAATGAATGAATGAATAAATAAATAAAATACATATACACATATATTTCTGGTCAGAGATTTTAGGTATAAAGCTTTTAAAGTGATTTGGGGAATGGTTCACAAGAGTCAGGCAGATATCAAGATATTTACAAATTAATTTTTGGTGGTCTGCTTTTCTGATAAAGGCTTCTGTTATCTCCAGGTCACATGAGGTTCAGGTTGTGTTAATCTAAAATAAAAATTACTAGTCAGTAAGTTTATGAATCATGTCATCTCAAAATGGCCATAGTTCGTTATTCTGGGTTGTATAAACCTGCCAGGCTTGGTCCTAGTGAAAAATATACATTATCCCCAATATTAACAATGATGTTACAGGTCAGGAGCAAGGGATAATTGATCTGTAACATTCAAAAGTAAAATAGTTTTCTATTTGTTTTATTTTTATGGAAGGTCTAGCAGTGTCTTAGAGAAAGAGGATATATCCCATGGAAAATGAATCTTTAGGTAACATTTTAATGTTCACTATGCCTTATTTCTAAAGTCTTTTTAAAGAGACTTGTTAAATATAAAGATACAAACATTATTAACACTCTTCTGAAATACAAACCACAGTTTCTCAGAAAGTAAGGCCACAAACTCAAAAATTGGATTGTGTCAAATAAAAAAATTGAAAAAAAGTTTCAGAATCAAAAGAAAACCTAAGAATGGGAAAAAATGATTGGATAAAGCATAAATATCCAAACATTATCAAAATCAAAAAGTACTAAAAGAATAAATAATCCCAATAATAAATAAACAAATGAGCCCAACATGCAATTTCTAAAAGGAGGGAAAATGTCTAGGAAATACTTTAAGAAATGTTCAGCATCCTTTACCCTAAGAGAATGGAAACAGAAAATATCAGGATTCCATTTCACTCCACATAGAAGGACCATTACAGAGGAAACGACTGACAATGAATGGTGGCATTGATTCAGGTGTGTGTGTAAGGTACCTTGATATACTGTTGGTGAGAATGTAAACCAATGCAACTACCATGGAAATCAACTAAGAATAGAACCAACATATTATTCTGCCACATAACTCTAGGGCATGTATTTCTGAAGACATATTAATTAGCATATGATGAAGATTTCCTGTACACCTGTATTTATTAAAGTGCTATTCACTATAGAAAAATAATGGAATAAACCTTGGTGACCAGTTGAAGAATGAATAAAGAAAGTGTAGAATGTATACCTAATGAAGCATTATTCAGCCAGCTTATGTGTATCAAAATAGTATTTGACTGCAGAATAACAAGAGCACCGACAGTAAAACTGCTTACCAATAACCTCATATGGGAGCAAAATCTGTGTGACTTTGATATAGTAAGATGAAGCAAATACATTTTATATAACTAAACATGACAGAATATTTAAAGCAGAAATCTATACTGAGTTGTTGAAAGAGAAAATGCACATGATGAAAAAATTTCAAGGTTACATCCTTTTGAATGCCTGATGAGTAGTTATAATCTATAGGATCTTCTGATACAAGTTGTAAGAGAATGTTAGAGTTACAATAAATCATCTTAAGCTCATTATCTAAGAACTACACCAGCAACTAACTAGAAGACTGAGATGTAGGATGAGAGACACACGCACACTCACACACACACACACACACACACACACACACACACATATAATTAGTGTAAGAGGTACATATATATATAGTGTGTGTATATAAATTGTATATGTATATATTGTGTACATATATAAGTACACAAAATTTACAATATATCTTCCTCCTGTGTAAAAACAATTTTTGAATTTAATTTTGCTGTCATTGTGTATATATGTATGTATAAACCATATATATACAGACATTATTTATCTTCATGTATAATATGCATATATATGTGTGTGTGTCTCTATATATATCCCAGTGCTTGACATGCATACCAAGTGCTCTACCACTAGCTACATATGCAGTCCTATTAATTTAAAATATCTATTTATGCTAATTAAGGTGAGCAGATTGATTTGAAATTTATGAATTGAGAAAATAATTCCATATGACTCATCTCATTTTTAGCAAAATAGAATAATTACTGCCAAAGGTTGTTTACAAAGGTAAAGACTTAAAGAGAAATTTCTCTGAAGAAGAAATAATAATGCCCAATAGACACATGAAGAAATCTCAACCTCTCTAGCCATAAAACAAATACAAATCAAAACAACATTGAGATTCCACCTTACCCCACTTAGAATAGCTATAATCAAGAACTCTAATAACAACAGATGGAGGGAATGTGGCCAAAAGGGAACCCTACTGCATTGTTGGTGAGAATGTATACTTGTTCTACCACTTTGGAAAGTAGTTTGGTCAGATAAGATGATGTTAAGTGAAATGAACCCCAAGACAGAGACATAAGTGTTTTTTTCTTCCTTGCTATTGTTTCTAACATATTTATAAGGTACCATGTGATTTTTTTTGTTTCTTGGTATGTCCCTCCCCAATGGGATAACCTCTGTTTTCACTGTATTTGATGTTGGTATAATTTGAAGAGGGGAAGGGAAAAAACAAAATGGTTAAATAGGAATATAGATTGGCCCATTGCAACAATGTAGAAGACACTATGTCGAAAAACGAACTTTACAATTTAGGTGGGAGTGCGGGTGGGGGGTGTAGTTGAAGAGGTGGGAGGGATGGGATGGTAGGGGAAAAATAAAGGGGGAGGCACCAATGCTGGATAAGAAATGTACTCATTACCTTGCTCATGTAAGTGTAACCCCTCTGTACAGCATGTTCACAATAAAAAACTTATTTTAAAAAAAGCTTAGCTTACAACTAAATTCATAATTATTATTTTTGCAAAAAGTATATGTTTTCTGGCTAATCTCTAGGACAGTTTGTACACATTAAACCCGAGGAAATAAAGCCCTATAATTATACATATTTCCCCTGTGAAATTCATGTCAATAATTTGCTTAAGTGAATTTCTATCATACAACTCCATGATTTTATTTTTGAATTAGTATACATTTGTAGCGTGAAGGGAGTTTAATCGTGAAATGTCCCCATATGTACTCAGTACACTTTGAACAAATGTCCTTCTTCCCATATTCTTATCTGATCTATTCCTTCTCCCTGCATGTTCAATTTTTAATTTAATTGTGCTCTCTTTGTGTGAGTATATATATCATGTATATTTGTATGCATACATGAACACACACATACACACATTTATGATTACTCACTGATCCTCAACAACCTTCTACTCTTCTCCCATCTGGCTAATCCCTTCCTTGACAATCTGTTTTACACTTATGTATCATCATCATCATCATCATCATCATCATCATCATCATCATCATCATCATCATCATCATCATTATTTCAGGTCAACACAAATGGAAAAGGGCATACAATATTTATCTTTGAGCTAGACTTACCATATTTAACTTCTTAGTTAACTTTCTTTAAAAATCACATAATTTTGCTTTTTTCAGGTAAGTAGTATTCCATGGTATGCCTATAATCTCAACCACTCAGAAGGTAGAGGCAGGAAAATCACAACACAGGGTTTGCATGGGAAAAGATCAATGTCCCTATCAAAAAATAAAACACACACACAATCTAAACCATGGAAACATAAAAAGGACTAGCAGCATGGCCTAGGTTCAAGCATTCAATTCCTGGTGGTACCATAAACAACAACTGCCACATAACACAGTAATATTTTCCTTGATAAATATCAAAGAGATTATAAAATTAGGATTTCACATTTCTATAGTCTGAGGTTTATTGCAGCATTATCAACAATAGCTAAAACCACATTGTATTTTAATTAAAAATATTTTAAAACATGGCTTAAAATAAGGAAGAGTGAATCTTCCAACTGTGCTTTCAAAAGAAATTATAATTGTCCCAAGGCCTTCATATTTCCATATAAATAGTGATATCAACAGTAGAACTCTGGGTTTTGATTTTGATTTTATTGTTAAATTCTCAAAAATTAATTCCTCAAGGAAACAACAACCCAATTAATGAATAAGCTCATAACTTACAGAGAGAATTCTCTGAAGAAAAAGTAAAATTGGACAGTAGTACGATGTAGCAATGTTCAATATTTCTGGCCATAAAGGAAATGCAAATCAAAGCAACACTAAAATTCCACCTTATCCCAGTTAGAATGGCCAATATCAAGAAAATAAATAACAGCAAATGTTGATGAGGATGCAGTCAAAAGTGAACTCGTACTGTACTGTTGGTGGGAAGATAAGCTTGTTCAACCACTCTGGAAAGCAGTACAGAGTTTTCTCAAACAACCAAACATAAAACTAGCCCATGATCCAGCAACTCAATTACTAGAAATTTAGGTGCTAAGATAACCATGTTCGTTGAAACACTAATCATCTTATCCAAGATTTGGAGTCAGGCTAGAAGCCCCTCAATAGACAAATAGATCAATAAAATGTGCTTTGTACACACACACAGACTTTTATTCATCAATTAGAAAGAATGATACTGTAACATTCCTAAGCATATGGAAAGACATATATGGAAAAGACATTTAGAAAAATTGTATTAAGTGAAGTAAACCAAATGTAGTATATAAAAAAATGGGCTTTTGGTCCAGAGGAAGATGGCAAAGTAGAAGCTGGAAGCTAAACAAGCTCTCCCATAGAAAGCAGTTTTAGTGTTCCAGTGAACAGGCCTAGGCTAGAGAATCACACCAAATGTGCCATCACAGTACAGAGAGTTTGGCAAGAGAGGGAAAATCCAGGCTGCTTGGTAAAGGAGACAGATCTGAGCACTTGATGGTAGCCGTGGTGGGGGCAACAGTGGTGGCAGCAGCAGCTGCCATAGCCACCATACCAACAAAGAGAGTCTAGGACAAAGGCACCAGACACAATGTGAGAGTGGATTCTAGTCACTACCAGCAAGACCTGACAAGGAGCAGAAATCTTCATCCTGCTGATTGCAAACCAAGTATGGACCAGGAACCAAGAGTCTGGTATGAGTAGAACCCTGACATCCTCACTCCTTCTCCAGAAGCAGCAGTGGGAAGATAGCCCCTCCCCCACACTGGAGAAGATCTCCATCTTTGATACTGGCAAAGGCCCTGCTGAGCAGCTAGTTCCAACTCAGATCTTCAAAGAAAACACTAGGAGCCATTCAAAAGGTCACAGGAGCCTGACCAGACCTGCCAGGTACAGCTCCACCTAGGAGAAAGTCATCCTGCCTAGGCAGAGGAACCTCCCCCCCCCAGGAATGACCTTCTTCACTGGGTAAACAGAGCCAGAGGCTGCCCCTCCTCACTGCAGCCTAGACAAACAATTGAAACTCAGTAAACATAAACCGTGAGAATTGCTCCAGGCTGGGCTCTGTGACTGTCTCATTAGTTAGGGAAAACTTACTGATGGCTGATAGGCCTCAACCCTACCCAGAACCTAGCCTCACTCTAAGCTAAAGGAAACAGTCATCTCCCTCTATTGTGATACTCAAAGCAGATCTCCCTCCTACTGAAGTAGTCCTGAGTAAGGCAGAGCTTCTTTCTGCCTGCTCAAACAAACTGACTTAAGAAAACAATCAAGCCACAGGAAAACCAAACACCACAAGCAAACCAGAGACTCCATCAAGAGACTGGTTACAAACACAGGAAAGATACAAGATCTTCCCCCGTCCCCCACAGCCCACAAAAAAAAAATTCAAAGAGCTTTTTTCTACCTATTTTTTAAATTAAAAATGTTTTCTATTATTTTTTCCTTTCATAATTTTTATTTTAGATGTGTGTGTGTGCGTGTGTTTTAAATCTCTTTTGACCTTTTGGTCTTTTTTCTTTCTTTTTTGAGTGACTTAATTGCTCTTCTCCCCATCCCCTGAAATATACCCATCATTGATTAATACACTTTATACTTCATTGTGTATATAATTAATTTAGAAATTCATTACTCAATTCACAACCTCTTTGGCTTAACTTCTTTAATAGTAGTATTATTTCTTTATACCTATATAATTTTTAAGTATTCCAATTTTAAGATTTTTTATTATTTATTTTTTTCTTTTCCTTTTTATCTCTCTCCTCCTCACATCTTATCCTTTTCTTCTCTCAATATCATTTCTTTAAACTGACACAATTTTAAGTATTTCATTTTTAAATTTAAATTTTTGTTTTTTTCTTTTTTTTGTTTTTTTTTTTTTAATCTCTCTCATTCTGTCTTATCCATTTCCCTCTGAGATTAGGACTTGGTTAAATTCACTCTTTCCTTTTACCTCTCCATATCCCTCTAATCTTATTTTTCCCTACAATTCTCCCTAAACCTATTAATTTCTGGTTTGCTGAATCCCTCTTTGATGTTCTTAGTCCATTAATCCATAGTTGTTTGATGTTGAATAGATTGTATCTGTTGAATTAGATTGTATCTGAAGCCATTTTGAACATGCAACTACAGAACTCTGGATGATGCTTGCCTTAAACTAGTGTTCTAGCACAAAATTGGTATTACTTTCATACCAAATGGACAGAACAAGCCGGAGAAAAACAAGAAAAATGGCAAGTCCTGGTATCTCAACTCCCACACATGATAATCAAGTGACAGAACAGTTAATGACTAACCAAGACTAACCAATGACTAACCAAGCTGACCAATTAGAAGGAAAGGAAATAAAAAACAAAGGAGAAAATCTTTACAGTAGGTTAGACCATGCAGAATATAGAAACTCTGGGATTGAAGACAGGCTAGATATTATAGAGAAAGAACATACAACTATCCAAGACAAATCCAAGAAATATGATATTCAATATTTGGAAAACACCATCAGAAGGCCTAATCTAAAGATAATGGGTGAAGAGGAGATCTAGAGACGTAAGTTAATGGTCTAGGAAATTTATTTAACAGGATCCTAGCAGAGACCTTCCAAAACATGCTAAAAGATAGGCCTAGTCAAATACAAGAAGCTTTTAGAACCCCAAAAAGATCAGACAAGAAAGGATCATTAAAGCTGTCAAGGAGAAAATATAATTACCTATGAAGCTAACCCATTTAGAATAAACTCAGATTTCTCAGCAGAGACAATTAAAGCAAGAATAGCCTGGAATGATGAATGCCACACCCTAAAGGGCAAACAACTATCAACTAAGAATACTGTATCTGTCTCAATTCTCCATAACCGAAGGTCAAATAAAAACCTTCCATAGCAAAGAAAAACTGAAACAATATATCTCTATCAAGACAGTCCTACAAATGATGTCCTACATATAGAAAACAAATGATGTCCTACATATAGAAAACCAAGACCACAATAAAGGCCAAGAAACCACACCCAAACTGAGAATCCAAGAACCATACGAAGAACCCAGTTGTCGCAGACCCCAAGAAGGTGTATAACATGGCAGAAACTACAAAAAAAACCTCTCAGTCCTAACTCAACATTAATGGACTTAACTCTCCAGTTAAGTGACATAGATTGTCTAGTTGGATTAAAAAGCAATATCCTTCTATCTGTATCTTCAAGAGTCACAGATTGCCCATAAAAAGAAACATATTTTGAAAGTGAAAATAAATAAAATCAAACAAGCAAATGGCCCCCATAAACAGGTGGAAGTTGCAATCTTAATGTTAGATCATGGAGACTTCAAATTAAAATTATTGAGAAGAGATAAAGAAGGTTACTACATACTAATTAAGGGATCTCTGCTTCAGGAGGATATTACAATTCTAAATATCTATTCACCAAACAACAGAGCATCCAAATTTATCCAAGAAACACTACTTAAATTTCACATAGATACAAAGATATTAATTGTTGGGTACTTTAACACACCACATTCCCCACTAGACAGATCAACTTGGCAAAAACTCAACAGAGAAACCGCAAATCTAAACAACTGCATAGATCAACCAGAGACATCTAATGAATATTTCACCCAGCAGCATCAGAATACACACTTTTCTCAGCAGCACATGGAATAGACCACATTTTAGGTCACAAAGCAAACTTGTCCAAATTCAGAAACATTGAAGTTATGCCCTGCATTCTCTCAGACCACAAGGGAATAAAATTAGAACTCAACACCACAAGCCACCAAAGAAAGTCCTGTAACACATGGAGGCTGTGAATCACCAGTGGGTAATGGAAGAGATTAGAAAGGAAATTCAAATCTTCATGATATTCAACAAAAATGAACACATAAATTATCAGCTCCTCTAGGACACAGCAAAGGCAGTACTCAGAGGCAAGTTTATAGCTCTAAGTTCCTACATCAACAAATTAGAGAAATCTGAAACCAAAAATTTAATGAGACTCCTGATCCTCCTTGAAGAAGATCAGCAAGGTAAAGCTCATTTCAGTATATGGAAAGAAATTATTAAAATTAAATCTGAACAAAACAAATTAGAATAAAAAAACCAGAAAGAATCAATAAAACAAAGAATTGGTTCTTTGAAAAAATTAACAAAATTGACAGATCCTTAGCATATTTTATCAGAAAAAGAAGAGACCACACCCAAATAAGCAAACTCAGAGATGAGAATGGAAACATCACTACAGAAACAACTAAGATTGAGAATAATTCTCAAAACTTTATAACCTGAAAGAAATGGATGCTTTCCTAGCAAATATGGACATGCTGAAACTAAGTCAAAATGACTTAAACCAACTTACCAGGCCCATATCCAGCATTAAAATATAAACAGTAATAAGAGTCCTCCCATCTAAGAAAAGCTCAGGACTGGATGGATTTACAGTGGAATTCTACAAGGCCTTCAAAACAGAACTCACACCAATACTCTTTCCCCTCTTGAATGAAATTGAAAATGAAAGTTCACTACTGAACTCTTTCTATGAAGCCATCATAACCCTCATCCCAAAACCAGACAGGAACTCATCAAAGAAAGAGAACTATAGACCCATTTCTTTGATGAACATTGATGCAAAACTTCTCAACAAAATTTTGGCCAGTTGACTTCAACAATTCATCCAAAAAAATCCTACACCACGATCAAACAGGATTCAGTTCAGAGATGCAAAGCTGGTTCAATATACACAAATCAATTAATATAATTCATCACATCAAAAAGAGCAAGGATACTAGTATATGTCTGAGTAAAGCAGAAAAGGTCAGATAAGGTGATGTTAGGGAAATGAACCCTAAGATATGTATTCAAATGTTTTTTTTTTCTTTCATGCAATTGTTTCTAACACATTTATAAGATAATTTCTTTGTTGCTCTGTATGTTCCTCCCACACAGTATAACCCCTGCTTTCACTGTATTTGATGTCGGTATAATTTGTAGAGGAGAAGGGGAAAAACAAATCGTTTAAATAGGGATACAGGTGGATCCATTGCAACAATGAGATGTACAAGTCGTTATGTTGAAAACGAACTTTACAACTTTCATGGGGGGGGTGGGGGAGAGCGGGAGGATTGGGTGGGAGGGCAGGAGGAGGATGGGAAGGGATAGGAAGGGGAAACAAAGGAGGAGGCTACAATGCGTGATAAGAAATGTACTCATTATCTTGCCCATGTAATTGTAACCGCTCTGTACAGTATTTTCACAATAAAAAAATTTTCAACTTTGAGTAAAAAAAAAAAAAAGAGCAAGGATAAGAACCACATGTTTATCTCAATAGATGCAGAAAAAGCAGTTGACAAGACCCATCACCCTTATGATGCAGGCTCTGAAAAAACTAAGAATCCATGGAACATTCCTCAATATGATAAAGGATGTATATGACAAACCTACAGCCAGAATTGTATTTAATGGTGAAAAACTAAAGCCATTTCCTCTAATGAGAGAAGGATGTTCACTTTCTCCACTTCTCTTCAATCTAGTATGAGAATGCCTAGCTACAGCAATAAGACAATATGCAAACATAAAGGGGATTCAAGTAGGGAAAGATGAAGTAAAACTCCCTCTTTGCAGATGACATGATGTTGTATTTAAAGAACCTCATGGATTCCATGCCCAAATTATTCTAGCTAATTTGAAACTTTGGCAAAGTCTCAGGGTATAAAATTAACCCCCCAAAATCAATGACTTTTCTGTATGGCAACAATGAGAAGAGCACAGCTGCAATCAGGAAAGCAACTCCATTCATAATATCCCCACAAAAAATAAAACACCTAGAAATTAACTTAACCAAAGACGTGAAGGACCTCTATGATGAAAACTTTAAAATCCTGAGAAAGGAAATCAAAACAGAACTTAGAAAATGGAAAAACCTCCCATGCTCCTGGATTGGAAGGATCAGTATGGTGAAAATGGCAATAATTCCAAGGCTGTCTACAAATTTAGTGCCATACCTATTACTATTCCAAGCTCATTCTTCAAGGAAATATGAGAGGCAATCCAAGAATTCATATAGAACAATAAAAGACCCCAAATAGCAAAAACAATCCTTAGTAGAAAGAACAGTGCCGGAGGAATATCAATACCAAATTTCAAACTCTACTACAAAGCCATAGTAACCAAACAGCTTGATATTTCCAAAAGAAGAGACCTCAGGACCAATGGAATAGAATTAAAGAGAAACTTCTCTGAAGAGGAAATAAAAATGCCCAATAGACACATGAAGAAATGCTCAACCTCTCTAGCCATAAAACAAATACAAATCAAAACAACATTGAGATTCCACCTGACCCCAGTTAGAATAGCTATAATCAAGAACTCTAATAACAACAGATGCTGGCAGGGATGTGGACAAAGGGAACCTTACTGCATTGTTGGTGAGAGTGTAAACCTGTTCAGCCGCTTTGGAAAGCAGTATGGAGGTTCCTCAAAAGTCTCCACATAGAGCTCCCCTATGACCCAGCAATCCCACTTTTGGACTTTTACCCAAATGATCACAAACAAGACCATACTAAAGCTACCAGCACAACTATGTTCATTGCAGCATTATTTACCATAGCTAAGATATGGAACCAACCCAGATGCCCCTCAGTAGATGAATGGATCAAGAAAATGTGGTATATATACTCAATGGAATTCTATGCCTCCATCAGAAAGAATGACATTGCCCCATTTGTTAGGAAATGGAGACTTGGAAAACATTATATTAAGTGAAGTGAGCCAGGCCCAAAGAAACATAGGTCCCATGGTTTCCCTTATTTGCAATAACTAGTATACATCCTAGACAAGCAGAGAAAGTCAAAAGTTATGCACATGTGACCAGGTAAGATGAAGTTAGGGAAATGAACCCCAAGATAGGGGCACAAGTGGTTTTTGCTTTCTTGCTATTGTTTTTAACGTGTTTATAAGGTACCATGTGATTTTTTTTTTGCTTTGTATGTCCCCCTTGTTTTTACTGTATTTGATGTTGGTATAATTTGGTGAGGGGAAGGGAAAAAACAAAATGTTTAAATAGGGATACAGGTTCACCCATTGTAACAATAAGATGTAGAAGACACTATGTTGAAAAAGAAACTTTACAATTTATGTGGAGTGGGAAGGGGTGAGTGTAGTTGTGAAGGTGGAAGGAACGGATGTAAGGGAAAAACAAAGGTGGAGGCAACAATGCTTGAAAAGAAATGTACTCATTTCCTTGCTTATGTAACTGTAAGCCCTCTTACAGTATGTTCACAATAAAAACTTTTTTAAAAAGTTTTTTTTTTTTGTTTTTCTATGTCACTCGTAATTATACCACTAAATTTTTAGGGAGCATTTTTTCCTGTGATAAACCTTTAGCTAAAAGACACAGCCTGGCTTCTAACTTGATCTCAGTGAGATATTGGGCAGATACCCGCCCAGCCACTTGCTCTGAGCACATTGCCTCACATACAGCTGTAAGTTTTCTGTGTCCCTTTAAACTATCAAGTTGTGTTCATTATAAGACAGTAGTTTAAAAATGAGTAATGTGGCTTTTTATGCAGAGGTGAATTTTTTGTAGTTGTTTTTCAGAGAATATTACTTTTTAAAGATCAGGAGTGATATTTTTAACCACATGGTTTTATGAACATTTTGTTTTTGTTTTTCTAGTACAGGGAACAAACACAAGGATTCAGACACATAAGACAATCCTCTACTACAATTAAGGTACCTTGTCTCAATTTGTGTCTTTTAATTTAAAATTGTCTGTTTTAGTTTATAAAACTTTGTAAGATGTTTGATTTAAAAGCTGCTCTTTTTGTTTTTTATTTTCTTTTAGTACTCTATTTTGTTTCTTTGTTTCTTTGGTTCTACCTGACTCTTTCTGAGAGAATATTTTTGCAAGAAGATTTCTATTATGTATGAACTCTTTATTCATCTCTTTTTGGTGATTATAAGATTTACAATAAAAAAGATTTACAATATAATTTGTTTTTTACATTCTATCTTTGAAATTTTTATTTTCTTCGGGCATTCTTCATTTTAAAAGTGTCAACCCAATTTCTGGAGTCTGTATGTTGTCTGATCATTTTATTCTGCACAATCCATTTCTACTATTATTTGGATTTACATACTAATAAATCTCTAAATGTGATTAAAATGAGAAACAGAATGAGAAAAGTTTTAACATTTATGTACTTATTAACCATTTCTGGTGTTCTTGCCTCATTTGCATAAATCTAAATTTCTATATACAGTGTTGTTCTCCCTTGAGGCTGAGATTCAACACTTCTTGCAGGCACAGTATTAACATGAAGCTCTTTTTTTTAAAAAAAAAAAACAGAGAACTTTTTATACTTTTATTCATTTATTTATTTATTTGTTGTGCAAATACCCTACAGAGGGGTTACAAATTACATGGGCAAGGTAATGAGTGCATTTCTTATCAAGCATTGCTGCCTCCTTCTTTGTTTCCCCTTCTTATCCCTTCCCCCTTTCCTTCCCCCACCCCATGCCAAAGTTGTAAAGGTCACTTTCTACATAACATCTTATACATCTCGTTGTTGCAATGGGTCCACCTGTATCCCTACTTAAACAATTTGTTTTTTCCCTTCCCCTCCACAAATTATAACCAACATCAAATACAGTGAAAGCAGGAGTCATACCATGGGGGAGGGACATACAATGCAACAAAGAAATATCTTATATATATATTAGAAACAATAGCAAGAAAGTAAAAACATTTGAGTCCTTATCTTGGGATTAATTTCACTTAACATCAACTTATCTGATCATTTCTGCTTGTCTCAGACACATACTAGTTATTGCAAATAAGGGAAACCTTCTGTTAGTGTTCTTTTATCTGATAATATAATTATTTTGTATCATAACTAAAAAGATTCTCTTGCATGATATAGAATTTTACATTAGCAGTTTGTTTACATTTTTATCAACTAAAACACACCATAATAATAGTAACATTTTTCCAGCTGACATTGTTCTGAGGGGAAATTAATGATTAAGTTGTTCCCTGTTTACTATGTCCTTTTATTGTTTATTTTATAAATTTCCCTTTCAACTGAGTGCTGTATGCACATATGCCAAATAGCAACCTTGGACATTAAGGACTTTATTTCTTGATTATTATAACCTTTTCTGCCCCAACCTCTTAAATAAATATTATGGTTTTGCCAATAATTGTGGAAGAATTATAGAATAAATGATACATATTAAATTACCATGTAAACTCAAATCCTTCAGATTTTCACTTAGTGTCTTGTGAGAATAGATGGGAGCTACTGCAAATGTCTAATTCTATTTCTGAATATTCCACATAAACACAAAGAGCTGTTGAGAATTACCTTGACGTAGTAAGATGAAGGAAGGAAAATACTAAGTCAAGAAGGGTAAAATCACATGGGCCTATTAGCCATAAAGGCCTTGATAATATTCTTCATTATTATTGACAGTTTATAAATCTTGGCATAATTGGTAACCTTATCCATTATTTTAATATTTTTATTGTAAAAATAGTGTACAGAGGGGTTACAGTTACATGAGTAAGGTAATGAGTACATTTCTTATTGAGCATTATAAAAAAGGAAATATTGCAGGGCACTGGTGGCTCATGCCTGTGATCCTAGCTACTCAGGAAGTTGAGATCTGAGGATCATGGTTCAAAGCCAGCCTGGGCAGGAAAGTCTGTGAGACTCTTATCTCCAATAAACCACCAGAAAACTGGAAGGGTGTGTGGCTCAAGTGGTAGAACACTCGCCTTGAGCTGAAGAGCTGAGGGACAGCGCCCAGGTCTAGAGTTCAAGCCCCATGACCAAAAAAAACAAAATAAAGAAAACAAAAAAAAACAAGAAACAAAAAAACGAAAATATGACATGGGTGTTTTGCAAATCCTAAAGGTGCAATAGAATTTATTGACAAGGAATACTTGAATAATAGGTCTGAGACACCACTCAGACCTTGGTGTGTGTGTGTGTGTGTGTGTGTGTGTGTGTGTGTTTGTGTGTGTGTGTGTGTGTGTGTGTGTGTGTGTGTGTGTGTGTGTGTGTGTGTGTGTGTGTGTATGTTGCTGAGATTAGACCCACAGACTTTGTCTTGTGAGGCAAATGCTCTACCAATACAGCAAGTGCTCTACAGCTACAACTGTACTCCATTGCCTAAGTATTAAAACGTATTAGGCTACTTGTAAGGATTATAGCACTCAGAGTTGTCCTACCCTGTCATTCTCAAAGCAAGCATATGGAATTGCAACTTTTAGAATCTGAGTGTTGTCAGGTATTGGGCAGTTGGTAAGATGTAAGAACTGAGGCTCTCTGTTGGGTCTGCCAGAGGGAAATGGTCAATTGGGAATAGCATGACACTTCAGGAACTGAAGTCTTAACACTTCAGTGAGAAAATAAATTTCTGCCCTGCAGGCTAACAATGGCTCTAGAACTCCATAGAAAGCTATACTGGGAATTTAAGTTTTCAAGAAATATAGGAGTGTAGAATGCAATAAATCATATAAACTACATCACAGAGAAGCTTTGTGTTCTCTATGAGGATATGGTAGAAAATGTTGAACTATTCAGTTTAAAGCAGTCAGTTTTGTGTCAACTGAAAGTGTGGATACCTACTTTAGGGTATTGGGGTATTGGCACAAGAGAATGCTTAGAGAGTTATGAAGGTTCCTATGTTTGTAATTTCACTTTCATCTTTTACATTTTTCAGTCTTTACTCAGTTTTATTTTTCATTCTAATATTACCTACATGTGTTCATCTACTAAAGATTTAATGTAGTTGAAGTTTATCTTAAGGATTTAGAATGTTTTTCCTCAGGTTAAATATATTTAGTTTAGGTAGTTTGGATTTTTTTCAACCCATATCTTTGTATATGTAATGGTAGGAAGCATGAATTCCAGAACAAAAAGTATTTGCCAATTAAAATGACATTTTCTTGTAGTTTCACTGTATGGAACACATCAACAAACCTAGCAGATAAAGCTATCTGTATTATCTAGGATTGTCTAAGGTTAAACTTGAATAATCCTCCCAGGTTTTGTCTCATATAACTAGAGATTAAGTTATCTCTTTATTATTGGTAGTTTTAATTTTAGTATATTTATGAAGGAAGGCTATAAATACATACTCTACACTTTTCTTCAATATCTTCAAATCTTTGGTTGGCCTGAAGCATATTTTTAGTTAATTGTGAGTCTTAATTGACTCTGTTCTACTTGCATTTTAAAACTCTAGGGAGGCTGGGTGTGCTATGGCCTCGTGTTTATAATTCTAGCTATTCAGGAGGCTGAAATTTGAGGATTGTGGCTCAGAGACAGCCCTGGCAGGAAAGGGTATTAAAACCTTATCTCAAATTAATTAAATCAAAATCCAGAAGTAGAAACTGTGGCTTCAGTGGTAGAGTGCTAGCCTTGAGCTGAAAATAAAAACAAAAACCAACCAACCAAACAACAAAAAAAAGTGACAGCACCCAGGCCCTGAGTTCAAGCTCAGGCCCAGAAAATATAATCTCTAAGCCTCACAAAATGTTGAACTAATAAGCAAAGTTCTGGAAGTTTAGAAGTACATGGATCAAAGACAATATGAACTCCTATCTGTATTTTTCATGATCAAGGAAGTTCTTTATTTTGGGATGTAAGTTAGATCAAGCAAAAACTTAACTTACTGAGAAGGGGAACATCATACCTGGCAGCCTCTGTGCTTAGGGACTGAGGACAGGGGGAATAGAACCAAGGACTGGAGAAATATAAAAAACAAAACAAACAAAACTTAGGAGCTGTTGGTCAGCATAGATTCAGGTAGGAATGGGTTACTGCAAAGAGCAAATGGACATATTAGTGTGAGAGATCAACATTAGTTTGAGTGTGTGGATATAAAAGACAGGGTAAAGTAAGAAGATAAAAGTGTTTTTGAGGTAGGTGTAGATGAGGGAGTAATAGCTAAGAAGGACAATTGATTCCTGAGACTGAATAGTTTCAGATAAAGCAGCTTGAGTTTGTCAAATGGTCTGATTGGAGTTAAATTAAGATGACTTAGAATGCATATATGTGAGTTTCTGAAGAAAGCAATACACTGTATGAATTATCTCATTTGAGATAATGAAATTAGGTAGAAATATTATACACTTGTTCCTACAGAGTTGTACCTACAATACTGTAGCTACCATCATTCACATCTCTGTAATGTTTATTTTCATCCTACCAAGGGCCTGCAGTGTAACATGGTGTGAACAGTGAGTCCAGGCAGCCCAGATCAGGCAGGACTGTGCTCTTCCTGTGCTGGATTCTATTTAGATATAAACTGTCTTGGAATATATGCCTTGGGTCAGAAATTGTCTTTTGAATTTTGAGGGCATTTTTAAATTTCAGTCTTTTCAATACCTTTTTGGAGATCTGATTTGATAACACTAAAATAATACACTATGTAGTTTTCAGGAGTTATTTTGTAGAGGTTGTGGGTTAAGATTATTGTCTAGAATAAAGCAAAAATGTATATTCGATACATATGGAGTACATCTTTTTTGGTGGGGGAAGGTCCAGTCATGGGGCCTGAACTCTGGGCCTTGGGTGCTGTTCCTCAGCTCTTCATCTCAAGGCTAGTGCTCTACCACTTGAGCCACAGCGCCACTTCAGCTTTTTTCTTTTTGCTTATGTGGTGCTGAGGAATTGAACCCAGGCCCTTATACATGCAAGACAAGCGCTCTACCACTGAGCCACCTTCCCAGCCCCTGGAGTACATCTTTTTCTTGAACCAATTATGTATATGTTTGCTGCTACTTTGTGTTGAAAAGAAGGAATTGACATAAAGTGAACACAGAGCTTATTCTCCAATACTTAACCTGCTCTACATGCCATGTGCCAGACCCTAAGCTATTATTAATGATAACAAAATGCAGTGTATGATATTAACATTTTATGATCTCTCAAAACTCTCAAAAATATAAATGAAATAAATGATAAACCGGTTCATTTGAGATTATTTTTTAATGGTCTTAAATTGTGTTTATTTTAAATGAAATATATATAATTTGAGAAAATATTATCTTGGCATATAATATCCACACTAAATATTTCTGGTTATATTCTGAATATTACAGGGATTGGAAAATAAACAACAGCAACAACAATGAATCCACTACCTCTGTTCCCTTCCTATTTATTTTGTTCCTGTTTTCAAATTTCTGACAATTAACACTTTTTAACATGTGCTAATGAAGGTTAAGGAGTTCTTTAAAAGGAAAACTGGCCTTCTATGAAAGAAAGTTGTTGGCCTAAACAGAAAAGCAAGGTTGGAGAAGCAGAATCAATCGCATTAAGTTAATCGAAGTGCAACGGAAGTTAATATAAAACTAAGACATCCAGGTGCCGGTGGCTCACTCCTGTAATCCTAGCGACTCAGGGGGCTGAGATCTGAAGATCTGGGTTCAAAGCCAGCCCGGGCAGGAAAGTCTGTGAAACTCTTTTTGTTTTTGTTTGTTTTTTAATTATTGTGAAAATACCATACAGAGGGTTACAATTACATGGGCAAGATAGTGAGTACATTTCTTATCAAGCATTGCTGCCTCCTCCTTTGTTTCCCCATACCGTCCCTTCCCATCTCCACTCCCACACCCCCACACCACCCTCCCACCCTCCCACCCCCCACCTCGCCAAAGTTGTAAAGTTCGTTTTTGGACATAAAGTCTTGTACATCTCATTGTTGTAATGGGTCCACCTGTATCCCTATTTAAACAGTTTGTTTTTTCCCTTCCCCTCCACAAATTATACCAACATCAAATACAGTGAAAGCAGGGGTTATACTGTGGGGGAGGGACATACAAAGCAACAAAGAAATCATTTTATAAATACGTTATAAACAATCGCATGAAAGAAAAAACATTTGAATACTTATCTTGGGGTTCATTTCACTTATCTGACCTTTTCTGCTTGTCTCAGACATATATTAGTTATAGCAAATAAGGGAAACCATGGGACCTATGTTTTTTGGGGCCTGGCTTACTTCACTTAATATAATTTTTTCCGTCTTTCCATTTCCTAACAAATGGGGCAATGTCATTCTTTCTGATGGAGGCATAGAATTCCATTTATCTCCAAGAAAACAGTAGAAAACCGGAAGTGGCTCTGTGACTCAAGTGGTAGGGCGCTCCCTTGAGTTGAAGAGCTGAAGGATAGGGCCCAAGTGCAGAATTCAAACCCCAGGACTAACAAAAAACAAAAACAAAAACAAAAACTGAGACAGAAACAACTGCAGGTATGCTGAATCTGCACACACAAATTATTCAGATATTTCTAAATAATATTCTAGTAGAGGGGGTTATTTGTGTTTCTCTAGAAAACATATTGTCCCTTCCATACCTGAGGGGTGAGTGTGGATGAATTACAAGGCAGCTATGAAGATAACCCTGTATTCTGTGCAATGAGCATGGACAGGAAAAGAAGAGAAAATGTACCTGGATCTGCACATATTATAAAGTTCTTATAGAGAACTGCAGAGGAATTCAGTAAAACTGGAAATTTATCACATAGCAGAATTTACTTTGAGGATCCATAGGAAGAAACTCGATATTGTGACTTCTAGAATCACTTTAGAAAGTACCTAGGCCTCAGAGAACAGTTGTGGGAGAGGAAAGACAAAGAAGAAGAAAGAAAGAAACCAAACTTTGGACTGGGGATGAAATAAATTTGTTTCCTTGGGCCAAAAAGAAAGTGAAAGTAGCATTTATTTTGTGGCTTCCTTTAATGACTGCAGGAAGACATTGAGGAGCAAGGACAAACTAGCCAGTAATCAAGAAAACTTTTTTCTCTCTTCTCTTCCAATGTGAGCCCAGCAACTACAGCTTCTCTGCAGATTGAATCACAATTTTTTTGGAAGGAAAAACAAAAGGAAATTTATTTTGTACTTGTGCAAGAATACCTATATACATCAATGTAAATAAGTATATACATAGGGATATATATCTATGAATGTATTTATGCATGTAAGTGTATATATGTACATATATATGTATACATGTGTATGTGTGTATACATGTATATATGCATGTATACACATGTGTAGTCTCCATATTAATATATACATGCAAAATTACAGTGGCACAAACTATATAATATGCCAGACTATGTATGTATGCATACATATATAGACTACCTGTAATATGTATATAAGTACAATTGACATGAACTATTGCTTTAAAGTATCATGAAATATTGAGGTAACTGGAAGAGTTCTTGGATGAGCAATAGAAGTTTAGTCTTAAGATGTCAGAACTATTTTTCAGACATTAATATCCTACTACTTTGTTTTTTATTTACTATAAACATTAATCTCTATTAAATTTTGGGTCAATGTTTTGACGATCAATTTGGTAATCACCTTTTCTATTGTACTTCTCACACTGTGCCTATCCCAGGCTGGAATGGTCACTGAGAGGTGAAGAAGTGGCAAGGTTATATGCACATTGCCCAAATAGGGTTTGTTTTTTATATATTCAAGTACTTTTGTGCATGCTTCCTGATTAACAGGAATGAAGCTGCTCTAAACAAATTACATATCTTTTTCTTATTAGGCAGGCCTGGTTCTGTGATCCAGGAAATCTGTAGATATAATATTATTATGTCTCATTAGGTATAGGAAAAATAACTTAGATGTGTAAATCAAAATACACATTTTATGAAGTTAGTCAATAAGTTTATAATCTGGAGAACACATATTGCATAGATGTTTGGCAGGTTTTCTAATTTTTCTTTTAACTCCTGTTGATGCCTTTCACAAGAAAACATTATTGATTAAAGAAACATGTTTTGACATTCTTAAGAACTCCTTATAATTTTGTCTTTTCATTCAGTAAAATTAGAAAATAATATGAATTTCAGAACCTTCCCCAAATTCTAAAATATTATAATATATTCTCACTAACTATATAAACAATATGAAAGTTATAAAGCCAGCTGATTTAAAATGACTTTAATTTTTCTTTTGAGAAATCATTGTGATTGCTCATGTTTGCTAGATTTCACACAATTATTATTTTGGTCATTGCTATTTTTCAAGCAAACATTTTACTACATACAAACACAAATAAAGGGTTTCTACCTGGTAGTAGTTCTTATAATTTTTCTTTCAGTTTATTATGTGTCAACACACAGAGAGAAATACAAATTTCCACACAATAGAAACTTCATCTAAATTTAACTGATATGTTATTACAGAATCATCATAGCACAAATATAATTATCATTTCAATTTAGCTACATTCACTCATTTTATGTAGGAACAAGTTAAAGAAATTACTACCAAACTTCTTATATTAAATTTAATAAAATCATCACTTAAGGAAAATTTTCTATTTAATATGGTATTTGTGTGTGTGTGTGGGGGGGGGTGTGTGTATGTGTGTGTTGTGTGTGTGTGTGTGCCCTAACTGGAACGTGAGTACTTTCCCTTAGCATTTTTTTTTTTTTTTGCTAATG
Organism: Dipodomys merriami; assembly: GCF_024711535.1. NCBI lineage: Eukaryota > Metazoa > Chordata > Mammalia > Rodentia > Heteromyidae > Dipodomys > Dipodomys merriami. Next base: position 11,628,636 of record NW_027202382.1, on the reverse strand, counting down.
TTTAATGCTCAACCACTTGAGCCATAGCTCTACTTCTGAGCTTTTTCATGATCAGTGGAAGATAAGAGTTTCACAGACTTACATATTTAGGCTAGCTTTGAACCATGAGCCTCAGTTTTCAGCTTAATGAGTTGCGAAGATTTACTTTGCCTTTACAGATGCCTTTGGTACCTGAATAAGTAGAGTCTTTCTTAATCTCTTGTATATGGCTTTCCTAACCCTCTTATCTCAAAGGCCAAAAGTTCAGAGAAAACAACAAAATGAACACAACAAATTGTTTGAGAATCAAGGTGTACCACAGTTTCCCCAGGATACAACCTCTGCAATTTTACAGACTTTTAAAATTCAATGACTCTTACTCAGGTGTATCCTCCCTTTTTTGTGGACCACAGCAACCTCGCCATTGTCACCATTGTCAATAGCTGTCAAAGTTCTGATTCCTAATCAAGAAGAGGGGAGCCATGGGTTGCCAGCTTGGTCAATGGGGCTGTCCTCAGCCATAGACCCCTGGATAAAGCGCTAGCATGAAGGAATTTCTTTCTCAACATAGAAAAACAAACAGAAAGCAAAGTGGGGTTTGGTTGTCATTGTTGTTGTTTTGTTTCAATTTCTTACAACCAGTCAGCTTATTTGTAGTCTCTTTGAAACACAAAAGCATTCAAAGCAGTCAATAGCAGATACTGGGAAAAATCACAAGGGGCACCAGGATGAAAATAACAAACCATGGGCAGGATAGGGTGAGCCTGGAAGCCCAGCACCCATCAGATATTCTGGGGAAAGCATCAATTGCCATCAAAAAGGAAGCTGTACTAGATGAAAGAAATGTAGGAAACTTCCTAGAATGACAATTTGCTAGAATGACAAGAGTTTGCAGATAGGTAGTGGGCCATTGTATAACTTCCAGCAGATCTCAAACTTGCTGCTGGAATACTGTGCTGTTTAAGAAAACATCACAAGAGGGGTGACTTCTCCTGAGCTGTTGTACTCACAGTACCTACCACAGTTAGTAAAATGTGAAGCCCGGAGGCAAAACGTTATGATTACTTAGGGACAGGAACAAAAGATATGGAGAGACAAAGCAAAAGGTAGCTGACAACTAGACAAAGATTCTGAATCTATCAAAATAATTGATGCTGAATCAAGGACCACATAGAGTCCCAATAACTAGCTGTAGGAATTGTCAACCTGGGCCCATTGTTACAGAAACTTGGAGAAGCATATCCGTCAGATATCAAGGCATAACTACTTAGGTCTGAAAAAGGATAAAAATATTTTAGGGAAATAAAACCCATAGAGGCATCAAGTGCTCCTGGGAAAATAACCGTGCTAATTATACATTCCTTCCAGAAAATGAAACATCATTTGTGGAGAATAAGTTGCCTGGAAAAATTGTGACTTTATTTGAGAATTAAATGGTTTTTTTTAGGGAAAATATTATCAGATAAAGGAAAGACATTCCATGTCAAGAGGTATTAGGTCAGCCAGTGATTCAGCTGACTTCCAGAAGAGATAAGGTTACTTAACCAATTTGTAGAATTTCCATATTTTCCCCTACAATTATGTATAATTTGTGCATAAAGAAGGCATATCTCTTGTTTGTGTTTATATATGTATTATGTGATCTATCTATCTATTTACCTATCATCATCATCATCATCATCATCATCATCATCTAGCTGTGTTCCCATTAATATTAAAGTAAATCACACCATATAGCAGAAGTGAATATCAACAAGATTATTTTTCCTAAAGGAAAGCAGATGAAGTTGTTCTGTGTTTGATTAGCATTAAAGTACAGTCTTATGAGAAAGCCAACAGTAAATGAAAAAAACAAAAGCATAAATTTGCCTTTCTTTTGTGGTCACTATATTTTCTTTGAAAAAATTTGACTTTGCTTTCCATCTTAGAGACACAGCATAATTATGGTTTGGATCCAGGTCAGAAGAAAGGCAAGCCTAGAAATTACCATAGATCATTAAAAAAACAACTGATTTTCCTCTTTTATAGATCACAAGATATTTTCAGTGAAATTTACTCATACAAAATGAACATTTGTAATATAGGTTCTTATTCTTATTTTCAGAAAATATTTTCAAAACACTCTTAGTTTTAAGGACCTAAATCACTCCAAATTCTAAATGTCAGTTTTTCTATGATAACTAAAATAAGACTCACAAGCAACAATCTTATATGATTTTCCAAAAATCATTTCTAGATAGCATTGTTAAATAAATTGTATTTTCTTTGTTTTCTCAGCACACTTTTACCAAGTTGTTTTATGTTTCAATTTAAGGATGTTTATTAAAGGAATAGGTTTTGATGTTTATTGTTGTATTTACTGAGTTCCTACCTTCGTTCAGTTTTCTTCCTTTGTTTTAAAATGATTTTCTTCCCTCTAAATATCTTCTCTATTTTAGTTGATACTTTTTCTCTTTTTACTCTCACTTTTATTTTTTTTTAAATACCAGGCTTGAGGTTTGAAGTGAGGCCCAGGGTGCTTGCCTTAGGCTTTTTTTTTTTTTTTTTTGGTTGGTCGTGGGGCTTGAACTCTGGGCCTGGGCGCTGTCCTTCAGCTCTTCAGCTCAAGGCAAGCTACAGTGCCACTTCCATGGCTTTTATACTCATTCTAGTGCTCTTCCACTTGAGCCACAACTCCACTTCTGGCTTTGTGGTGTTTAATTGGAGATGAACCTGGCTGGCTTTGAACCTAAATTCTCAGATCTTTGTCTTTTGAGTAGCTAGGACTACAGTCATGTGCCACCAATGCCTGGCTTATTTCTTCCTTTGTACTTATCCATCCATTCATTTATGTAACCATCCATCTATACATTCATCATGCTCTTACTTGTTTCTTTTTTTGGGGGGGGTTCCGGTCATGGGGCCTTGGGCGCTGTCCCTCAGCTCTTCAGCTCAAGGCTAGTGCCCCAACACTTGAGCCACAGCACCACTTCCAGCCTTTTCCTTTTCTTTCTTTCTTTTTTTTTTTTTTTTTTTTGCTTATGTGGTGCTGAGGAATAGAACCCAGGGCCTCAGGCATGTAAGGCAAGCGCTCTACTACTGAGCCACCTTCCCATCCCTCTTACTTTTTTCTTGATAGATAAATGAAGGAATAATTAGTGATTGAGGTATCTGAGGATTCTGAGCATATTTACCTTCAACAAAATTGGTTCTTTATATATCAACATTATCTTAACCTTGCTCAGCAATCAGTATAGGAGTTACCTTAATGTATAAGCACCTCTTGTTGACAGTGATTCATAGAATTGTCTTCTAAATAGAAATAGAATTGCAAGATATTGCTTGATTCTCCCTGCAGAAGCTTTTTGAAACCTTCAGAAAGCACTTCACCATGAACCTAAAATGAGGTTACATGATAAATTGGTGAACCTTGAAGCCTTGAAGAAAAACCAAAAACCAAAAAACAAACATCAGATTCCAAACCATGCTTCAGTAAGCTATCTTCATTAATTTCCAAAGGTTGACACTTTTTCCAAGTCAAGTCAGTAAGTCTCGAGGGAAAAACAAAAACAAAAAGCAAAAAACAAAAAACAACACTTGCTGTCATGTTGCTAATATACACTTTTGTCATGTCAGCAATGCCCTACATACATAGAACTCTTAATAGATGTATGCATGTAGGACTAAACTTAGATAATAATATCATGAGTTACCTAGTAATTTAGTATTTACTTAATCAAAGTTCTTTAACTGTTGCGTTTTCATTCTGTGGCATGAAAGCACCTAAGTATTTTATTGATAAAATTACATTCCTTTTTTTTTTTTTTTTTTTTGGCCAGTCCTGGGCTTGACCTCTAGGCCTGGGTGCTGTCCCTGACCTTCTTTTGCTTAAGATGAACACTCTTCCACTTGAGCCACAGCACCACTTCTGGGTTTTTGTAGTAGTTTATTGGACATATGAGTCTCCTGGAGTTTGCTGCCTTGGCTGGCTTTGACCTCAATTCTCAGCTTTCAGCTTCCTGAATAGCTAGGATTACAGATGTGAGCCAGACACCCAGCTATATTCCTTTTCCTTTTTCCTTTTTAATAATCAATATAGTTCAGTTGTTGTGTGGTTTGAAATAACTTCTCATTTTTAAATTGTATTTCCTTTCATGTATTTCAATCATGGATAATTTTTGTGTATTTGAATTCAGCTCAGTTACTAATAACAAAAACATACCACAATGTCATTTGAGACATTAAATTTAATCCTAGATATTCAGGAAGTTGATATCTCTGGATTAAGGATTTTCATTTTTTGAAATCAACCCAGACAAACACATCCAGAAGACTCTTATCTCTAATAACTAGTAAAAAGCCAGAAGTGAAGGTACTGCTCAAATGGTAGAATGCTAGACTTGAGAAGAAAAAACAACAAGAAAGAACACAAGAACCTGAGTTCAAGTTGTTCTACTGGGAAAAAAAGAAAAGAAAAATCTGAGCTAAAAGATACTTTTTTCCTCCAAGTTTATATTGCCTGGTTTCAGTTTTATTGTGATTTTAGCATTCTTTATTTTTCTACGTGTTTTGATAAGCTGAAAATTTTCTTGTAGTTTGAAATTTATATAAAAAAATAACATTTACTATAGTATGCAGTATGCCACACTGCCTTTCTTGTGTTTCTGATTTTATTTGACTTTCCACTGACTATTCTCATGCATTGGCTTGACCTCAAAGACTTGGAGTAGAACATTTGTATCAGTAGATTTATAGCAAAAGTGAATATGCAAAACTTCAGCTCACTATGTTTTTCCATTTATTAATTTGAGACGTTCTGCCAGGGTGAGGGAAATTTCACATTTTTCCTGCTTTTCACACGCAAAACAGGTTTTTCAGACTTACACATTATAGAAAATAGTTACATCTGGAATATTCTCAGAGACAGAACCATCTTTTGTGTTCCAGGAAAAGAAATCAAACTCGGAGAAACATAGTCAAGACTTTCAAACCTCCTGAAAGAGACCTTGTGGTACATGAAGGAGACCAGCAGGCATGGGGTGATCCTTTTGGGTTTCTCTGGTTTTCTGCTTCATGTAGTGGTGGGGGTGGGGGCTAAGGGGATTGTTTGAAGCATCAGAAACCTTTTGAATATCTCTGTTCTTTGTCTTAATTCTCATGGGACCCCCACTGTCATAAGATTTGCAGTCTGAGCAAGTTGTAGAAATTAAATAGTTACTCCCCAAATGCCAAAGAATGATGTCAATTATGGTAACTACTGTAACAGAAAGAAAGAATTCCACAAATGTGTACAAACAAACAAAAAAAGGATTTGGCCGGGTGCTAGTAGCTTATACATGTAATCCTAGCTACTCAGGAGGCTGAGATCTGAGGATCATGGTTCAAAGCCAGCCTGGACAGGAAAGTTTGTGAGACTCTTATCTCCAATTAATCACCAGAAAACTGGAAGTGGTGCTGTGGATCAAGTAATAGAGTGCTAGCCTTGAGCTGAAGAGCTGAGGGACAGTGCCCAAGCCCAGAATTCAAGCACCACAACTGACAAATCTAATCAGAGTTGAGGAAAACTTGCCCAGGAATCAGATCAGTGGGAATTTTGCTATTGAGGGAGATAATCCTTCCATGGTGCTACTATGGGACCCCACCACTAGAGTTTGGAACATAACGTTGGAGAGTATGAGCTCTGAGATTGAAATTCTCTCAACACAACTCTTCTTGAGTTTGGTGAGACATGAAGACACTCTGTTATTCTCTACACCTTACTGTAAAATTTGGATAATAATGCTGCTGTAGTACTGTGATATTATACTAATATCTTACTATTATGTTAATCTCATGAGCCTTAAATGAAACAATGCACATGAAGCATTTTAACACCAACACACAATTGAAACAAAATCAGTAAATGTTCATCATTATTCCAGCTTTTTTCAGATCACAGGACACATCATTTGCTCACCAATGCTTCCTTGTAGGATGATTTTTTTTTTAATTTAGCTTTATTGACAAGGTGATGTACAGAGGCATTAGTTACATACGTAAGGTAGTAAATACCTTTCTTGTCAAAGATTTGTCACCCCCCCTCGTTTTTCTCCGACTTTTCTTCCCTCCCTTAGTCCCCCCCTAAGTTATTGTATAGTTCATTTCCAACATATTATCTTATGAGTATTGCTGTTGTATTAGTTTGCCCTTTGCCCTCTGTAGCTAAAATTCTTCTTTGGGGTAAAGTTTAACTACCATAGAATATAACTGATATTCTCATTCTGATAAAATCAGAATGGCACATGAAATATTGTCTCGTCTTTTCTTGTCTTCTCTAACACAGAAGGCATGTGACTTGCTCATGAAAAAGTGCTATGTAGGATGATTTTTTTTTAAGAAAATAACTCATTTGGACCTTTCTTAAGCCTTGTTTTAGTGGCTGTGAGTATACATCAGAGAGAATCAGGACTTCGCTGAATATATAGATACATATATATGTACATATGATATATATGTATAGTTATATGTCTTTTCCACATGCTTTATTACCTGTGGTAAAGATCAGAGCCTGTGGACCTCCCTCCCCCACACCCTCATAACCACCCCTTCTCTCCCTCATACCATTGGAGGAAAAAGAAAAAAAATAGGCTGAGGTGAGTGCCTTGGGCACTCAGAACGTGATCTGGTTCACCGTGGCGTGATTCTCAGAGCAGGAGAGAACAAGATGGTGATTTGAGGACACAGCTCAGCACTTGTGCAGGAAGGCTTGGGGACCTGGAAGATCTTGGCACCAGGGAGCATGGTGTAGATGGTATCCATTTTGGGGGCCTTGGGCTCACACTGTAATCCTAGCTACTCGGGAGGCTGAGCTCTGAGGATGCAGTTTGAAGCCCAGGCAGAAATGTCAGAAAGACTTTTATCTCCAATTAATCACAGAAAAAGCTGGAACCAGCATTGTGACTCAAATGGTAAAGTGCTATCCTTGAGCAGAAACAGCCGAGTATTCAAGCCTCAGGACTAGAAAAATAAAATAAAATAAAGTAAAATAAAATGAAAAGGAATCCCCCTTGTAAACTAGAAGTTTTCCAATACTAAATATTCTAGTAGGGTTTCATGAAGAATAGAGGCACGTATTTGAAGGACTTCTTAAATATTTTACAACATAATATTTATGGTTTAAGTGTCCCTCAGGATTCGAGTCCTCAAACTATTCAATAATGATGTAAGATGGAGGGGCAAACAATCTAAGTGTTAATCTAAAATAATCCCAGCAGAAGCACAATATTAAGGGTCATCTCCACATCTGACCAATGTGAAGAAGCTTTGCATTGTCCATTCATTCCTTTAGAGTTGTATTTGTTTGACCAAATTACTTAGTGCCTACTAACCACTCTTGAAAGATCTAAAAAAAGAAAGTCCAGGGCTGGGAAGGTAGCTCAATGGTAGAGTGCTTGTCTTGCATGCATGAGGCCCTGGATTCAATTCCTTAGCACCAAATAAGCAGGGAAAGCCAGAATTGGCACTGTGACTCAAGTGATAGAGTGCTAGCTTTGAGCTGAAGAGCTGAGGGACAGTGCCTAGGCCCAGATTTCAGGCCCCAGGACCAACAAAAAACAAAACAAAGCAAAACAAAACAAAACAAAACAAAAAACATTGAGATTCCACTTAATCCCAATTAGAATGGCTATAATCAAGAAATCTAATAACAACAAATGCTGGAGGGCATGTGCCCAAAAGGGAATGCTACTGAACCGTTGGTGGGAGTGTAAACGTGTTCAACCACTCTGGAAAGCAGTATGGAGATTCCTCAAAAGATTCAACTTGGAGCTCTTCCTCAACCCAGCAATCCCACTTCTGGGCATTTACCTAAATGCTCACAAAAAAAAAGGCCATATTAGATACCAGCACAACTATGTTTATTGCAGCATTATTCACCTAGTTAAGATATGAGACCAACCCAGATGCTCCCTCAGTTGATGAATGGATCAAGAAAAAAATATTTATACATATATATGAATTCTATGCTTCCATCAGAAAGAATGACACCATCCCATTTGTAAGGAAAGGGAAGGATTTGGAAAAAATCAGATTAAGTGAAGTAAGCCAGAACCAAAGAAACATAGGTCCCATGGTTTCCCTTATTTGCAATAATTAGTATATGTCTAGGATAATCTTAGCGGATGTTGTTGTTTCTCATATCAGCCTTTTTTTATCCAAATGGGTCAACCTGTATCCCTATTTAATCATTTTGTTTCCCCCCCCTCCCCAAATTAGAGAAGTGTATATCAACCTTTTTACAGTTACTGGGGCCTAGACATGTTGCTCATGTTCAGATGGCTGGTTAATGACAGAGCCTGGAATTATACTCAAAGGGCTCATTTCCAAACAGAGAGCTCTTGGCACTCAACTTTGAGTCTTGCTTTGTTTTCAAGACTTTCACACAAAGAACAAGAATTTTGAAGTTCTAACTTCGCTTACTAGTATGTAGTGAAAGACCTACAGCCCATTCCAAGGCAGATTTAGGACTTCCACGGCCCAGGTAGAAGGATGCATCCTGGCAGAGAGCAGTTCGCAGCATCTATGTTGAGGAGAGCTGTGGGAGACAGAGTTGGGTGAGGCTGCTAGTCCCTGCAACACCTTCCAGACCCAGATTTCCCCAGAGGCAGCGAAGCAAATGTCCGTTCCTGATCTGGGGGTATTTCTCAAATGCTATGGGGATCTATTTGAAGAAACACAATTCCCAACCATTTAAGGCAGCCACACAGATACATCGCTAATGATTCCCCTAGAGGCCCTCACTTCAGACACATTAAGAATGGCTTCATTTGAACTTGAGTCACAGCATCTATTTGAGAAAATCCAGCTTACATTTTATCACTCTCCTTTGGGATTAAAGTTAAGGAAACTAAAGCCATTATCAGCATGTGGCTTTGCTGAATCAATGGATTTTATTCGCTATAAACTCACAGAAAGTAGTTCTTTTTCGTGAAGAGATGACACAGGCATTTTGGAGCTTTGAGTTCTGAGGAGCACACAGAGCTTTCTCAGCCTGGTGATTAGAGCTGGCATCTCGCACTGCACATGAGCAGGAGCTCTTCCATGTTGGAAGCACCGAAGAGTTGGGCACATTCTGAGGAAAGGAAGATGTAAAAATGGGGCTTTGTTCTCTGAATGTTATTCTAAATTGAGTCTTCCTATTAGTCAGAGGACATACTTTGTTAAGAGCAAATACAGTTCAGTAACTTTTCTTTGAGGACAACAGACAAACCAGCATGTGTGGCTTAGGCTCAACATTCACAGCTTAAGTAAGTCACCATGTTTTCTTAAACTTAAGACTGCGGTGATTTTAAGACATATTGTTATTATTATTATTATTATTTTGTCAGTGGTGAGGCTTAAATTCATGGCCTGGGTGCTGTCTCTGAGCTTATTTGTGCTCAAGGCTTTTGCTTTACCACTTGAGCCACAGCACACTTCTGGTTTTGGGGTGGTTCATTGGAGAGAAGAGTCTCACTGGACTTTTCTGTCCAGGCTGGCTTAGAATTGCCATCCTTAGATCTCAGCTCCTGAGTAGCTAAGATTACAGGCATGTTTAGCAGCTGTTTACACCACTTGCTAATGGCATTGATAGGTCTCTTGTCTTTTCCAAAGGTATTGGTAATATTCTCTGTTTATATATTGTAGCCCAGCCTGGGATAGGCATTTGTCTATGTAAGAGCTTTACCTATACATAAGTAAATTCATTGTTGTTCTGAAAGAAAATAGGGTGCCTGATAATTATTTGTTTCATGGATAATATCAAATTCACATGGGTTGGTTCAACTCAACAAAATGACTGTTTCAAACAAGGTCTCACATAAGCTTTGTCAGTCTTCATTGACAATTAAGCCATTTTAGATGTCACCACTGACCCCCAGCCAATAGCAATTTTAAAACATTACTGATTATAAGATAAAATATATGTTTAGAAAAGTAAAAATGTGGAAACTAATGTGTGCTTTTTGACTGAATTTATTATGGTTGATCATCCTTCAGCTTAAACCCAACAATGCTAATGTTAGCCCCAAATCTTTCATCTAATTTTAATATTAATCCTAAAGCTTTATCAACTCTAAGCTGATACCTAATGTGAACCCTAATCCTAACTATAAAAATAACACCAAACCTCTCTCTAATCCACACCCTAAATCAAAACTGAAACCTAACGTAACCTAACCTTACCAAATATTAATATGTAACTCTCACCTTTCCCTTATCTTAATCAACCCTAACCATTCACCGAATGCTAAGAATGACTCTAACCACAATTATAACCCTACACCTAAAATTAACTCAAGTCTTCTAACCTTAACTCCCCAAATAACATAACTTTAAACCTAATTATTACTCTTAATTTTAACAAGCACCAAACCACTGAAAAACCCTAACACTCTTCATAATGTTAACTCAAACTTTAAGTCTAATTGTAATCTTCCCCAAAACCTATCTCTAAATCCATACAAGGCTAACCCAACCCTAACACTAAATCAAATATGATAATAGATTCTAACTGTTACCTTAATTTGTAAGCAGCCTAAATCTCTAAATAGTTTAATCGTAACCCTAATCCTAAACATAACTTTAACTCTAATCCTAACTCTAAAACTAACCCCAGTCCATGCTGTAACATATGCTCTAATCCAACCCTACTCTCACCAATAACATCTATATCTAACTTCTGTCTTTGAATTATGGTCTTTTAGATCCTACCCTTCTAAGTGGCTAGGATTAGTGGCTGGCACAAAACTTTCATAAAATCTATTCTTGTATGAAGAATTATTACAGTGGTCTAATATTTATTTTATTTCTTATGACTAGATCCAAGTGCATGGATGATATTGCCACACTTTTCTAATTCCTTTACTATAATTACAACAGGCCTATAAAGATAGCATTTGAGTATGTGCCCATGTAACTCTGACATTTTTACTACTTTATGTTTGAGGAATCAACAATATTTGAGCAACCTATCTTATGATCACATAAATGTCATTCATGAAAATTTGCAAATAAGTTATTTATTCTCACTTTCAGAGAAATCTCCATCACTCTTGGGGTCAGTCTACTACACTGAGTGGTATTTTTAGATTATGTCTGGACATCTAAGTTTTCTATAATTTTCCCAAAGGTATATTTTTGTCATAAATATTATTTGGTTCAATGAGAGAGCTTTACCATAACTTCTTTCAAAGAGAATACTTAAGTGGATAGATTCTATATATAACAGATAAAGCTGCATGGAAATAAATGTAGGATGTTGGGTGTGGTTTCTCATGCTTGCAATCCTAGCTACTCAGTAAGCTGAGATCTGAGGATCCTGGTTCAAAACCAGCCAGGACAGGAAAGTCCATGAGACTCTTATCTCCAACGAACCACTCAGGAAACCTGAAGTGGCACAGTGGCTCAAGTGGTAGAGTGCTAGACTTGAGCTGAAGAGCTGAGGGACAGCGTTCAGGCCCAGAGTTCAAGCCTCACAACTGACAAAAAAGAAAAGATATGTAGGTTTGTTTTTTTAAATCAGGAGTTTTCTTTTTTCACGTTTAGGAAACAATGGACACATATAATCATTTAGCTCTTGGAAGATGAATATATATCATATGAGGAGAAGAAATGAAGTACATACAAAATTCAAACCTCAGAAGTCACTTGGTCAGAAGGACCTCACAAAGTCTTAAAATCTGTTCCTTGAGAAAGCAGATGGGATTTCCGTATGCTAGCGGTTAATAACATACGCAGGTTAAAATTGGTTTGACATTTTACCTTAATTTATCTTAATGAAGTTAAACATAATACCTTGCATATTAATGGAATTTATTTTTCATAGGTCTTTTGCTCATGTCATACAAATACCTTCTCTGTGTAATATAAATTACACTTGAAATTTTTATCATCTACTAGCTATAAATTATTCATATAACAATATAAGATTAATCAGTAGCTATGGTCAGTTACTAATCTATGTATTAATTAGTGCAAAATAATTTGCTAAATCTAAGGATGTCTGAGTATGGCTTTCTGTGTACATGTCTAAGAAGATCCCCAAAGATTGTTATAATAACAGTGATTTCTGGAAGGGATTCAGGCATTGGTTATCAATTTATCTTACAATAAGAAGAATTGACAGTAATAATAATAATAATTTAATCTTCTGCAGGAGAAAAAGTGGTCTGTGGAAATTAAGTGACTTGTTATATTCTCCAAATTGATTGAGATTTCAAATTATATAAAGGTATAGGGGCAATAGCATAAATAAAAATATAAATACCAGAATGTCATGAGATGGATGTTTCCTGAATCACTTTAAAAATAAAATTGTGAATTGAAACACAGAAACACTAATTGCTCAAAGGCTATAAAATCATGTCAAATAATCCATTTAATGCAAAATATTGCTTAAATTGGAACTGAAAATAATTGTGAGTTTTTTTGTTATGAGTTTAAAGGATTTGGAAAAGAAAGAAGAAAGTGTGGAATTGGGTGGATGCCTAATTATACCATTATTTTGATAGATTCAGACTTTTATGTGGTCCTATAGGCATTTGTTCTATATGAACAGAACACCATTACAGTCAATTGCCACTGTAGATTCAATGATAACCAATTATATTTCACTCTCTTTGAACTGTTCCTTGGAAAATCTTAGTGACAAAGTAACCTGTTCTCTTCTTGGCCAGCAAGAATGCACCACTCAAAAAAGTATGCCATATTTTATTTTAAAATAGCATTTAAAATAGAACTTTTCATCTAAGAATAAAATTTATGTTCTTTTTCTATGATTTCCTGCACCTTGTCCATTGTACAATAGTGATTTCCCTTTAACACAATTGTATGTATGGTTTTACTGTAATTTTTAGTGCATTCTCCTTTATCTTTATATGATTTACTCCCATTAAATCCTACATTCATTTGTTACAGATATTCTGCTATTCATGCAGATAGCATTTCAGAGCCTTAGGTCTAAACTTTCCACTAAGAAATAAATATAATGTTTTGCAGATTACTAATGGATCATACAGTAGAATGATGAATGCTGTTCTCTGAAGGATTCAGCCTTCTACAATTAAGAACACACAAGTTGAGTTGCTCTCTCCCACTTTGACCATTTTTCCTTTGATAGTCATAGTGTCATGTTTCAATTTTTCTTTCTATTGCCTGAGGAAAGGTTTAAGTCATATAACAGAGTTGTAAGCTTTAAATAATACGCTTTATTCCCTCTAAGAGATTTATAATATTGCAGGTAGTCCTGTGGATACTTTATTAGATATAAAGCAAGATTTCTATGATGACTGTTATTTCATGTATCCTGACTAGAGGCATAGAAATTAGATATTGAGAACAGATGAGCCCTTGATAATATCTTCATGACATTCCTAGAAATCATCAGTGATTTCCCATTCTTATATGCCCCACCTAATAAAACTATTTTTGTTCTAATCAAGAAATCACCCCAGAAGTATTAAGTTTCATGCTTTCAGTTTATTCTTTCTACAGATCACATGCATGTTTCCTATTGGTGACACTGTCACCATTACAGTATCTTTTTTCAAAATTTAAATCTTATGTTTATTTAATTCTTTTTTTATTGTAAAGATGATACACAGAGGGGTTACAGTTACATAAGTAAGGTAATGAGTACATTTCTTTTTGAAGAGTGTTACCCTTCTCTCATTTTCTTTAACTGCCTGCACCCTGACTGCCCTCCCCCACCCAAATTGCAAAGTTCATTTCCAGCTTAGTGTCTAGTGAGTATCGATGTTGCATTGGTTCACCCTTTGTCCTGCTGTTTCTGTGATTCCCCTTCCCTTCTTTCTGCAAGTCAGATAAACTTATATATAAGACAAAGGGTACCGAAATAAAAACCAGTGACAACAGGGCATAAATCAAAGGGGAAACCAAGAAAGAAAAAAGAAATAACTGCAAACAGTACATTATAGAAACCCCTCGTTTCCATTTCTTGGTGTTTATTATAATAAGCTTCATTTTATATGGTCATATGCTCCTAGCTATTAAGCAATTGTGATCCTCTGCTAAAAATATCATCAATTTATGGCGCATTTATTTTAAACTGTTTAGGAAAGATCAGAAGAGCATATCATTCTTGCCCATATGGAAGTCATTATGTCCCTTATGTGTCCCCCACTGAGTCTGATTAGGAACTGGGTTAGTCTGAATATGTTGTTAATGCCATAGTACCATATACTGGCTGAGTTATAAAAGAAAGAAGTGTACTCCCAATATACATTTTAGAAAGGTTGCTTTTGATGATGATTGAGTTCTTGTGTGTATGCATGTCTGCCCTAATCCCACTTCTTCTTAGAAAGGCATTTTTAGGGTAGAGTCTCAACTTTATCAAATCCTAATCACCATTCGGAGACTTTTCCTCAAACATCACACACAAGATGAATTTCCATTCTGTTAATACCTCACAGTAAACACTAAATTTCAACACCACAAAAGCCTGGAGGACACAGAAGTCATATCCAAAACATACCAGAAGCAATGCTATCTTTTGAGTTCCTATGTTCCATCATTTTCATAAGTACTATGGTAGGCTGAGGAGTAAATTAGTAAGGTTTATAGGATATAACATACTGTTTCATGGTTACACAAAAAGCATGGAAACGATTTAATGAAAATTTTCATAAACCATCATGTTTAATAACTAAATCACATTCCTTGGACAAATACTTGCATTTGTCAACATGGGTAACAATATGTGAATGGGCACTTTAACAACAGTTTCATTAGCAGGTTTTTTTTTGAGGGAGGGGGGTCGGGTCGTGGGGCCTGTACTCTGGGCCTGAGTGTTGTCCCTCAGCTCTTCAGCTCAAGGCTAGCGCTCTACCACTTGAGCCACAGTGCCACTTCTGGCTTTTTTTTTTCTTTTTGCATATGTGGTGCTGGGGAATCGAACCCAGGGCCTCATGCATGCAAGGCAAGAGCTCTACCACTGAGCCACCTTCCCAGCCCTCATTAGCAGGTTTATTAAAGTATAATTTTATTTTATTTTACTTTAATTAATTAACTAATTAATTAATTTTGGGGGGGGGTCTGGTCGTGGGGCCTGAACTCTGGGCCTGGGCACTGTCCCTCAGCTCTTCAGCTCAAGGCTAGCACTCTACCACTTGAGCCACAGCGCCACTTCCGGCTTTTTTCTTTTTGCTTATGTAGTGCTGAGGAATCGAACCCAGGGCCTCAGGCATGCAAGGCAAGTGCTCTAAACTACTGAGCCACCTTCCCAGCCCTAATTAATTAATTTTTTTGTCAGTCATGGGGGCTTGAACTCTGGGCATGGGTGCTGTCCCTCAGCTCTTTCACTCAAGGCAAGTTCTCTTGAGCCACAGCGCCACTTCCAGTTTTCTGAGTGGTTTATTGGAGATAAGATTCTCATGGACTTTCCTGCCTGGGCTGGCTTTGAACCACGATCCTCAGATCTCAGCCTCCTGAGTAGCTAGCATTACAGGCGTGAGCCATCAGCGCCCAGCCTTAAAGTACAATTTAAAAAACACATATTTGTTCTTCTCACCTCATCCCAGTTAGAATGGCTATAATCAAGAAATCTAATAACAACACATGCTGGAGGAGATGTGGCCAAAAATGGGAGTATAAACTTGTTTAACCACTCTGGAAAGCAGTATGGAGGTCCCTCAAAAGACTGCACAGAGAGCTCCCCTATAACCCAGCAATCCCACTTCTGGGCATCTACCCAAATGATCACAAAGAAGGCCATAATAAAGCCACCAGTATAACTATGTTTATTGCAACATTATTCACCATAGATAAGTTATGGAACCAACCCAGATGTCCCTCAGTAGATGAATGTTATACATTTATAATATATAATATATATGAATTATAAACTCATATATAGGTGGATATAGATTATATACAATATAACATATTATATAATATATATATGTATATATGAATTCTATGCCTCCATCAAAGAGAATGATACCACCTCATTTGTTAGGAAATAGAAAGACTTGGAAAAAATTATATTGTTAAGTAAGCCAGACCCAAAGAAACATATGTTTTATAGTTTCCTTTATTTGAAATAACTAGCATATTGGTTCTCAGTATAATCTCGGGTCTGCAGCCACAAGAAATAGTAGTCTATCAATACATTGAATGAAAAATCAGGTCTTTCCCCCCTACGATACCATAATTAAAAATAGACTACCGACTTCTTGTTTTATACAATCCCACTTTAGTAGGTATCCTATCGTTTGCATTAGTCTGCAGTGTTGTGGGAGTGGAAGAGAGTGTGTAGCTTGAAAGACTGATACAACCCAGGAGTTACCAGAAAGGAAGGCGATCACCAATGATCACTATCTGTAAAAGATCTGCTCAGGATACTTAAAATTAAATGCCCACAATATTTCAAGTCATCAAAGATTAGAAAGAACTGCAACAATCTTTTACCTAAATACCACAGGTACCTACAGTGTGTGAATACAGTATGCACAAAGGGAAAGTTAAAGGTCTTGGGTTAGTATCTATAGTTTGGAGAACATCCCTGTGATAAATTTATCAATCCTGCTGTGATGCATTTAAGCCACTTGTGAATAAGAGAGATTCCCTCTTAATGCATGGCAATATCACCCGGCATATCGGGTGCTGTTGCTTAATTTAGTTAATCTATTTTAATCCATCAAATTTGAATATTCATTAAAACATGTCAACAAAATAAAATGCAAATAGATAAGAAGGCAATTTGGAAAGGTGCTAATAAATGGATGACACTGGAAAAAAATAGCATAAAATGTATGAAACTCAGCTTAGATCCAGTTAAGACCTTTACTAAGAGTTTCAGCTTTATTATCTCAAGGTATTTCAATGTTCCAGATTATACAAGTGTATTTATTTAGATTTCTGTTTTCTCCTTGGAATCTGTGTTAATATCTATAGTACATGATGCCTTCAGGAAGAATCTTTTATCATTATGGTTTATAATTATGCAGAAAGCACTCAGGTTTATGTCTCTCTATTTGATCATTTAATTTGGGCAGCAGGTGATCTGATTCTTTGTCTATCCACAGTGACTAATTGAATGTCAAAAATGTTTTAAATTAAATTCTGACAAAGATGAAATGCTTTGTAGAGAAATCCAAATGTTTGTTAAGCTCCATGTCTTCTTTTTCATGGCCTCTTAATGACTGCAGGATTGAATCTGTTTTCCCAGAGAAGTTGGTGTTCTAGCTAAGATTCTACAGTGGAATGCTATGCTTCCATCAGAAAGAATGACACTGCCTCATTCTCAAGGAACTGGAAAAACTTGGGGAAAAAATCATAGTAAGTGAAGTAAGCCAGTCCCAAAGAAACATAGCTATGTTCATATGGCCATATCAAATAATGTAATCAAAATCAACTCCAAGATATGGAAACAAGAGGGTTTTTCATGTATTGTGTGAAGTTATTTCTTTTTTTCTTTCATATTTTTTCTTCTGTTTTATCCTCTGTTTTCACTGTTTTTGATTTTGGTACCATGTATCTTGTATATATGTTTATCTGATTTGGGGAAGGGAAGGGAAATAACTATGTTGGAGATGGGCTTTACAATTTGAGGGGAGAGAAAATAGGAGAAAATGGGGGGGAGGTTGGGTAACAATATTCATCAAGAACATTACCTTACTTATTTAACTGTATCTCCTCTGCACATTACCCTTACTATAAAATTAAATTAAATTAAAAAATAGATTCTATGAGGGGAGCCTTCAGGTACATGAATACTATCTATGTTTTTTCCTGCCCTTTTCAATTCATTGTGAGTGGAAGATAAAGAAAAGCAACAAAGTCTTTCTGGTAAATGACATGATTGAATTGTATCAATATTTGTTTCCTTTCCTTTAATAGCTATCGGTGAGAAATATGGGTAGTTAGTGAATTCAAAATGACACTACAAAGCAGATTTTGGTAAGCCTTAAGCATAATATCCCTCCGATATACTAAATAAATCACATAGTATAGCACAATAGGAAATATTCAATAGATTTATTGTATGTGGCTTGCAACTATACTCACTTCTTGTTTTAGACTTAGCAGGGATCCTTAGGAAAAGGAAATACAGAATAAAATTCCAACATTACAAGGGAAAAGTTCTGGTTTACAAACCAAACTGTATCTTCAGATCAGGAATGGTTTGGGTTTCAATTCTACTACTTACTTTTTGAGGGACACAGGAGAAGTATTAAATCATCACCTTTTATTTTTATGTTCATCATTTGGAGCTTTTGTTATGTTCAATAATTCAATCAGCAAGTATTTATTATGTCCTACCATACTTTAGTCATAAACTATCTTTGGAGAACAAATAATCTACCAGACTGAGAAACTTCCTGTGTTTGCAGACCTTAACTTCTAGTAGGATAAATAATAGAATAAAGTTAGTTACCTAAAATAAGATTGGGAGAAAGGATATGAAGGGTGATTTTTGTGTTTGATATGCGCATTTCTAACTCTCCTCAATCATTCAATCAAACAGCAACAGACATTGTCAAATCAATCATGTATGGAAGCATAACATATTTTCATTTTTTGTTATTGCTGAAATAAATAATAGTGACTTCAGATGTGTATTTCTCTTCCTCTTCCAACTCCTCCAGCTTTCCCTCCTCTTCTCTCCTCCATTCCACCTTTCATCTGCCTTCTTCTCTTTCTTCTTTTTCATCCTCATCTTTGTCTTCATCTTTGTCTTCATTTTCAACTTTGTGTTCTATGGTTCTGAGATCAAATGAAGATCCTGGCCATCCTGGCTAGGCAAACACTCTATCACAGAACACATCTCAAGTCCCATAATTTTATATTTTTCAGAGACAGAACCGCATGTGCTATTCAACCAGGAGAGTAAATATTAAAGATAAGCGTGAATTCTTTGTTATCGCAATACACATAGGCAGGGTCTAACACCTGAAAGACAAGAGAAAATTCCAAATCCCTGTAACAGACAGCTTGAATTCTAGATGTGTCATAATGGTTTTCATGCATCCTCCTGGTTTTCTTCATCTGCTTTTGTATCACTGATGTTCCCAAGATGTACAGTTCTGCTTCCCTGAGATTCTGTGCACCTGATGGCTGCTTAAGATGATAATTATGTATCTCCTCCCTCCCCCGGATATGCTAAACAGTGCCTACATTCTTGTTCATTGTGGGAGTTACAAGAATTACATTGGTGTAGGAAAAAAATAAACTTCAAACTATCTATTTTAATTCTTAAGGAATTTCAATGCTCTTTCAACATTCTCATTGAATTAAAAAAATACCAGTAAATGGCCATCCACACAGTTATCATCAAGGTAATTCTCTCCCCAAGAATGAGTATCCTTAAGCTGGATCTGTACCTAGTCCAGGCATGTAAATCGTTTTCTAAAGGAATAGAGTTGTTGCAAGCCTAGACACTTTAACATTGTTAAATACAATGTACATTATACTTGAGGACGTCATAACGTAACAGACATAAAAGAAGAATTCTAGGTTATATGGAATTATTCAGGCAGAATTGGCAACTTTCATGAAACTGGTTATTTCTTAGAAATTTGGAATGTCATTCTTTTTATGTATAGCATTTATGCCTTTTAAAGGGAAAGTCAGTCCATTGTTGAACAAATTTCTGTAACAAGAGAATTTCAGATTTCTTGTGAAATTATTGCTATGAGCAGTAATGATTTTGTTGGTCTTGGTGATATGGATTATCTCCAAATTATTGTCTTGTAAATGCATGTTTAATTTTATATGGATTATACATTAATAGTTGTATCTTCAATTTTGCTGTTAATGTGGGTTTGTCCTCTTGTTTCTACCTTTTAACATATACTTTATGTGTTAAAAAGTTGTCAACTTTGCATAAAATTTAAATTTCAGAGAGACTTAAATCTCTACATGATTGACTTTTTGGTTCTTTTTTGGTTCTAATTGTATTGACTACATATTCCAGGAAAATAGTGACCCATATTAATAATTAAGAGAATTGTTATTTTTTGCAATGTTATTAGTACTTCTTGTTACTAAAAAGGCATCTGAATTAAAATATTGTTATGTTTAAGTATTCATTGTATTCTTTGTTTCCTGGGAAATTTTAAATGGAGAATGGATTTATGTTTGTGAGCTACATCAAATACATGATATGATTTATGTACTTTATGCTGTCCTATTAATATGACTATCTGCATTATGGCATTTTTTGTACTGAAACATATGTAGAATTCAGATTAAACTTAACCAATGGGATTAGCTTTAGTTTTCTCCCATTGCATAACACTGCAATAAAATAATTTTACATACGTTTCCAAATTTAAGTTAACTATGAGAGTGTTTATTTCTCTGGAATATACTTTTACAAATCTTGGAGGACTAGAAGTAGAATATATGAGGCCTTAGCTTCAATCTCTATGATAGAAAAAAAGTATTTGGAAATTAAAGTTTCTTAGATTCTGTAGAATTTCTCCTATGAAACTGTACATACCTGGTCAATACAGAATTATTTACACTTTGTATTTAATATGTAACTTATATACCTGTAGCTATTTGAAAGTTAATTTATGCAATCATAATTTCTTAGGAAACAATCATTCGTTTAACTTTCTCAAACTTTGCTAATTCCATTTGTAAATGAGAAGATTAGTTCTTTCCACAAACTTTCAGGTACATAATTGTAACTGGCATAACTTCATTGTTTATTTTTCTATCTAGGTGCTAAGTTTTCTAATTAATGAAGATATCTGAATAATTCTTCCACTAGCTTACTTTATGATATTTCCTGGTTTTCAGCAGTAGTAAATTTCCTCTTTCAGCTATAAATAAATTTACATTATGCGTTGTTTATTTTAATGTTTATTTTATATGATTTTACATTTATTTTAAGTAATAGAAATTTTATATGTATATCCCTGTATTCCGCTCTAAAAAAATATTTCCTATAGTATTTTAAGGTAAATTCCTTCAAATGAAGGTCAATCACTTTTCCCTTTGTGCATTAAGGCAAACTTGAGGAAGGATACACATTTTAGGGAATTATGTTGATATAAGTATACATAAGAAATTCCTCAATATTCATAGGTTTAATAAGATTTCTGAGTTACTATTATTCCAAAGAGAGTATTTTTCTGCAAAAACAATCCAGTATTTCATGTTTTTTATCAAATCACTTTAAGAAAAACTATAAAATGTAAAACTGCAAATGATTACATAACAAATTATTGGAAGACTTACTATTTTAAACTAAAATATTTGTCTTGTTTCTTTCATTCCTTTGAAGAATGACTGATAATAAAGAGACATTATTTTGGCTTTATTATTAGTTTTAATCTTTACAAGAGATAGAACAGATTGTATTCAGCTGATAACTTGAATTTCGAAATGTAGAATGATTAATGAGTGAATAGGGTAGGACTGAAAAGAAATTTTAGCTTAGAGTTGTGTGCTCCTTATTTACATTATAACAATGAAGGGAAATATTATCTCAGTCTAAAGCAACAAGCTCTGCATGGTGTCATCCCCTTTACACCCTCTTAGCTGTCAGTAACTTTCTGTCTGAGGGTTTGGAGGCCCCAGGAAGGGTCATTTCCAGCAGAGTTAGGCCTGTAGGCATTTGGTACAGCTGGTCCTAATCCTCTCTGCCTTATCACCACAGGGAACAGATTCCCTTGCCTTCATTCCTCTCCTTCACAAAATCCCTTCTCCTGCTTTGAAGAAAACAGGGTAGACACCTGAAAAAGTCACATGTAAGACCCTTAAATGGTCTCTCAAACATTTCTAAAATAATCATTTCAGCACATGTTCTCTGTGGTTGAGTATAAGAAGAACAACTTATTAATAGGATAAAAGTGTGGTCTTTTGACTCTCACTTCACTAGGCTAATAACTTGTAAATAAATAATTTTCCATTTCTGTGGATCCTGGGTGCCTCATCTGGGAGTGAGCTTTGTACTTACTTTACAGAATTACATCAGATAATTCTGTAAAGTGCTGTGCACATAAAATTCCAAATTTACAGGTTAGGAGGTTAACTTATAAAAGTATTTTCACCACCAAATTCTTATCCATACTTCTCATTTTAGGCTCTGTTAGCTAAGCATAAAATCTTATATGGAGAGTGTCTTGCCTTGTAGACTTGGCCAACAGATTTTCTGAAGTGATGACGTCCCTATCAGTTCCTCCTAGAAAGTAACAGTTCACAATCCTTTATTGTAGGCACAAATATAAGCTGCCTTTCCTGAATTTCTACCATGTAGGCTGTGGTTAAGTTAATTTGTTGTGGGAAAAGGAGATGAACTGACTTACTGGTGCCTGTCAGCAACACAGCTTTTGCTTGTGTGCTGACCACTGATAACACTGACTAACCAGGTGAAGAAAGATTCATTTTCCGTTTATCTAGAGGTCACCAAATGTTTTGATGTTCACTAAAACATCTGTGAAGTGAAAGAAATTGTCATTCCAGTGTGTTCCTTCTAGATTATCTTTAAAATTTACATATTTCCATTCTGCTTTTTACAGTTTTTTAATGTTAGCTCTTCAAACTAGATTGCTATGCTAGGTTTTCTGTCTCTGTTTCTGACTATATAACAAACATAAGAAATACATTTTCAAATTAACTTGTATTTATTTAACTTTCCTAATTATTGTACAGGGAAAGCTACTACTGTATGCTGGAGTAGCTTGTATTAAAATGGTAATATATATATACATATATATATATATATATATATATATATAATTTCCTCTGGAATTCTACATCAAGAGCTGAAATACTCCAAAATAAAACTCAAAACTCCATCTAGTGGTGCAATATTCAGATAAAGGTTATTAAAGTTTGATTCAAATTGTCTAATATAATGATGTTAGTGATAAATTTAGAATTCTCTCTAAATAAATGTCTCTACTTAAACCTAGATCTGGTATACTGTCAAATCTCCCAAATATTATGGATTTTTTAAAACATGAAAATAAGTTTTACCTTTATAATATTGTCTACTATAAAAAAATGCCCTCAAGCTAAGGGGGGGGATAAGAATATAATCTATCACAATGCATGTAGTGTAGCTTAACTTAAGGAAGATTCATTAGCTTTGGGATCCCATGATCCTTGTTATTCACTCAACTGTAAAAGAATTGGATAAAAATATCTTAACTTTGGCACCAATTAAGATGAGCTTTAAACTTATCTATATTCATAGAAATATACTCTGGTCTGCCATCTTCCTACTGGTGCTTTTCTGTGGCATGGGGACTCAGGAAGTGTGGGTAATAAACAGAATTTCACATTTTATATATATATATATACATATATGTTAATAAATTAAAGTATTTAATGAAAAGGAATGCTGGACTCACTCCATTTTCATGTAGCTGAGAATCACTTTTACAGGAAGTGAAGAAACTAAAGTAGTTTTGAATTATCTGAGTTGCTTAAGAACACTGACATGATTTAAAGTATCATTATATTTCTGTACAATCAGATAAGAAATAGAAAGTGATCCATTAAATTGATTTCTAGTGTGTAGTCCCTATATTTGCTGTCAATTCTCATTAAATAAGCAATTTTAATGGTACATTGACAACATGACAGAAATAACTCTTTTCATTTCTTAATGACAACTCTCTTCCATCTTGAAGAAAATGAATGCATATAAGCAAAAATTTGCATGCTAAAAGGGATTTGAGGATAATGAATAAGAGAAAGAGAAAATAATGTTGGGGAAAATCTGCAATTCTTCATATTAATGTTGTGCTCTATTACCCTCATACAGCAAATTGAAAACATAAAAATAAATATTAAAGTGTCTTCATCCTAATATGAAATGACAAAGCTAAAGAAAAGATTTGGCTTTATTATAAGCATCAACTTTGATCACTAAAATCAATCCATGATAGCTCCGTAATGTTTGTCATTTTCAAAAGTCTGCAGTATACCATGTATTCCTATAGAGCCCACAGGGTTAAAAAATAAGCTGAACTCTTCTCTTTGTCTCTGAATTTAAAAAGCTTGAGAATATAATTTTTTCTTCAGACAAACACTTTTGACATTACATGACATCTATATTTAAGTAACCAAAGTATTATTTAAGCAACTAAATATTAGTCATTTCTGAATTATTGGCTACCTATTAGTACATTATGTGTATGTCAATGTGTTCATGTTTTATTTATGGGTTTTTTTCCAGCCATGTTTAAGGATTATTGATTTATCCTAACATTATTAAAGTCTCATTTTCACTTATTGTCTTAAGCTTTGTTTATTTGTCAAGCAAAGTGAATACATTGTAATTTTGAATTACTCAAGGTATAAATAATCCTTTTATGTAAGGATTTCATGAGTTTGTTTAGTTATTTGTTTTACTGCATAATCTCATTTTGAATCCTAAACAGGATCAGAACTATTCTGTGTGGGCTTACTTTGAAGTTATGACCCTCTTGTCTCTGCAAACCTGAGTCCTATATTACCATACCCAGTTATATTTTATGCCTTTATGTAAACATAATAAAATAACTTAATAAAATTAATTGTAATTACTCAAATATATTAATTGATGAAGCATGCCAACGTTTATCATACTAACATAGAAGTATCTTGATAAATAATTTGATTTGCCATGGTGCCAATTGCTCACACCTGTAATCCTCGCTACTTAGGAGACTGAGATCTAGGTGGTTATAATTCAAAGCTAACATGAGAAGAAATATGTAAAACTCTACCTCCAGTTAACTAGCAAAAGCATGGTATGACTAGAGACATGACTCAAGTGGTAAGGCACTGGCCAAGAATAAGAAAGAGAAAAGATTGCAAGAAAACCTGAGTTAAATCTCCAGAACTAGCATAAATATTAATAAAAGTAGATACATCTTTTGCCACTCTACATTATTAAATAATAAACCTACTAGAAAATGCTGAAAATTATGTAAAATTGTACTGAAAAATTTTTGTCCTCCCCATAGAGTCTATCATACTTAAATTACTTCATTTGTAAGCCCTTGCTTACTAACCAATGCAGTTACTTACAGATTTAGAGGAACATTCTAGCTGCCACAAATGAGGGAAACCATCAACCTATGTTTCTCTAGGCCTGGCTTACTTCATTAAATATAATTATTTTGCAAATCATTTCACATTCTTACAAATGGTACAGTACCATTCTTTCTGAAGCCCAAGAGAATTCCCTTGTGTATGCATACTCATCCATTAGGGTCATCTGGGATGATTCCATATCTTATCTGTGGTAAATAATGCTGCAAAGTACATGGTTGTGGCAGTAGCTTTAGTATAGCCTTGTTTGTGCTCAGATAGTATAAATCTTTAGAAAGTCTAAGTCAAAGCCCAGTAAAATAAGTACCAGGAAATGGGTACTTAGAAGAGGGAAAGATGAGGCCAAGGGGAGAGGGGTAGAAGAATGAAGGAGAGAATGCAGGCAAGAATTCATTGTATCGATCACAGAAATGAGAAAAATAAGGGAAGGAATGTGTTGAAATGAATGAAGAAGTTGAAGATGCATTGCACACATAAACTGCTTTGTTAAATGGCAAAAAATTCAATATGTAACCTAAAATTAAGATACTTAAGAGAAGGGATGGATTGAGAGGGGTGGGTGAGAATTTTGAAAGGGGTGACATTGATCAAGATACCCTGTGGGCTGGGAAGGTGACTCAATAGTAGAGTGCTTGTCTTGCATGCATGAGGCCCTGAGTTCCATTCCTCAGCAGCATATAAGCAGAAAAAGCCGGAAGTGGCGCTGTGTCTCAAGTGGTAGAGCACTAGCCTTGAGCCTTGAGCTGAAGGACAGCACCCAGGCCCAGAGTTCAGCCCCCATGACTGAAAAAACAAACAAACAAAGATATACTGAATTCATAAATTGCTTTGTTGAATGGCAACTCCTTTTTACAACTACTTAAAGATAATAAAAAATATTGTAAAAAAGTATTAGTGATCTTTTCATTATACTGTCATTTTCTTCACCAAAATACAGTAAACCATGGTATTATTGATTTTTTAAATCAAAAGGCCACACTTGCCATTAGACATTCTTTTAATTGTCCTGGTTCCATCTCTTATTTAAAAAACATTATTTTCAGCCAGGCGCCGGTGGCTCATGCCTGTAATCCTAGCTACTCAGGAGGCTGAGATCTGAGGATCGTGGTTCAAAGCCATCCTGGGCAGGAAAGACCGTGAGCCTCTTATCTCCAATAAACCACTAGAAAAAAAATGGAAGTGGCACTGTGGCCCAAGAGGTAGAGCGCTTGCCTTGAGCTGAAGAGCACAGGGACAGCACCCAAGCCCAGAGTTCAACCCCCACGACTGACCAAAAAAACAAAACAAAACAAAAAACAGAAACAAAAAAAAAACATTTTCAATGTCAGGCTAGTTACAGTCATTGAAACAGGTGTATGGGCCTAACTGACTTTCCCCAAAAGCCATGTGCCACAACCTTCACTACAGTGATGATTATCTGGAGGTGAAATTGTGGTCTGATTCCGGGATTTGAACTCCATACCTGATGCTTTCACTCATTGGCTTGTACTCTATCAACCAAGCTACATCTCCAACTGCCAGAAGATGAATTTCTTCACACACACACACACACACACACACACACACACACACACACACACACACACACACACACACACACACACACACACGCCCCAAACCTAAAAGCTCACTACTTTCTCATTTCCATCATTTTATACTTAAGAATGGAGATATGGGAACAGACAATACCATTAGTTGTATCAGCACAACATTTGAAAAACAGTATTTGTATTGCTCTGGTGATGCAGATTCTTTGATTTGTTTTCATGGCTTTGTTGGTTTTCTGGGTCAACTTCGCTAAATTGTAATCTGTACATGAATAAACTTGAATTTTTTGCTTTCTGAAAAAAAAAAGATAATAAGAATGTGATGTTCATGATAGGATCAGTGCCTTTATAAGAACAAATAAATGAAATCTAATTTTCTCTCTTTTTCTTTCTGTCTCCAGCCAATATGGAAAAAAAAAGCAAAGAAATCACAGAGACAGAACTTAGTGGTCAGCAACTCCAGCCTAGAGTCCTCATCAGAGACCAGTCCAGGTGGTACTGAGCCCTGATACCCATTTCCAAGATTATGAAAAATGACTACTTGCTTAATCATTGGATTTATGGCATTTTGTGGAGAGACTAAATATGTGAGGCAGGTAAATACAAAAGAAATTGTTGTAAATACTTCTGGAAATATGATTTGTGCTCAACTCCACTGAGAAACTTCTTTCCCACCTCATAAAAGTTACCACTTCACCAAGAATTACAGAAGTTAAGATATATAATGGAATGTGAAGATTCCTATGGGAACAAGTTACAATTAGCAAAATGGCAACAAGTGTAGGAAGTTTCATATATAAATGTGTATTTACATAAATATTTAAATTTATAGATGCATATATATTAAATATATATACAAACTATAATTATGATGTTTATTTATATCTAATTGAAAATCAGAAAGCTAAATAATATTATGTGTAGATATATGTGTATCTAATATGTGTGTATAAATTTATATTTACAAAGCTTTAGCTGAATACAATTTATCATTTTTACTAATTATTCTGTTTTACATTATTAATGCATGTTTTTATATCTATGAAAATGGTTAACTTTTTTTTCATTTTATTGTAAAAACGCTGTACAGAGGGGTTAGTGTTACATCCCTTCCTTGTTGTCCCACTATTCCTTCCCTCCCCTTTCCCCCATTCAGTGTTTCCTGCTCCCCTTCCCCCAAGTTGTAAAGTTCATTTCCAATATACTGTCCTCTTGGTATCATTGTTGCAATGGGTCATCCTGTGTCCTTGTTTCACAATTATGTTATTCCTCCTCCTCTCCCCAGATTAGACATATGTATATACAAGATTCAGATTACCTGCCGGGCGCCGGTGGCTCACACCTGTAATCGTAGTTTACTCAGGAGGCTGAGATCTGAGGATCGCAATTCAAAGCCAGCCTGGGCAGGAAAGTCCATGAGACTCTTATCTCCAATTATCCACCAGAAAACCGGAGGTGGTGCTGTGGCTTAAGTGGTAGATTGCTCGCCTTGAGCTAAAGAGCTGAGGGACAGCACCCAGGCCTAGAGTTCAAGCCCCCCAATGGACAAAAAAAAAAAAAAAAAGAAAAGAAAGAAAAAAAAGAATCAGGGTACCAAAATCAAGTACAGTGACAACAGGGAATGTGCCATTGGGGAAAGAACATACAAAGGAAACAACAACAACAACAAAAATAAAATCACATGGTACATTTAAATCAATAACAATAAAGATAGACCTCTTGTGTCCATATCTTGGGTTGCATTTCACTTAGCATCATCTTATATGGTCATATGTACATGGCTTTTGAGCTTTTCAGCTCCTCTGATAAGATTATACTATATGTATACAAATTATTGCAAATAAGGAAATCATGGGACCTAAATTTCTTTGGGACTGGGTTACTCAGTTAATATGAATTTTTCCAAGTATTTCCATTTTTTAACAAATGGGGTAGTGTTGTTCTTTCCAAAGGAAGCATAGACCTCCATTATATATACCACTTTTTCTTGATCCATTCATCTACTGAGGAGCATCTGAGTTGGTTCCATATCTTAGCTATGGTGAATAATGCTGCAATAAACATAGTTGTGCTGGTAGATTTAGTATGGCCTTGTTTGTGATCATTTGGGTACATGTTCAGAAGTGGGATTGCTGGGTCGTAGGGGAGCTCTATGTGTATTCTTTGGGGAACCTCCATACTGACTTGGACAAGTTCACACTCCCACCAACTATGCAGTAGGGTTCCCTTTTGGCCACATCCCCTCCAGCATGTGTTGTTACTAGATTTCTTGGTTATAGCCATTCTAACTGGGGTGAGGGGGAATCTCAATATTGTTTTGATTCAGATTTTTTTTTATGGCCAGAGAAGTTGAGCATTTCTTCATGTGTCTATTGGCCATTCTTATTTCCTCTTCAAAGAAGTCTCTCTTTAAATCTTTAGCCCATTTGTTGATGGGAGCAGTTGTTTCTTTGAGGATTTGTTTTTGGGAGTTTTAATTTTTTGAGTTCTAAGTATATTTTAGATATGAGGCCCTTGTCTGTTGTATGGCTAGTGAAGATCTTCTCCCAGCCTGTAGGCTTTCTATTGATCTTACTGGCTATGTCCTTTGTCATGCAGAAGCTCTGCAGTTTCATGCAATCCCATTTGTCCAACCTTTCTTAGATTCGTTGGGTTTGTGGATCTTTCTTAAGAAAGTTTTGACCTGTGCCAAAGATTCCTAGAATTTCTCCTATTCATTCTTGTAATGTTTTCAGAGTCTCTGCTTTTACCTCAAGGTCTTTTTTTTTTTTTTTTGTGGGTCTTAGGGCTTGAACTCTGGGCCTGGGCACAGTCCCTCAGCTCTTCAGCTCAAGGCTAGTGCTCTACCATTTGAGTCACAGTGCCACTTCCTACCTTGAGGTCTTTGATCCATTTGGAGTTGATTCTGGTGCAGGGTGACATATAAAGTCCCCGAATAGCAAAAATAATCTGTAGCAGAAATAACAGTGCTGGAGGAATAACACTACCAGACTTCAAACTCTACTATAAAGCCACAGTAATCAATACAGCTTGGTACTGGCACAAGCACATGAAGACCAATGGAATAGAACTGAAGACCCAGAAATGAACCCAAAGACCTATAGCCATCTAATCTTTGATAAGGGAGAAAAAAAATAGAATGGAAAAAAGACAGTTTCTTCAGTAAATGGTGCTGGCAAAACTGTTAAACACCTGTAGGAAACTAAAATATTGTTAACACTCTGCTCATATTTTCTCAACCATTTTTAGCTATTCCATCTTCTGTCATAATTTGTCTTTCACACAGTCATCAGAATATTCAATGATTAAAGAAAGCTATGGGATAGTATGTTGATCAGCATGATCAGATAAACTGAATATCTGGAATGATGTGTATATCAATCAGCATTTAGTTATGACATATCAACCACTATGTTACAGTTATAAAATACAATATTCAACTATGAAGTCATGATCAAAATTCTTATGATTCAATAGATGTAGCCAGGAGGCTTAGCTGTTAGGATTCTTAGCTTCAAATTTGTGTTTCAGGCACATGAAATTGCCTCATGATGGCAAGTGACATGGAACATTGGGTTCTTTTCTTTTCTTTTCTTTCTTTCTTTCTTTCTTTCTTTCTTTCTTTCTTTCTTTCTTTCTTTCTTTCTTTCTTTCTTTCTTTCTTTCTTTCTTTTTTCTCTTTTTATAAATAAGTTTTTTTATTGTGAAAATACCTTACAGAGGGGTTACAATTACATGAGCAAGGTAATAAGTACATTTCTTATCAAGCATTGTTGCCTCTTCCTTTGTTTTCCCCCTATCATCCCTACACTCACCCTCCCCTGCCAAAGTTGTAAAGTTCGTTTTTCACCATAGAATTTGTACATCTAATTGTTGCAATGGGTCCACCTGTATACTTTAACTCAGGAACAAGACAAGGATGTCCACTCTCTCCACTTCTCTTCAATTTAGTATTAGAATGCCTAGCTACAGCAATAAGACAAGATGCAAACATAAAAGGGATCCAAATAGGGAAAGATGAAATAAAACTCTCCTTCTTTGCAGATGACATGATCTTGTATTTAAAAATCCCACTCTTAAATTACTTGAGCTGATTTGAAACTTTGGCAAAGTCGCAGGGTATAAAATTAACCCTCAAAAATCAATGGCTTTTCTGTATGCCAACAATGAGAAGAGCATGGCTGAAATTACAAAAGCAACTCCATTCGTAATAGCCCCCCCCAAAAAAATACCTAGGAATTAACTTAACCAAAGAAGTGAAGGACCTCTATGATGAAAACTTTAAAAACCTGAAAAAGGAAATCAAAATGGAACTTAGAAAGTAGATTGGAAGGATCATGCTCCTGGATTGGAAGGATCAACATCATGAAAATGGCGCTTTCTTTTCTTTTTTCTTTGTTTGTTTGTTTGTTTGTTTGTTTCTTTCTTTCTTTCTTTCTTTCTTCTATCTCTCTCTCTTTTCCTCTTTATCTCTTTCTTTCTTTCTTTCTTCAGAATCTTTGCCTTCAGATTTTATCTGTCTTTGAGACCTTGATCCTCAGTCTTGGCCCTCTGATACTGTTAAAAGAAATGGACTATTACGTTTCTTGATCTGTCTCCTCTCTGCTGCTTACTTATAAGAAAATTTGTGAAAAGGAGAAATGTCAGAATTTTCGGTCCCACTCAATATTCTACAATGAAGGGAATCAGCAGTATTTGATTTCTATATTTTCATTGGAGTAGCATGAGGTTTGCTATCTATGTTGGGCTTCGAATGAGTACTAAGGCAGAGAATCCGGAAACAAGTGGGAATGAGAGTGCCAAGCAGCTTGTAGAGCAAAATTACACTTGTCAAGGTCAGTGGCAATGCAATAAATCCACTAGGGCCCGTGTTAGTCTATGTCCTTATTATCCTGGTCTTGACATTGAATTCTCAGAGGTTCTAGCTGAGTGAGATGCACTTACTCACCCAATGACATCACATATGTTGCTTGTATCTTTAACAATAACAAGCCTCTCAATTATGGTTACTCTGTCCAGCAATCTGCTGAGCTAATAGTCAGATGTCAATAAATATTCTACCATTGTAAATATTCTGTACAGTGGGGTTACACTTACGTGAGTAAGGTAATGAGTACATTTCCTCTCCTTTGTTTTTCCCCTCTCCTCCCACCCCAACTCCCCAACTCCTCCTGCCCTTCAAAGTTGTAAACTTTGTTTTCAACCTAATGTCTTGTACATCTCATTGTTAACAATGGCTCAACCTGTCTCCTTATTTCAGCATTTTGTTATTTCCCTTCCCCTCCCCAAATTAGAAAAATGTATATCCAAGGTGTAGGGCACTGGAATCAAATACAGTGACAAAAAGGGTTATACTATAGGGGAAGAACATACAAAAGAAACAAAAAAGTACATAGTATATTGTAGGTATATATTAAAAAAATTGAAAAGACTAACAAACCCCATTGTGGGTAATAATTTAGAATAACTAGTGTTAATTGCTTTGTCTTGTTTTAAGACAGAGTTTTTGTAGTCAAGGCTGGCTTCAAAATCATGATCCTGTTGCTTCAGATTTCTAAGTGC
Organism: Dipodomys merriami; assembly: GCF_024711535.1. Taxonomy (NCBI): domain Eukaryota; kingdom Metazoa; phylum Chordata; class Mammalia; order Rodentia; family Heteromyidae; genus Dipodomys; species Dipodomys merriami. The sequence goes on along the minus strand of NW_027202382.1, from coordinate 11,596,534 downwards.
TAGGATTGCAGGCATGAGCAACCACACCTGGCCTATAGGCTGAATTCTTTTAAGTTATTAGTAGGTACCCAAATTGCTACTATTACTTTGTAAAGCATCTGACAGTCACTGCAGTTGAACATCCATAGACCTATGAACCAACAATTCTACTTTTAAGGTTAAATTCTTTCTCCTTACTCTGGTAAATATATAAATGATTTAAAAACTCTGAAAAAATATTCTACTATTTTTGGATACATTTATATTTCTTTTAACCGATTTATACATTCGTCAACAACACGGAAATCCTATTTCCTAGATCCTGAGTATTACCTGTTCATACTGGATAGTTGTGAAGTATATGTTTATTTTATTCTAATTTTAACTTCATTAAAAATTATAATGTCAACATTATCAAAAATTCTGAGAGTAAAGTGACCATATTTTTAAAACCCAGATGTCATGTATTGAATACTATGTGCAATTGTTCAAAAAATCACTTGCACTATTCTTTGTATTCCATATAAATCAAAATGATCAGGTACAGTGGGCAGCATCAACTCAATTTGGTGACTAAGGAAATAAATATTCAGACAAACATAAGAACGTGCCTAATGTATTGCAACAACTCACTGTGGAGCTGGGATTTCAACACAAGTATGCTGCCCACACAGTCCATTTGTTTCCATCCTGTGCTTCAGTGTTTCTTTTAGTATAAAATATTTCTATTTGTTCACACTATTGATTTCTAATTATTGTGTTTTTCTAGTAAAAATAACAATAAGGAGCTAATCTTGTTATAAAATTATGATGAAGACAACCAAACAATTGTTATTACAGAACATTACATAATTTCATGGCATACCACATAATACAAAAACTAAGCTCAAATGCTTTAGAGTATAAATATAAAATATAATGAGTAAGGTTGGTTTTATATTCTAGGTATACTACACAGGCAAAACATCTGAAACAAATATACAATTATTAAGAACCGTTTTTTCTAAGCAAATTGCTTTTTGTGTACATGTAGAAAAATATATTCATGTATATATGTATTACTGCATATGCCCTATTGTTTGCATTAGTTTATCTGTATTTATTAATATATAATGTGCATAATGTTTTTAAGTGACAAAATAATAGGAAAATCTAGGCTAGGTATTATGGCATGTGCCTGTAATCATCACAACACTATTGTGATAGTGGCAGATAGATCCAGAGTTCAAATCCACACTGAGTTATTTAGTGAGCCCTTTACCTTAAGGAAAAAAGAAATTCTGTGGTCAATGAAATATAAAGACTATGTTTAGTACCACTATAAAGGGAAAGAACTCTTGCTCCAAACACATTCCTTTTACAAATAATCCTCACCATATTAATTCTAAATATATGCATTAAATTAAAAAAGTCTCTGGGTGCCTGTGGCTCATGCCTGTAATCCGAGCTACTCAGGAGGCTGAGATCTGAGGATAATGGTTCAAAGCCAGCCCAGGCAGGAAAGTCTGTGAGACTCTTATCTCCAATAAACCACTAGAAAACCAGAAGTGGAGCTGTGGCTCAAGCGGTAGAGCACTCTCCTTGAGCTGAAGAGCTGAGGGACAGCACCCAGGCCCAGAGTTCAAGCCCCATGACTGACAAAAACCAAAAAATAAAAATAAATAAATAAAATATATCGAGTCCATTATATTATTATTATTATTATTATTATTACTTTGGTTTTAGGATTTAAAATAATTGTGAGGAATCATGATTTTTCACCTGTTGACTGGGAATAAATAACCTGTTTCTGTTTTTCTTGAGAAAAATATATTCCTATCTTCTTAGAAAAAGATTGATTATTTTTGGTCATAGCAATACAGATCAGTTTTAAACCTATCATACTTGATCAATGTCAACTTACTTCAATAGCATATTGCTTAAAATTAGTTAAGGAGCAGCAATCTCTTTCTATTCTCCATTTCAAAATTTCAGCCAATCAGGAATGATCTCCCTGTGATAAACTTCTTTCAAGTCTAAAGTTCAGTTCTTCCTTTCAAAATCCATGTTCTCAAAGTTAACCTGTCCTGAAAAGTTTCACTTCTCTAAGTACTATGTACCATTTTCATCATATTTCCAAAAAAGGACTATTTGCTAAAACAAAGGATTCTTTTTTTATTGTTGTGTTCTTGTTTCTATTTTCTTGTTTTTGTTTTTGTTGTTGTTGCAAGTATTAGGATTTGCGCCAAAGTCCTTGTGCTCTTGCTAGTCTTTTTTTTTTTTAATCATCATTTGTCCTACCATTTCAGACATGCCTCCAGCTCTGGTGTTTTGCTGGTTAATTGGAAAAAAGAGTCTCAAAGATTGTTTGCTTAGGCTGGCTATGGAAGCTAATCCTTAGATATTAACCTCCTGAGGAGAGAAGATGATGGTATTATAGACATGGAAGACTCGAACTGCACTAGGGAGACAGAGGCAGGCAGATGGTGAATTGAAGAACAATCTGACATTTATCATAAAACTCTGCCTCCTAACTCAACACAGTTTTTATTTCAGGCCATGAATGAGTTCATTTTATCTTCTGCTCCTCCCACTTTGATAGCAATATAAGTAAATAGACTCTACATTTCATATCATACACTAGAAGAAATGTTATAGGTTCCTGGAATGAAGAAATCCACTCTTAGAGGTACTTAGGTTTCTTCCTAGATCACTTAGCACAATTTGCTGTACATGGTAAAATCTGAAAATCAATCATTGAATGAGCTGCATGGTAAGTTTTATATAATCCATTGACACAAACTTTGGATTTTAGCAGCACTTGAAGAATTAGTGGTCTATACTTCCAGACATAAAACCGTACAGTCATTCCTGCCTCTGGATTTCTAGGGAATCATTAAAAGAAAATGGTACAACAAAACCATCATAAATATTTAGTGGTTTCTAAATGCTTTTACCAAGGTATTTACATACTTTTTTTTCAGAATTAGCTTGCCAAGTTATATTTACTTCATACCATGGCATCAATCTCATACTCCTAAATAAATTTTACCTCTGTCATTAAACAGCTGAATGTAAATCACTCTTGTGTTACCTAAGTACAACTACCAACACAAAACAAACAATGTGATCGAAAGCAATCTCCTGCTTCTTCAACTGGGAAGAAAGCGAATGGAATGCCTGACACAGTGGTACCGCAGGGCTTTCTCAGGCCAACCTCAATAGCCCTTCTTAACCCTTAATCCTTCACAAAAAAAATCCCATCAGGCTCAATTTATCAGTGCCATGGCAATTCCCACCCCCTTTTTTCTGAATTAAAAACACACCTTCCATGGCTTCTTATTTAATGCCATCATTTTTTAAAACAGAATTTGTATTATTCAAGGCAGGAACTCATAATTGTGTTTCTAATAGCAACCGCAGCCACTTCCTGAGATTGGCATTGATCTCTGTTAGGTTCAGGTCCCACTTTGCCGCACCGCGAGCATTTGCTCCGCATTCTCCAGGGTGTCCCGAAGTGTCAGACTGCTTTCAAACCACCTGTCCTCCTGGATAATAACAGAACTATGCCCAAGTGAACTTGTGGGGCACGGCAGCAGCCTGTGCATTCACATCACACCTGTTTCAAAATTAAACTAAGGGACACAAATAGGATTTGGCATGTAGATAAACCTGACTTTTAGGTGTATTTAAGCCCCACTGGGATATTATGCAAATGAAAGAACATGCAAATTGAGAAAATATATTCAGAAAATTTCCATATAGTTTATTATATTCTGTTATCTCCAATAGAGTCAATTTTTAATCAATTTTGAGCAATTGAAGTAAAGCCAGTCTCCATTAGCAAAAAGTGAAAAACCATTTGTTCGTGCAGATATATGTATAAATTTATTCTATCCATATAGATATACTCTAGGCATATTAAAAAAGACACCACACCACATAATAATCCATAATAGCCCATTTCGTTGGGTATTAAACCTATTTAGCATGTAGGGAAGCTGAAGAAATAAAAAAATGTGTGGATTGTGTAACACGGTGTCTGATAGCTCTTATCAGATTTCAGGATATTATTGATTGCTAGCCAGTATATTCCTCATGCCAAATTGATTGTTTAAAAGTATAACTCTAATTCTATCTAGTTAATGGCACATGTGTATCTGCTATTATCTTCACCAAATCCAGGTGTAGGATGTTCAATCTTGGCAATTCTATTTCTCTGGACAGGTGTCTTGGCAGTGGCATAATTTAAACTGATGAGCTAGTAGGGAGATGTTAGTGAACACATTCTTTGCTTTTATGAAGAACAGCATAAAGATGCTTCTCTCTCAGCTTTTCTACACATTTACATGGTTATGTGGGGGTCATGCACTATTGGAAACATGTCAAGAAAGGTGCCAGTGTCATCTATAGGTTCTCATTTCACCCCACAGGGATCTTACCTGTGAACTTTTCTTATATGACACAATAAGCCACTTCATTAAATCACTAGAATATCTGGGACTTGCTAATGGAATCCTATGAGATAGCTACTGTTACTGTAGCAAGTAAAAACTATGCCTTGTGACTTCAATTAATGGATTCTTGTCATCCTAAAGCCTAAAGTTGTTTCAAATTTAACCATTAAATCTATTAAAATGGAATCTTTCTGAAAAGTCTTCTTTCTTTTAAGTTTATATGGTACAATTATAGAATTTTTATGCTTAAAAAGGGCGTAAGCAAATTCCTCATTTTAACAAACAAGCAATAAAAATATGATGCCCAGACCTAGTTGTAAATGGCCCTCAGCCTTTTTTTTCTTTTCTGTTCTTTTTTCTCTTCCTTGCGCTTGAACTCAGGGTCTGTCCCTGAGCTTTGCTATTTTGTTCAAGGCTAGCACCTCCACTTGTGTCACGGTTCTACTTCTAAATCCAAGAGTCACACAGACTTTCCTTCCAGGGCTGGCTTTGAACTGTGATCCTCTGATAGCAGTTTCCTAAGTATCTATAAACGAAGACACTTCTTGAATTTCCTGTGTAATTAAAGTAATACTGTAATGAACACAGATACGGGTTGTCCCAAAGTACAAACAGTCTCATTGGCTTTATCACTAGTTACTACTACATTAGTCAAGACACATCATAATAATTTGATGAGAAATAAGTTACGTTGCACATATGAAATTCCTGGCACATATTTTCTGCTAACAAATACTAGTTTCTGAATATACATTTGTTCCATAGAAGGAATGTTTTATGAAATAACAATTGTAAGAAAATGTTCTTGAGAATGAATTAAAAGTACATTTCTCAAATTTCTTTCTTTTAAATGAAAGTGCACATCAGTTTATAGCATAATTCTTTAGAAATACAAAGTAAGAGCTCTACAAAATAAGTACCAGGAAATGGCTACTTGTAAGTGTAGAGGTGGGGCTAAGGGAAGTGGGGCAGACAAATGAAAAGGGTGGGAGGGAGAGATGCCATTATATTTATAAACTGCAAAATGAAAAATAAATTCAATAAATAGCCTACAAAATTAAGAAAAGTTACTAAGATTGTGGGTTGGGAGAGTTGGCTGAGAATGTTGAAAGAGGTAACATTGAAAAGGCAGCAGACTGTATTCATAAACAACTTTTTTGAATGGCATATCCTCTATGCAATTACTTAAAGACAATGAAAAAAATCTAATTCAATTCTGAGAAACTTTAGAAAAGGATTCATACTTGGCTCTCACTGCATAGAAAATTATCTCAAAATTTATCTTTAATTTTTTGGAGAATAATGGAAAAGGTGACCATTTATCAAGATACATTAGATTCATAAGCTGATGGGTTGAATTGAAACTTTTTCTGTTTGGGTTCTTTTTTTTTAACTGTATTTTTTTTGTCTTTTCTTTTTTGGTACTGGGGATCGAACCCAGGACGTTGCACTTGCTAGGCAAGCACTTTGCCACTGAGCTACATCCCAGCCCGAATTGAAACTTTTTCATCCAATTACTTAAATATACTATTAAAAAGTACAGGGCTGGGAAGGTGGCTCAGTGGTAGAGTGCTTGCCTTGCATGTATGAGACCCTGGGTTTGATTCCTCAGCACCACATAAGCAAAAAGAAAAAAGCCAGAAGTGGCGCAGTGGCTCAAGTGGTAGAGTGTTAGCCTTGAGCTGAAGAGCTGAGGGACAGCGCCCAGGACAAGAGTTCAGGCCCCACGACCAGAACCCCCCCCCCCGAAAAAAAAAGTACAATGTAAACAATACAGATTAAAAGTTTTAAAAAAGAGTAGTATTTAAAAAATAAGCATGAATAAGCACATATTTTGTTCAATCTGGGAACAATTTAGTTGAACAATTTTTCAGTCTCTTAGGAGTTTGCTGTGGGCATGTTGGCCTGAGCCTGTAATAATCCAAAGAACTGATGAAAGTGGAAAGATCTGTTGCCAAGGTAACTCAGTGATGCACTTATCCTACTACACTGGTACAGATTAACTGCATGAGGACTCAGTCACTTGCCCTGGGGACTGCTTAAGAGTTCTTCATAATTTGCTAGTTAGATTCCCTCTAGGCGAGTGTCTATAGGTTAAACCAAACAAGAAGTTTCAATGCCTTTATAACTTAGATAAGAAGTTGCATGGGTCGCTTATTTCCCTAACGTACTTGTAATTGGAAGTGAGAGACTGAGACCAGCCCAAATTGTGACAAAAGAGGTTTCAGCTCTACCTGGTAGAGGGCCAAGAAGGATCATGAACAAATTATTAAACTGCACAGGATCTTTAATTCAGATTTTCCTGCAGATATCTGTCTAACAGAACTCTATGCTTCTATGAACTCTTTAAAGACACATATAAAACACCATAATTTTGTGTGATACAGTAAGAATACAGATGCTGGAAGGGATGTGGACAGAAAAGAACCTTACTTCATTGTTGGTGGGAATGTAAACTTGTTCAACCACTTTGGAAAGCAGTATGGAGGTTCCTCAAAAGACTTCACATAGAACTCCCCTATGATCCAGCAATCCCACTTTTGGGCATTTACCTAAATGTTTACAAACAAGACCACACTAAAGCTACCAGCACAACTATGTTTATTGCAGCATTATTTACCATAGCTAAGATATGGAACCAACCCAGATGCCCCTCAGTAGATGAATGGATCAAGAAAATGTGGTATATATACACAATGGAATTCTATGCCTCCATCAGAAAGAATGACATTGCCCCATTTGTTAGGAAATGGAAAAACTTGGAAAAAATTATATTAAGTGAAGTAAGCCAGGTCCAAAGAAACATAGGTCCCATGGTTTCCCTTATTTGAAATATCTAGTATATGTATGAGTCAAGCGGAAAATGTCAGATAATGTGATGTCAGGAAAATGAACCCTTAGATGTGTATTTTAATGTTTTTTTCTTTCATGCATGTGTTTCTAACGCATTTATAAGATTATCTCTTTGTTGCTTTGTATGTCCCTCCCCCACAGTATAACCCCTGCTTTCACTATATTTGATGTCAGTATAACTTGCGGAGGAGATGGGGAAAAACCAGTTGTTTAAGGATACAGGTGGACCTGTTGCAACAATGAGAAGTATAAGTTGTCATGTCCAAAACGAGCTTTACACCGTAGGTGGGGGTGGGGGGGGCGGGGAAGGAGAAGGATTGGGATTGGGGGGGGGGGAGGCTGGGAAGGGATGTGAAGGGTAAACAATGGAGGAGGCTGCAATGCTTGGTAAGAAATGTACGCATTATCCTGCCCATGTAATTGTAACTCCTCTGTACAGTATGTTCACAAATAAAATTAAATTAAATTAAAAAAAGAATAAATATCTAAAGAAAGTTTGCAATGAGAAAACAAAGAGGTTATGTATTTCTAAAATGTTCAAGCAGACGAGAACTGTCTGTTTTAAATGTTCTCTTGAATTGTATTTAGGCTATTGACGTTTATTAATGTAATTTGGTTCTTAACCATTAGCAGTCATGGATTATGATCTGAATTAGCATTCATGATTTTTGAACACCACAAATGAAATTTTAAAATATAGATTTGTGGGAGAAATTTTCTAACTGCAACTTGGTAAATCCTATATCTGTAGTTTAACACCTTAGATGATTAAGAAAGGTATTTGCTAGGGCCAGTATTTTGGAATGTGAAACTATTAGGAGCCATGAAATCATAAAAATTTTAAATAGCAGAGGATTCTATTTCCTCATCAGCTAACAGCTAGTCCAAAACAAATCAAGCAATTGTTATTGAGATACTCTCCATAAAACAAAGCAAAAGAAAGCTTGGGACAGCAGAATCCCAATGAATTCTTTACTCTAGTGTTATTAAATTTTATAATCTGTACAAGAAATATTTCTTAAAATCTCTTCCTTCTTAGCCTAATTCTTTAAAGAAGTATGTACATAGGAATTTAAAGGTTGTAATCATGAACAATAAACTCCAGACATGTGTGTATAAGTATGTGTGTATCCATAAATGCTAGTGTCATTTGGGATGTACATTCATGTAGGAGGTTGTAAATATCTATAGTTATCAGTAAAGTCTAGGATGAGAATAATAAGAAAAACTAAACAACAAATACAAGCATATATAAGCACAATGCTCTCACAGGGACATAGAATAAATAAACTGGCCTAAATATAACAAATGCTACAGGTAAATGAGATGACACAACAAAAACGACAAATACACCAAGCAATAGAATTTAACTGTCCTTAAATCATGGTTGCTTTCTTTATCCACTGTTTTGTTTCTTACTGAAGGTTTCAGCTATTCTGTGCCCCAAGTAGCCCTATCACCAAGAATTGTACCTCTGGGAAATGATAATTTTCCACAAGAGCAATTTTTATATCTAAAAGACAAGGGAAATATGAGAATAATGGTTGTTGCGGTTAAAGTATATCCTCGGGATTATAAACTGCATTATGCAGTCATGAACTTCTGTATTAATGTCATTTAACCTTTGGCAATATTAGTCTAGAGAGGATCTCATGAAGGATGGTACATTAACTTTTAGAAGTGATGGGCTGTGATATTCCTGCTGTGATATTGAATGCCATAGGATGAACTTCAGCACATCCTTCTAAGACAGAAGAGATTTTCTTTCTACGGGGCAAAGCTTCCATAGATAAGGGCAGAGCTCTAATTCAGAGAGTTCAACTTGTCCTTTGAACGGTAGGACATAATGGCACCATTTTAAAAAGGATTCTATAAAATAGTCCAGTCACTTAGTTACTGTCTACTCTAATTTTTTTCTTCTCATTTTTTTAAATTGTGAAAATACCATACAGAGGGGTTACAATTATATGAGCAAGGTAATGAGTACATTTCTTATCAAACATTGTTGCCTCCTCCTTTGTTTCCCCTTACCATCCCTTCTTGGAGCACAGCAAGAAGAGTCTTCCATAATATTCTGTATAACTACTGGGAGAATTTAAGAAAGCAATTATCATCCTTGGTTGGAAGATGATGGGAAGCATCCCTTCTAGAACAATTAATGTCTAATCACTTTTCTAAAAAAAAAAAAAACAGGAACAAAGTGACTAAGTTAAGTCCATGCGAAATCTTCTTAATGACTTTGGACATATCATTTGAATTGAAGGTATTTCAGTCACCTCGTCCTAGAGTGCAGCTAACTTATAGTTGGAGCAAATGTCCCATTTCTCATTTTTATGTCCAAGAATCATCTTCAGTTACATATATTCAAAATTTACCACACTTCTTCCAAAGCTGTGTCCCTTTCAAATGGTTCTGCTATGGTTTGAATATTTGAGCTCCACAGTCTTTTTTTGTTACTGCTAGAGCCAAATGTATGCTTATGGCTGTAAGTCAAAGTTTATGTCTAAATTCCAATGCAAACTTAATGAAAGGTGTAACTTCTGGGAAGTGATTAAGTCATGACTTGGCCATTGGCATATAAAGGTCTTTAGGGAGTCGATTTTTTCTTCTGTTATGTAAGAATACAGATAGAAGTTACTATTGGTGGAGCAAGTAGCCTTCACTATAAAATCAAGAGAGCATCTTGATCTTAAACTTTTCAGCTTCTAGTGCAGTAAGAAAGGCAGTCACACTGTTTACAAATTACCCATTCCAAAGTAATTTTTATAGAAACCTAGACAGAGTATGACAGCATTTTAATAAAATTGGAACTATGATGCATTTCTATTCAACAGTAAAATTGTATTGAATTAGGTACTTGTATCATGATGGAGATAGGATAGACTCTGAAACCTGACAAAAGTCAGCTCAAACCCACTTGTGTATGCTCAAAAACTCAATAACGCTATTGTACGTCCATGCCCCTGACAACCTCTGGGTAATAAGACTTACTTTGGGAAATTTTTATGAGAATCTGCTACTTTCATATAAAAGAGAGTAAAAATATGTGCAAATGGAATTATGTAATCTGAGAATATGTGAAGGTTTGGGAAATATCAACAGGAACGGTGTAAAAGATGACATTAATCAAGGCATTGTACTTATAAACTGATTTGTTGAATTGAAGCCTCTTTGTACAACCACTAAAACATAACAGAAAAAGAAATTTTACATGTTAATTCATGAATAACTCCAATATATCATTTTATTAAGTTTTTATTATTTTTGTAGTTCTCTTTTCCAAAAGTTCAATAAAATTCCAAGCAGTATAAAATACATTTCAAAAATATTTCTCTGCATATCTTCCTTTCTAGCTCTTGAGCCAGTGCCTGTAAAGATCCTCAAAACGTCTCACTTTTCTTAAATGGATAATTCATAAAAAGTCACCCTACCTATAGATTTACTTAAATGACCTCTATTTGCTATCATAATGAACTAAATACTTATCAACTATTCATAGTTTGATCTTTCCTCTTCCTTCAAAGCACTTAAATACAAATATTCCTTATTGCACCAGCCATAAAAAGGTATTTACCCACAATTTCTTGATTGCCTAGTCTTGACAGGCCTTCTACTCTATATTTAGCCATTATTCCATCCTCCAAAGGATCTTTCAGGTTAGTAAATCTACTTACCCTGATTTCATCAACACAGAAACCAAAGTGCATGAAATTAGCAGTTGTTTGACACTTCAGGGGAAATGATTACAGGATCTGAAATTTGAGTCCATTTGATTTAATCTCCAAAGTCCTTAGCTCTATATCACTCTAAATACACTGGCATTTTTTCACATGCAGAATTATATTCTCATGTATCTTTTCATATGCTCTTCCTGATGTGATCATACTCAAGCAAAATTTTCAAGTTTGGCTCCACTGCTTTCAACAAGCCAGGCCAACTTTTCTCCATTATTTTGCAATCATTGTAAAACTGTTGCGGCTAAACACACATTTCTTTATTATGTGGTGAATATTTTTCAAATGCTTGCAGAGTTAGCATTAGCAAATAAAAATAACTTCTATGGATTCATGTGCTTTTATCTATGTAATTTTTAGCCATCTTTTGTATATTATCTAACATTCCATTCATTTTTCCATACAACTATGAACCTAATTATAAATTATAGACCTATACTGGTATACTGTAGTCCAAATCACATCTCCCTATTACTTTCAAAATTGTCTATTGCTACAATCATAAAAATCATAAATTCTGAATTCTTCAATTATACTTTCAAAGGTAAAAGTATACAATCTCTTTCACTCTCTGACTTTTTAGTTTGTGGTACTTAGAGTGAAACCCAGGGCTTCACACATGCTAGGAAAGTATTTTACACTAGCTCTATGGTACTTACTCATTTGAATTTTGTTTTCAAGACATTCTTTTTACAGACTAGACTTGAACCATAAACATCTTGCCTCCACTTCTCAAGTAAGGGTTACAGGCATACCCCACATCTACTTACTCCTTAGCTGTTTTATTATTTCACTATATACAGTATGTCATATACTATGTACTGGATTTCTGTTAGTTGAATATTACAAGTTTCTTCTTTCTCTAGCTTTGTTCTTTCTGTTCATCAGGTATATTCTTTGCCCACATGTCCTTTGATATAATTTTTTCTTTATCATTTAGATTTTGGGTCAAAAATCTACTTTCTTTGGGGGAGGGACATACAGAGCAACAAAGAAATCACCTTATAAATATGTTATAAACAATGGCAAGAAAGAAAAACCATTTGAGTCCTTATCTTGGGGTACATTTCACCTAAAATCAATTTATCTGACACTGTGTTTGATGTTGGTATAATTTGGGAAGGGGAAGGAAAAAAACAAATTGTTTAAATAGGGATACAGGTGGACCCCTTGCAACAATGAGATGTATAAGACGTTATGTCGAAAAACAAACTTTATAACTGACATGGGGGGGGTAGAAATCTGAAGGGATAGTAAGGGGAAATAAAGGAGGAGGCAACAATACTTGATAAGAAATGTACTCATTACCTTGCTCCTGTAATTGTAACCTCTCTGTATGGTATTTTCACAATATAAAAAGAAAGAAAAAAAGTCTACTTTCCTATAGACCACTATTTTGTGATAATAGCTTTGTACTTGCTATATCTGTCATTAGGTTTTATCTTAATACCAAGATTTAATTTTACTTAACGTTAATTATCATCATGGGTCATTACTTGAATTCATCTTATTTATAAATGAATAGCTATTCTGATCTCACTGTTATGGATTTAATAGATATAACTCTATTTTCACAATTTCATTTTATATGTTTTATTGGATATTTTAGAATGAATAATGAAAAAATACATGCATGTATGTAGATAACAATGCAGTATAAAATATACATATGATTATTTGGGATAATAATGGAAAACATTGGCAAGAGAGCAGTTAAGGAAAATATAAACTATTCATGAAAAGTTGATGAAAGAGGATTTGAAGGTACTAGAGATTCAGTATACTAAATACTTTTAAAAGTGTAATGACCAGAATTTGGTTAGCTCTTGATAGAGCCAACTTGAGTATTAATGTCAATGTTTCATCTGCTTTAGATCAACGAAAGTAATAGTGTTGCTCTTTAAATTGTTTAGAGTTTCAAGGAAAACAGCATATTTTAAAGGCAAGAGTTTAGGTATCACATTATTTAGATCTATTGTGGGGACTGAGTGGTGATGAGGTACCCTCTTAAAGTCAACCACTCTTGACTTGGCTATATTTTTCTTTAGCTAAGAACGCATATTTGAGGAGAACATAGATTTGAAACTTTTGAGGTAGATGGTTTTTATTTCCAAAGAGCACTCAGCACCCAGGGAAGTTGGTACACCACTGTAATCATAGCATTCAGAGGCTTGAGGGAGGATGACAAATCTGAAACTAGGCTGGGCTACGTAGGAAAACCCTGTCTCAAAATATGTTAAAAAAAATAACAGTTCAACTAAAAATGAAGATAGCAACTTCTAAGGGAAATAAAAGGAGCTAAATAAGGAGGAGAAAAAGATGATGCATAACAAGAAATAAATAGTATCCAAAAGGAGAATAATGTCAAAATCAAGACAATCAGCATGTGACTAAGAATGTATAGTATGTACCTGTTCCCAAAACGTGATTTCAGGTCTCTTACAGAAAAGAAGCTACTTAAATCCAGGCAGGACTCTGTATCTCCATCTGCTATCCTAAAACTCTTCTTGTGTACTACTGATGTGGCAAGCAGAGAACTGTGTACATAGTCACACATGTGGCCTTTGTGTAGGGATGACTCCTCTGGTACCAATGTTTTTATGGATCACAGCTTGACATTTAATATGTCTAATCCTGGTGTTGATTAACTCATTGGCATGTTGGATCCAGGACACTTGTTTCCCTCCTTTGTAATAATTAGTATAGTTCTAGGATAGTCCTAGCAGACTAGCACAATAGCTCAATAGTTATGTACATATGACCATATAAAATGATGTTAATCGAAGTGAACTCCAAGATACAGAAACAAGAGGCTTTTTCGGGTTCCTTTGTTCTATTTTTAATGTACCATGTGAACTTAGTTCTTTTTCCTTTCTTACTTTTTTTCTTTTGGTTTATCCCCTCTTGTTACTGCTTATGATTTTGGTACCATGTGTCTTATATATATGTTTATCTGATTTGGGGAAAGGAAGGTGAATCACAAAATAGTGAGACATAGACAAAAGTTGAACCAATGCAACAGCGATACTCACAAGACACCATGTTGGAATTGAGCTTTATAACGTGGGTGGGGGGGAGGGGAGCTGGGGAGAGGGAAAATGGGAGAAAAAGCCGGGGGGAACAATGTTCAGCAAATGTACTCATTACCTTATTTATGTGACTGTAATCCCTCTGATATCACGCTTGCAATAAAATAAAATTAAATTAAAAATAATTTGAGTACAATAATAAAATATTACAAACTTACGTTCCTCAATCATAGAATTTAGAATGGCAAGTCATACACAATAATATACACAATAATACAATAATAAAATGAACAACAAAAATATACAATAAAAACAATAATAAAATAATAAATAAATACACAATAAAAATACAATACACAATAATAAAAAATGATATTGTAGGCTGGATGCTGGTGGCTCATGCATGTAATCTTAGCTACTCAGAAGACTGAGATTTCATGATTGCGGTTTAAAGCCAGCCCGGGCAAGAAAGTCCAAGAATTCTAATTTCCAGTTAACCACAGAGAAACCAGTACTGGCTCTGTGGCTCAAGTGCCAGAGCATTTGCCTTGAGCTGATAGGCTGAAAGGGAAAGGCCCAGAGTTCAAGCAGAGATATTGCTTGCTTGCTTTTTTTAAATTTTATTTTATTTTATTTTATTTGAGAACATACTGTACAGAGGGGTTACAATTACATGGGCAGGATAATGCATACATTTCTTACTAAGCATTGCAGCCTCCTCCTTTGTTTACCCTTCACCTCCCTTCCCAGCCTCCCCCCTCCCCCCCACCCAATCATACCACCCTCCCCCCCCCACACCGACATTGTAAAGCTGGTTTTGACATGACATTTTGTACTTCTCATTGTTGCAACAGGTCCACCTGAATCCTTAAACGACTTGTTTGTCCCCATCTCCTCCACATGTTATACTGGCATCAAATATAGTGAAAGTGGGGGTTACACTGTGGGGGAGGGACATACAAAGCAACAAAGAAATAATCTTATAAATGCGTTAGAAACACATGCATGAAAGAAACGAAAACATTAAAATACATATTTAAGGGTTCATTTTCCTAACATCACATTATCTGACCTTTTCCGCTTGACTCATACCTATACTAGATATTGCAAATAAGGGAAACCATGGGACCTATGTTTTTTTAAGGCAATAAAGGACTTTAAAAGATAGTGTAATAATCACTAGTATAAAATGTACAGGACCTTTTACTGGCTAAGGCTTAATAAAATATTTAATTGAAACTTATCTTTGAGAGGAAATCTTATTCTACTGGGGGTCAAAAAAGCATTAGTCAAAATATAAAAAGGAAATGAAAAAAGTTGTGATCCTTTATAATCCCATGTGATAAATCTTTTAAATCCAAGTTGAAAAATATAAATTTAAAAACAAAAATATTCCTACCAAGAATGACATACATAACTACTTCAATTTCAATCAGTTCATTAAAAACAAGCAGAAATCTATTATTTGAAGACAGTGTACATCCGCCATTACAGGACTGAGATTCCCACTTCTTAGATAAGGATGAATCATTTGATAAGATAACCAAATTAAATAATTGATGTTTCCCGTGTCATTCTAATTTTATAAAGCAACTATGTTTAAATAACCTGACTTCTGAATATCTGCTTCTGGATCTTCAGAGTAGAAAGTAAACTTCCTATGTAAATTGCAACAATGTCAGGCTCAGACATTGGTCTTCTCTCTGAGGAGCAGAATGTCACATGGTCCAGGCTTTGAACGCTACCATGGTGGAGATAAAAAGTGGAAGATAGAGATATCACTTAATTAATTACAAGGCAGAAAATCTCTAATCACTATTGCTGCTTATTCCATAATGAACAAATACAGCATTGTGGCTATGATTGGAAATGCACTTGAACATGAAGCTGACATGTATGCTTGTGGGAGATGAGACCATTTTAGGTGGTGAAGGCCTCACAGTTTTCCTTTTCATTTTAAGTATAGTATTTAAAATTTGTTTCATAGAATGATCTAGTTATCACAATGGACTTTGTGACTCTTTGGTCAGCTATTAATAAATAACCTATGTTTAATGCAGGAAAAATGTCCAGGCAGATTAGCAGATTAAAGCATTCCCTGTTTTATGTGAGGAGGGACAGAAAGTGCCCAAAGCAACTTCTTGAGACACATCCTCCCTTATCCCTGATAAAATACTAGGAATAGTGAAAGTTGAAAATTATAGAAATGAATCTTAAATATAAGAGCACCAAACAAGTGACATGTACTTCACAAACAGATAAAAAAATGAATTTTTATTTAAATACTAGTTATTTGACAAACTTAATACTCCTTAATGTTATATGAAAATGCATTCACACAGGTTAATTTAAATTTATTTGTGATGTTTAAAATGGTCATAAAGTTACACAAGACAGGTACATACAGACGTACAAAACATTACATGAATTTAATAAGCGATTTTATTTGGAAACAACTTGAAAACTGGTATCCCAAAGTTTATACTCTTTCTTCCATGCAAATTTCAGACGAGTTTGTTCTACAATAATTTAATCCTAGGAAAAATTCTTTTAAGTTTTTACAGAATTAAATAGAGCAAATATCTATTAGAGAATAGTATCTACTTGAAAATATACTATATAAAATGTATTATATGTATTATTTTAGAACAGATAGCATTTCCTAAATTTAGGATAAAGGCACATGAAATATCTTGAAGAATGGAAGCAGAAAGTAATATGGTTTCATGTAGCCAAAAATGTTTAAAAAATAGTAACAACTAAGTTAAAATTTTCTTTAAAGGAATGCCAGTTGTAAGCATATGTAATCAGTCATTTTTGCTTTTAAAATTTTAATTATTATTCCTACCCTGACAGTATTTAACAGAATTCCTTGAGAGATAGTAGAGTAATAAATTGAAGACATAGATTTTATAAGAATTTAAAAATGGATTCCAATTTAAATACTCATATATTTCTAAACTATAAATAGATTTATTTTATCAACTCTTGTTGAGTCTTAATTCTTTTATCTGTGATATCTAAGCTTTACTATGTTCTTAATCCTGAAAAAAAAAAGCCAGATTTCTTTGTCCAAAAAGGAGGGAACATTGTTCCACAAGAAATTTACTCATAGCTGGGCTGCGGTGGCTCACGCCTGTAATCCTAGCTACTCAGGAGGCTGAGATCTGAGGATCATGGAGTTCAAAGCCAGCCAGGGCACGAATGGCCGAGAGACTCTAATCTCCAATAAGCCACTAGAAAGCCGGAAGTGGCTCTGTGGGTCAAGCGGTAGAGCGCTAGCCTTGAAGAGCACAGGGACAGGGCCCAAGCCCAAAAGAAAAAGAAATGTACTCAATACCTTACTTATGCATCTGTAACCCCTCTGTACAGCATCTTTACTGTAAAGCAATATTAAAAAAAAAATTTGTAAAGCTTTCTATGCCACCAACTTTTCTTTGCCATCTGACCTACTTACAATATCATTTAAAATTTATTATTATTATAGCAAATGGGCTTAAAAGATCTCAAGAGATAAGGAGTCTATAGCAGGGTGAATTGTTTGCTGTGAAACCAACACGGTTGCTCAATGCTTATGTCCTTCCTGTGAGGACATGTCCTTCATGCTATTTTTCACCGTCAATGGTGGCTCCATTCCATCCCAACCTAAGCCTGAAATCAGGATTTCATTAGCCTACAAGAAATCTGCAGGGGATTGACAAGAGTAAAGTCCACTTATTTGGCTTGTAAGCAGTGGATAAGTGCAACCACGGTGACCCTCCACCCATTCTACACAAAAGGGACACAGGAAGCAATGTACTCAAAGGCCCTGAATTCTCAAAATGAAATATTAAATTGTATACACTGAAGACTAAGAGGAAAGCTCAGCAGGAACAAGGCAGAGCAGAGACTGGTTACTCAGACTTTGTCAAGGTGCAAAGTACAGTCTGTGAAAGTGAGTGTGACTTCCAAACCACTAACATGCTCAGAGACCATTTCATCTACCCCGAAACTGAGAGGAATAAGAAAAAGTATCTCCATTGCAGGGAACTGAGTGTATTCCACGTGCCATTTTCCTACCTCACTCATCAGCTGATCACCTCGGAGGATACAGATTTGAGGAGAGCATTCCTTTCATTCAGAGAGGACACTTTAATTTTTTTTTCATTATTTGATTTCTGTTATATATTGTCTTTTTTTCTCTTTTTTTCCCTTTCAGTTCTCCTAACTTGCATTGTTTTTCAAATGAAGACATTTGATGAAGTTACTTTTAAGTGCTTCTCCCTGTGATAATTCATCTAGGAATAAAAAGATATGCCATTTAAACAATTTAGCTTCATTTAGAAATCTATCATTTTTATTACTATAATTGACTATTGACAAATTATTTATGCCATTCTTAAAGTAAGCATGAGTCCTATATGTATGTCAAGAAAGTTTTTTTTATAATTTTCCTAGGTGTATGTTGTTTAATTTTTTTCCCCATTGAAAGAAACACTTAGACCAAAAGATGAAGTAGGAAAGTATTCTTATTAGAGTCACTGCCTCTTTGTGCTCCCTTGAAGTTTAACCTGACTACAGGGACCAATTATATCCAGCTCCATTTAGCTTACTCTGGCAAAATGTGTTAGCTAGTGGAATTTAAGAGAGGTACACAGCAAGATTTATTTGAAAAATAAGAAAATTACTTACCTACAATATTTTAAATCAAAATCTTTACTTGAAGCTGGAACTCTAGCTTTTTGAATACTGAGATTTCTAGTTAATTTTCTTCGCATTTTGGAGAATCTGTGGATCACTATGACAACCAGGAAGAATTCCTATCTAGTGCAACCCTTCTTTTGTCTTTAGTAATAGAGCAAAATGTAATGTCTCTCCAGTAAGATTTAAATGACTAATTCTTGAATTTTAAATTCTTAATCAGTATATCTACTTGTAAATAAAAAATTCTCTTGGGTTATACATCCAAGATAATCAGAAGTGTCTGTGATTCATTTTACTCCTGTAAACATCTGGCAATAACTATCTATCTCAGTCAATGCCATATAAAACTTGATCCAAAATAGATGGTGTCTTTTCATAATTGACATTATTTAATATATGGAATACATAGGAATAACTTTAATTACATCTATTAACTATATAATTCATGTTATGCTCCATACCAGACTATTTGAAGAACTTTACAATTTTATTACCTTGACACAGTCATTGTTTTTATTTTTAACTTCATACTAAATTTAGTATTTGCTTATGATCTCTAACTTATGACTGCTGAACTCAGTTGCACCATATTTTCTGATACCAAATTTTTAATTCTAATTTTGTTGTTGTTGTTGGTTATGGGGCTTGAACTTAGAACATGGGCATTGTCCCTGAGTTCTTTCTACCACTTGAGCCATAACACTACCTCTGTTTTTCTGCTAGTTAATTATAGATAAGATAATTATGGAATTTCATGGGCTGGCTTTGAACTCTGATCCTCAGATCTTAGTCTCCTTAGTAGCTAAAATTATAGGCATGAGCCATCAGCATATGGCATGGCCAGATTCGTAATTTTTAATCAGTGTTTCTGTCTACTTATTTTAAATAAAATTTATAGTATAGGTAGCATGAGTAAAGACAATGTTGAAGAGTACCTTTCAGGAATGTTTTTGTGGCCAAAGACAAGTCTTGCCAATGACATTGCTTAACTCATTCCACTGAGGCATCAGGGGAAGTTCTGTTACTCTTGTGCATCTTTTATCACAGATCATGATGAGCAAAGATCTCATAGAGAGAGCCTCTCCAGAGCTCCCTTATCTCTGAGATTTTTGAATCTTTAGTTCAGAGTCAGCTGTCTTTTTATGAGCAACATGGGAACTGTGGTCTCATTTTCTATTCAATGAGGTCAAAGCTATTGAGAATCCTGTCATATTGTTATGTCTGCTTAGGAAGATTTGAGTCACAGCTGCTAGAAAGTAAAAAGTGCTTGTCATTCATACAGCAAGATAGCTTGGCTATCTAGCATAGAAATCCAAAACAAACTAAGAAAGCAAAGTTATAACTATTTATTTCTATCTGCTGTTATCAAAATGTAGCAGTTATCTTTGCAGGAAAGCATCAGAATGTAATTTACACTCAAGGTGATTTCTCAAGATGGAGCTGTGTCCTTGGGGTTTCTGGATAGGCAATCTGATTCAAAATAGTGCCAAGGCAAAATTGACCACATGACACACTCAGGACTGTGTTATTAATAGTACTGAAGCTTTTATACAAGACAAATCTCAACCACCAGTATTATTTTAAGTATAAATATAGATGTTATAATTTTCTAAGGATTCAGTGTGGAAAAGAATTTACAAGATTTATCAGTCTGTATTTCTACTTAAAGTATTAAATTTTAATAACAATGTTTTTAGTGATTGTAGCTTACTGAGATCCAAAACGAAACTAAATGATGAAAACTTATTTCTCTGAAATTTACCAGTTGAAGACATTTTTAATTTCTGGATAGAGTTGAATGAATCAAGAAAGTATTCATTGTTTCTAAAAATGTAAATTTTTCTAATAACCCAATGACCTAGAATGGATTACTCATTCATTAGTATATTTGCATAACAATCAAAATCATGTCATATTAATATGTTAATGAGAAGTATATTTCCCGGATTTTAGTCAATTTTCAGACATTAGGTTAATGATGAATTGAGCTTATTAAGAACTTTACATTTCTTTACAATATCTAAATGAGGAAAATAATCATTTATAAAATTATTATGATTATAGTTGATCCTTATTTTTATTTATTAGAAAATAACAATAAGGTCATATTATTGAGATATTTTAAATAAGGTACATATGTTTTATTTTGCCATTTTATATTTTTAATGATACTAAGGGTTTTCTTGAAAGTATAACAAAAGTAATGCTTTCTTATTTTTTCATATACTCTAGTATTTTTCCCATACTATATATATTCTGTTAGCATCACATCTGGGCTACACGTATTTTCCTCTGAGAATCAATGAAATATAAACATTTCAGGTGACAATAAAGTCTGACAGGGAACAATTATCTTCCCTAAGCATATGGGATGGTAAGAAGCTATGTCAATGTTAAAAGAAAATAAAAGCTATACCACATGTTGTTTGGTTTTTCATGTGAATCTCTAGGTTGACTCATTCCTTTGAAAAGCTATCTGCACATTATGCTTTGGCTCTTGCAAAACCAGATAATAAAAATTTCACACATGGCATTGCTTATATTTACCACAGTAATGGCATAAGTGTCTGCATGCCTACTATGTGTAGAGAGCTATTAGAAACTGAAGACAAAATGCTTGGAACAAGTGTTCCTCTTTAATTAGATAATATGGAATTAGATAATATGGAATGGATGTAAAGTCATGTTTAGGATGATATTTGAACAGAAAGCTGTTTAATTGTGCTCATGAACCAGTTTAAAATTTGAAGAGTTTGAAAGAGAATGTGTAATGACAAAGTTCATTTTGTCACTTGGAAAGAAGTGCCAGTAGACTTCACGTATGACAATATGCTAGAGCAATACATATTTGTAAAAAAATGGAAAGACCTGGAAAAAATATGTTAAGTGAAGTAAGTCTAGCTCAGAGAGATAAAAGATGCATGTTTTCCCTTATATGTGGAAGCCAGATGAACTTATTTTAAGTAAGTATATTGGGTGGTAGCACATATATTCAAATGTATTAAGTGAAATATGATAGATTCAAGGGAGAACTCTAATAGTGTAATTCCTTTGAAAGACAAAGTCAAAAGTTCAGCACAATAAAATACCAGGAAGCAGGAACTTGAAAGGCATGGGAGTGGGGACAAGGAGAAAAGGGTAGAGGAATAAAAAAGGAGAAAAGGTGGAGAAGGCAGGCAATAATTCAATGCATATCCTACAAAGTTGAGAAGAGTTGGGAAGCAGTGGGTAGGGGAAGGATGGGTGAGAATTTTGAAAGGGGAGACATTGATCAAGTTATATTCATATACTGCTTTGATAAGTGGCAATTCCTTCATATAACTATGTAAGGAGGTAACAAAGAATATAATTCAAAAAATAAAATAGCATAAAGGTGAGAATAAATATGTAAGAAATTTAAAAGAAAAAACTAATGTTTTTGTATGATATGAAAAATCCTATGTGGTGAGACCATGAAATTTAAAACTATCAGGTTTTGTTTCTGAATTAATATGTTCCTTAACACAAGTTACTATTAAATAATGAAAATAAGCACTCAGAATTTGGCAAAACAACTACATTACTGGAAACCAATATTACAAAAAGGCTTACACACTTACGTACATGTGTGTGTTTGTGTGTGTGTTGTGTATAGTATAGCAACTTATATATTACTGTAGATCATTAGCGCAGTGGTAAAAACATTATGCTACACAAATCACATGGAGTAACTTATAGCCATTAGATGAATTAAATAAGGAATGACGCATAGGGCAATGGCATTATATCATTGAATGCAACAAAAACAATGGTATGTAATTGGAGTTTTATGAAGGAGAAATGAAAATAAGCATAGCCAAATAAGAGATATCTAACGTTTTAATTTACACAGCTGGATTCTTTGGAACAATGATTTATCAGCTATGAAATCAGAAACAAATTATCTGGGAAGAAGACAAAATCAGTTTTCCCTGTGTAGATGTTTAAGGAATTCATTCTTCTTTTCTTCATTCAATTTATACTGTGAGAGACAACCATCACACTTAAACGCTGGGATTAAAATTTTATGGCAGCAAATATAATCAGTTAGAAAACTTACGGACAAATAATACAAATCAAACTTAGGACAGTACATGTGCCTTGGTATAAACAATGCGTGTTCAGCTAATTAGGGGAGACTGTGACCTTCAGTTGTATCACTCCTATAAACTATCTAGCTGCTCTGCCAAAATTTATCACTGTGGAGTTCATACATGAGAGCCTCTGCATGTATTTAAGATGATATTTTTATGCTCTGCACTACAACATATACATTTATGGAAAATGACCAGATTTGTAGTATTGAAGAGGAGATTCTGCATGCCCTCAAATCTTTATTTCTTTTATGCAATATAGCACTTAACTCCATTTTGTTTGTTTACTTCTGTCAGAATTGTTCTAAGTGCAAATTGAGGCCAGGGAAACTATTAAAAATCAGAAACATTTATTATTATTGTTATTGTTGTTAAAAATAACAGAAAATTTTAACCCTTAGTAAATAAAATAATGTTAAATAAGCTACAATTACATAACTTGCAGATCAAATATTACTTACATAACAAATAATGAAAATTGTCAAAACAAAATTATATTTTTCAATAATAACTTCATTCCGAGTTCAACCAGAAGTGCAGTAAGTACAGTAAGTGGCCAGTGCACACTATTTTCTAGACATCAGTATCTTCCTGTCAGTCTGATGTCAGCAACAAGCTGCTGGTAGGCCAGACTGATTCCCTGAGATTATTAATTTCAAATTTGTCTTATTCTTAGTAGTTGTGTTTAATGCTATAAATATTCATCTGTGAATAATGATAGTTGCATTCTCCAAATTTTGCATGTTTTCTAATTTCAATAAAGGCTTTGCTAATCCACATGTTAAATATAATATCCAAATCATTTTTCACTTCTTTTCAGCTACCTTTCTGTTTGATTACTAGCCCAGTTCCATTGTCCTGTGAGATCAGCCGTGTGATTTTCTAGGGTGTGTTTATGTCCTAGAATGAGGTCTGTCTTGGTGAATTCTGCATGAAAACTTGATAGGAATATGCACATCGTTGCTGAGTAGACTACAAATTTATTATCTCTTATGCTAATGAACTCTTTATGTTATTAATATCACTATTTTCTATTTTGTCTCCTAATTACTGTTTTGGATCTTTATGACTTCCAAATTACACATGTATCTGTTACTTTTGAACTATAAATACATATCTAAATACATATATAAATATATCATTAAAATATACATGTATTTATGTAAATATAAATAGGTATCTAACTATATGTGTGTAAGCATGTATGAGTGTGTGTATATATGTTTATATCATTTTTTTCTTATTCAGGACATGTATACTTAAATTTATAAAGCTTTTGTGAAGAACCAGATTCTTTTTTTCTTCTTCTTTTCTTCCAGCGCAGGGAATAAGACTCAGGGCCTTGGACATGCCAGCACTCTGCCACTGAGCTGCATCCCGGGTCCCAAGAACTGACTGCTTTATTATTGTGTATTCATCTATTCCTTAATATTTTATTAATAATATTAATATTAATTAATAATAATATTTATTATATGAACTGTATTGTCTTAAAATATTATGGTTATAGGCTATAGGTTTTAGAATGTTCTTAATCTACAGGACTGGAACAAAACTCATTAAAAGTTTTTCTCTAGGGGAGCAGACTGATCTTTCAGGAGCCTTCCTGTGTAGGCTCTTGTCAAGTCTGTAAAGTCTCTCAGAGTTCTTACTGTGGGAAGCCAGTGGAGTTCTTAGGAATAGAATGTGTTTCTAGGCAGTCATCACAGCAGTCTGTAGCATGGTTCATCCTCACTTTCTCTCTTCTACACTGGCCCTGGCTTTGCCTCCACTCATATGTCATTACCTCATATTTTATTTGACCAGAAAGGATATAGAAATTTCTGTCTCAGTTAAGCAACAATTAGTTCTGATAGTCTGCCTTTTCTGAATTTTCGGTAACATTTGACTCTAAATACAATTCTTTTATGTGTCTCCCAAATCCCAATTACCATTCTGTTCAAAATTTTTTCATTTTGTACGAAAGGGAGTGACAACTCTCAAGGTCTACCTTCTCAAGTTGAAACTAAAAGTCTTACTAATTGCATTTTAATTTGAGACGTTTATGACAAGGTGATCATCAGCCTTATTTGAAAAAGGTGAAATAATACTTCAAGCAAAGCACAGATTATTTCCAAAGCTGTTGAGAAGGAAATACTTAAATCTAAGATGACCAAGATTTGTATAAAGTGTGTGAAAGAGTGACAGAATTAAAAGCAAAAGGTTATTCTAGGCAATGAAAAGAAATACAATTCTTTTTCTTGATAGGTACAAATTTTTACTAAAAGTTTTGTGCAAGGTCCAACACTCTAACATTTAAAAATGGCTCTGAATATTTTGTGGGATAATCGTTTTATGGAGTAAGATGAGATGAAGGGAAACTAATTGGAATCTACTGAATAACCTAATTAAGAGGCAGGTTGATCTATGGTTGTTGAAATGGAGGTAAAGAGATAGATTGGGTATTTATTTTACAGATTGAACTCTAATGACTTACTCAAGTAATTGATCAGGAAGAACAGTTAGAGGTGCAAGTTAACTTGTGATCATTATTACACAAGAGAACCTTAGAGGACTCCTCCTACATAATTAATTCATTCCCACATTAATCAAATAAATGAACAAATAAAAAGACCCAGGGAGAGAACACAAATTGTTCAAATTTACAAAGCTAGCTGGGTTACTACTGAAGGCCAGACCATCTACTTTAGAATTTAAAATCTTTAATCCTCTTACCAGTCTCACTGATTTCTGCCTATTTTTATTTGTATGCAAAAAATTACATGTCTACTTTAAGCAGAACTGCACATTCAGGTTCCTTTTCCTCTTCATTTTGGAAAACAAAAAGATCAAACAGAAAAAAAAGAAAAACCTCAAATCCAGTTCTACTTCATTGAAAAGTGAACAAGTAGTTGTGTACTAGTGGCAACTCCTCAAAATCCTACATGCTCAGGAAACTCAGATATAGAAGAACACAGTTCAAGCCCAGGCAGAAAAATCTGAGAGATTCCATCTCTAAAATAATTAGCAAAATCAGAGCACTCACGTGGTAGAGTGTCAGCCAAGCAAGGAAAGTTATTAACCATTAGCTAAATAATCAAAATGTTAAGTTATCATTTTATCATCCAACAATTTAATTCTTTTTTAAATATGGAATTGTATTACTTTTTTTTTTTCTTGGTCGGTAGTGGGGCTTGAACTCTGGCCCTGGGTACTGTCCCTACACTCTTCAGCTGAAGGCGAGGGCTCTACCGCTGGAGCCACAGCGCCACTTCCGGTTTCCTAGTTGTTTATTAGAGATAAGAGTTCAAAGCCCCGGCTGGCTTTGAACTATGATTCTTAAATCTCAGCCTCCTGAGTAGCTAGGATTACAGGCGTGGGCCATCGGTGCCCGGCCTTGTTTACTTTTTTTAAAATATCTTTTCAAAATTGTTCCAATTATTTTCCCCATTTTTGTTTATTTTGGCCTCACAATTATATTGGTTTTAAAGTATAGTGTATAGTATAATTTACCAAAATATCCCTTGAATTATTATTAGTATTAGAAACGTAAGTGTGATGTGATAAGATTAGTGTCGTCCATTGACTGCTATTCACATCACTTAAATATGTATGGTAATTGTCATTTTGACATGGAACAGAGTTAAGAATTTTGAAAGAGGAAACATTAATATTTCCATGATTGAAAGAAACAGCTTTGCACTTTATGCTAATGAAGCAACCTTAATACCTGATATGAATATCTAAATTTATCTATGAATTTAATATTTTATTATCCTATTATTACAAATAAAGTAGTTGAGCACCCACAGGTTACCAGGATGTGCCCCACTACCCAAATCTCAGACCTGGGATTTAGACAATGATAACTTTCCTTTAGAACCGTGTTCTTAATCAATTGCTCCTCTCATCCTGATACATGTATTCTATCTTTTGACTAAACTACACTGTGTGTAGCTACATCATAATTTGTTCTCCAGGAATGTATTAAAAATAATACAGGGGCTGGGACGATGGCTCAGTGGTAGAGTGCTTGCCTTGCATGCCTGAGGCCCTGGGTTCGATTCCTCAGCACCACATAAGCCAAAAGAAAAAAGCCGGAAGTGACTTTGTGGCTCAAGTGGTAGAGCGCTAGCCTTGAGCTGAAGAGCTGAGGGACAGTGCCCAGGCCCAGAGTTCAGGCCCCACGACAGGACCCAAAAAAATAAATAAATAAAAATAAAAATAATACAATTTCAATAACAACTGCTCAATGAAATCAGCACAAAGAATGAGGTCTTTTATTACTATTTATTAGCCTATTTCTTCAATTATCTGACATTCAGCTATAATTTCTGAGCACATTTCAGGCTTTTCAACAGACTAGAAGGATACTGATCATAAGATATTTTGAAGTATATCAGAAGCCCACAGAAATTTGCATAAAGCTCATCATCTGAAGATCATCAGGTAGGTAAGTAAATGGTAACAGAATACATTCAGATATACTAAGCAACATATAGAGCAAAACAGTGAACTTCATTAAGTATATGATGGGAAAGCACTAAGGAGAATTGTAGTATGATTTCCTTGCTCTGTGTTGACTAGAGTCTTAAAGCATTCTGATCCCTGAAACAGCAGCGTTTATATCAAGTAGATGTTTGCTAGAAATGTGTAATTATGGGCACCAAATATTGGGTCAGAACTTGCATTAATAATAAGAGCTCAGGGTAACTTCTATGTATGCTCAAGTTTTAGGTATAGTCACAAATATATATATATATATATATATATATATATATATATATATATATATATAAAGTTAGTGTCTATGAATTCATAGCTCCCATTTATACTGCGTTACTTAGTAAAATTTCCTTTTATGTTGATTCTTGTAATATCTTTCAAGTGATTAATAGTGCATATACTTCATAAATTATATCTGTTCCAAAGAAATAGCTGATTTTGCAAGGTTGGAGATTATTAGAATTGGGATTTTTTTTAATGAGGATCTACTCTGCTTATTTTCTTTTATTTAGAGTTCAGAATATTCTCTTAGGCAAGATGAGGGAAAAAGAAATTGAATATATGAGACAGATGTTGACTTCTAAATAAAAAGCCAATTTGATAGATTGAAAGAAAGACAACAAACTGTTGGAAATTTTCCAGCCATTTAAAACCAGAACTCAGAAAACTGAACCCAGCAAATGAGCACAATATGACAGTACACAATTAATGTAAATATGCAATTTCAGCATTCAAGAAACTTCATCCTTTACATCAGTAGAATAAAGAATGATTGTGTGTAAATATATACAATGAGCCACTTCATGAATAAGACTGGTTGTAATTGTATTAAGAACTGTCATTGACTTTACTTGTTGCAGCAGGCATTCGACATGATCACTGAATTCTTTTATAACCATTAAGCCAGAGCAATAGTTTGGAAGGTAAAAGCAATGCATCTTATACAGAATATTTCTCCTCAAATGAAATCTTAAGATATCAAATATAGTCAATTCACATCTGTGATAACTAGTCCTCAAACAGGTTTTCTTTATTTCTCCATGCATTTTTGTTGAAGACTTTTCATCTGTCTAGCTGTATATAGTTTTCAGTAAAATATGGTAGAAATTGCAAACAATAGAGAAGAAAGGGATGATGCATGGTCATGGAAATTGGGTTTGTAAGATCATCAGTTAATAGGCATGCTGTGCAGAAAAGATCATGGGTTGGCAGGTTTCCATCTGGTTTTGTGAAACCAAGAAAATGATATCCATTACTCTAATTCTCATTGCCCACCAGAAGTCAGATTCCATTTTTGCATGATAAAATTAGTGAATTACTAGCTAGGTACTGTGGCTTATACCTATAATACTAGCTACTCAGGAGACTGAGAGCTGACAATGTCAGTTTGAATCCAGCTTGGGCAGAAAAGTTAGACTTTTATCCTTAGTTGACCAGCAAAATGTCAGAAGTACAGGTATTGTTCCAGGGCTAGAGTACTATTGAAGAAAATAACCAAGTAAGAATGTAAGGTCCTAAGTTCAAGCCTCAGTACCAACCCCCCCGCAAACTCACACACACACACACACACACACACACACACACACACACACACACACACACACACACACACACACACACACACACACACACACACACAGTAAATTCAAATTCAAATATTGAATTGAAAACACATGTTTCTCAAATATGTTAGTTTACTGAATATTTTTAGGTAGATTGAAGCATTATTAGTTGAGAGGACTAGATTATTAGCTTCTTGACAATATATCTGTGTTTTGTGTCATCTTAGGAAATCAGTACTTAAGAAAGCAAAATATTGTCAGCAGAACTTGACTTTGATATTTCATTAGTTGATTTTCAGATTAAAAAGTCTTATTTAAATTATTTCATTTTCCTTGTCTTTTAGCTGGGATAATTTATTCATTATTGAAAAATAATCTAAAAATCTAAAATAATTCAAAAGTGTTAAGAGAGCCAAATAGGTCTTGTATATAATGGCTTGCCTCAGTTGGTAATGATTCATCTAATTCTTGTTTGCAAATACAAAGTTATACATAATCTGAGCTGTCCTAAAAAGTTTCTCCTTTAATTGAAATTGAACTCATCCATTTTTTCTTCTACATATTGGCGGTCATATATAATATTCTTATTCCTTTGTTATTTCATACACACTTTATTTCATTATATATTAGATATTCATATGATATATATCATATATAAAAATTAGATATACATATGTTATATATATCTTATATATGTTACCATCCACCCATGGACATATGAAGTAATTCTCACTAAAATATTTAGTCTGAGTAGGGATCAAAGAGGTATCAAGCTGTAACTGAGAATGAAGTACTGAACGGATTCTTACTATTTACTACAAGTGTCATGCTACAAGATATTGATTTCTTGTCTACAGAAACAAACTCATATTGACAGCACCTAGAAACTTATTTCATCTCCTTAAGTACTTTTCAAACAAAAATTTTCAGTTGATACACTTTAAAAGTGTGATCAATATGTGATGATTTGAAAATATACTCTTTGTCCTCGATGAATCATATATTCATCTGTACCGTAATTATTCCTAATTATTGTTAATATGTTAATTATATTGAAAAGAATCTTACAACGTCATAGATAAAATATTGTCACAAAGAAAACTTTTGAGCAGAGACAACACACCGACCCACTTTTTTATGCAGATACCTATTTTATTGTATTTCTTTTATTTATGATCTGCTGATCAAATTCCATTTGTATATATACATATGTGTCTATCTTTAGAATACTAATGCATTGCTTTAATTTTTGTATCCCTTTAGGAAAGTTACAGAATACTGTAAGATTTTGAATATATAAATATATGTTCATTATACTTCCAAAAGAGAAATCTATAGTATCTTCTTTTTTGTTTTGACATTAACGTTCCTTTATTAAACCAACATTTATTTGATATTTACTGAATGATTGACGAACAGAAAGAAGGTTAGCATACTTTTTATTTTTTCCTTTCCAGTCCTGTGGCTTGAACTCAGGGCTTGGGCATCATCCCTGAACAGCTTTTGGTCAAAGCTAGTGCTGTACCACTTGAGCCACAGCTTTAGTTTTGGCTTTTATTTTGTGTAGTTTTATTGAAGATAAGAGTCAAAGCTAGTGCTATACCACTTGAGCCACAGCTTTAGTTTTGGCTTTTATTTTGTGTAGTTTTATTGAAGATAAGATTCTCACAGGCATTTCTGCCTGAATTAGTTTTGGACATACATTTATACAAAATCCAGTAAGATAATTTAGTACAATTATTGTAAAACAGTGATTAATTTTTTTCTGAAGACCTGGAAAAAAATCAGTATCATTTTTACTCAGAAAGTTCATTAAGTCAAAAGAAGTCTGGTAATTCAAATTTCTTAGAAGACAAACAGATTATTTTGAAACTAGATATTTTTATGGAAATATGTGCATTCTAGAGGGCATTATCATAAACCACAGTTAAAAAACAATATTTAGCTATTATTCAAATTTGTAGATGGTTGCATAGTGTACTCTTGTGCTTTTTAATAGATTAGGCAAAGGCATTTATCTCAATGTTGCAATTTGAGAAATTTGAACGTATTTGGGAAAAAAACTAAGAATATTTTTGTAATTCATAAATAAATACCTTCCACTTTGTGTTTGATTGTCAGTGGGGATTTGGAGTGATCACAGCATCACAGCATGTCCTCTGGGTTTATCTAGCACTAATTACTCAAGTGACCTTCTAGCTCTCAGAGTCAAAATGTCACGTCACATGAACACTTGAGTTTTTGATATGTGAGCTGGGCTTAGAAATACTCATTGCCATAAACTGTGGAGCACAGAGTTACGTACATGTTCCTTTAATCTGGCAGACAGAGGACAGTTTTATGACATAGTTACAAAGTTAAATAATGAAAGCATTAACACAAATATTCAAGATATAAGACAAACTCTACCAAAAGACAATCATCCCACATTTCAACACATCTCATTCAAAGGGATTCCTTCTTAGAGTTTATGCACCAAGGTGTACTAATAGGAGAGGAGAAAATGGTGATTTCTTTAGTGTGGAGAATTAAATGAAAGGACTAACCAAAGAAAAGATGCACCAATTTTTGAACAAAGACAGAGACAGAGAAAGCTTCGTGGCTTTCTGGGTTCTGAAATACATTGCCATTTTTAGTGTCAATAGACAGCTGCCAGGATACATTTTGCTGAAAGAACAAAAGATTTCTTCTTCAGTTGGAGTGAGTGTGCTATGTCACTCTCACTGCCAGGTAATCACTAAATATATCTCCTTCATTACCAGTCAGAATAGCTGAAGAATTCATAGGGAATTTCATAGCAAAGCCTTTTTGGAGAACGGGAATGGGGAGGGAGGTGAGTTAGGAAATTCAGTCATCATGAATTTCTAATGAGACACGATCTCCCACTGGGATTCGATGATGTGATGCCATTAATTTTAAAGTAAGTTGTTTTAAAGCTGAAGTCTTCATTACAACCTTTGAGTTTTCAAAATTTGAACTTTATACCATTATAATACTATTCACATGAAAAGTTCCCAAGGGCACACTTTAAAAAAATTTTAGTCTTTCTCTCTCTCTTTTTAAAATTTTTATTTTATTGTAAAGATGCTGGACAGAGGGGATACAGTTACATGAGTAAGGCAATTAGTACATTTCTTGTCCAGCATTGTTACCCCTCCCTTGTTCTCTGACTATCCCTTCCCTCCACTACCTCCCTTACTCCTTCCCCCCACCCCCAAAGTTGTAAAGTTCATTTCCAATATATGGTCTTGTGGGTATCCTTGTTGCAATGGGTCATCCTGTGTTCTTGTCTCAACAGTTCGTTATTCCCCTTCCCCTCCCCAAATCAGACAAACATATGTACAAGATTCAAGGTACCAAAATCAAATACAGTAACAACAGGGGATATACCATAAGGGGGAAAACATACAACAGAAACAAAAAAAATCACAGTACATTTAAAACAACAAAAAAAAGAAAGACCTCTTATGTCCATATCTTGGGGTTCATTTAACTGAGCATCATCTTATATGGTCCTATGTACATAGCTTCTGCATGGCAAAAAATAAAGCTAGTAATATCAATAGAAAGCCATGGACTGGGAAGAGATCTTCATTAGCTATATAATAAGCAAGGGCCTCATATTTAAAATATACTCAAGGCTCAAAAAATTAAAAAACAAAATCCTCAAAAAACATCTGCCCCATTGAAAAGTGAGCTAAAGACTTAAAGAGAAACTTCTCTGAAGAAGAAATAAGAATGGACAATAGCTACATGAAGAAATGTTCAACTTCTCTAGCCATAAAAGAAATGCAAATCAAAACAACATTGAGATTCCACCTCACCCCAGTTAGAATGGCTAGAATCAAGAAATCTAATAACAACAGATGCTGTAGAGGATATGGCCAAAAGGGAACCTTAATGCATTATTGGTGGGAGTGTAAACTTGTTCAACCACTCTGAAAAGAAGTATGGAGGTTTCTCAAAAGACTAAAC
The DNA here is from genome assembly GCF_024711535.1 of Dipodomys merriami. NCBI lineage: Eukaryota > Metazoa > Chordata > Mammalia > Rodentia > Heteromyidae > Dipodomys > Dipodomys merriami. Next base: position 11,563,686 of record NW_027202382.1, on the reverse strand, counting down.
ATAGAGTTCCCCTATGACTCAGCAATCTTACTTTTGTGCTGATAGCTTTAGTGTGGCCTTGTTTATGATTAAATAATCATAATAATCATAATAATAATCATAATAATAATCACACTAAAGCTATCAGCACAACTACTTTTAATCATCACAACATTATTCATCGTAGCTAAGACATGGAACCAACCCAGATACCCCTCAGTAGATGAATGGATCAAGATAATGTGATATATATATATATATATATATATATATATATATATATATAATATTATGTATAGTGGAATTCTGTGCCTCCATCAGAAAGAATGACACCGCCCTATTTGTTTGGAAATGGAAAGACTTGGAAAAAAATCATATTAAGTGAAATAATCCAGATCCAAAGAAACATGGGTCCCATGTTTTCCTTCATTTGCAATAATTAGTATATCTCTCTCATTTTTATGACAGGACTGGAATTTAAACTCAGGGCCAAGTGATTACTTGGCATTTATTTTTGCCTATGTCCATCTCTTCCCTCTCCTTGGCCAACTTCTTCTAAATTACTCTCACAATTGCTCCCAGAATGTCGAGAGTAGATGTTTGGTGCCATAGAGAGAAGGAAAAGTAAGTTCCTAAGCCTATCATCAATAAATTAACTCTTGTAATTTTTGTAAGAGTTTTGAAAATAGTTTTAGAGCAAGATTATCATCCTATTGGGAAATCTAACAACAGGGTCCTCTGTGACCTCATTGTCACAGAGTACAGGTGTAGCAGAGTGTATCAATAACGTTAAAAGCAGAGATGAAGAGGAACACATGTTCATTTCCAAACTCTCATTAGTGCATGGCCTCAGAATTGGCATGCAAGTTCTGAATGCATTTCAGAGGTTGTAGTGAACAAAGAAACAGCAAGCTGGCGTGCTTTCCACTCCAACATACAATCTGTGAACAAATACTCCGTTAAATATATAGACGTTGTAAAATAACTGGAAATATTGTTTCTTCAGAAACTGGGAAGTTGGCTAGGCAGTTAGCTAGGCAAGGGAAGTACCGATACCTGAATTTTACAGGTTACTTCCTAGCCGGGCTCTGGTGGCATCCATGCCTTGAATCTTGGCTATGTGGCTATTCTGGAGGCTGAGATCCAGATGACTGCATTTGAGGCCAATCAGGACATAAAAGTCTAGGACACTCAAAGAAATGAAGAAAGGGAGAAAGAAAGAGAGAGAAAGAGCAAGAAAGAGGAGAGAGAGAAGGAAGGAAGGGAGGAAGGAAGGAAGGAAGAAAGGAAGGAAGGAAGGAAGGAAGGAAGGAAGGAAGGAAGGAAGGAAGGAGGGGAGGGAGGGAGGGAGGAAGGGAGGAAGGGAGGGAGGGACAAACAAAGGAAGGAAAGAGGACAAAGGAAGAAAAATAGTACTGAGGTAGGATGCTGAGTTTGTTGTCTGTGCAGATTTGTTTAATACATTTCACTAGCATTTTATTATTATCATTATCCTTAAGTGGTTGTACAAATGAGTGATCACTTGACAAGTCAGTCTATGAATACAATGCTTCATGATCAATGTCACCCTTTCATCATTCCTCCTCATCCCTCCCAACCCAACCACTCCCCTCAACTTTCTTAATTTCATAAAATGTGCATTGACTTTTATGACTGCATCCCCCGCCCTCTCTTAATTAGCTATTGGCTCAGCTTTTATAAGGAAGAAAATGAGCCTCTGGGCCATAGAGATTTATATTTTGAAAAGCATAATCTAGCATGCATGCACATATTTCTAATTTATCTATGTATAATTTAAATATGCGTATGTAAAATAATGCCTTGTAGGAGGAAGCAATTCATAATTATCTAAACTGTCTATCCCTTTTATTTTATAATAATCCTCCGTGAGCATTAAATTAGAATGGGAATGCCAGATGGAAAAGAATTGGATAGGAAATTCAAAACGTGTGTGTGTGTGTGTGTGTGTGTGTGTGTGTGTGTGTGTGTGTGTGTGTGTGTGTGTGTGTGTGTGTGTGTGGTATTTTAGACTCATGACATGTTTGCACACAGAATGTCTGCCAGATTCCTTGAATATGGCACATTGGGAAGCCAAGCAGATTCTAATTTCTTTTTTGTTTTCTGCAGTTTTCTTTCCTCTTCTTAAGCTTGGATTTCCTGATTCAACACAGAAAATTTGGCTTGCATTTTACTATTCCATAAATAGTTACCCTACTACTATCTTTGCTATTCATCCTCATATCAAATATAAAATGTTATCTACATAATGCCATAGACAATACAATATTTACTGTTTAGTTATTCTTTTCCAAACTGAGCTACAGATGGCAGTAATACTCAGAATACCAAAGGGTATTCTGTAGGCACTAGAAGTCGGATTGTATAAGACACATGATATAATAAGGCCCTCATCTTCAAATAGTTGGAGTAATATGCTAAATCCAAGAAATTCACCTACTATATAACAAGATTTGTCATAGAAGTGATAATCTAACTTAGACTCAGATATTTAAATGAGAAAGAAAATAGAAGGAATGAAAATAGAAAAAAACTATCCTCATGTTAGTAATGTTCTGGTGCATATGAATAAATACCTTTTCCAAAAGGAAAGTAAGAATTTTGCCATAGCTTATTCTGCATATCACAATTCAAGATGGATGGATGAAAAGAGCATCCATGAAGTTGCTGAAGGGAAACAGTAGAAAACAATGTCCTGGTTTAATTTTTCCCCATTAACCTAGGCAATACTTTTCTTATTCAAGAAAAGAATATCCACCAAGACAGGGAAAAATATGATAAATACTGAACTTAGTAAAATTAAGAATTATTCACTATGGGAGGAAGAATGTACAAAAGAAACAAAAAAATCACATAGCACATTAAAAATAACAACACAAAGAAAAACCTCTTGTGTCCATATCTTGGGGTTCATTTCACTTAGCATCATCTTATATGATCATATGTACATAGCTTTTGAGCTTCCTGTCATCTAATAAGATTAACACCCTTGCTCTTTTTTCTCTTGATCGTACTAAAATGTACACAACATAAAATTTCATTTTTACCTATTACTAAGTGTATGATACAATATTGTTAAATACCATTGCATTACTGTGCAACTATCATCACTATCTAACTCCACAATATTTTCATCTTCCAAAACTAAAATTATTTTTTTTGTTTGTGTACCCTGCAGTTGGTATAAACATTTATCTAATTGGGGGAGGGGAAGAGAAATAAAATGCTCAAACAAGGACACAGGATGATTCATTGCAACAATGAGACTCACAAGACACTATGTTGGAAATGAACTTTACAACTTCTGGTGGGGGGGAGGGGGGAAGTGGGGGAGAGAAGGGATAGTAGGAGAAAAACAAAGGAGGGGGTAACAATGCTTAACAAGAAATGTACTAATTACCTTACTCATGTAACTGTAACTCCTCTGTACAGCTTCTTTAAATAAAATAAAATCAAAAAAAGAATTATTCACTGAAAACACAAATAAGCAAGTAAAAACAAATGAGTATTTGTACCAAATATATTTATAAAGATAGAAGTACCTAGTGTACATGTGTGAAAAGGTCATAATGAAACCCATTTTTGAAACAAATTTCAAAATATACTAAAGAAAAAGAGGCATGAGTAGAAGGGAATGAGAAAGAATAATAATGATGATGAATATGATAGCACCCATATTTTATGATTCATATATGCTAATAAAACACCCCCAAAATACAATAACATATTTAACAAAGGATTTATTCATTAAAACATTTAAGAACTTTCTTAAAGATGAGAGAAACTTTATCTGCCAAGTCATAATATATAATTTCCTAAAATCTATTTCCTATTGAACCTGCCCTTACTAGAAGAGGAATTAATTGAGTCTACCTAAATGAAAAGAGAAGTAACATAAAGACAAAAGATAGGCAGTGGAAGAAATTAGTAAATAAGTTAATACAGGGGAAGAGAATGAAATTGTCTTTTTACTGGTTAAGGTGTTTCCCATTTTGCCTGGATTGACTTTGAACGATGATATCTAGTTCAATGTGGTAAAAATATTAGGCTTTTAATTTTGACTCACAGGAAAATAGGTATTATGCATATTTATCAATTAGGTATACTTTTATCATCTTAAATGTGTAAGCCCTTTTATTTAAAGAAGCGGCCAGAATTACATAAATGACTCACATAGTATACAGTTCAATATCCATGTTTATTATCTATGTTTGTCTCATGCCTCTATTCTTAAAATACGTAAGGTTCATATGCTCTCGTTTCGTTGCTAACTTACCTCTTTTGCTCTAGCATCTGCTACATATCCCTAGACTATTATGATATTCAATTCTTTAAATTGCAAACATTTATTTACCTGTCATCTTGGACCTCTCCACTCTGAGCCTCTTGAGGACAGGAAATGAATGTTAGTCATGTTTTTATAGCTCACACAATCTTGTATATAATAGGTCTTTGCTAAGTTTTGATTAATGAATGGTGGAATGAATACATACATGAATGGGAATCAATTTCTGTCCTCTGCCTGTGGGGATTGTGTAACATTTTTATGAATTTTAAATTGAAGTACAATTGTCTTAGGGGAATTAAGGAATTATCTTTTTGGAGTAGAGTCTACGTGGAAGCATAATAGATAGAATTTAACATTTACCAAATATGTAGTATGCCAAGAATACTAAATTGATTTGAGTCCTTAGTTCAACCAAGAATATTTTTGCTCACACTTTTAAAAAAATAATATGATTTCCATTTTAAATACATAAAACTGATCCAGGCTGCTTGTGTCAAGGCTGTGTAGATGAGATCTAGAAAAGCAAGGGCAGATGAGGTTCTGAGATGCTGCAAATATTCTGAACACTGGTATGTGGAAATGTTCATTTAGAACAAAATCAATAGGCTATAGATACTTGTAATTTATAGATTGTTGCTGTCAATTCATTTCACTAAAATTTCCCATACATCTGAATGTGTGAATGTTTGTGTGTATGTGTGTGCATTTGAGTGAGCATGTATGTGTGTGTGTGTGTGTGTGTGTGTGTGTGTGTGTGTGTGTGTGTGTGTGTGTGTGTGTGTGTGATCATGGGGACTAAACTCAATATTTCCAGCATGTCTACCATAAATCATATCGCTATTTCTATGACTTTTATGGCATACTCAGAGTATTTTACTGGCCTCAACTCCTAATCCTTCCACCTCAGACTCACACATGATGTGAATTTTACAGCTCTGTGCCACTAAGCCCAGCTCACATACCTTTATAAAATGCAACATTAACTATCAACATTTTTATAATTATGTAGGTAGAGAAATAAAACTACTGCTAATAAAAGGGAGACAAATGGTTATATTAACTTATTAAGGGTGACTATTACAGTTATTATTATAATCTTTATCATAATAATTTTCTTCTAAAATTTAATGGCTACTGATTTTAGCTTTTTAAAGAAAATGCAGTTTCATTTATCAAATACCTATTTTATATTTTCTGCTTTACATCCTGCATTCAATGTTATGAAATAAATATATTTAAACCATAAAGTAAAAGTATAATTTTATTGGTTGTTTTTTTCTTTCTTTTTCTCTTTTTATCATCAAGGTACCGTATAGAAGGGTTACAGTTATATAAGTAAGGTAATAAGTACATTTCTTGTTGAACTTGTTACCCCTATCCTTTATTTTACTCCTACTTTCTCCCCCATCCCCATTCAAGTTGTACAGATCATTTCCAACATACTGCCTTGTGAGTACCACTCTGTTGCATTGGTCCCCCCTTGTTTTTTGTCTCACTGTTCTATTGTTCTACTTCCCTTCCCTAATTTAGATAAAAGTATACAATACCATGTACAAAAATCAAATACACTGACAACAGCAGATAAACCATAGGGGAAAGAAAATAGTACAATACAAACAACAACAACAAAGAAAAATCTCTTGTGTCCATGGAGTTCATTTCACTTAGCATCATCTTATGTGGTCATATGTACGTAGTTATTGAACTACTCTGTTCATCTGATAAGATTATCATAGATGTACACTAATTATTGCAAATAAGGGAAACCATGGGACCTATGTTAATTCACTTAGTATGATTTTTTCCAAGTTTTTCCATTTCCTTACAAGTGGGGTGATGTTATTCTTTCTAATGGAGGCATAGAATTCCATTGTGTGTGTATCATATTTTTTATATATTTATTGTAAAAATATTGTACAGAGGAGTTACAGTTACATGAGTAGAGTAGTGAGTACATTTCATAGCAAGCATCGTTACCTCTTCCTTTATTTTCCCTCTACTATCACTTCCCTCCCCACTTCCCCAACTCCTCCCAACTGACCCCCATCCCAACATTGTAAAGTTTGTTTTCAACATAGTGTCCTGTACATCTCATCATCACAATAGGTCAGCCTGCATCCCCATTTAAGCATTCTACAATATCCTTTCCCCTCCCCACATTACAAAAATGTATATACAAGTTGCAGAACATGGGCATCAAATCCAGTGAAACAGACGTTATACCATGGGGGAAGAACATACAAAAGAAACAAAAGAATCACACAATGCATTGTAAGTACGTTAAAAACACTAGCAAGAAAGAAAAATAAACAAAAACACTTGTCTCCCTGTCTTGGGGTACTTTTTGCTTAATATTATCTCATGTGGTCATATGTACATAGACTTTGACCTTCTCTGCTTTTTCCTGTACATGTACTAGTCATTGTAAACAAGGGAAACCATGGGGTTTATGTTTCTTTGGGCCTGGCTTACTTCACTTAGTATAATTTTTCCAAGTCTTTCCATTTCCTAAAAATGAGGTCATGCCATTTTTTTCTGACAGAGGCATAGAATTCCATTATATATATATCACATTTTCTTGATCCATTCATCTACTGAGGGGCATCTGGGTTGGTTCCATATCTTAGCTAGGGTAAATAAGGCTGCAATAAACATGGTTGTGCTGGTAGCTTTGGTGTGACCTTGTTTGTGATCATTTGGGTAAATACCCAAAAGTGGGATTGCTGGATCATAGGGGAGCTCTATGTGGAGTCTTCTAAGGAACCTCCATACTACTGTCCAAAGTGATTGAACAAGTTTACACTCCCACCAACAATGTAGTAGGATTCCCTTCTGTCCACATCCCCTCCAGCATCTGTTGTTACTAGATTTCTCGGAATCTCAAAGTTGTCTTGATTTGCCTTTCTTTTATGGATAGAGAAATTGAGCATTTCTTCATGAGTCTATTAGCCATTCTTATTTCCTCTTCAGAGAAGTCTCTAAGTCTTTAGCTCATTTATTAATCGGGCAGTTGTTTCTTTGAGGATTTGTTGTTGTGAGATTCAGTTTTTTTAGTTCTAAGTATATTTTAAATATGAGACCCTTGTCCATGTATTACTAGTGAAGGTCTCCTTCTGTGGGTTTTCTTTTTCTTTTTTTTTGGGGGGGGGCAAGGGGTTCCGGTCATGGGGCCTGAACTCTGGGCCAGGGCACTGTCCCTCAGCTCTTCAGCTCAAGGCTAGCGCTCTACCACTTGAGCCACAGCACCACTTTCAGCTTTTTTCTTTTTGCTTATGTGGTGCTGAGGAATCGAACCCAGTGCTTCATGCATGCAAGACAAACGCTCTACCACTGAGCCACCTTCTCACACCCCTTCCATGGGTTTTCTGTTGATCTTGCTAGTTATGTCTTTTGCCTTTCAGAAGCTCTGCAGTTTCATGCAATCCCATTCGTCCAACCTTTCTTTGATTTGTTGTGCTTCTGGGTCTCTATTAAGAAAATTACAGCTTGTGCCAAGAAGTCCTAGAGTTTCTCCTATGCCTTCCTGTAATTTAAGTCTGCTTTTATTTTGAGGTGTTTGATCCATTTGGAGTTGATTCTGGTGCAGGGTGATATATAAGCATCTAGCTTTAGTTTCTACAAGTGTTTAACCAATTTTGCCAGCACCATTTATTGAAAAGGCTGTTTTTCTTCCATTCTATTTCTTTAGCTCCTTTGTCAAAGATTATGTGGTTATAGGTCTGTGGGTTCATTTCTGGGCCTTCAGTACTATTCCATTGGTCCTCAGGTCTGTTCTTGTGCCAGTGCCAAGCTGTGTTGATTACTATGGCTTTGTAGTAGAGTTTGAAATTTGGAATTGATATTCCTCCAGCACTGTTATATCTACTAAGGACTGTTTTTGCTATTCTGGGTCTTTTATTGTTCCATATGAATTTTTGGATTGCTTCTTCTATTTCCTTGAAGAATGAGGTTGGGATATTGATAGGTATCACAATGAATTTGTAGATATCCTTTGGCAGTATTGCCATTTTCACAATGTTAATCCTCTCAATCCAGGAACATGGGAGGTATTTCCACTTGCTTAGTTCTGCTTTGATTTCCTTTTTCAGGTTTTTAAAGTTTTCATCAATGTATATCACATTTTCTTAATCTATTTATCTACTGAGGGCCATCTGGGTTGATTCCATATCTTAACTATGGTGAACAATTCTGCAATAAACATAGTTGTGCTTGTAGCTTTAGTATGGCCTTATTTGTGGTCCTTTGGATAAATGCCCAAAAGTGGGATTGCTGGGTCATAGGGGAGCTCTATGTTTAGTCTTTTGAGGAACCTCCACATTGCTTTTCTGAGTGGTTGAACAAGTTTATATTCCTATCAACAATGTAGTAGCATTCCCTTTTGTCCACATCCCATCCAGCATCTGTTATTAGATTTCTTGATTCTAGCCATTCTAACTACTGTGAGGTGGAATGTCATTGTTTTGATTTGCATTTCTTTTACTGCCTGAGATGTCCATCATTTCTTCATGTGTCTATTGGCCATTCTTATTTCCTCTAGAAAGAAATCTGTCATTGGGTCTTTAGCCCACTTATTAATGGTGTGGTTGTTTCTTTGAGGATTTTTTGGGGGAATGGGCAATTTAATTTTTTGAGTTCTAAATATATTTTAGATATAAAGTCTTTGTCTGAAAGAAAAAAAAACATTTGAATACATATCTTACAGTTCATTTCCCTGACCTTTTCTGCTTGTGTTTCTAACACATTTATAAGATTATTTCTTTGTTGCTTTGTATGTCCCTCCCCCACAGTAAAACTCCTGATTTCACTGTATTTGATGTTGGTATAATTTGTGGAGGGGAAGGGGAAAAAACAAATCATTTAAATAGGGATGCATGTGGACCCTTTCCAACAATGAGTTGAACAAGTCGTTAGGTTGAAAATGAACCTTACAACTTTGGGGGGGCAGGGAGGATTGGGTGGGGGGAACAGGGGGAGGATGGAAAGGGATGGGAAGGGGAAACAAAGGAGGAGGCTACAATGCTTGATAAGAAATGTACTCATTATTTTGCCCATGTAATTGTAACCCCTCTGTACAGTATTTTCACAAAAAAAAATAAATAAAGTCTTTTTCTGCTGTATGGCTAGTGAAAATATTTCCCCAATCTTTGGGCTTTCTAATGATCATGCTATCATGCTAGCTATGCCCATGGAACATTCTTCAATATAATAAAAGTTGTGTATGACAAATCTACAGCTAGCATTATATTTAGCAAACTATTTTTTTTGTCGATTATGGGGCTTGAACTCTGGGCCTGGGCACTGTCCCTCAATTCTTCAGCTCAAGACAAGCCCTTTACCACTTGAACCACCATGCTACTTCTGGTTTTTTGGTGGTTTATTGGAGAGAAGAGTGTCAAGGCTTTTGTGCCAGATCTGGCTTTGAACCTGGATCCTCAGATTTCAGCCACCTGAGTAGCTAGGATTACAGGCGTGAACCACCGGTGCCCTGTCTTTTGTTGTTTTTATTCCTTTCTCAGACTAGAGTAAATCACTAGTAGTTTCTTTCCCAGAAATAACCTAATATCAGCTTTCATTCTGTTTGTCTTTCCTAAACTGATAAACAAATTTCTAACTCTAGATTCATGTTGTGTCATTTCATTGATAAATATATTAATGTTGCTAAATATGTTGATCAGTAAACAAGAATAATACTGTTCCCAAGGTGATCACTTGTGAAATGAATACTAATAGCAATTGTTGCCTCATCGCTAACTTATAGTTGTGTATTTTAACCTATGCAAATTGCTTTATGTAGTTTTCACTCATCTTCAAGACAATTACATAATTCCTTCTCAATTTAAAAGCAAATTGACAAAAATATAGGAATAGTTTTGCTTTGGAAATTTAATGGTATAACAATTTAGACAAAATTATATGGATAAAATTTTCTGGATAGGCAAAATATTATCTGGATAATTCTAAGTGCAGAGATTGTCCAGAAAACAACTTCAAACAAATACTCATATACACACAAACCCATGTACTCACAAATATATACTATTTCTGTCCAATGATACCATGATAGTGAAAAACATAGGTGCCTGATTAAGAAAGAAATGGAAAAGCTCTGAGAGAGACTTCAAAGATCTCTGTGTGTCTTCAGTTATTTTCCTTTAATGAGTAAGAGTGCATGTTATTTTAAAAAGTCTGCCAAGTATAATATAATATCAGCTTTATCATATATAATAAACATGTACCATAGTTTAATTCACTTATGACTTTAATTACATAAGTTATGTAATTATGTAAAGCTTTTTTGTTTATAAAGGATACATAGTCAATTTTCTACAGATGTTTAACCAATTTTGCCAGTCCCATGTATTGAAGAGGTTGTGGGTTCATTTTTGGATCTTCAGTTTTATTCCATTGGTCCTCAGGTCTATTCTTATGTCAGTACCAAGGTGTTTTGATTAACATGACTTTGTAGTAGAGTTTGAAATTTGATATTGATATTCTTCCAGTATTGTTCTTTTTTCTGCTAAGGATTATTTTTCCTATTCAGGGTCTTTTATTGTTCCATATAAATTCTTGTGTTGGTTCTTCTATTTCATTAAAGGATGATGTTGGGATATTGATGGTATCGCATTGAATTTGTAGATAGCCTTTGGCAGTATTGCCATTTTCACGATGTTAATCCTCCCAGTCAGGAGCATGGTTTGTTTGTTTTTTTCCAGTTCCTTAGTTGTGCTTTAATTTCCTTTTTCAGATTTTTAAAGTTTCACTATAGAGGTCCTTCACTTCTTAAGTTAACTCCTAGGCATTTTACTTTTCATTACAAAAGGATTTGATTTCCTGATTTCAGCCACAATCTTCTCAATATTGGCATACAGAAAAACCATTTATTTTGGGGGGTTAGTTTATACACTGCTACTTTGCCAAAGTTTCAGATCAGCTTGAGTAACTTGGGAGTGGAGTCCATGGGGTTCTTTAAATACAAGATCATGTCATCTGCAAAGAGGAGAGTTTTACTTCATCTTTCCCTATTTGGGTCCCCTTTATGTGTGCATCTTGTTGTATTGCTCTCGCTAGGCATTCTAATACTAAATCGAAGAGAAATGGAGAGAATGGAGATCCTTGTCTCATTCCTGAATTTAGAGCAAATGGCTTTAGCTTTTCACCATTAAGTACAATGCTGGCTGTGTGTTTGTCATACACAGCCTTTATTATATTGAGGAATGTTTCATGGATTCCTAGTTTTAACAGAGCTTCCATCATAAAGGAGTGTTGGATCTTGTCAACTGCTGTTTTCTGCATCTATTGAGATAATCATGTCGTTCTTATCTTTGCTCATGGTAATATGATGAATAATATTAATTGACTTGTGTATATTGAACCAGCTTTTCATCCCAGAAATGAATCCTGTTTGATCATAGTGTATGGTTTTTTGGGTGAGTTGCTAAAGTCGATTGGCCAAAATTTTGTTGAGAAGTTTTGTGTCCATGTTGCAACCCAGATGCCCCTCATCAAAGAAATGGGTCTATAGTTCTCTTTCTTTGATGAGTCCCTGCCTGGTTTTGGGATGAGTGTTATGAAACAGTTTGGTAGTGAACTTTCATTTTCAATTTCATTGAAGAATTGGAGGAGTATTGGTGTGAGATCTTTGAAGGCCTTGTAGAATTCAGCTGCACACCCATCCGTTCCTGGGCTTTTCTTTGATGGGAGGGCTCTTATTGCTGCATCTGTTTCAATGCTTGACATGGGTCTGTTAAGTTGATTTAAATCATCTTGGTTAAGTTTGGGAATGTCAATATTTGCTAGAAATTCATCCATTTCTTCCAGATTCTCAAACCTATTAGCATCAAGATTTGAGAAGTATCCTTTTATTATGTTTGTGGTTGTTTCTGTGGTGATGTTTTCATTCTCATCTGTGAGTTTGTTTATTTGGGTGTGATCTCTTTTTTCTGATAATATTTGCTAAAAATCTGTCAATTTTGCTAATTTTTTCAAAGAATCAACTGTTTTGTTGATTCTTTCTATGGATTTTTGGAATCTAATTCATTTAATTTTGATTTAATTCTAATTATTTGTTTCTGCCTACTGGATTCGAGTTTAGCTTGCTTTTTTTTTTTCAAAGACCTTTAGGTGCCTCATTAAATTGTTGGTTTCAGATCTCTCCAATTTTTTGATGTGGGAACTCAGAGCAATAGACTTGCCTCTGAGTACTGTCTCTCCCAGTACTGCTTCTACCAGAGGAGCTGGTAGTTTGTATGCTCATTTTTCTTAAACATCATGAACATTTTAATTTCCTTTCTAATTTCTTCCATGACCCACTGGTGCTTCAACAGTGTGTCAATTTTCTGTGTATTAATGTGTTGTAATATTTCTGAGACACTACGTAGCTCACTGATTCATTTACTTATTTTACTTAGCTTTTTAAAAACCAAAATTGCAAATGTAATGTACACAGGTGTTACTGTACACAGGTGTTACAGTTACATAAACTAGGTAATGAGTACATTTATTTTTGAACAGTGTCACCTCTTCCCTGGTTTTCTCCCCATGTTTTGCTCCCAGCTCCCCTCTCCCATAAGTTGTACAGTTCTTTTTCAACAGTGGGTATCACTGCTGCATTTGTTCCCCTTTTGTCTCACCATTCCTGTGCTTCCTCTTCCCTTCCCCCAAACTGATAAATTTATATACAAGATAAAAGTTACAGAAGTAAAAAATGGAGACAAGGGTTTCACATTATGAATCATATAATGTGATTTCTTTCACCAGTATATGTATCATCAGCACTTGTCTAATAAATCTAAGATAATGTATCAGTGCAAATTACCTCTTGGGGTACCTTATGTAGTTATCTGAGCACTAAATAAAATATGCCATTCATACTGGTAGACTATTAAGAAGAAGTGCTAAATATAGTCATCAAAGTCAGGTTTCTCTTCCATGTAAATATGATGTAATTCAGCATAAGTGATTCTATTCATTTGCTTTTCTGATGGTAAATAGTACAAATCTATTTAATATAAATCTATGATAAGTTGTTATTGTACAGTAAAAATTAATATAAAACTTATTCAGCTTCTAAGAACAGGACACACTGTGGCACATGTGATGTATTTTATTATTTTTAAATCTAAATTTTTCAAGTCCTCTTTTATGATTTTTAGAAATGATTTTTAATTGTTTTGCTCAAATTTCTCACCAATTATCCAAACTTGGAAGATTCTTGTAGTGAGAAATAGATACTTTTGGGTTTTTGCTGTTGTGAACTGCATGGATAAAAAGAGATTTATAGTTAGATATTTGCTTCATTTCTGTACTAATTGGAAAAAATCTCATAATCAAGAGAGACAATTACGTTATTAAAGAGTGATTTTTTTATAAAACATCATAGAGCAAAAATCATCTTACTGGCTTGTCTTTCTACATATTTAATTTATAGGAAATGTTGGTAAAAGTATTGAGGGATTATATATGTTATCTGAAAACAAAATTACAAAAAATATGCTTTCTACTCATAAAATTGCTCATGATGTGAAATTATCAAGATACCAGGTGAATAATACAGGTCCATTTGTACAGCTCCTTGGTGTCATGGAAAAAAAGTATGAAAATTAGTTCTAGGCTGAGTAAAGATGGGTCACTGGAGTGCAGTAGGCATTTTGATGCAAATGGAAAGAGAAAGACTTCCTGTAATAATGGAAAAAAGCAATGAACCTGAGCTAAGAATGACTGCGTGAGATTCTGGTACTCACAAAGTTCCTATCTCCTCTTAGACTCTGTCCAAAGTCATTAAGAAGGTAATTGCAACTGTCTGTTCAAATACTGGAAAACAGCAATTACTGATTTTTTTTTTGCTTTCCTTCCTATTCTACTCACAGTTAATCTTTCTACTATGTCAGTTCAAGATAACAGAAGAACATGCAAAAATTGAATCATTTGTGACCTCTGGGATATTCTACAATAAAATAAGTCCTGTTCTGTTTAAAGTAAATTAGGCTTTTAAGGCATGCTATTCTGTAGTTAGTTACTGCATACTATTTTTACAACTTTATTAGAAGAAGATTTCTTTTTGTATTTTGAAAGCCAAAAGAATGCAGGTCATTTTGTTCTATCTACATCATATAGTTTATTTATTATGTTTGGTGAGTATATCATACTTTGATGTCTTTTCTTTTTTTCTTAGTTGTTATTGTAAAGGTGATGTACAGAAGAATTCCAGTTACATCAGTCAGATAACGAGTACATTTATTTTTGAACAATGTCACCCCTTCACTTGATCCCTCCCACTTTTTCCCTCCCATACCCATTCACAAATTGTATAGTTCATATTCAACATAGTGACTATACACTGTTTCTGTGCCACCTCTTTCATTCCCAAAGAAAAATAAATAACAAGCAAGACAAAAGGAAAAGGAAACAAAAACAAAAAATAATACTTCTTGTTTGCATTTCTTGGAGTTCATTTTGATAAATATTACTTTATATGATAGATATTGTGACTTTGTGATCCTCTCCTAAGAATATCCTCCTTTGAGCTGGGTGTCAGTTGCTCAGACATGTAATCCTAGCTATTCAGGAGGCTGAGCTCTGAGGATGGCAGTTCAAATCCAGCCCTGGTAGGAAAGTCTGTGAGACTCTTTTGTCCAATAAACCACAAGAAAACCAGAAGTGGCACAGTGGCTCAAGTGGTAGAGCACTAACCTTGAGCTCAAGAGCTGAGGGACAGCGCCCAGACCCAGAATTCAGGCCCCATGACCGACAAAATAAAAGTCTTTCTTTGATATCACTCTGTAAATTCCTACAGACCCATGTAATTTATCCATGCTGTTGGATTAGAAGCAATTTACAAACTCAATTCAATGCATATCAAAAGCCCTACAACAACCTTTAATGAAAAGGAAAGTAATACAAAAATTCATATTGAAATAAAAGATCTCAAATAGCAAAATCAATCCTTAGCAGGAAGAACAGTGTTGGAGGAATATAAATACCAAACTTCAAACTCTATTACAAAGACATAATAATAAAACCAGCTTGGTATTGGCACAAGAATAGGCCTCAGGATCACTGGAACAGAAGACCCAGACATGAACTCACAGATGTATAGCCACATAATATTTGATAAGGGAGTCCAAAACACAGGTTAGAAGAAAGACACCTCTTCAAAAAATTGTGCTGGCAAAATTGGCTATCCACATGCACAAAACTGAGGCTAATCCATGCATATCATCCTGAAGGGCAATGAATACAAACTGGATCAAAGACTTCAAAGTAAGGCAGCATGACATTTTGGAAAGTCATCTCTGAGTTTTCACCCGGGGAGTTAAAGGCTCTTCTCTATCTTCAACAGGCTGCAGAAATATGAGGACACAGTGTCAAAGGACATCGAACTTGCATATTATCTGGCTACAAAGGGAAGCCACTGAGGAAAAAAAAATCGCAGAGAACTCTATGTTAAGAATGCTCTGTGACATGAACCAGGAGAGAGGTTGCTTCCCTATTATAACCAGTGGCTTGGAAGCCAGCTGCAGGATTTAGAGGAACAAGGGTTATATTTTACATTACATGAGATCTTGACTGTAGTCAGAGGCAGAAGCTATCCACCAATGGCTCCCTCCCCTTCTAGTGTAAACTGTTATGATCCCCTATAATCTTTCTGAGTTCAAAGGGAACAGCAGTAAAAGGCTCTGGGGATCTTAATAAAACATAACATTTGACATTGGCCCAGCCCTTGGGGTGTGCAAAGAAGACAACTCTGGTTTAAATCATGATCCTCATTTCTTCCTGACTCTTCCTGGCATATAGGGAAACTAAGAAATATGTCAACGGGCTTTGTCCACAGACCACTCTGGATGGTCATATTGCAAGCAATAAAAATTAGCTTAAAAAACCACACACACACACACACACACACACACACACACACACACACACACAGAATGAATTCCCTCTAGATTTTCTCTCCAAGGAGCAAATAGTATGAAAAGACACGGAGGGAACTTTCATAATCTGGTTAAAAATATCAACATCTGCTCACAAGATGGGTCATCTCAGTTGTGAATACATTGTTGCATTTTGATTAACTTTTGTTAGTTGTTATTGCTGCCATGATTGTTGTGTAAATACACATTTCTCTCTTTTTTTCTGTTTCTATTTATCTATTTCCAAAATTCTATTTTATTCTTTTCTGTTTTTTTCCTTTCTTTTCATTTGTATTTCTTTGTGCCAGTGTTTAGTTAATTTCATTTCATATGTCTTTTTTGTTGGTTTTGGTTTTGTTTGTCAGTAGTGGGGCTTGAACTAGGGGCTGTCCTTGAGCTCCTTTTGCTCAAGGCTAGTGCTCTATCACTTCAAGCCACAGCGCCATTTCCGGTTTTCTGGTGGTTTATTGGAGATAAGAGTTTCACCGACTTTCCTGCCCAGGCTGGCTTTGAACCGCGATCCTCAGATCTCAGCCTCCTGACTAGCTCGGCTGACAGGCATGAACCATGGGCACTCAGCTTCATTTCTTTTATTACTACTATTTTCTCTTTTTCTTCCTCTTTTCCTCCCTCCTATTATTCCTTTTTTTGCTCAAGGCTAGCGCTCTACCACTTGAGCCACAGCACTACTTCTGGCTTTTTTTTCTTTTTGCTTATGTGGTGCTGAGGAATCGAACCCAGGGCCTCATGCATGCAAGGCAAGCGCTCTGCCACTGAGCCATCTTCCCAGCCACTAAATCATTTTATTTTTAGTTGTTATTTTCAATTATTTAGTTTGTTCTATACTGCCTTCACTCCCTTCTTTCTGACATCTGTCAGTGTTAGCATTGTGGGTTTTGTGATTTTATGCTTGAATTATTTTGTTTCTTGAATATTTGAGAAAACACATTTCAAGCCAAGTCAGTGATAAGAAGCAAAGAAGGCCATCGTATATTGCTAAAAGAAATACACCATCAGCCAGATGCCGGTGACTCACACCTGTAAGCCTAGCTACTGAGGAAACTGAGATCTGAGGATGGGGGTTCAAAGCCAGCCCAGGCAGGAAAGTCCAATAAACCACTAGAAAACCAGAAGCGAGCTGTGGCTCAAATGGTAGAGTGCTTGCCTTGAGCTGAAGAGCTGAGGGATAGCGCCCAGGCCCAGAGTTTAAGCCCCACGACTAACCAAAAAAAAAAAAAAAAAAAAAAAAAGAAAGAAAGAAAAAGAAAGAAATACACCATCAAACCATTAAGAGGGATCAGTATGGTGCTGCTGTAATATCAGCTAAGAGGCAGACACTATAGGATTGTACTGTTGACCAGTTTCGACCAAAAACAAGTTAATGATTTTAAAAGTTAGTAATATGCAATCTCTCAACAATCTGAGCAGAGTGGCTATAGAGTGTTCCACAATACTAGTTGTTGCTCTTGTACAAACTATTATTTTCATTCTCAGTAATTCACAAGGCAGGACTACCACTATAGTTCTTCAGAGCTTATTAGTAGAAACAACTCCTGTCTTAGTTAACTCAAGCTGCTATAACAAAATTTCCTAGACTGGTGTCTTAAATAAAAGATAATTACATTTCTAGAAGCTACAAAGTCTAAGAATGAGGTGCGGACAGAATCAGTTCAGCATGAGAGTTTCATTTTTTTACAGGGTGGCAACTAGTAAGTAAAGCCTGAAAGTATGGAGAAAGAAAAAGAACTGAAGCCGGGCACCGGTGGCTCATGCCTGTCATCCTGGTTACTCAGGAGGCTGAGATCTGAGGATCGCGGTTCAAAGTCAGCCCGGGCAGGAAAGTCGGTGAAACTCTTATCTCCAATAAACCAGCAGAAAGCCGGAAGTGGCGCTGTGGCTCAAGTGGTAGAGCACTAGCCTTGAGCTGAAGAGCTGAGGGACAGCGTCCAGGCCCAGAGTTCAGGCCCCACGACCGACAAAAACAAAAAACGAAAAAGTACTGAAGTCTCACTTCTTTTTGTAAGAATATTAATCCACTCAATAGCTCCTCATACAAATCATCTTCCAAAAACATTAACTCCAAATGCCATTGCATTGGGGGTTCAGATTATAATTTTAGGGGAAAAATATATAATAGCTATCTTTAAATAACGACACCCCTTTTGCTAATGATAAAACTAATACTAAAGACAATTTCAAAATAGTACTAACATTCTTGGTAGGTTTTATTGGGAGCCCAGAAGACTTGCAGTAATAAATTTGCCTCTAGGTTCCGAGGGCTCTGGGACATTTGGAACATACTTCCTTGTGACTTCCAGACCTTTTAGCTAGTCCTACATTCCCTTCTAATATGAGGTAGAATGACAGATAATTGATGAATCTTAGCTTATAATAGCTCAAAGATCTTTGGCATGGAAGTGACCACCTATATATCAGTTTAACTCATAAAAATGCGTATTTATGAATGATCTGGGAAAAAATGCATAGTACCACAATGTCAGAACCAAATGATGCCCTAGGCTTTGGTTTAAATAGGACGAGAAAAATACAAATCAATCCAGCTGCCTCCTGAAAGCTCTGTTATTTTCTTCTGCTGAAACATAGACGATGACCTCATAAATAATTGTCCATGCTAATTATGTACCTTCTCCTTTGTTAGACTTAGCAGAACTTAGCCAAATTGGTTTATACTTACATTGTACCTATTTCTGTGTCAAGATGAAGCTATCTTAGGAAAAGTTTCATTAATAACTAGTTACTGTAATGCAATAGTGAATGAACTGAAGGAAATATTTTATGAATGTAGCAAAAAGCATTCTTGTCCAACAAAGAAACCTGTAATAAAGCCATTTTTATATTGTGATTTCATTACATAAAATAATGCAAATCCAAATTTACTTATAACTGCTAAATTGGAAAATAGACCTCCTCTGATGGACAGTTTATTTTCTGTGTCTTAGTCAATTAAAATCCCATACATCATAGCTACTATATTATACTATAAATTCCAAAGATAACTTTAATAGCATGGTATACACATTTTTGCACCATGATTTATTGAAATTTTATTTGAAATATTTATTCATATATTTTAGCATTTTGCTAAAACAATATTATTTTTATGCTTTATAGTGTTGATGACTCCCAAGTAGCATGAAAACAGCACAGGTGAATTACTGATTTTATACCATCATGAGGATCAATATTTCCCATACCCATGTAGGAAGATAATTACCAAATCAATTACCTAGTTTCTAAAATCAGAAACATGTCAATGAGTATCTGTCAGGTTAAGCTATGTCAGCTTTTCTATGGAAGATGTAGTGCTGATTTTGTCTTTGCCAAATTATCTTTTCATCAAATAGTTTCCAGATCTACATCTTAGTACTATTGCTATTTAAATCTGTTAAACTTTAACTTTGAAACTAAATTCCTTAAAAGAACTAGGCTATCACCTTTTTAATCCTATCTTCACTCATAAAAAGCAATGAATAAGGAAAACAAATCTAATCATTACTTTGTGTGTTAAAGAGATATTTTATAGTGTGTACTTTTAATTCATCTACTATTTTCAGTAACATTTTTTGGTTTATTGCTGATAGCCTTGGATCACTGTTAATACTTTAAATGTGTTACTCTAGTTCAGACATAGAGCAATTTCAATCCTATTACAATGCTTTGTTCCTATACTGCTCTTTATATCTTCTATCCTTTCTGCTTTTATTGCTATGAACAACATTTCTATATATATTTCTGTCCAGGATGAATTCTTATTTCCATTGATTGCCTTAAAGATCTTCTAACCTCAGAGGAAAAAAATTACTGCCCAACCAATGAACAGAAACAACAAAGACATTCCTTTATGTTTGTCCTACAATTATCTTTAAC
This sequence comes from Dipodomys merriami, assembly GCF_024711535.1. Lineage (NCBI taxonomy): Eukaryota > Metazoa > Chordata > Mammalia > Rodentia > Heteromyidae > Dipodomys > Dipodomys merriami. The sequence goes on along the minus strand of NW_027202382.1, from coordinate 11,543,604 downwards.
TTGTACCTGTATTTTATTCAGGTGATTTTTTTGAGGTTATGTAGATTCTTTTCATTTTAGACTTGAAAGAGTTCTATACATATTTCTTTTAAGACAGTTCAATCCTCCCTTTTATTGTCTTCCTGGGATTTTCTTAACCTTGTCTTCAATTCCAAACACTCATAGAGTTAGAGTTGGTAATTCATTTTGTGAAAACCTGGTAGCCTTTTCTATTCAGACTTTGAATATGTCTTTTCATTTTCTACTGGTCCCCAGAGATTCTGATGACAACTGATGATTGTCTTAGTAAACATCTCTTCTGGTGATTTATTATTTTCTCTCTTCTTACTTTCATAATTACCTTCTTCCAAGCTTCTGGGGCCATTTGTTTGTTTTCCTATTTTTTAAAAAGAGTTTTGTTAACATATATTGGTTGTACAATGGGTTGTAGTCTAACATCTCCACACAGGCATGCAATGTATCCCTAGCAAGCTAACCAACTTTATCACATACTCTCATCAGCTTCCACTTCTTAAAACAATTTCAAGAAGTTTCATTGTTTTGTTTTTATATGTGCTTATAAGAGATTTCTATCACATACCTTTAGCAATGACTTGATGTGACTCTAAATTTCGGAGAAACCTTATGAAATTAACATAGAGATGAAAATTAAATAACATACTCCTTAAAAACTAGTGTTTCAAAGGCAAAAAAAAATCAAAGAAGAAAGTTGATCAAAAGTCTCCTTAAAAAGTCAGAATAGAAACACAATACAAAAAATATTTGGAGTATACCAAAAGCAGGCACAAAAGGAAATTTGTCATAAGAAGTACCAACTTTGAAAAGGCAATGTAGTGCTCTTTTTCTATGTGTGTGTGATGGTCCTGGGGCTTGAACCTAAGATGTGGGTGTTGTCCTTGAGCTTTTTTGCTTAAAGTTAGTACCCTACCACTTGATAAATAACTCCACTTTCAGTTTTTTGGTGGTTAACTGGAGATAAGAGTCTCACAGTCTTTCCTGCCCAGTATGGTTTTGAACCGTGATCCTCAGATCTCAGCCTCCTGAATTCCTAGGATAATAGGCATGGGCTAGTAGTTCCTAGCCATTTATGTTTTCTTAGCATTATTATTTATTAGGAATTTAAAAAAATCAGGATATTTCCTGCCAGAGTGATAGACATAAACAACGAATTTGCCCTAATTAATCCATTAACGTCTGTAATAAACCTTATAGAGTACTCATCATAGTATTCATTTTTATTTTGAGATTGTCCAAATTTCTCCCCTTAACTGGTACTCAAAATTATTAAATGCTCACAGTATTTCTTCAGTCTACTTTTCAAATTTTGTTTTTCATAATTTAATGACTCATATCTCTTTAAAAAACATTTTTCATTTGTGTGTCACACCTTGTGTGTCAGTATTACTTGCATGTTTGCTGACCTAAGACTTTATTGTATGTACCCTTCTCATTCTGTCATCCACATTTAAATAGAGTTTTATTAAAGAAGAATGTCCCCAAATTCAATGGATATTCAGATATTCAATGGATATTCAGAACAATGGGCTTGTAGATAAAATGAGAATGAGGGAGTTAGTGTCAATGCTGTAATGATAAATAATGATAATTTTGGCTTATTGATGAAATGTCACCCTAACTAGGATTAGGAATACTTGAACTCAATTAGCTTGAGATCAATATGATCCATTTCTACTATACAATTGCATTCATTTATTTAAACACGTGGTGAGCTTACACAAATGTATAAAATTATATATTTTTGTGTTAGAAACTTGCAAAAATTATATAATTCACAGGTAAACACTATGGTTGCTGGAGATTAATGACTAAGTTTGTAAATATTTACTAAGTATAGAACACTGAATCATACAATTAGGTGCCATTTTCTAGATGCATCTTCAGTCTTGTCACTTTGGCAGCAAATTATTTAGAAAAATAATAGAACTTTTGAAGTACTATCATGCCTGAGTGACATAAAGTGCACTGAACTTTAATGACCATGTTATGACATGGATCAAATTTAATGAGTAAATTGCATAGCAAAAATTATCAGGAAATTTTAATGTAGCTTTATTGATAAATAGATTCAAGTGGTGATTTTTTTATCCTCCTAAGACAATTGTTTTACTTAAACTCATCAATATAAACTGTAGTAAATATAAAAATAACAACAAAAAGGGAAACACTGGAAATACTTCAGCATAGAATATGCTGAAGAAGCAAAGTATTTTAATGGAAGAAAGCCAGACATCATTCAGATCATTCAGAGATTAGGATCTGTATCACAAAATATGACTGAGTGGTAAACCTGAGTTATTAGGTATAAAGTAGTATATTTAAAGTTTTTTCTCCTTAAAATATGTTTAGACTCCTAAAATCAATACAGATGTATATTATTTTCAGATATTCCTTTATTTCCACTATCATACATGAATATATTTTCAAATATGACTATATATACATATGTATGCATGTATACTTACACCTGTATACAGGCATGTATGGTATATTAATAGATATGCATGCAATTTTAAGAATGTGTATAAATGGATTTAGATAAATTAATTCCTATGTAATTTTATGTTAAATAATCAAACTGATATTAATAACTTCAATTACAACTATCATGATAAGATTCATGCTAAATTTCCAACTTGACATTGATAGACCCTTCATGAAAGGAGAGAATGATAGATCTCATTATCTTCAATATTCATACATATTTTTAAATTTAGTCACATGCCTGAGCCATTTCTGGAACTCTTTCACTAACCTTAGTCTAGATAGTCTAATATAATGACAAATTTTTAGAGATTTTTTGTCTCCATTACAGTTAATTTAATTTTCTATAATCGCCTATGATCAGCATACTATGCAATATTGATTCAGATTTCTCACTGCTTAGAATCTATTGATTGAACTTTCCCCAATGCTTCCCTTTTCTTTCTCCCCTCCAGCTCCTGGAAAGCACCAATTTACTCTCAAATTCCATGTCTACTGTTTCATAATCCACACATGGGTAAAACTATGCCATGTTTGGCTTTCTGTGTGAAGTTTATTTTTACTTAACACAGTCTTCTCCAATTCAGTCCATTAACTCACAAACAGCAGTCTATTCTCATTTGCTATGTTTGAATATTTTTCCATTGTAGGTATGTAAATTGTGTGTGATTGTGTTTATTTATTCATTTTGTTTACCAGTTTATAATTTAATGAATACTTAAATTTATGTTTCTTAATCACTGGGAATAGTACAGCAAGGAAATTAAGAGATGGATATTTCTTCAACACATTATCTATCTTTTGATATATAGCCATTAGTGAGATTACTCTATATTATAATTCTGTTGTAAATTTTCAAGAGATACTGTATTTTCTTCCACAAAAGATTTATATTTCAACCAACAGTGTTTAAAGGTTCATTTGGGCACATTCTCAAATATATAGATGGTACGTATGTAAGAGTTAATAAGTATAAAAATAAAAATGTACAGGGTTAATAACAATAAAAATGTATAAAGAATATTGAGTTACAGTTAAAGAAAACATTAGAACAAATAAATAAGTTGGGCAACTTATTTATTTCAGAATGTTTAAAATAGCACATCCAAATAAGTGTGAATTTCAAATAAATGAATATAAGTTTCAAATAAAAGTATACTAAAAATTGTATGTTGTCTTTCAATGTGTTGTATTTGAAATGTAAATTTTATTTAACCTGTGATTTATCTGACAAACCAAAAACAAATCCAACAGATAACTCCTGTGAAATATCATGCAAGATAAACAAATCATTAGTAGATCAACCAAGAAAAAGAGAAACTCCAAAACAGGAAATTAAATCTGGCCCGGAAAAATATCGTGATGAGTCAGTAGCAGGTTTATTTTTCAGAAATCTAACTGAAAAGTTTATTTTTAAGCAGATAAAGTTCTACAAAATTGTCAGTAAAAGAAAAAACTCCTAAATAGAACAGGTCTATAAACATTCACACAGTGATACTAAAGGAGGGTATACTTAGGAGAGGATCACAAGGGCTCAATAGCTATGTGCATATGATCATATAAAATGATGCTCATCAAAATGAACTCCAAGAAATGGAAACAAGAGGTTTTCTGTTATTTTGGGTTTTTTTTGTTTTTGTTTTGTTTTTCTCTCCTAAGGCACTGTTTTTTTTAATTTCTGTAACCTTTTGTCTTGTATGTAAGTTTATCTGTTTTGGGTATGACAAGGGAAACACAGATATGATGGGAAAATGAATGAACAAATGGAGCAGTGATCCTTACTAGACACTATGCTATACAACTTGTAGGGAATGGAGGCTGGAAGGGAAAAACTGGGAGAAAATGATGGAAGAGTTGACATTGTTTTAAAAGAAATGTACTCAGTATCTGACTTATGTAACTGTAACCCCTTTATACATCACCATTACAATGAAAATAAATAAATAGTAAATACCACATTCACTAATTCCAGGCTTCAAGTTATCCTCCATATTGAAACAAGCATGTAAAATCTTCCATGATCTGCCAAGAACCTTCTTATATTTTTAGTCAAATGTTCAAATACTGCATTTTCATATAATCCCCAAGTAATGATATTTTGATAACCAGAACATTTTTTTTCTTCCTGTGCTCATTTTCTGTCTGAAATTCTTTTTTCCTCTTCAATCTGTATTAAAAGAAAATCCTTGCACTATACTAAGGACAAATTTCTAAGTAAGATAAGACTATTACTTTTGTTAAATCCCAGTCTCCCTCTTGACTCTTACTTATAGTTTCACAGTTTCTGTAAAGAGATTGTATGTAGTTCCCTTTATTTTTCCTACTTAAATTTAAAACTCATTGTCTACACAGAGAGTTGCTTTTTCCCCAAGTTATTTACATGGTTCAATATACATGAGTAATTATATGAGACAGAAATCTTCCATAACATTGTTATCTGTTACCAACTTTGTGGCTATGTTCAGTTATTAGTTAACCCAAAGTAATATTTGAGTGGCAAGAAACCATTTGTTGGTACTCGAGCACTAAAGCAAGTGGTGAGATTTATATAGTTTGCATTGATGCATAACATGTACAAAACTAACTTTAGCAAGTATGTTCATAGGGTTCTGCCCACACTGCTTCATAAACATGTTAAGAGTTAATGGTGTGTCAAACTATGTTCAGGAAAGTATTGCTAGAAAAATTCCAACTATCCTGCAAAGTGGCAATTACCTTTGTTATATGTGAAGGAGAACTTTTGTGTATTGTTGGTTTTTTAAATTTTCTCTATACTTGGCTTAAGTAGGACTCTCATTGGTATCAGAGTTAAATTGACATTTCATATTTTATGCGTTGCTGCTGCTTCTGAGTACTGTTGTGTTTTGGAATGTAAAAATAAATTAAGTAATCCTTAACTTATTAAGGATTACTTACTTCAACACAACCACTCTGGTATAACAGTGGGGCAGGTAACTTACACAGCTTCTATGTGACTATAGTAAGAAAAGTGTGTGTGTATGTAAAGCAAAGAGATGGTTCATATTCTGAATTTGACAGCAGGATACATGGAATTTAGTCATGGTACTGAGAAGGTTGGGCAGTTGAAAACCTATGAATTGTTTACTTTTAAAATGTTCAATCTAATATACTGACTTTAACTGGTCTCAGGTAACTGAAACCAATTCCATGAATTTGGGTATCTATAAAAAACAAGTGAATGCTGAGAAGGTACTACTAGAGTGGATATTTGTATATTTTTAATAAAAGCAATATCACCACTCAAGTCAAAACTCTTTCCAGTAATTTCTTTACTCACTTATAAGAAAATTCAGATTTTTAATCTAAAATATGTATCTTTCCATCTCACTCTCTCTTACTTAGCTGCCTGTTTCAGAAAATAATTGTTAAGCTAAATATCCTTGAATTGTTCAAGGTAAATATCAATAACTTGATGTGCTTCAAGATCATTGCTGTACTTTGTTAATCACTCTAAAAGTATGTCTTAAAGTCTGCCCAACTATATCCAAGGCTCACCTGAATACTGCATAGCTCAACCCCTACAAAATATAAATAATCCTCCCAAGTCTGTCACCCTGATATAATCCAATGACAAAAATCACTGATATATTTTTACTATTATTTAAGTAACCTTAATAAGTCCAGCTTTACTTTACTAAGCAGTTTCCCATTAACATTCCTGGGAAATATTAATTTTATAAGTATTTATGAGAGTACATCCATGTCTTTACCTTAACATTTTCTTCCTTAACATTTTCTTAAATGCTAGTGACTTGGAAGATATTTCCTATTAGGTATGGTGGTAAACACCTCTAATCTCAGTTCTTTCATTTGGGAGGCATGGAGATCCCAAGTTCCAGGTCATCCTGAGATGCATAGAGAAACATTATCTAAAAAAGGAAAGGTACATGGCTAAGCATACTTCTCAAAATGTATTGCTCTAGGCATGGAAAGCATAGATTTCATTAGAAATGGATAATTCTTAAAAGCATAAATATATAATAAAATGCTTATTCTTGAAGAATTGCTGTAATAACTACCTGTTAAAGAAAATTTTATTTGAAACATATATGTAGATATAGTTATTGATTTATCTTTTGTGCATCCTATAGAATATTTATCATATTATCATGTATCCATACTTAAATAACATGAAGTATATAAAAACTTGTACTTTATGTCATAAGACAGAAAATATTAGCTTCATAGTAAAGAATGATACATTGACATAAAGTTATCTTTCTTAACTTGCTACAAAAATAATCTATCTTTCAAAATAACTTTCTTATAAAACAATTTTTGTTAAATCATTCCATCTGTATTACCATAGCTCCCATATTATTGTTAGCCTTATTCTGATGTTATTTAAATGTATCATCATATTAAATATGTTACAATGCTGGTAACAAACTGATTATCTTTACAACAGTGTAATAATAATTTTCAACTTTGTATTCTTCTAAATATTGAAGAAATACATCCATTCTTTCAATAATAACACTCAGTAGGCAGTAAATTTCCAGGTGATTATATCAAACATTGCTGGAATCTTGATGTGCCATAATTTTACCTCTTAGGAAACATTAAAATTACTTTTTAATTGTGCTGCCTAGGGTATACTGTGCTTTCAGAAACAAATATTTCAGATAAGAACAAGAAAAATAATTTTCTAATTAGTCAAATGAGTAGGTACTATATTTACTAGGCAGCAAGATATAGTTTTAACAAATGCTTTAACCATATTAAATCTATTCATAATTTTCATAATTTGATGCAATAACAGTTCTACTACTGTACAAATATAGAGTATAAAAATTATGAACAAAAAGAGAGCAAATTATACTTATTCCAAAGAAAAAATACTAGTAAAATGGTATCAATCCAGTTTTAGCATCTGTTGATGTTGAATAAAAATAGAAAATACAATTGAAAAATAAAGGTCTGGGTACAATTATTGATACTTTGCAGTCTTAGCTACTAGAAGACAAAGCCTGGAGATATCTTGGTTAGAGAGTAGCCATGACAAGCTGTGTGTGTGTATATGTGTGTGTGGGGGTGTCCCAAACTACTTTGGAGGCACAGGTAGAAGGATTGCAGTCCAAGGCCAGATAGGCAACAAGAATAAGACCCTGTCCAGAAAATTGCTAAAGCAAAATGCACATTGGGTATAGTGCAAGTGGTAAAGTAATTGACCAGCAAGTATAAAGTCCTGAGCTTTAACCCAATATAAAACTCCACAATTTTTAAATCATGTTTAATTCAACACAACATTTTGGGGTCTAGTATACAAAAGTTGAATATGAATAAAATGCATAAATAGTCTGTAGTATTTTCAAAGTAGAGGGATCCTTGTTTCCTGTATGTATGTATGTTCTGTTACAATATAGTTGAGTTTGGGCAAACATGTTATCTTAGCTTTTTCAATATGTTCTAAATCCCTTTCTGTTCAGTACCTAGCTGTCCCAGTGGAAATATTACCTTTTCCAAGTTCATGAACAGTTTTAAAATTGATAAAACTCATTTCAATTTTCTCAGTGTGTATTTCATCCTCTTATCTCTCCTGCTGAATTGTCAAATTCATTTTCTTCTTTACAATTTCTCTCCCTTTACCTCATCACATTATGTTTTACTGATTTACTTTTTATCATTTCTTCATTTCTGATAAAGTATCTACTTTTAAGCCTTCCAACAAAGATAAACATATTCATATTTCTCACAAGAACCATGATGAGTTTCTCTAGAGTCATCTTCATTCCCTCCTGTTTTTGCAAAATTACATGTTTAGATGGACTTTGAGTAGCAAGCAAAATAATAGAATTTTGTGAATTAAAACTATATGGATGTAAATAAGAAACATACATAATTTTACAGATTAAATGTAACTATTGTCTTCTATTGCTGGCCTGTCTATATGCCTGTCTCTAATAAGATACGGCTAAGAAAAAAATCACTCAAGCTGGGCTCTGGTGGCTCACGCCTGTAATCCTAGCGACTCAGGAGGCTAATATCTAAGGATCACGGTTCAAAGCCAGCCTGGGCAGGAAAAGTCCATGAGACTCTTATCTCCAATAAACCACTAGAAAACCGGAAGTGGCGCTGTGGCTCGAGCGGTAGAGCACTCGTCTTGAGCTGAAGAGATGAGGGACAGCGCCTAGGCCCAGAGTTCAAGCCCCACGACCAAAAAGAGAAAAAAAAGAAAAAAGAAAAAAAATCACTTAATTTCAAACATCTGCTTCAAGATAATTAATTATTTTTCTTTCTTTCCTTGAGATGAGGGAGACATTCTTAGCCTATATAACCAAATGAAGTTCAACTATCAAATAATCATCCTATTCTATTTATATTTCTCATAATTCCAATATTATTAGATATTGGTTTCCAGTGGTGTTTGCATGCAAAAATATTATGATGGAACATTGGAACCCATGAATAGTTAGAACAAATCATTTAGTAGGGATGGGAAGTCAAAAAAGATTGTGGGGATCAGAGATGGTGATGGGGCAAACGTATACAATTCTGTGTTATATAAGGAATACATTTAATAAATGTATTAATGATAAATACATAAATGTATAAATGATAAAATACATTTGAAGGTATAAAATAGAGGATTGGAAGGTAGCTAAGAAAGAGTAATAGAGGTGACAATGTTTATCAATGTATAAAAAATTCAGTGGGGGAAACTATGGAGACTAAACAGGAAAGCCTGTGGGGGATGTCCTTTTACAGAAGGAAGGGTGTAGGGACTGTAATGGAGGGGGTAAAATTGATTGGGATAGTGTAAACATGTAATGATGTAACAATAAACTCCTCTCCTCCAGATGGCTCATATACTCCAATAGAAACAAAAAAATAGTAGTATATTTGTATGGAAATATTAAAATGAAGCCCATTTTGACTAATAATATATAGCATTGCTTTGAAATATGATTATCAATATGCTTGATACCAGAAAGAGCAGTGCCTTAGTCTTCTGAACGTCCAAAGGATGTCAAAAACTCTGCCGTGAATTACCATCTTCAGTTTCACGAAAATATTGCTATCAGAAGTTGTTTGGAATATGGAGAAATTTGCTCTCCCATATGCTTATAGGGACAGAAATCTTTGAGGCTATTTTGTGAAATTTTGGTCCCTGGATCGTTATCATATGCCATTTTACCACAAATATCCTAGAGCCTGCTCTCCACAGGGCAATGAGCATGAAGGGGAGGGACTCATGATTGTTCTCTCACTTAGGAAAGAAAAAGGATTGTACTTTTGGTGAACATCATGTCAGGTTACATGTTATTAATGTGGAAAAAGTTACTAAAAATGACAGACTTTTGCTGGGCATCAGTGGCTCACAACTGTAACTAGCTACTCAGGAGTCTGGGATCTGAGAATACAGCTAAAAGCTAGTCCAAGCAAGAAAATCCATTAGCGCTGTGGTTCAACTAAAGAAGCACAAGGATAATGCCCAGGTCCTGATTTTCAAGCCCTAGGACCAGAACCCAAAACAAAAACAAACAAAAGAACAGACAAATAAACGGATTTTTTTAACTGAAAGTTTATTTTGCAAAGATTCATTTCCTCAATCTGGATTTGTTATCCTACAATCTTTCCTAAATGAGCTTTTCTTTTCTGACAACAAAACACTAATTTTCAATACTTTTATAAAAACAGAGAGGTGTTTTCTTATATTGCTATTAACTGTAAACCTATTCAGCAGTACCTAAATACTGGGACTAAGTGCTGCAAAAGCATTACTTAGAGAAAGAAGCATGATTGTAAAATCTGCAAGTTGCATTAAAACATAGAGTTCAGAAAGAAAATTTCAGGTACTGGAATATGTATCTTTTCCTGGAATAGTCAGATATGTGGTAGCATGTATAGTTTATTGAACATGTCTTGTATTAGCATACAATGAAATATTCAATAGCAGAATTTGAAAAAACTAGAAACTATTAGAAACTTATAGAAAGCATATTGAAATCGTCATTGTTTGAGTTTTGATATTTTTATTAGCTATCTAAAACTAGAAGAACTTTTGAGTAAATACTAATGACATGATTCAGTAATTACATGTGTATTTTAATTGCACAATTTATAGGAAAGTCTTTCAAGCTCATTAAAAGTGATGGCTGTTCCACTTCAACTCTTTACTGCCACTAAAGTTAACATGAGACTGTAGGTTAACTCTGCCTAAATGCCCACTGATTAAAGGATTGTTAGTAAAATTATGATTTTTCATTATACCTTCAAATCTGTCAAGAAGGTTCTTACGTATGAACAATAACATTACAAAGTGCACACACATACAACATACACAGGCAGACATAAAAAAGCACTGTGAATATTTAATTTCATTTAAACTATTAATCTACTACCATAATAGTCACCTCATTCCTGTACCCTTAAATCAATGTATCAAGAAGATACTAACTGCAGAAATGTCCATATATATATATATATACTCTACTTGTGGCATAAAGACATACCTTAACCATATGTAAGGGAAGATAATATTATATGTATTGCAGAATCAATGCTTATTTTAAAAATTATAGCTGATAGAAGAAGAATTTAAAATCCTGTTTAATGATTCAAGATCATTTTCAGGTAATAGAAAGGAATTACATGTATGATGAACAGGTTGTTCAAAAAATACAATCCTTCACTTTCAACAACTAGTACATGTATATTTGAATAAATAATCCCTGATAAAAAGAATTATTTTTATTTTTATTTTTAGGGCATCTTGCATCTCAATTTTGTAGTTCAGTAAATTTCAATTCTACCTTACTTTATTTTTCAAACTAGCATGCTAGTTTAACTATTCTGAGGTTAGTTTCTTTCTCTGCTGACACATATTTACTACCTAAAAATAATTTTCAGATAATTATCTCTATATTGTTACAATTTCTATTTTATTAGTGTGTAGAGTGTGTTTTAAGTTACCCGCAGAGCATATTTCTTTAGATTTTTTTATTTTTATTTTTTGTGAACATACTGTACAGAGGGGTTACAATTGCATGGGCAAGATAATGAGTACATTTCTTATCAAGCATTGCAGCCTCCTCCTTTGTTTACCCTTCACCTCCCTTCCCAGCCTCCCCCCCAACCCCCCAACCCCCCAACCAATTCTCCACCCCGCTCCCAAACCAAAGTTTTAAAGTTCGTTTTTGACATGACAACTTGTACTTCTCATTGTTGCAGCAGCTCCCCCTGTATCCTTAAATGACTTGTTTTTCGCCATCTCCTCCACAAATTATACCGACATCAAATATAGTGAAAGCAGGGGTTATACTGTGGGGGAGGGACATAAAAGGCAACAAAGAAATAATCTTACAAATACGTTAGAAACAAATGCATGAAAGAAAAAAACATTAAAATACATATCTAAGGGTTCATTTTTCTAACATCACATTATCTGACCTTTTCTGCTTGACTCATATATATACTAGATATTGCAAATAAGGGAAACCATGGGACCTATGTTTTTTGGGCTTGACTTACTTCACTTAATATAATTTTTTCCAAGCTTTTCCATTTCCTAACAAATGGGCAATGTCATTCTTTCTGATGGAGGCATAGAATTCCATTGTATATATACACCACATTTTCTTGATCCATTCATCTACTGAGGGGCATCTGGGTTGGTTCCATATCTTAGCTATGGTAAATAAGGCTGCAATAAACATAGTTGTGCTGGTAGCTTTAGTGTGGTCTTGTTTGTAAACATTTGGGTAAATGCCCAAAAGTGGGATTGCTGGGTCATAGGGGAGCTCTATGTGAAGTCTTTTGAGGAACCTCCATAGTGCTTTCCAAAGTGGTTGAACAAATTTACACTCCCACCAACAATGCAGTAAGGTTCCCTTCTGTCCACATCCCCTCCAGCATCTGTTGTTAGAGTTCTTGATTTTTGCCATTCTAACTGGAGTGAGGTGATATCTCAATGTTGTTTTGATTTGCATTTCTTTTATGGCTAGAGAGGTTGAGCATTTCTTCATGTGTCTATTGGCCATCCTTCTTTCTTCTTCAGAGAAGTTTCTCTTTAAGTCTTTAGCCCACTTATTTATTGGGCAGTTGTTTCTTTGAGGATTTGTTGTTGGGGGATTTAATTTTTTGAGTTCCAAGAATATTTTAGATATGAGACCCTTGTCTGCTATATGGCTAGTGAAGAGCTTCTCCCAACCTGTGGGCTTTCTATTGATCTTGCTAGCTATGTCATTTGCCCTGCAGAAGCTCTGCAACTTCATGCAATCCCATTTGTCCAACCTTTCTTTGATTTGTTGTGTTTCTGGGTCTCTATTAAGAAAATTTCGGCCTGAGCCAAGGAGACGGAGGGTTTCTCCTGTTCCATCCTGTAATGTTTTCAGAGTGTCTGCGTTGACTCCGAGGTCTTTGATCCATTTGGAGTTGATTCTGGTGCAGGGTGATATATAAGGATCTAGCTTTAGTTTTCTACAAGTAGTTAACCAATTTTGTCAGCACCATTTACTGAAGAGGCTGTCTTTCTTCCATTCTATTATTTTTGCTCCCTTATCGAAGATTAGTTGGCTATAGGTTTTCAATTCTATTCCATTGGTCCTGAGGTCTGTTCTTATGCCAATACCAAGCTGTTTTGATTATTATGGCTTTATAGTAGAGTTTGAAATTTGGTATTGATATTCCTCCAGCAGTGTTCTTTCTGTTGAGGATCGTTTTTGCTATTCGGGATCTTTTATTGTTCCATATGAATTTTTGGATTGCCTCTTCTATTTCCTTGAAGAATGAGGTTGGAATTTTGATAGGTATCGCATTGAATTTGTAAATAGCCTTGGGAAGTATTGCCATTTTCACGATGTTAATCTTTCCAATCCAGGAGCATGGGAGGTTTTGCCATTTTCTAAGTTATGTTTTGATGTCCTTTTTCAAGGTTTTAAAGTTTTCATCATAGATGTCCTTCACTTCTTTGGTTTAGTTAATTCCTAGGTATTTTTTTTTTCCAGTCCGGTCGTGGGGCCTGAACTCTGGGCCTGAAAGCTGTCCCTCAGCTCTTCAGCTCAAGGCTAGAGCTCTACCACTTGAGCCACAGCGCCACTTCTGGCTTTTTTTCTTTTTGCTTATGTGGTGCTGAGGAATCTAACCTCATGCATGCAAGGCAAGCACTCTACCACTGAGCCAACTTCCCAGCCAGGTATTTTATTTTTTTGAGGGGCTATTACAAATGAAGTTGCTTTCCTAATTTCAGTCACACTTTTATTTAGATTTTTGTGTAACATTGTAGCAGAACCCATATTACTTCCAAGTTGATTTTGATACCTTGGCTATTGTATATACATTTATCTGAAGTAGGGAAGGTAAGGGGAACAACAAAATAGTGAGCCAAAGCACAAAGGGAGAACCAATGCAATAGTGGTACTCACAAGGCAATATGTTGAAGATGAACTGTACAACTTGGGGGGAGGAGATTCGGGGGAGGGAAAGTGGGAGAAAAATGAGGGAGGAGGGAACAAGTTTAAAGAAATGTACTCACTACCTTACATATGTAACTGTAACCCCTCTGTACATTACTTTGTCAATAAAATTAAATTAAAATAACTTGATGAGAATTACAAATAATGAAATGGAAAAAAAGAGTAGACTGCCTCCTGACCATTTTCCGAATTGAATTATCTAAAAGCAACACAAATAAACACATTTTGCAGAGAAATCAAGTTTCTTATAAGAGATATCTGGTACTGACATATTATTCAATAAAACTAAGGACCTCCTAAGGCAAACGCTGCAGAACATCCTTCCAGAGAAGTATATTAGCAGCTACTGATTGTCCTTCTCAGAGGAAACAAGTATAAAACCAAGAAGAGCAACAGCCATGAGAACATATGTATTGTTACTTTATTTTAATGTCAGGATGAAATGTAAAATGACATTTTCAAACTTGCAATTTTGCAGCCATATAATTAGGTACATACCATATTGTGTCTTAGTTCTGCTGCTTTGTTGCTAATTAGAAATATAGCCATAGTTCTTAGACTTGTTTTTTGGTATTGTGGGGGAAGGATATACTTTATACATGTATTGTCAACTTTCCTATTTAATATTAAGAATATCATTTAAAATAGGTAAATATCTTTGTATTCAATGTTTTAAAATGTTATATCTTAGAAGATAGAATGCTCTCTCAGTTGACTGAGTGATTTTATTTATATAGCTAAAAATATGGAATGTCAAGTACTTTCACTGAATCCACTAATTGAGATTAAAATACAACAAGAAATATAAAGCTGTGTTTTAAATTCAATTACAACTACAAACTGCCTTGCACAAGATTTAGGCTTAGGATAGAGGCAGATGGGGAAAAAAATTTTACTTGCTTAGCTTCTTAAGTTAACTTGTTTTAAGAAGCCACCTTACCTATTGAAGAACCTAGGGCTTGGAGTAGCTCTATGGAGGCCTGAGTAACTCCATTTCAGACTAGGAACCATTTTGTGAGGTATGAGTCATAAAAATAACCACGAGTTTGACCCAAAAACGACACAAAAAGGAAAACAATTCCCAGACAACTAAAACATAAATAATCCTTGGGAAAGCCACAGGAATTTTCTCCAGATGCATTGGTCAGACACTAGGTGGCCATGCAGGACCCGGTGACCCAGCAGTCAGACAATTCCCGTCAATAGCACGTCAATAGTAGCATCAGCCAATCATGTATGTGTAGCTTAGCTTGCTTAAAATATCAACCAATCATGTAACTACCTGTTTGGAAAGCCCCTAGACTTGATTGTTCAATACTATAAGAACTGTGCGGATTTGATGCTCGGGGCCTCTTAGTCATCAGTTACCGAGTGCGCGGAGGACCAAGCTCGAATTTGCACTAAATGACTCTTTTGTCACTTACATTGGTCTTGGTCTCTGGTGGTCTTCGGGGAGTCTCGAGTCCTAGTACAACACTATAATTACTAAACTGAATAGGTAGCCTACATATTAGGGAAGACAATTGCCTGTTGTATCTCTGAGAAGCAGAATATACAAGGAACCAACAACCCAATTAAATAATGGAAAAAAGCAGCTAAACAAACAATTCTTAGAAGAAGTAAAACTGTCCAGTAAATACATGAAGAAAATATTCCATACCGATGGCCATAAAAGAAATGCAATCAAAATGAATGTTGAGATTTAATTTCACCTCACTAAGAATGGCCATCATCAAGATGGCCAGTTGAAGAAATTTTTTAAAATATTTCAAAGAGTTGGTTATATAACTAATTACAAAAAATTCTCATGCTTTTCATCTACATAGGACAGAAAGACAGACAGATATCTGGGGATGGAGTTTCTTCTTTATAAGGCCACTAATCTGGTTCCTGAAGTTGTATGACCTAAACTGCCATTCTCTAACTCTCCATCTTCTAATACCACAACTTGGGTTTAAGATTTTCTCAAATGAGTTTCAGAGAAACAGAACTGCATTGGTCAGCATCTCTTCTTCATAGTCACATAATGCTATCTGTACATCTTCAGCCCTCATTTCTTACAACGTTAAAATCTGACACACAGCATTCAAAGTGCTGCGAAAGTGACCTCTTTAATATTTATAGTTACAAGGATTATATGTCTCTTAATGAAACTCCTTTTGTCTCAGTCAACTTCCTGCTTTTCTTTATCATATCTTCCTCAACACTTTCTTTATTGGAATGGAAATATAACTCAGTGGTAGTATGTCTAAGTGAGACCTTAGATTTGATCCCTGGTACCTTGGGAAAAACACAACTAAAACATTGTTTTTAATTGGGATGATTCAGTAATTCTAGTTTTTTTGGGTTTGGTTTTGTTTTTCTCCTCCTTTGCCTTCTCTTTCTCTTCCTTCTCTCCTTTTTCTTCCTCTTCTTTCTGTTTTTGCTTTTTCATTTATTTGCTTTATTTTGCTTTGTTTTAGTTTCTTCCTTGTTAGTATCTTTTTTTTTTTTTTTTTTTTTTGGTGGTCGTGGGGCTTGAACTCTGGCCTTGAGCGCTGAGTCTTCAGCTCAAGGCGAGTGCTCTACCGTTTGAGCCACAGCACCACTTCTGGTTTTCTAATGGTTTATTGGAGATAAGTGTCTCACGGACTTTCTGCCTGGGCTGGCTTTGAACGGTGATCCTCAGATCTCAGCCTCCTCAGTAGCTAGGATTACAGGAGTGAGCCACCGGCACCCAGCTAATAGTATCTTTTAAGGAGTTTAAATTCCAAGCAAATGTGTCTAAGGACAGTCATCAAAGCTTTTTCTCCAAGAACTATTTTATTTTACCTTTCCGTGAAAGCATTACTATCTTTTTAATGTGGTAGCTTATAGCCATCTAATTCCTTATGACTTCACATCAAATATCTGTGCTATTTGAGTATATGTTCTATATCACCAATTTGGCCAGTTTTTGCTAAGTTTAGTTGCAAATTTTACAAAAATGAAAAGGACTTTCCTGTTCCAAAGGTGCTTTAATTATTCTTTCATTTCAATTCTATTACCCTCTTTTATACCAGCTCTTTTCAAGGCAACTTGTATTCAATCCTTGAAGATGTTCTCTGAAAAATGTATGATGCTCACTTAATTCCCGGCTTTAACTCAACTTTCTAAATATTTCCTCTATCTCCTGCCATGATTCCTTTTAATCCATACCTCACAGGGAGATCTGAATAATGTTTTAAAATGCAAATGTAACTAGCCCCTAAGCTCCATAAAACCATTCATCCACTGGGTTGGAAATACAAGTCATAGAGCTTCAGTGATGTTTTTAAAGGGTTTCTCTTCTCTTCTATCTTTCTAGTTTACTTGCAATCACTATGTCCCATTATAAAAATGGGATCACAGTAAATGTTTTCAGCTCTCTAAATGCTTCCTGCTTCTCTCAAATGTGTCCCATTGGAAATCCTGCTTGGAAATCCTTCTGTCTCTTTGTTTCATAACTTCAGTGCTTTGTGTTCATTGTTTTAGCAGGTTGTTTCTATCCTCTGAGCAGGTTAGAGAATGTGGTACAATCACTGATTCATCTGTCAATTCTACAAGGTACTTTTAGGTCCAGGATGTCAGGGAATGATTTTCTTATTGGATAATTATACAATGCCCAGTAATATTACCTCAGTATGTATTTGTATAATAAGAGAAGATTTGAAGACTAAAGTAGCAGGAACCTCAACCTGATTTGTTTTTCCATTTTCCATAGTCAAACCTATTATAGAAAATCCTGTGAAATCAATCTATGTTGTTTGGGATAGCCTGGTGAGCAGCTACCATGTTTATTATGAGAATCAGAGAGGACTATATTGTTTTTCTTCATTTTTCTTGAGGAATATGGTATTCTTTTGTTTTGTTTTCAGAGCTGCACTTTTGAAGGGGTTCCTCCTTGCTAAGCAAGTATTCTACCATTTAAGTAATGCCCCCAGCAATGTTTCTAGTATATTTAAGTGAGGTTCCATGAGATCTATGGGCCTGATTTAAAAGAAAGCTTGTCCTTCTTTTTAAGCAGTATGGATGTCAGCATTTGACAGTCATTAAATTACTTTTCAATTTTTTAATTTGTGCATTGGATTTGTGCAGTCTCCACACTAGTGAAAACTCATTTTATGCATGTGTATATGTGGACCCATGTATGCATGTATAATTTGGACTTTGATACAAGATCTTTCTTGATCCTGTGATCCTCCTGCCTGTCCTTTCTGAACATTGGGTGAGACTCGATGCCCAACTTGTTCAAACTATCTCATAGACACTACATTTTATTTAGATTTACATTTTCACAGTTTGCTTAGAATTCGTAATTTTTGTTTCAAGGCATGGACTATATTTTTGTTATTAAAGTTTGAATGAATCTGACAAGTTTGAAAGGTTTTATGTAAATGTAAGGACACTGGCTTATGCCTATTACATTACCTTGTATGTATATACTTTTCAAATTTTACATTATTTATTATTTGTCTAATAATATTTAATAAAATGTATCCTAGATTTAAAATTGTTAGCACTGGTGCATTGTATATTTTGTTATTCATTTTTTAACTTTTAAAAGTATACAGTATATTTGCAAGCATTTTTCTAATCATCTATTTTAGCAGTCTAAGATCCTAACAGTACCATTAATCTCATTTCACTGTAAATTGTGCCTGAAGATGAGGGTTAGCTTTAATTATGTGTATTGCTGATTTTGTTATTGGATTTTATTCATAGAAATAGAAATAAAGTTAATATAAATGAATGCCATCTTTGTATTTCTTTGCCTATGTTATTGATAGATTTGAGTTTGAATAAATGACTTTTTAAATCTGTATAGTTTTCAAGTAATCATATACTAACCTTTATACAATAAAATCTATTTTCACTATTTATATATCTAGGGCATGTGATACCTAACTGCTAGGTGAGAATATTCGAACAGTTAGAATCATTTATGCCTCTTCAGACAGTCTTAGCAGAGATGGTGAGAGGTATTGATAATAAGCAAATAAATAGATAGTGAAGGCCTGGAACAAAGGCTCATGCCTATAATCCTAGCTACTCAGGAGGCTGAGATCTGAGGATTGTGGTTCAAAGCCAGACTGGGCAGGAAACTCCATGAGACGCTTGTCTCCAATAAACCACTAGAAAACTGGAAGTGGTACTATGGCTCAAGCATTAGAGCACCTCTTCTCTTCCATTTGAATGTTTGTTTTGTACACTGGCATGTAAAAAGCACTGCATATTCATGTTGCTGAAGTTGATTGTACAACCAATCAGGTCTATGTATGTTATAGTCTTGCTTAAGTTTTCTATATCTTTATCAATCTTTGTCTAGTTTTTTCATTAATGATAGAGGGATCAAGAACAACGGGCAAAAGATCATAATAAATATCATGAAGAAACAATTGAAACACAAATTTTGGAAACCTCTAGCAACAGGAATACTTTGTCAGTTCTGAGATTTAACAAGTAGCTTTGTATGTTAACTGTACTAAAAAAGAGGTCATGCTTCTGCATGTTAAAAACTTTTTAGTTTGAGCATCTCTAAACCAATATCTAATCATAATTGCTCTTGCATTCTTATTTCTGTGACATCACACATCTTGAAGCTTTGTCCGACATAATTTCCAAGCCAGTAGAGAAAATTGATATTCAACCATTTAATATCAGTTTCAACTCTGTTACATTATAACTCTATTTTTTTTAAGTTACTGAAGTACCATGTATTAAGATCAAGATATTTTTTACTCGGACTTGAACTCAAGGCCTTACACTCTGACTCAGCTTATTTGCTCACAGCTAGGCTTCGACTACTTGAATCACTCCAACTAACTAGGCTTTAAAATGGTTACTAAAAGAAGTGGTGCTGTGGATCAAGAGGTAGAGTGCTTTCCTTGAGCTGAAGAGCAAAGGGACAGCGCCCAGGCCCAGAGTTCAAGCCCCATGACCGACAAAAAAAAAATTAAAATAAAATGGGCTAGGATTACAGGTGTGATCTACCTGTGTTCTGCTAGAATCTTTTTTTCTTCTTAATTCACAGTTTGTATATAGTATCCTGTTCTTAGTGCATGTAGGAAACAAGCTTATATTTATTTTTTAATATAAAAGATTATCACTTCATTTCCAAGATTCTCAAGTAAAATATTGTGTAATATCTCATATCTACCTCTTTCACCATATTTTTATGATAGCTGTATGAATTTTTACATTAAATAACAAATAGTTTCATCCTAACTGAATTATTATGATGTGCTATGGTAACCAAAGTTAACTACTATAGATATTGAAGGCCAACAACAGGATCTTAGGAATTATAGGGGGCTTACCACAACAGAAACATCTTTCATTTTAAGAAACATAATAGAAATATCTTTCTCTGATGGCTCCTGAAATTATGAATTTCATATTCGTTTCATGATAGGGACTTACTCTGTTCACTCTCATATCTCTACAAGCTTTGCTGAAGCAGCAGGATTTTGGAACTGGCTGTGAAATGATATTTTTCTATTCTGAGCAGTGAGAACTGTCATCAATCTGATATCTAAAGAAGAAAAAGAAAACAACACTGTTACCATGGTGTTTCTATATCTCCCATGAATATCATCTCTGATGCTGATATGGAAAGGACTGTATACAAATTGGAGCTGACATTTGTGCATTTAAAGATTTTTTTTTAGGACTTGGATTCTAAAATTGCATTCCTCTGATGACATTTTATAAAAATCCATGCTACAAAACAAAACAAAGCAAAAATAACAATAAAAAATCCACTAGGAGAGAGTCTTAAGACCAATGTGAAAAATATAATGTATTGTCAAAATAGTTTACATTTTTTCCTCAAAGACATTTTAACTTGTCATTGGTAGCTATGACTGAATGTTACGCTACCAGAATATCTGCTTTGCAATGCACACATCATTCTCTTCATTATAAGAGAATTATATAAATGTCTGTCTTGGTATTAACTCATCACTTAACACTGGTAAATTAGATATCAGGTTTTGAAGTTATGCACAACTATGTTCTAGGTTTTACTTTGTGTCTCATTGTGACTGTAGATTGCATCAACTGCCAAAGGTGAAACTTTCTCATATTTAACAAAGATGAGTATATATTGTTCCTTACTGTTGATAGTATTGACATACACCTTAGAAAATTACTGGCAACTTTTAGTGTAGTCAATGCTATACTAAGTCAGAGAGCCACAGATGATAGGCATTTGTGGACCAGAGCAGGTGAGCATTGTGTAAACAGGCCCCAGTAACTAAACTTGAACATGGACAGTCTAAGAGGAATGAGAACTTCACAACAGAGTATATTAGACAAAAAGCAAAGTAATTTAAAACCTTTTATGGATAATAAAATCATATGTGTTAACATAATTGTCATAGACTTTCTCATCTTCTTGCTAATATAAGACAGAGACATGCAGAAATTATTCAGGAAATATTTTCTGTACACTTCTGAAGTTTGTGATGAAGTGCTTAAAGCTGTTTTAGGAAGTAGATTTATTATGCAAGTAAACAAAGAGATTGTAATGTAATCTTCTTATTATGTTGTAAAAAGTAACTGAAGTATATTTGACTTAATTCATATGTAAAAAATTATAAGAGATTGCATTTACTTTACAGTAAGAGTTTTGTGGTTGTTGCATCAAATCTTTCTATTACATATCTACTCTTACTGTCTTCTTTTTTCATAATTCTCTTCTAAAAATATCATATGAAAATAAGAGCATAATTGTAAGGCTCACATATATTGGATTGGTATATAAGGTCCTAAATCTAGAAGGGCCATGCCAATTATTATTTTTAACATACCTCTAACATCTAACAGGATAAAAGGAATGTAGGAATCCCTCCAAAGTATCATTTCTAGGAGAATGAATGGGTGAATAAATACATAGAAGAAAACAAAAATGTGTCTCATGAGCTAGTTTTAACATTCTCTAATCATGCCCAGGCTATGTAGAATCTAACTTCTGATAGATAGATGCCAAAGTGCTCTACTGATTTTTTAAAGTAGATTTTCTGTCAGTCCTGGGCCTTGAACTCTGGGCCTGAGCTCTGTCTCTGAACTCCTTTTGCTCAAGGATAGTGCTCTACCACTTGCGCTACAATACCACTTCTGGCTTTTTCTGAGATTAATTGGATATAAAAGTCTCACAGACTTCCCTTCCCAGGCTAGTTTTGAACCACAATCCTCAGAACTCAGTTTATTGAATAGCTAGGATTACATTTGTGAGCCACTAGCACCTGGCTTAAAATATTTTTTTCTAATAAATTCTTGGACATTTAAGGAGTTTATATCATTTGAGAAGAGAGCCAAGGTCCATGTGAGAGAATCTGTGAAGTCTTCTAGGTACAAACACCAGTCTTACTGCTTGACAAAAGACTAGAAATAAGGGCTGGGAATGAGGCTTTGTAGTAGAGTGTTTGCCTAGCATGCAGGAGGCCCTGGGTTCAATTCCTCAGTACCACATAAACAAACAAACAATAAAGACTAGAAATTTATTAAGAGCCAAATCTTTCTAAAACCTGATTTTACCAGTGACACACATTGGCTTCTAAAATTAAAATATATAAAATATCATTTAGATTCTGTCTAGTTCTCAGATTAAGCCATATATTATTTATAAAACACTGCTCTTTTTCATGGTGCAGAGTTGGTAATATTTTCTCTTTATGTGTGTTAAAAAATTACTGTTATTAGAGTTTTCATGGTTCCCAAGTACTTTTAGAGTCATCACATACAGCAAAATGATTTGTATATCCGGGAAGATACGGAACAGGGAATATTAGCTGTGTTGAAGACTGGTTTAATATTTTAGGCTATTTCCACATGATCCTATTTCAATGACAGAGTACATACAAAATTACTTTCTAAGTGCTCTGATCTTTACATCGGTTCCCACTTTATAATAACAACGACAGCATCTAAATCACGGACATTACACATTCTGAGAACTTTATTCCCCTAAAAGTAGTGGAAGGCTATGAATTTGAACTGCGAAATTGCAGAACACAATACAAAGTGAATATATTAGATTTGAGAAGGGAAGCATTGAAGGGCAATGGGTATACACTGACTTACATGTCAATTTCATTCCACTAAAACTAACAAAATTTTCTCAAATAATATTGAAATATGGCTTGAACTCTTTTTGTCCAAACAAAAAATGTACTTTTCAAATAAAGCTATAAACATCCTTCCAAAATGCTTATAATAAAATGAGCTTAGAGATCAGCTCAAATACAGGAAGGCATGAAAATCGTATGCAAATTAAGCATGGTCAAAAACTCTGAGTCTAGAATTGCAGAAAAATGTTGTGGCCCTCAGAGGTCCAATTCCTTACAGGCAAATGTTCTGGCCAATGGGATTCACAGGAAATCATCCAAACATTTGTGATGATCGAGTTTTGTGTTGTGCCTAGAAACACAGTCCTGGAATGTCCTGAATTTGAACAAGATTCAAAATGCCAATATATGTACAAATAGCAAAGCAGATAACCTGTTTTTTGTTGAGATGTACTTTTTGGCATTGGTTTAATAAATGTTTTAACAACCAAGCATATGGAATTTATTTTGATACATTGGCTATGTTATTTAAAGTTTTTTTTTGTCTTCTCACTCTATTCATTTTAATATACCATTTGGAATTCTTGGCTTGAATAATGCTTGAATTTTAAATTCAAGTCTGTTGCTAAGTACTTGAAAAACCTTGGCCTACTCAATTTCCTTTTTTTTTCTTCTTTTTTTCTGTTTTTATTATCTTTTAGTAATTGTACAAAGGAGTTAAATTTTTATTTTATTATTTTAATTTATTTTATTTATTTTTGGCCGGTGGTGAGGCCTGAACTGTGGGACTGGGTATTGTCCCTCAGCTCTTCAGCTCAAGGCTAGCCCTCTACCACTTGAGCCACAGCACCACTTCCAGCTTTTTCTGCTTAGGTGCTGCTGAGGAATCAAACACAGGGCCTCATGCATGCAAGGCAAGCACTCTATTGCTGAATCATCTTTCCATCCCCTGAAAGCTTAATTTTTAAGCCCTTTGTATATTCTGAATATTAGTCCTTTTCTGATACATAATTTTATTTATTTATTTTTTAATTAATTTATTTATTTTGTCAGTTGTGGGGCTTGGGCACTGCCCCTGAACTCTTTTTCTCAAGTCTAGTGCTCTTTCAACTACACTCCGACTTCTGGTTTTCTGGTAATTAAATGAAGATACAAGTCTTACAGACTTTCCTTCTTTGGCTGGCTTTGGACCATGATCCTCAGATCTCAGCTTCCCGAGTAGCTAGGATTACATGTGTGAGTTACCCATGTCCAGTCTTTCTCATATGTAGCTGTAGGTTTGTATTTAACTTATTGGCTATGTCCTTTCTTGTGTTTCTCAGCTATAAAAGGACTAGATATACATTAAAATAGTTAGTATACTAGCTGCCATACAATTAGCATTAAATTCATTTTAATCTTTAATTACATATTAATTATGATATATCATGCTAATTCACTTTCTTATGTATTTCCTGGATCACAAATTATAGAGATAGATAGATTGGCCAGCATTATTTTACTGAACAGTACACTTGGATGTGGAATACATTTAAAATTAGTTGATGAATGTGCCATTTTATTTCCCCAAAGGTACCTCTTTTATTTACCAAAATATATTGCTACGCACAAGTCTTTTCTACCTGGGACTAGCTTTTGCAGCTGTGTTTATTTATTATAATATTCTATGTGATATTAAAATTACTCCAGATATATAATATACCATATTTTCCCCCAACTCTGGTGATTTCTATTTTTCATTCCAATGAAGTTAGTGGATAAAATATCAAGATGTAGGTAGGCACTGGTGGCTCATCCTTGTATTCCTAGCTACTGTGGAGTCTAAGATCTGAGGACTGTGGTTTGAAGCTAGCCCAGACTCTTAATTGGAGATTCTTTTTTTTTAAATTTAATTTTATTTTATTTGTGAACATACTGTTCAGAGGAGTTACAATTACATGGGCAGGATAATGCGTACATTTCTTACCAAGCATTGCAGCCTCCTCCTTTGTTTACCCTTCACATCCCTTCCCAGCCTTCCCCCTCCCCCCCAATCCCAATCCTTCTCCTTCCCCCCCTTTCCTCCCCCCCACCTACGGTGTAAAGCTCGTTTTGGACATGACAACTTGTACTTCTCATTGTTGCAACAGGTCCACCTGTATCCTTAAACAACTGGTTTTTCCCCATCTCCTCCACAAGTTATACTGACATCAAATATAGTGAAAGCAGGGGTTATACTGTGGGGGAGGGACACACAAAGCAACAAAGAGATAATCTTATAAATGCGTTCGATCTCCAATTAACCACTAAAACATCAGATGTGGTGCTGTGGCTCAAAGTGATAGAGTACTAGCCTTGTGTAAAAGCTCGGGGACAGTGCCAAGGCCCTAAGTTCAAGCCCTGCAACAAAGAAAGAAAGAAAGAAAGAAAGAAAGAAAGAAAGAAAGAAAGAAAGAAAGAAAGAAAGAAAGAAAGAAAGAAAGAAAGAAAGAAAGAAAGAAAGAAAGAAAGAAAGGAAGGAAAGAAAGAGAGAGAGAGAAAGAAAGAAAGATCGAAAGAAAGAAAGAAAGAAAGAAAGAAAGAAAGAAAGAAAGAAAGGAAAGAAAGAAAGAGAGAGAGAGAGAGAGAAAGAAAGAAAGATCGAAAGAAAGAAAGAAAGAAAGAAAGAAAGAAAGAAAGAGAGAAGGAAAGAGAGAAGGAAAGAAAGAAAGAGAGAAGAGAGAGAGGGAGGGAGAAAGAGAGAGAGGGAGGGAGGGAGGGAAGGAAAGAAAGAAGGAAAGGAAGAAGGAAGGAAGGAAGGAAGGAAGGAAGGAAGGAAGGAAGGAAGGAAGGAAGGAAGGAAGGAAAGAAAGAAAGTTAAGATACTTAAGAGCAGGGCTGGGAAGGTGGCTCAGTGGTAGAGCACTTGCCTTGCATGCATGAGGCCCTGGGGTCAATTCCTCAGCACCACACAAGAAGGGGAAAAAAAAGCCGGAAGTGGTGCTATGGCTCAAGGGGTAGTGCGCTAGCTTTGAGCTGAAGAGTTGAGGGACAGCGCCCAGGCCCAGAGTTCAGGCCCCACAACCGGATCTCTCCTCCCCGCCCCAAAAAAGAGACTTAAGAGCAGGAGTTTTTTTGTCCTACGTGTAGTATAAAAACAATTTATTAAATAAAACATGAAAGTTGGACTACAGGAGAAATAGAAATAAGAGCAAGTAACCAACAAGTAACAAACCTCATTGCTATTTCTTGACATCTGGGAAGCACACATTTTCTTGTAGTTTTTAAAGCATAAGTGGACAGAGAGGAAGGCTGGCTCAGAGTTTAATCCAATGACCAGCTTTTTCTCTCAGGATCATTTCTGACTTGAATGCTGAAACAGTTGGAAAATATATTACAGATGATAAAAAATACATTAGGGCTATTGATGTAGCTTACAGAGAATTATGATGGATCTTCTGTACGTTGTACATTGAACACATTTTCTTTAAAAAAAAATACTATGTTTTGAAACTTGTAGTTAAGAAACTTGATTAGTTTTCCTAGAAAATAAACTTAGTTTCACAACAGATTCTTATAAAACAACAGTTTATGTAAATACAAACAAAAGACTGTGACATTCATATTAAGTGATATTATTTATTCAAAATAAGATGGAAAATGTTCAGTTCAGGAAATATTTTATTAAATAAGGTGTTTTGGAACCATCATGACTGTTGTGGAGAAGACAGTTGAAAAAAATTAGCTGTTTTCAGGCTTCAATACATCCTGCTTGGTTCATGTAAAATTAACCACACTTTCTTGGGAAGTGAACTTCCAGTTACTAATTATGATAAATATCCTCCTGCTCAGATTGGAAATATTATGGAAGTATCTGTTCAATATGTATAACATATGTGAATTTTTAATGCCAATTCTCAGACTAGATAACTACAAAGTTTAGACTTTATAACAACAAAGTTCTCACTTTGGGTCCTCCTTATAATGCCTGAAGCAGATACAGGCTTTATGTATAGCCTCCATTGCCTGATCCTTATTGTTTCCTTAAAATGTGTCTAAGATAACCTAATACACCTAAAATATATTTAAGTGAATTTAATTAAAATGTTAGCCTTTATTCATTATAAGAGCACACGCCAAGTAAATAGAGAAAAAAAGAATAAAAGAAAAAAAAAGAACTCTGCTCTCTTTATAGTTAATATTTTACTGACAGCTGAATCAAGCAGTCTAATTAAGACTTTTGATATGAAAGAAATGGCTTTCAACAAGTCTGCCAGTGGGCATATAAGATCTCTGTGCCATTTCTTCAGTGACATTCACTACTTGAAATAGCGTGGTTAGTCAAAGCAGTTATGCCTGCAAGTTGGCAATATTCAAATAACATTACCATGTCAACCTTTGAAGCAAATGTAGATGACTAGCTTTGCAAGTTTCACCATTAAAAAAATTAAAATAACAAACGAATAAAATCACTATTACCAAATTACGAAAACCAAATTAATCAACATAACCATCATTTCCTAGTGAACATTAGGTCCATGAATTTACTCTAATTGTTATTACTTTGACCTGTATTCTTCCATGCATTACTCACGCAATTTGCTATAAAATTTGCTAATTCTACACTTACTAAAATAGTTCTACTTTTTCACATTTTAAATATGGAGCTAAATGGAATTACAAGGAACCAAAATTAAAAAAAATAGGAAGATAAACACAGTCTTTGCAGGTGACAGTCTTTTTAATTTCCTTACCTTCTATTTTAGAACATTGTTGTGAAAGATTAAAAAGGGTCTCAGAATAGGCAAAGATGGCTAAGTCGTCTATCTTTCATGGAGTTTGTACTCTTTATTTCATTGATTTTATACATTGTGTGTTCACATATTAATAATAAAGGCCAGATATCAATGCCCAGTCATGATTG
Organism: Dipodomys merriami; assembly: GCF_024711535.1. NCBI lineage: Eukaryota > Metazoa > Chordata > Mammalia > Rodentia > Heteromyidae > Dipodomys > Dipodomys merriami. Next base: position 11,515,714 of record NW_027202382.1, on the reverse strand, counting down.
AGATCCTTGCTTTGCATGGACAAACAGTAACTAATCTTATCTACAGCCAAACTCCCTTTGGCAGGTTAGAATTTAAACTGGAAATTCCATACTTGAAACCCATAGCAAATTATCTCCCTGGTTCATTATCGTAAATGAATCTAGCTTTGGGTCCCTAGATCTTAGAGTTTCCTGTAATGCAAAACCCGTGTCTTATTGCTGCATTTAGTTAACATCTTCATCATTTCTCTAACAATGTCCTAAAAATCAAACAGTTTTTGATGCAGAAACTCCTCTAAGTATTTTTTGTCAATTAATATGTAGATTAGCATGAATTTTCCTTTTACTGCTTTCTTATAATCCAGAGGCTGACACTTCAATATTTTGACTTATTAGACTGGCAGCTGCCAAATCAAAGATAATTTTAGGTTACATATTTAGAAAGCAATTATACACAAGGACTTAAGGTACACTTCCGTAACCATCATTTTCTCCATTTCTATTTATAAATAAACATTCTCCATATGACTTTAAGAAAACTCTGAACTTTAGCATTTATTAGTAAGAAAGGCTAGCAAGACTGAAGCTTTCTGCTTCCACCAAAAGAAATATGTTCATAACTAACATTCTGGCCTGCAATCAAAGGAAACTCTCTTTCTTTCCACTAAATGTATTCATATTTGGGCTGTATATTGTTTGAGATACTTCCATTAAATGATCTACTTTTAGCTTAACTACTACAATTTCATGAAATTTTTAATATGAAATATGAAATAAGTTTTTTAAATATGAAATAAGTTTTTTAATATGAAATAAGTTTTTCTAAATCATCATCTGTCAAAAGGGAAATAAAAACATCCAACATGTTAGTAAAATTGTAGAAAATATAAAGTATCACAGGTTATCTTCTACAATTTTAAGAAAATAAAGAACCCTGAGATATCTGTTATAAACTGATAATATTTTGAACATGTACCTTACTGTTTAGCATGTTAAGTAGTTAAGATTTCTGGCAGTTTAGTTACTGAAGAAGCACTTAACTCCATTGAATTTTTTTGTTTCATTTTTGTAAAGTTAATAGAATTTGTTTTTGAGGTTAGTGTTAGGTTTACAATATTAAGTGAAAAATAGAGATATGATACTCTGTGTACCCCACTCTTACTTGAACCTCTGCTACTTTCTGTCTCTGTCTCTGTCTCTGTCTCACAAACAGAGAGAAAGAGGAAATTGGCAAAGAACAAATTATTTTGATTTCTAACATATTTTATTATCTTTATGTAGTTGTTCAAAGAAGTTGCTATTCAACAAAGCATTGTATGAATACAATTCTTCCTGATCAAGTTTTAATGAAATTTAGATACATAGGGTTGAATAATGATCAAACCAAACAAAATGGGGACAATAATGGGCATTCCTACAAATAGGAATGCACAAAAATGTGGCCCAGTCCCCTATTCATTCAGAGTCATAACCCATTTCTAGAATGGAAGATCTAAAAAACATTTTCATACATCTAATCCCATATACACTAATAAAAAGAATTGTATATAACAATTAGATAGCACACACAAATATAGTTACATTGTAGTGTTGATTTGATGATTCTTACTAGTGACTTCCACTTCAGAAATATTTAAATAATTACTCTAGACTATTATTATAATGGGTGTATATTGTTTCCAGTTAGAACCTAGCACTTGGTAGAGATGAAGGCTGATTTTGGGTAGTTGAGGCATAACTGGAAAAGAGCATGCCTATCTGATTGCAGTACTGCTGAGAAAGGAAGTGGGAACAGGAAGGTTATGCAGGGAAATGTCTAAACTTTAGAAATTGCACATGGACAAGGAGAACACATTGTATTTCCTCTTAGAATGATCTATTCTTTGGCCTGAAGAAGAGGGTAGTGTCTAAAGAATAATAATTTCTTATCAGTTGATTTTTATGCTCCCCAATATCTTAATATTGATATAATCTGAGATCTTATTTTATTTGTAAATATTAGCAATGCCCATTAGAAGTTGTGAACTCAGATTGCACCATATATTGTACAGATTGTCATTCCTAAATTCATTATGTATTGACTTTTGTCTTCTTCAAAAATCCCATCTTCAGAGTTTATACAGGCTAATTGGTTTCAAATAATCAGCTGACATTCATGGGCATAGTAATTGGGTAGTAATTGGGTATTTTTGTTGCAATACATATCCCAAAGAGGATTACAATAAACATATATATTTTTTCTTTTTTAAATTTTCTATCTAATCTGGAATTGAACTTAAAACTGTAAGGGCTTAAGGGATTGGATGGAAGATATTGGTAGCAATTTAACATTGCAAGTATTCTCTATTCCATTTCCTTTATATATATATATATATATATATATATATATATATATATATATATATTGATGTTTGTATTTAAGAAAAAAATAATTTCACTTATTCTGCCTCCCCAGCCTACCCAATTATATCTTATTTGTAAGTTTACTAGTCAAACATATGCAATTTTTTGAAATATTTTACCTAGCAAATATACTCAGTACTTCACATGGTTTCTTCTTTTTTTGTTTTTGTTTTAACATGAATGGTGTTCTACTACTTGAGTCATGCCTCAAATCTAAGTTTTTGTATAAAAATGGAAGAACTCTCTTGAATTTATCTTCCTTGTCTGGTTCAAATCTCAGATCTTCAGATCCCAGACCTGTTGAGCAGTTAGGATTATAAGCATGAGTCACAGGCATCTGGATATATTACATTAAATTACAAAACGTGAGCTGTTGAACAAGCTCTGGACTAGCAATCACTCTCCATGAACTTAATCTTCCTGTGTTGGCGAAGTTCCTATATGAAAAATGAAGAGAAAACTGTTAAGTCAGGTTTCAAGCCAATAGTTTAATAGCATATTTTCCCTATTGCTTAGCAATACATTCAGTCAGTGTCACACTAATTAGAAAAGAAACTTGGAGGAGAATAGATAAGACATTACATGACTTTATGCATCGGGGTCCTACATCTATTACATTGTGTTTGACTGTAAACCTCTGTGAATAGATAGTCTCACATTTTTTTTTGAAAAAAGGAGAACAGCAATAAAAACAGCAATAACATTTATCTGTTCTTTTTTGTTGAGATGTAAGAAGAAAACTATAAACCTCTAAATGTGGAACAAAAGATGATTATTGATTTGGCAATCTAGTGATTTGTTTGCAAGTTAGTGTGGTTGGCAGAGATATTTGTAGTGTTATACAGATGTGAGGGTATATAATGCCACCTGTTTCTGATTCTAATCATTACAAGGTGCCTATTACAAACTTACTGACCTATGAAAACTGGGAAGCCACATTTTAAAAACAACAACGACAACATAACAACAACAACAAAAACACTTGCTGGCAGTGATTTATCTCTTGCTTTTCTTTTGGACAGAGTCTGTTCTAGGCAAGCAGGGTGGACTTCTGTGAGTCCTGGGAGCACTCTTCTAACTAATGAAGAGCAAAGTCTTTCTGGTAGACAGATGATATTTGCAGGTGGCCTGCTAATGTCAATCATCTTCTGGTGTTACTTCCTTCAAGATTTTTGTACAAAAATATTCTATTTTAACTCATATGCCAATAAAAAATTTTCATAGTTTAAGGGAAAGCTCAATGGAATTTGTTTTACACAATCATGTAAAAGAAGCTGTTGACATTTAAATGTCCATTTTCACAGACCTGTAAAGAAGAATCATTTGTGTTTGTGTATGTGTGTGTATGTACGTGTGTATGTGTAAATTACAATTATCCATTCTGTTGACATTCTTTCCTAAGATTACATTATACATGACTATCATTTGCTTATTCAAGTTTCTATTATACTTCAAAAGCAAAATGAGGACAAATATTTGTACCTTTCTCAAGAACCCTCAGGACTCTTCAGATATGTTCATCTGCATCTATCTACATGTGGGAGACATGTAGATCTGGGCTTTAAATAAATAGAAAAGAAGAAAAATACTTAATCCTTTCTGAATATCAGATGTTTGCTTGGAGGACTTTAAGTAATACTAAGAGATTCCATTTGTAATAATTCTAATTTGTTGAACTGTTTGAAAACCAGATTTCTTTTTGGTTCTTCCCTGTTTTAAAGGGAGAGTAAATAGTAGATAAAATCTGACAGTCTTAATTTATCCTGAAATCATGTCATTCTTGGCTGCACACGTCTTAGCTGCTGTGAAGTACAATAGTTGTTTTCTGTCAAGCTGAATATGTTAATACATAGATAGAATCAATGTCATTGAACCTCAGTGACTTGGATCTCACTCAAACAAAAGGTTATATGGATGTCAATCATAACTTTATCTTCTCTGAGTGGAGAAAATCAGATTAACCAAGAATAGACAAGCAGTTCCTCAGGAAGCTGAAGATACTGAAAGAAAGATAAGGCGAAAGTATCATGGGGATGTTAAGTGGAGGCTAAGTGAATTACTTTTTACAGTATCTGATACCCTGATTCTGGGTACAAAGCCCATAATCTTTCCTGACATGGATAGAAATGTTTTGTGAAAACAGAACTTAGAAAGTGGCAAAAACTCCCATGCTCCTGGATTGGAAAGATCAACATTGAGAAAATGGCAATACTTCCCAAGGCTATCTATAAATTCAATGCAACACCTATCAATATTCCAACCTCATTGTTCAACGAAATAGAAGAGGCAATCCAAAAATTCATATGGAACAATAAAAGACCTCGAATAGCAAAAACGATTCAACAGAAAGAACACTGCTGGGGGAATATCAATACCAAATTTCAAACTCTACTATAAAGCCATAGTAATCAAAACAGCTTGGTACTTGCACAAGAACAGACCTCAGGACCAATGGAATCGAATTGAAAACCCAGAAATGAACCTACAGACCTGTAGCCATTTAATCTTCGATAAGGGAGCTTAAAAAAAATAGAATGGAAGAAAGACAGCCTCTTCAGGAAGTGGTGCTGGCAAAATTGGTTAACTACTTGTAGAAAACTAAAGCTAGATCCTTATATATCACCCTGCAGCAAAATCAACTCCAAATGGATCAAAGACTTTGCAGTCAAAGCAGAAACTCTGAAAACATTACAGAATGGAATAGGAGAAACCCTAGGTCACCTTGGCATAGGCCGAAATTTTCTTAATAGAGACCCGAAAATACAACAAATCAAAGAAAGGTTGGACAAATGGGGTTGCATGAAATTGCAGAGCTTCTGCATGGCAAAGGACATAGCTAGCAAGATCAATAGAAAGCCCAAGGATTGGGAGAAGATCTTCACTAGCCATACAACAGAACAGGGTCTCATATCTAACATATACCTGGAACTCAAAAAATTAAATCCCCCAACAACAAATCTCCAAAGAAACAACTGCCCAATAAATAAGTGGGCTGAAGACTTAAAGAGAAACTTCTCTGAAGAAGAAAGAAGGATGGCCAATAGACACATGAAGAAATGTTCAACATCCCTAGCCATAAAAGAAATGCAAATCAAAACAACATTGAGATACCACCTCACCCCAGTTAGAATGGCTAAAATCAAGAACTCTAGTAACAACAGATACTGGAGGGGATGTGGACAGAAGGGAACCCTACTGCATTGTTGGTGGGAGTGTAAACTTGTTCAACTTTGGAAAGCAGTATGGAGGTTCCTCAAAAGACTCCTCTTGGAGCTCCTCTATGACCCAGCAATTCCACTTTTGGGCATTTACCCAAATGTTTACAAACAAGACCACACTAAAGCTACCAGCACAACTATGTTTATTACAGCCTTATTTACCATAGCTAAGATATGGAACCAACCCAGATGCCCCTCAGTAGATGAATGGATCAAGAAAATGTGGTATATATGCACAATGGAATTCTATGCCTCCATCAGAAAGAATGACATTGCCCCATTTGTTAGGAAATGGAAAAACTTGGAAAAAATTATATTAAGTGAAGTAAGCCAAGCCCAAAGAAACATAGGTCCCATGATTTCCCTTATTTGCAATAACTAGTGTATTTCTGAGTCAAACAGAAAAGGTCAGATAAGTTGATGTTAGGGAAATGAACCCTAAGATATGTATTCATTTTTTTTCTTTCATGCGATTGTTTCTAACACATTTATAAGATTATTTCTTTGTTGCTTTGTATGTCCCTCCTCCATGGTATAACCCCTGCTTTCACTGTATTTGATGTCGGTATAATTTGTGGAGGGGAAGGGAAAATACTAATCATTTAAATAGGGATACAGGTGGACCCATTGCAACAATGAGATGTACAAGTCATTATGAACAAACTTTACAACTTTGATTGGGGGGAGGGGGTAGGAGGATTGGGTGGGGGAGTGGGGGAAGGATGGGAAGGGATGGGAGGGAGAAACAAAGGAGGACAAACAATGCTTGATAAGAAATGTACTCCTTATCTTGCCCATGTAATTGTAATCCCTCTGTACAGTATTTTCACAATAAGAAAAAAAGAAATGTTTTGTGAATGCCTAATAGTGCTCAGTTATGAGCACTAAAAATTGTTCAAATATTACTCGATTTGGAAATTGACCCCTTATTTTTTGGGTTGGTATACTGGAGGAGTCATACTGGGGTTTTCATTGACAGCCTTGACAAGATGGTGCAATGCTGCTGATCCATGCCTCCACCTCTACATTAGCTGCATTGAGGACAGTCTTGCTTCTCATCCAGGGATGCTCTTGACCTGCGATCCTTAACTACACTCTAAGGCCTTTTATCATTGTCTGCATCACGGGTGTTTGCCACAGAATCAAGCTTGGCAGGTTAGAGATTGAACCTTATGCACTTTCTACCCCAATAGGCCTGGAATCATAGTCCTTCCCGTGTCAGCCTCCTACACAGCTAGGCATGACAGGCATGCTAGATGCCATCCAGCCTGGAGTTCAGAAGTCATCTCCCAAACTTATCTGTGGGTACAGGCATTGAAACATGATCCCCTATCCCAGGGTTACGAGGTTGAGCCCCCCCAAGTGCCGAACTCAATCTTTTTTTTTTTTTTTAAGAAAAGACATGAAAAAGACCAAAAACAAAAACACCCACTTAAAAAGTTTACTTTATGTAACATAACATTAATTTTTCTCTTGGTCAAATGTACCTCCGTATTTTTCCTTTGTCTGTTGGATTATGAGTCTATCCCTCCAAAATGTGTAAATTCTGTAGTGTTTCCATTTCACAATGCAGAATCCACACAAATGAGTGAATGAACGAACGGATCATAATTAGAAGAATGAACAAGTAGAGAAATATGTCAGTAATTGAAGTTATTCATTCCAATAACCTTTGCAGAGTGAGCTACAATATTTTCCCACAGCCCTGGAAAAGTTTTGGGGTTTTTTCTGTTTTTGTTTTGTTGTTTTTCAGTATTTCATTCAAGTATATTCTCATTTTAAAAACCTAAATTGAGAGTATGATTTTGTTACAAATCCTACTTTACTTTAAAAATAAGATTTATTCCAAAACATAAACAACTGAGCTTCTTCATCTTCAACTTATCATATTTAAAGTAAATGGGCTTATAATATTTAGAAAGACCAATTATTAAAAGTAAGCAAACAATTGAATAACATTGTATTCGGCCTTTATTTTAATCTTACTTGATTTAATCTTATTATAACTTCATCTTATTGGAATAAAAATTTATTTCTTTTTCAAATATTTTACAGAAGGTATCAGAGCCATTTGCACCATCTATTTAAAGTTCACATAATAAAGGTTAAGTAATTATTTTTATATATTCCTGGCATTTTAGGGAGAATTCTAAGTTGAAATGTTAATTGAAGAACACTTTCCTGATACATATTTTTACACAGTGAATTTAAACCACGAGAACAAAGAACATGACCATAGAGTGATAGAGACTGAGAGAAAGTTCAGGACAGCAATTCATAATCTGTTCAATCAGCATAATAGTGGACTCATCAGCAGATTAACACTTGTTCTTTTGCTTAATCACATTTTTTAATTAACCTCACTGTTTAAATAGTAAATATTTTTAATCTAACTGATTTCTTCGAAAAGAATGCCACACCTTATTTTGTAGGATGTAGAAAGGTGATAATAGGTTGAAGAGTAAAATTCTTGGAAATGTACTAATGTATTACATTTTCCCAGAATGTGTCCATGTTTTCAGTGATGTCTACTTTGACACTTAACGCTGCAGTGATGTCTACATTGCTACTTAACACTGCATATAATTGATATTCTGTATTTGATTAAATATCTCAAGCAACACAAACATTTCTTCATCTAAATTTCAACCAAAATATACCCTTCAAATAACGTATTTATCTATTGCACTATTCATATAGTTACCTCAAGTACAGGTCTAAAACTTAGCATGGAAACTTCCTTCCAAATGTCAAATATATTTTACACTTCACTCACCTTAAATTTAGCCTCTAATTTATTCAAAATGCATATTTTAATTCACCTTGATGATTGTTTTTCTCCCAATACAATATTATTTAGTTGTAAAGTTCACTTTGGATCTTTAAAGTTCACTTGAATCTTTAATCTTTATTTCAAGTTGCAAACATTTTAATGAGGCTTACATTAATACTCTCCTAACTAGAGTAACAAAGTCCAAACATGCCCTTCTCATTCACCCCCAAAACCTAATCAATATTCTAACCTCAATCTAGAACAATCTTCCAGGATAAAACATGCTTCACAGCTCAATTGCTAACCCACTATGAACATATTTTTTATGATAAAAATTGTGCTCCCAACATTCATGCTTTGATCACCTTCAATTGAGGAGCCAATTAGACTATTTCTTTATCAAACAGGTCTGTACCTGCCATCTTCATTACTCGTGATCTCTATTGATAAAGTCACAAGCTACTTATTCCAACATGAAAGGAATCCAGAAGTTTTAAACATTGTATCCAGAAGTTTTAAAAGTGCTCCAATGCAAAGTCACTCATATAGTGATAGATTATGTCATGACATGAAAATTTCTTGCTCTACTTAAATTACTATGTGAACTTTCAGTTATTGTCACAATAGTATTTCTCAAAATTGCTGGAGAAAATGGTTAAACTGTGGAAGAACTGTGCTCCATTGCTGCACCTTTTTCAGAATATTATGTGGGAGAACATAGTAAAACACAGTGGTTAGATGCTAGATCTTTTTCGATGTATGCATAGCTTAAATCTCTCACGGAATAACTAGGAAAAATGAATGTCTCATATTCAGAATAAATTTAAGAGACTTACAGTGATAATTCATGCATTATTTTATTTGATGGTAGTTTGAATAAAATATGAATTATTTGAAGTTTTATAGCCTAGCATGAAGCTTTATAACTTGATAACCTAAATAAGGTAATAGTAACCCATTAATCAGAATGCATTAATTTGTGAAAGAAATATTTGGTTAATGTTGTTGATCTTCAAACCAAAGTAAGCAATTTTCAGAAAAATATTGAAAATATGCAAATATCATTTCAATTTTATTCATAATTAGCATGTTTAACTGCCAGATTTGCACTCTTCCACTGGGCTATGTCTTAGTTAACTATACTCGATGAATTTATGTAATATGACATACATTAGTAATTAAAAGGTAAAATTAAATGACAGGTATATATACACATATAGTACATATACATCCTATGAATATATATACATATATAATGTTGTGGCTTTCAGTGTTAGGATATGGACAAGATGGATGTTATATGTAAATTCTGCCTTCCATTTTCAAGGTAAATATAGGAGTTTTGATTTCATTGTACATGAAGTTCCTCAATCACAAGTTGGAATAACAATGCCACATATTTCTTAGCCTGTATTTAATTAGACAATACATATAAAATACTTTGAATAAATACAGATAAAGCAAACTCATAATGTGAATTTGGAAAAGAAATGTTACTAGAATGGATTAAAATCAAGACAAAAATGTCAGATGATCACCACTAATCTATTAATCTCAAAATAACTATATTTAGTTAAATATGCATTAGAATATTTTATTTAAAATATATTTATCTTTAACTTAAAGATAATTGTAGATATTTGTAAGATACCAGGTAATATTTTGATACTATATGTAGTTATAATCAGAATCATTATCATGTATATCAAGTTAAACTGATCATATCTTTATTTTGGTAACAATCAAAATCATGTCTTCTATTTTTAGTATATGATATATTATTGTTAATTATATTATGTTGTTCTACATTTTAAAGTAGCATCTTTAAGATACCTATTTCTATGATAGTACCATATATTGTATATGTTTTAACCTATTAACCTATATATGTGTTTATATGAATATCTTTCTCATTAAATTGAAATTTAGTTACATGCACATTCTATTAAAAAAACTTAATGTTATTGTAATAACATTAAAAATCTGTTATGCTAATAAATTATCATGAATATTTTTATTTTGGTCTAACATTTTACTTGGCTGATTATTTAATAATAGTGAATTCTTTATCTAGATATCAACTAAAATTTCTAACGTAATTGCTACTTTGCTTCAAATATAAACTAAGTCTCTATAACATTCCCCTAAGTATATATTTTTCTTTTTTTCTTTTTTTTTGGGGGGGGGGTCTGGTTGTGGGGCCTGAACTCTGGGCCTGGGCACTGTCCCTCAGCTCTTCAGCTCAAGACTAGCACTCTATCACTTGAGCCACAATGCCACTTCCAGCTTTTTTCTTTTTGCTTAGGTGGTGCTGAGGAATCGAACCCAGGGCCTCATGCATGCAAGGCAAGCGCTCTACCACTAAGCCACCTTCCCAGCCCCTAAGTGTATATTTTTCTTAAAATAGTATTATATCCTGGAAAATATACTTACAACCACAAAGCATACAAAACACATCATTGTTTATACAAATATAAATCGCATTATATTGAATTCTTGAAGTCATATTGAATTCTCAATAATAATGGGAGTTTTGTTCACTTTGCTTTCAAGTTACCTGTTTTGAGTGTATGAATTGGATTGCATGCATACATATTTTTAGCATATATCTTAATCTTTCATAAAATCTTGTTTGCTCTGTGGGAAAAGAAATATCCAATTATAAAACCATCTGGCATTTTGATTCTTAGTAGTAAGTTTAAGATTTCTATTCCTTACCTCTGCATGCAGCTAAGCAAATGAAAGAACCACAGTTTTCATCTGTGCTCAGCCTTTTTATTGCTCCTTTCAATAAAGTAGGGGAAAAAAAGAAGGAAGAAGGAAAATGCAAACATCTGTCTGTTCCAGATGCTAGAACGTAGTGGAAGCAAGATTCTGGTACCTTGATATCCTTTTGTTTTCTCAGTGGAGTTGAAGGATCTTAACATTTCCTCAGAATGTAAGTGGTTCTCTAGCTAAGAAAACTCAAGCCAGCCAAGGATATTAAGGCTCTGTGTGCTCTTCAAACACATGGTTTTGAAAGCTTATGCAATTATATCTAGTTCTATGGAGAAGTGATAAGTCCTGTTTTATAATTTCTGTTTCGAAATGCTCTACAAAAATTGAAAATGAAATAAAAGATTCTCATTACTCTAATGCTATCATTACTGTACTACATGTAAAGCATATGTAGGATCAAATAATTTTCATGCCACAGTTTTGTGAAGAAAGATCTGAGTCTCTGCCCTTGGCAGTTACATAAATAACTTAGTGAACTTTAAAAAATAACATTATGATTTTTACTAATGGAAATAATAATTATTTTGAATGTAATTTTAAAATAAACTATGAAATGTAGCAATATGGGAGTGAAAAAACAACCATAGGGATAAAAGATGCCAGGTATGAATTTGTGGGCATTTTGTCTTCTTTAGCAAAGCGTTGCTCAATATTTCACAATATATCTAAGAGACAAAAATACTTTCAAATATTCCTAATTCTTTAAATATTCCTAATTGTAATTCCTCTGTATATAACCTTTATAATAACAATAAAATTAAAAAAAAAAACACTTCTAGGGCTGGGAAGGTGGCTCAGTGGTAGAGCGCTTGCCTTGCATGCCTGAGGCCCTGGGTTCAATTCTTCAGCACCACATAAGAAAAAAAAAAGCCGGAAGTGGCGCTGTGGCTCAAGTGGTAGAGCACTAGCCTTGAGCTGAAGAGTTGAGGGACAGCGCCCAGGTCCAGAGTTCAGGCCCCATGACCAGATCCCCCCCCCAAAAAAAAAACACTTCTAGAAATCTTCTTAGTGATTCTGAGGATAATATGTTAAAATAAATATTTCATCCATGGAATAGTTCTTAGTATTCCTAGTACATGCTGGATGGAACAATTTTATTACAAGAAAAGGAAATAGAGGTTCTCCAACCAAAGAAAAATATGTAATAAGAATTAAACTTAATGCAATACATATTTTGTATATTTTAAAATATAGTAATTATACATTGCTATATCATATATGTAATAATATAAAGGTATTACTATAACTATTTTATATAACAAAGTGTTATTATGTAAAATGTTTATAATACATGCACACAAAATCTTATCAAAATTATTGAATTAAATTATATATAATTATTCATTGCATAGAACATAAAGAATACTTTTTATATATACATGTACCCAGTGTTTCTTTGTACGTTGAAGTATTTTCTCCAAAATGTAGGTATAAACTAAATAAACATATGCTAATGACATAATTTAAAATCATGTACTGTAAAAAATGAAATAAATTGTAAGTAAATGTTGAAAATAGCATCAAATCCTGGTGTTTCTACTCAACCCTACTGTGAATGTCTGATGGTTAACAAGGTTATTCTGAAGGACACTGAAAGGGAGAGATAGGGATAGGTGAGAATTTGGCCCAAGTCTCAGAAAGGAAGAGAAACGTGAGAGTGACACACAGAGGCCAAGACTACAAGGTCCCAAGATGAGCTTAAAATATCAAAACTATACCCTGCTTGATTGACAGGAAAGGAATTTCACCTAACTAAAATCATCCATAATAAATAATATTTGAGACAACGAAAGTCTGTCTGAATGTGTAAGTGGAAGAAAGACAGAACAAGACTTTTCCCATGCTCTAAGGCATATTGGAAGCTAAAAACATCCATGGGCACACAATCAATTTTCTACCTAAAAAAAAAATATACTCTGCAAAAACATTTGAAGGTGCTGCACTGAAAGAAGATAGGGTTGTTGAATTATAAATGTTGTAAAGTGCTGGGAATTTTCAATTATGGCCTTTAAAACTCAGTATGTGTCTTACAATTTATCATTAAAAAATCAGAAGTTGATAGTAAATGAAAACCATCATATGAGGCTCTCTAAGTATTTCCTCCAATATCAAGTAAGGGGAAAATGTTCTAAGACAGCACTCTATGCTGAACTCAGTAACAATTTAAGGTTATGAAGCTACCTGGAATTAAAACTAAAAAAAAAAAAAAAAAACAGGAAACAGTGTGAAAGGGTACATGAAAAAAATGAAAAGAATAAAACTCAGTGATTATAATTAAATTAGGACATGCTCAGGTGCTGAGGCATAAGATAAAAGCAAAGAAATCATACTAAATGAATTAGTAGCTGGAAGAATATTAGATTTAGGGAAATGTCTGGATAAACAGAATCTTGAAGGCTAAGTCACACACAAAGGCAAACTTAAAGAATAACAGCAGCAACTCAAAATGCCAGGAGGTCATGGGAAATGTAATTTAGCCTCTACAATGAAACAACTGCCTGACTTAAGTGATACATCCAACAAAGAATTGAAAGAGGATAAAAGTCATTCCAAGGAAAGTAATAACTAAACAGATTAATGAGTATTGAATCCACATTAGTAAAGACATTTAAAAGTGAAGTTGCATACAGAAGTATACAACTGCAAGATGCACGCAGTCATAGAACCAGGAAAACAAGCTACCACTTCAGAAGACAAGCAATATAACAGAAGAAGATTAATTTAATCATGTCTAAAATTAATCAGGGCCTGAGTCACCAGCTCAGTGTCAACAGGCTATGGAGTGACAAGAAAGCTGATAGCATTTCCTCTAATGTTAGGAAAGTTTCACCTCCTAAAAGTGGTTGCTAGCCTGTATGGCTGTTGGAAGGAGGTCAAACCTTCAGGTCTTGTGGATATAAATAAGGTCACTGAGGACTCTTGGAAGATACAGGAGGATACTCAGTATTTTCTTGACTTTTCCGTCACTTCCTGATTCTCATGAGATATGCAGTCTCCTCTGCCACAGACTCGCACCTTGAAGATCTGCCGTGCTATGGCCCACAACAACAGACCCCAGCAACTATAGACTGTCATATCTGAAAGAATAAACCAAGGAATCCTCTGTGTGTGTGTGTGTGTGTGTGTGTGTGTGTGGTGTGTATGTACACGCATGTACAGTCAACAGAAAACAAGGGTGTCAAGAATAATGGTAAAATAACCGTATCTAGGTAATTAATTATAGGCAAACAGGACAAAGTCAACTAAGATGGATTAAAGACTTGAAAGATTAATTGAATCTTCTGAAATATTCTCCCAGTTACCAGACGTGATCAGGAGGAGGATACTCTACAGCAACCTCCAAAAACGTGCACTCTGGGGCTGGGAGGGTGGCTCAATGGTAGAGTGCTTGCCTTGCATTCATGAGGCCCTGGGTTCAATTCCTCAGCACCACACAAGAAAAACAAAGCCAGAAATGGAGCTATGGCTCAAGTGGTAGAGCGCTAGCCTGAGTTGAAGAGCTGAGGGACAGTGCCCAGGGTTTAGGCCCTATGACTGCCATAAAAAAGCACACTCTGTGTAATTATAGCTGCAACTTCCTTTGAAATAGATTGAGCTATTATTTTTAAAATTAAATATTTTGGTGATTTCTATATTATTATTTTTCTTAAATATTACAAAAATAATATTTATTAATGATCAGCCATAGAGATCAGTAGGATTCTGGTTCCAAGCTAGCTCAAGGGAAAGATTAGCAAGTTTTATCTGCACCACTAAAAGATGGGTTCCATGGCACAGGTCTCTAGCTATATAGACAATTTATGTAGGAAAATTACAATCCAAGCCCATTCAGTCATTAACTTAAGATCCTGTTAGAAAACTTACTAAAACAAATCAAAAGTCCTAGGGCATGGCTTAGTGGTAGAATGCCTACCACATTATCATGAGACTCAGAGTTCAAATGCCAGTGCCGCTACTAATAACACACAGCTTTACAACCAGAAAAGATAAATGGATATTTTGCAAATGTTCACCTTCATTTTACTCAGAGACAGAAAAATGCAAAGTTCAATGTGGGTCCTCAAATGAACTTTCAAATGGAAAAGGTTCTTAATATGCCCACGTGACTGATGACATAGATTATATATTCATTTATTCAGTTATCTCAGCAGGTTTGTACATGTGTCAATGACTGTATTTCATCTCCAATATGAGAGATATGTAACATAAAGATTTATTAGCCACCATGTAGTTTTACTTAGTCATATAAATACCAAAATGATACAGACTTTTTCTTCTTGTTACTGGACAGAGGAGTCATGTGCATAGACCTCCAGACACTGTTCCTTTTCTAACAATAGAGGTAATAGCAGTAGCAAACACTCGTGGAAATTGTTAAGATTTCCACACTTACATAATTATAGTGTCTAGAACAGCACCTAAGATGAATTACTGTTGTATAATCAGTATTTATTCTTTCTTTTTCCTGAGTCTCAGTGGCACAGGATAAGGAAGAAAAGCCATACATTTTCTAGACCATTAAAATGTGAGCAAAGAGCAATTATATCACTCAATCTTAAAATCTACTAAATGAAAATAGAAAAAAATACTATGCTATTTTACTGTTGTATAGTTCTGTCACAGTTACTTAAAAGCTAGTTAATATTCCCTGCACCAACCTCTGCTCATAGAAGCTGTAATGATACTTTTCTTGCCAGAGTGAATTGAATTGTCTTTCATGTCCAACCTTCCCAATTTGGACTAGGGAATATTCACTCATCTCCAACACACTCAAAGGTATTATGAAGTAGAACCAAGTTTAGGAGATGCTTTATCAGTAGGTCAGGTCAGGGTGTAAAATGAAAACTAGTCCTCAGAATCTGAAAATAATAGTCCAACGTGATCAGGACTCTAGAGATAATCAGATGTTTATGTGCTATGGGGTGTTCTAGGGCCAGAATTCCACTCTAGTTCTGATTTTGCTTTTGCTTTGACTCTCCCCACTGGTGGAAGCTGGCACTGGACTTGTAAGGCTGGTGAATAGCAACTGCTGCCTTGCCTGCTGCTTTGTATTGATTGTTTTCAATCCATGAATCTTTCCTGTATTGAGCCAACAAGGACTACAGCATTAAGACGCTGTGTTTACCAAAATTGCTTCTCAGCAGTTTAAGACACTAGTTTGAAAAAAGTCTGGTAGGAAAACTGACCTTGTTTGGTCTATCACTATCCAAAAACTATCACAGGCAGCTCCTTAAAAGGAAAGAAAACGAAGATTGATTCTCCTATTAAAGCAAAAGGGTCTGTGCTATTATAAATGCAATACACTATACATTTTTATACAGAAAGTTCCAGTTCTACTAGCTTTAACTTCAGTGAAATAAAAGAGAGAGCAAACGTATTTCTAAAATATATCATATATTCATGTAACATGTAAAAACATGTTATTTTATTTTAATTTAATACAATGAGATGCCAGAATTAATAGTCTTACCATAGGAAAATATTAATAATAACCCCTCTGTAAATTACAAAGCATTTCTTCAATGTCCTCACAGAGCCCACAAATTCACTTGGGCTTGTGTGACATTTCTGGGCCTATAAAATATAATCAGAATAGTTAGCATTCAATTCTTTGCACAAAGTTTAATTTCTTCATCTTTAAAACAGATAACAGTACCTAGCTCAGAGTTTCGATTCAAAAATTGAATAACATGTTTCACATCGGAACAAATATAGACCTGTAAAATGTTCATCTCAAAACAATGCCAATGTTACATATGCTATTAGGAATGTTTATTAGAATTGTTGTTAGACTTATTCAAAGCATCCCTATACTTTGAATCTTTTATTGTATACTCAGTCTAAATATATTTATTTCTTGTCCACTGATAATTGCATGTATTGAAATGCAAAATTCTAGAAGCTTTGAAGTTTGACTATTCTCTCTCTTCTCATACTCTATATAGGTTTTATGAACTTTTGAGATTGCTGGTCAAATAATATAAGTAACTACATAGTGAATCATTTAAATTCATGAGAGGTCTGAGGCTTGGCAGAATGGGAAGTGTTCTATAATCTGAGTCCCAATAGAAATATTGGAATATTTTAAGGTTCATTAACCTGAAATACTGTCTTCACAAATTTGTCAATAAGATAAAATATTTTTATTTTAAGAAAATGGTAAATTACAAAATATACAAGTATAACTTTTTATTGAGAATCTACTTTTATAGATGATAAAGTATCAGAACATTTTATGTATAAAAATTTTAGGATGTCTTCTTGACTACTTTAAAATTGACATTTAAAATAGTCCAAGAAAAGTGCTAGCCACTGAGAATGTAGTCAAACCCTATAGGGAAACAAAAATCTCAGCTTCTAGACTATCAAATCACATTTGCCAAAGAATGATGGAAATCCAAGAGTTATGTATATTTCTATTGTTAGGTATTTCTACACACCTCCTAAACTATAAAATGATTGTTGAACTTTAGAGAAACATACAGTTAAGATTTGCACAGGATTGTATACCAGTGGAGGAATGGTCCCAAAACTAAACAAAAGCAACAGTAAGACAAAGAGGAAATAGCTGAGCAAATGGTAGGCAGGAGAAGCTACAGATAAATTGAGTGTTATTTTTTGTCACTAAAAATTACATTGATATATAATTCCCAATCTAAAGGAAACAAACATCTTATATTCTTTAACATTTGAAAAGTCATCTGACAAAATAGTCCCATATACCTAATAAGGAATGTCATTTATTTATATGTGATTAATATGATGATGACTATTAGTCATCATATTGATGGAAGATGACACAATCAAGGGAGTTTACAGGAATATAATAAAAAGTTACATGATATAAACTTAGAACTCATTGTTTCTGGTGAGTGAGAATGGGATGGTGAAAATTAACTCTTTTTCCAAAGTTTATCCAGAATTTGTCATTAGTAGTGCCAGGATAAATGCTCAAATTATCATCACTCACATAGGTAACTCATAAATAGGGTAAGTGATTCAGCTCAGAATGGTTGTAGGTGCTTTTAGTGACAAAAATTTGGTCACAGGAATCATAAAGCTACTTACTAATTACACCATTTATAATTCTATGACCTAACCACAGGCAGTTATTAGACAAGGCTGAGTTAAGCCTATTTATGGAATGATAAACATAGTAATTGTTCTCTAATTGAAGCAAAATTGAGGAATAAATGACATGGAACTTGTGTTTAGTAGAAGACCTAGAAGTAAACTAGTCATTTATTGATCTATAGAAGTTTAAAAGGTTGTATCAAATATTATCTTGATTCAAGCAATGGCATGATAATTTGAGCCTACTGTAATCAGCCTATAAACTGAATATTTGCCCACAAAAATATTTTAAGATATGATACTGTGATAATCCATACTTGCCACTTGGAACTTCCTACAAGATGAACAGGCAATTAGACATCAAATTCCAAAGGAAATTGGGTGTAGTTTTGTATATAAATACCTAGTCAAAATGATTTACATTTATTGAGCATATTATTAGCATGTCATAGAATACCTAGCCCAGAAATAACTCATTATAAGTCAAACAGACATGGTTACAATTCTAGTTTTGAAACCATGTGCCAAGTGTTCAAATTCTCTGTTGCTCTTTAATGTAGGCATAATTGCAAAGCAGAGTAACTACAATGATGAAATATTCACCACTTGATGAATTAAGCTGTTGGTCATAGTCTATTGTCACTTTCATAATAATTTTGTTGCAAACAGATCAGTCTTTCCTGGAGAAACAGAATTTCTACTAGGATATTTCCTCACCAAAGGAAAGTATTCAGAGCAATTTGCTTTTCCTATGTATATGAAAGTGAAAGTCAAAGTGAGGTATTTGGTTGCACACTAGAAACCTCAAGCATGCCAGGGCAGAATGCTTAATGCTTTTTTTAGTTAAGAGATGATGATGAATAATTATAAATTTTTCTTGTGTATTTGAGTATTTTTAAAAATTCTTCAATTATGTAAAGAGATCATTTGAGTTCCAAAGAAATAATGCTAGGGACTCCAAGTCACAATCACCATTTTATATGTTTATTTGAAAGCCATTCTAAACAGGAATCAATAAAAGCAAATGAGTTTTAAAAATAAAAATATAGGTAATTGCTTCCTCCAAGAGAAACGGGCAAATATGCTCTTTGACAAACAAGATGCAAACCCTTACTGAGTAGAGAGGAAAGCAAAGAAGCAGCTTCATTTGTGCCACAGTATTCTCTGATATATGATGGTAAATCATCAAAGGAGAGCTGGGGGAAGGTTCTGTGACTGCTATTTTGTAACAAATTAAAATCTGTAATAAGTAAGATTCTCTAGTATAAGAATCAGAGATAGAGAAGTGGTTGCTAGTGTTAAAGGAATATAACATAATAAAGAGAAAAAAGGATGAGAGAAGACCTGTGTACTGAGGTAAACTATGGGAAAAAAATGCTCCAGAATTATCCTGTGTTGAGGTAAGTACCTTTTCATCCTTGTAAACAGCTACCCAGAGGCACATTCAAAATTAATCACAAGGAGAATTCACTCTTGAAAAATTTCTAGTAATTCAAGTAATTGAGAGGACAATATTACAGATGGAAGTACAAATGAGTATAAAACAGAAACAAAAATAAAAACACTCATAGTGGACCTCAGAAGATCATCTTTGCCCCTAGAGTTGTTATGAAACAATATTGCATAAACTCTGGTTGTACCTGAATAAGAGTTTACTTACAGTTGTAACTGGTATATGGTGAACATATAATTAACTATATAAGAAATTAAAAAATTAAAACCATGAATTTCATTATAAAATTCTGAAGAAATTTTCCTTTGTCTTCTTTTTAAAGGATCATCTTTTAAAGAATCTTTGGAAAACTTAAGTATGCAAAACATAGTTTTGCCCACTCAGCAATATTTAAGTTATAAAGTTTAACTCAAAAAGAGAAGAATACATAGATATAGATAGATAGATAGATAGATAGATAGATAGATAGATAGATAGATAGATAGATAGATAGATAGATAGACAGACAGACAGACAGACAGATAGCTAAAGGTTAGTTGAAGGGCAGGATGACCTACAGATTTTTTCCATTCTTCCATTTTTTCCTCTTCGTTTTGGCTCTAATAGTTTCAGACATTTTCTTCTTTGTTCTTGATTTTTGTAGGAATTAAGTGACCCTTAGCAATTTCCTGTATACTGATCCCTGAACTACAATTTCAATTTCTGCTTATCTCATTAATGGTTTAAGTTGTTATATAGAGTTTTACTAAAAATTGTTTAGTACAAATATATGGTTAGGCATTGGTGTTAACTTTGAAGAAAACAAGAAAGAAGCTCCCATTTTCAATTTGCTAGGGAAAATTGAATGTGTGATTAACATCTATTTATAAAAAAGAACTCTAGGTAAACAAATTATGGTATTTTAAAGCTTCTTTTCTATTTGTATCCTACATGTGTGTATTTATGTTTATACCTATACCCTTATTAGCATATTTCCTGAATGATCTAAAATTTATAGTAATGAAGAATTATGATTCATTTAAAATTGTAATAATTTTAAATACAAACACTACTTAACACCTTGCATATAATTGCATGTGTAGTATAGACTATACATTATATGTGGATTTATTTATCTCTTCTATCCCATTGCACTTTAGCAATAATTATGAAATTTATCAAAAATTGCATGTTTCCAATTATGGGAGATAACATACAGTGTGCACTAACATTTCATTATCCCTTACATGCAGGTAATGGATGTTATTTTTTATTTTATTTGTATTTATTTTTGTCAGTCACAGGGCTTGAACTCAGGGCCTGGGCTCTGTCCCTGGCCTCTTCAGCTCAAGATGAGGACTCTACCATTTGAGCCACGTTATCACTTCTGTTTTTTTGGTGGTTTATTAGAGATGAGAGTCTCGCAGACTTTCCTGCCTGGTCTCACTTTAAACTATGATCCTCAGATTTCAGCCTCCGGAGTAGCTGGAATTACAGGCATGAGCCACCAGCTCCTGGCTGGATGTTATTTTTTGAGAATGGTTTTATATATAGAAAGCAAATTGAAAGCTGATAACAAAAAAAGCAAAACATTATTTAAAGAAAGTATTCAACTGCCGGGCGCCTGTGGCTCACTCCTGTAATCCTAGCTACTCAGGAGGCTGAGATCTGAGGATCGAGGTTCAAGCAGCCCAGGCAGGAAATTCCATGAAACTCTTATCTCCAATAAACCAGTCAGAAAACCTTTTGGAAGTGGAGCTGTGGCTCAAGTGGTAGAGCACTAACATTGAGCTGAAGAGCTGAGGGACAACACCCAGGCTTAGAGTTCAAGCCCCACAACAGACCAAAAAAAACAAAGTATTCAACTGAGGTATAAGGAGAAGAAAAACAAAATAGAATATTCTATAATAAGTATCACTTAAGATTGAATTTTATCATCCCAGAATTCAAATAGTGATACCATAGTTCCTAACAAGATACTATTTGGGTATGAATATTTCTGGAATAACTATTTTTTTTGATAAGTTCTTCATGATGAGCTTAACACTCTAATAAGAAGAAATAATTACAGGGTTTGTGTGTTCTCTCCTGCTCCCTAGCCTGTGTCCTAAACTTTTGTGTTGAAGAATATTTAGGTTCTTTCCAGGTTTTAGTGATTATCAGTGACATTTTTATGATATGTTTACACATATCTCTTAGTGGACATAAACCCAATTCCTCTTCAACTTTTATTGAGGAGCACAATAGATAGGTATAACTGTAGTTGACTGATTGAGTGGGTTAGATCAATTTACCCTTCTACATTATGAGAGGAATCATGTCACAACTTTAACCTGAATCAGGGTGAGGTTTCCACACATATTTTATCAACACCAATTTTTATATAACTCCCAAGAATTTTCACATAAATTATAAATTTCATACAAAATCAAACAGATTCATGTAGGGTCAGGCGCTACTGATGAATATTGTATTCCCCTATTACTTTTACCTTTCCTCAATGAGCTGCATAGTAACATATTTAATCTTTTGCTACAAAATGCAAGGGAATTCAAATGCAGCTCTTACAAATATAAATTCCAGATTTTATAAATGAAATATCAGGAAAGACTGATTTTATTATTTTCCCAATGATAAACTTATTTATAGGTTAATTTCATTTTGTGCACAATCTGGAGATTTGTTTTACAATTGAGGTTTAACCTATAATGTTAACAAATAAGAATGTTAATGCAAGCTGCCTTTAGTGAAATTCTGCCTTTAAGTTGTACTTTAGATGAAGGAAACTAGAAATGCTGCATAAAATTTTTCATTCTTTCAGAGTTCTTATTTCTTATATTTTAGTATCACATATGGATTGAGGAAAGTAAACTTTGTTGAAAGCAATCCACAAACTGACCACTTAAAATTTCAAAAAGCAGTATACAACATTCTATTATGCACAAAATAGAAGAAAGCATTTTTTCTTATTTTATAGAATGAAAACCGCCTTTTCATTTTATATTAATTAGCCATTAAAAGGTAAGTGTTATGGTTACTATTGTACCAGATAACTAGCTCCTCTTCCTGCAGGGTTTATATTACTCTGGTTTTAAAAGTTATTTTAAGATTTACCACATTTCATGAATTTTGTTAAATGTATACTCCTTTATACAAGTATTTGAAGACACTTTTAAAAATACCCCCAAAATATTGAACATTATTTACCAAATATTTAAATTATTATTTAGTAATTTTATTCTGAAGAATACAACACAATACCTAAAAGACATAGTGTCTTGCAGTTGTTCACTGGCATTCTCCCACTTGAACCTTACCTCCACTTTTGGCTTTTTTAAAATTTGGTTAATTGGAGATAGGAGAATCAGGAGAATCAGAGACTTTTCTGCCTGGGCTGGCTTACATCTCAGCTAACATCTCAGCTTCTTGAGTAGTAAGGATTACAGGCATATGCCACCTGTGTCTTGTTGCAAAGACATTACATTTGACTAGCATACTGAAGTTTGATATACTATTTTTTTCCTGATAAACTACCAATACTTGACATGGAACAAACAGGAATATGAAGCCGGGCAGGAAAGTTCATGAAACTCTATCTCCAAGAAACCACTAGAAAACCAGAAGTGGCACTGTAGGTAGAACGTTTGCCTTGAGCTGAAGCACATAGACAGTGTCTAAGCCCAGAGTTCAAGTCCCACAACTGACCAAAAAAAAAAAAAGAAAAAGTAATATGAATTCTTGATTAATAGGAACAGAATGCTTAGCTTTGACTGTAGACATCAAACTGTTTTTCAAAGCTCTATAACACTTTTTATTCCCAGAAGCAATAAATAAGAGGTCTAACTGTTCCATATCAAGGAACTGATATGTCCTTAATGGAATAATGGCATCTCAATCTTAATTTTCAAGGCCATCATTTTCACATTAAAGGATAAAATGACTTTCTTCCTGAAATGCTTGTATATGTTTCCCACTTTGTGCACCATTGAAAAATGGTGGAAAAAAGTTATTGCAACAGAATGGATACAATGCTCTTAGTTTAGAAGACACTAATACCAGGCTCACATTCCTATCTCTATGCTCAACAAAACAAAACACATATTCTACAACATGCTTCTAAAGGTTATTAAGTAATATAACCTTCTTTTGAAAACCATTTTATTTATATTTATATCAAGACTCACTACTACACTCACCAATTATTTCTACAACCCAACACTAATACTGTATAAATTCTGTTCAATTTTAACCCATTTCCCTCCTTGAAAGTCTAGATCAGGATAAGATGAGATTTTCAGGGAGAAAAGTGGATTTTGAATAAATTCAGAATGTTGAAGTTATTTCTCACTAGTAGAATTAATAACTCTATCTTTGGTTATCAGTTTTCTTTTCTGATGGCTTTCCTTGAGGATTCAGTAGTCATCAATGTCACATTCTTTTGGATTCAAAGATTTAAAAGGAAATATAAAGCCTACCTTCATGCTGGCTAATTCTAAAGCATGGGGACTTTTGTTAATTTGCTTTTTAAAGAAATGATTAACATTATTGTATTATAGAGGTGATACAAAGAGGAATTATAATTACATGAGTCAGGCGATAAATATATTTCCTTAAATACAGCGACTTCTGCTCCCTCATTCTCTTCCAGTATCTCCATCCCATATCCACCCACGAGATGTATAGTTCACTTTGATCAATGTCCAGTGAGCTCCACTGCTACACTTTTTCACCCTTTTTCTTTGAGTTCCTTGTCCTCCCCCTGCCTTTCTGAAGATGTGCACTTGAATACACCATTTATAAGTTAAAGAAGAAACAGAAACAAAAAAAATAAGTTAAAGAAGACAGAATCGTCAAAAACTAAACAGTAAATTAAGAAAGGAAAAAAAGAGGTATCTTATTTCCATATCTTGGAGTTTATTTCAATATGTATGTTAATTTATATAGATATAGAGGGGCAATTAAGCATTGCACATTTGAATTTCTCTCCTAAGAACATCATCTTTTGGTCTCCTGTATCTAGAATATTAGATAATTTATCATATCTCGGTGCATTTGGATGTAATTTCTGCATATCAGAAAGAACATGCACTGTTTGTTTCTCTGAGCTTGGTTTATCACACTTAACATGTTTTGTTCTAGTTCCATCCATTTCTGTACAAATGATATTAGTTTATTCTTTCTAATGGCTGTGTAAAATTCCATTGTGCATAGGTACCACATTTTTTGGATCCAGTCGTGTATATTGGAGCCTCTGGGCTGTTTCCATGTCTTGGCTATTGTGAATCGTACATCACTGACTATGGATATGTAAATTTTCTTATCATATCCTGGCTTGTGATGTTCAGGATAGATGCCCAGGAGGCATGGGTCTTAGGGAAGGTCTATAGTTAGTTTTTTGAAGAACCTCCAGACTGCTGTCCAGAGTGGTCCCACTAGTTTACATACTAACCAACTGTGCAGTAGAGTTCCTTTTTTCCCACATCCCCACCAACATTCGTTGAATTCACAATGTTGGCCAAACTAACTTGGGTGAGATGGAATCTTAGAGTTGTTTTGACTTGTGTTTCCTTCATGGCCAGGGATGATGAGCATCTTAATTTGTTTTAACTTTTCCTCTTATTGCAAATCAATATTAAATTAAATGTCTCAGAATTTTTCTAGAATTTTACTTACTTATTGGTTGAGATTGATTTGTTATATTTTGGTTGATCCTCAAGTTGTTAGATAACTTTTGGTTCTATGCATTTGCCCATGATTGAAACTGAGAGATATCGCTATTTTTTTCTGCCAAGGAAATCAATAAAGTATTGTCAAATTTTTCATCAGTCATTCATCAAGCTTTATATCAATCCACTTCTAATTTTCTTTGTATGTCTTCATGTACAAAGCATTCATATTATCTTGCCAAATCCTTGGTATTTCCTGTTGACTATAGGGTAAAACCTGATTCATAGCAATATGTTCCATTCAGTTTCCTATACAGGATTCTACAATGTCTTGTTCTTTTGTGTAGTCTGCACTCCAAAGTTTTAGGAGAGGATCAGTGGGTTTCTCTCAACAATAAAGCAGGTAATGAAAATTAAATGCCAAAATAATGACATTTAGTTTTTCCTTTCTTTCTCTCTCTGTCCAAGACCATATTCCATGCCAAGAAATTCTGTGAGTGGTCAAAGATTCTTTTTACTCTCACTGTGTTCACTCACACAAGTGCTGGAAGAACTTTGCTTTTGTCTTCTCATTTTCTCATCAATGATTCAGAATTTAATGGTATCTAATTTTAAACAGATAAACATTACAGAGACATTTGTATTAGCTAGAGAAAGGGAGAAAAAATTAAATCCAGAACGTTATTTCTGAGCATAAGGCTCATATTATTAAAATATTCAATTATTTCTTTATATGACATATAAGATTCTCAGAGATGTTCTAAAGGAAGTTATGGTGAGAATATCAGGAAATGGGTATATGAAAATGCCTCTTGCCTATTTTACAGAAGGAATATTCATATGTACCATATCATACTTTTATAAATCTTTGTTTTCTAAGGATTTGTTCTTATACAAAATTAACAAGTCCCTATCTAGAAAATCAAGAATGGTATTTAGATAAATTTTAAATGAAAACAGATAACATATGCATAATAATGATTGTATGATAAGTGATTCAAAATATTCTGAAGGAAAACATTAAAAATAATAAAAATACAGTAATTTTCAGAATGACTAATTTTTGAGGTTTTGTGGCTTTACAGTATTTTATAACCTTTTAAATTTATATACTTATTCTGCTTTAGCATTTCCTTTGGATATCCCCGGTAAGTTACCATATATGTAGCCCCTCAATTTAATTTCTGTACTTCAAAATTATTTTTTACCTTTTTGAAATTATTTTTGTGGTATATTGGTATGTCCATATTCTTATTAAATAGAACAAAACAGTGATATCTGGCTCAAGTGAAGAATCAATCAGTCACCAGTACTATAAGAACACAGTTGACAATTAGACATTAGAATCACCAAAGGGGGGAAAAACTATTACAGTTCCTTGTTGGGGCTTACCTAACAATGGTAAAGTATACAGTAAAACAGTAGAAATACTGACTAGATATCTGAGATGAGTCATTAAATTTAGATTATCACTAGAATATCAGTTCTACCTTGAGTTAGTAATGTGGAACTCAGAAAGTCATCCAGAGATAATACATTTGGAAGAATAAATTTGGAAACTTTTTTCTTAGTTTATTCAGTAATTTAAATATTCCCAATGTAATATTTAAGGAGGAATGAGCTACATACATGCAATTTTTGAATGGATGATGCACATATTAATCAGCTGTGATGAGGAAAAAGTATTCCTATAAAAAGAAATGGAGTAGTAGTCAGAGGAGAAGTATAATTTTCCAGAGTTATCAAAGAAGGATGACTCTCAGAGCCATGGAGTAGCCAAAATTACTGAGATCATCTCAAAAATTAAAATTTACAATAAAAGAAAATTTAAAAAGTAGTGAATAAGGAACATTATTTTAGTTAAATAAAGAAATTAATAACAGATAACCTTCTTACCCTCAATGAGCCTAAGAGACATGTTGAAAGAACTTTAAATTTAGCATATAAAATACCTTTATGGAATATTTCAATGAAGGTAAAGATACCAAGAAACACACAAAGAAATAAAACCTAGGAAAATTTTTTATTAGTCTTCTAAGGAAATCAGTAAAATTAAAATTTGTCTGGGGATACCTTTTCCATGGTGCCATTACTCATTTCAGGCATATTTTTAATCCTAGTAACTGTCGAATTGACATATGACCTGTATCAAATGACTTTCGCTATTTCTTACAGAATACTAACATTCTGAATTTAGATTTTTCCTTCTGTTGCAGGCATTAGGTAAGGACTTGTACTGCTGGGAATCACACTTGAAGTTTTACCTAAGTAGATCATTGCTGTTGGGGCAGATTGAAATTAGCAATGCACACTTGTTTTAACATGTAATTTTCACTTTAATTGCACACCAAGAAGCTAACAAACAAAAATCTGCCTGGGTTGACCTGGTGAATATGGTGTGTGTGTGTGTGTGTGTGTGTGTGTGTGTGTGTGTGTGTGTGTGTGTGTGTGTGTGTGTGTGTGTGTGTGTGTGTGTGTGTGTGTGTGTGTGTGTGTGTGTGTGTGTGTGTGTGTGTGAGATTAGTTTCTTGGTGTCATAAATTCCATAGTCAAATACAGAGTATTAACAGTGATAATCATGCACTGAAACAAACTGAGTGAGGTATTTCTGACACCAGAATCTAGAAAGAAGTGTCATAAAGAAACAGGAGCCAAGAGCTTACATATTCCTTAGTTTTTAGGTATATGAGAAAATTATACACATCTGCACATGGATAAAAATATGGAGTTAGTAATGGAAGAAAAGGTGATAGACTTATGTTTTAAGTTATGTGAGATTCTCTTTCTTGGCTAGTCTTTCGAGCACTAATATAGATGTTGAATCAAGAGCAATGGGTCATTTAATAGAAGGAGATTGCAGACACAATCTTTCTGAAAACCGTATCTAGTGTGCTATATGTTCAGAATATAATGAGAAAATGCACACAGAGACCTTCGGAAAGCATACAACTCAATGTCTACTTCTTCCAGGTCTACAATTTTTTAATGTAAATAAACCAACATGCTTATAATGAGGAAATTATAAACACTTTTAATAATATCTATTTGAGGTACAGTAGTCACTCAATTTCAGTTATTCCAGGTCAATTTCAGTATTAAAAAATATAGGAATAAAGCATATTAGTACTATAACATTTTGAGAAACAAACAGACTGTCCACATAAATTATATCACAATATATTACTCTTTGTATGATCTAGTCAGTTATTGTTATTAATCTCACATTGTGCTGATTTTTTTTCAGTCATGGGGCTTGAACTTTGGAACTCTGTGCCTGGGGGCTGTGCTTCAGCTCTTCAGCTCAAGGCTAGTGCTCTACCACTTGAGTCACAGTGCCATTTCTGGTTTTCTGGTGGTTAATTGGAGACAGGAGTTTCACAGACTTTCCTGCCCAGGCTAGCTTTGAACCGCAATCCTCAGATTTCATCTTCCTGAGTAGCTAGGAGTACAGGGGTGAGCCACTGGTGCCTGGGTTGTGCTGATTTGTAAATGGAACTTTATTAGGGTATATACATATGGGAAAGAAACATATATACTATAAGATTAGGGAAAAACAAAGGAGGCAACAATGCTCAATAGGAAATGTACTCATTACCTTGCTCTTGTAACTGTAATCCCTCTGTACAGTTTTTTTTTTTACAATAAAAAAACACAAAAAAAGATTTGGAACCATAGCTGTTCATGGGTTTAGGCATTTACTGGGAGTTTGGAGGAATGTGGTTGCAATAAGTGTTGCATTACATAGGCAAAAATAAGCATTTCAGAATTGAAAGCTATGAGTTATTTTTCATAATTAGGAAAATAGAAATGGCAAAACTGTGGACTCTGTTTCTAGTCTG
This sequence comes from Dipodomys merriami, assembly GCF_024711535.1. Lineage (NCBI taxonomy): Eukaryota > Metazoa > Chordata > Mammalia > Rodentia > Heteromyidae > Dipodomys > Dipodomys merriami. The sequence goes on along the minus strand of NW_027202382.1, from coordinate 11,486,552 downwards.
CGTTTTAGTTTATCCCCAACTTTGCCACACTATATGTACTTGGAGAAACTAAACATTCATATTTTAATTTCTTCAGCCATAAATCTGGAATATGAATAATAATGTGCATCATAGGAGTTCTGCAAAGGAAAGCATATTCAAAGGCTTACTTTGTTTCCCAACATTGAATACTCTATAGATATTGTACCTTCCCTTCGTAGTTAATAAATTGTTACTATATACTTACTTTCACAGTTTCAAATTTCTATTACATTAAAAAAAATCTACCAGCATGCTGGTGTTTTAGGTTTTTCCTGTTCAAGTAAAGTAAAAGTACGATTACTACAGTTGGAGTAGAAACTGTTTCTAAATTTATAAACAAAGAAAAAGGACAAAAAACATAGCTAACTCTCAGTGTTTTTCATCTTTTCTCTTGAGCTTACTTACTTCACTATTAAATATAACCTGTACCATTTTGTCCTCATTTGAAATCTTTGAATTGAATTGTAAGCACTGTTTATTTCCATGGAGAATAGAAGTAGAAGGCTGATTACAAAATAACACCAATTTTCCCCAAGTAAATATTAGTTCAGTGGCTGGAAGAAGGGGTCAATGTCTTTCTTTCATTTTTTCGTCTTTCTTTTTTTGGTTTTGTCCAAGCTAACCTTAAATTCTCCATAATTCTCCATGGACCTGTGAGGATTTCAAGTATGTACCACCAGGTTTGAACTTGCTCCTTCCATTTAATATTAATTGAAAACCAATACTAATGACCATTATGAATATTATTATGTGAATATAGCAACTTGATAAATAATAGATTTTTTCTTTTTCTCTTAAAGCTATTATTTAAATGAACCATACTACTATTTTAACAGCTTGAATATAAATGAATCATGGGTGATAGGTAGGTAGATAGATAGATAGATAAGGGATGATAAATGATAGACAGATAATAGATACATAGATTCAAACATTTCATTTTTACATGTATGTGTGAATATGTCTATGTATGGAATATATGTGTAGATATATATTCACACACATACACATATACATACTCTGGACAAACAAGAATACTTGCCAGTTGGACCTTACTGTAGTTTTTTGACAATATAGAAAACTGTTGTTGTGGCTCATACCTGTAATTTCAGTACTTGGGAGATGAGGGAGGAGAATAATCAGTTTAAAGAGAACCTTTATTTTTGCCTTCCCATCAGATGAAAACTAAAATAAAAATCAAATGTTCAAGAAAATGTGTTACTGGAATTGTTACTTTATTCTCTTTGTAGTTAAAAAGATATTCACAATGTGACAACAAGTAAATATCAGGCTATATTAACACTACTTTGAAGTGGTTTGCTTAGTGATGATTTTGTAAACTTTAAAGCTCAAAATATAAATTTTGGCAATTTCCCTAAGAATTAAGACATATTCACCTAAAATGTTGTGTTTCCTATTGCTAGTACAGAAATCAACATATACTTGGTCAATAAATAGCCATGGAAGAGAATGGCAGAATAGACATATAAATTATGCTTGCCACTATGACATGGAAAACAGTTTAATGAAAATTATAAATATTATAAATTATAAATAATTATTTTATGTATTTTTTATTTTGTGCTAGTGTTTGTCAGAGCCTCAGTGCTGTCCCTGAGCTTTTTGCTCAAGGCTAGCACTCCAGCACTTGAATCATAGATCCATTTCTCATATATCTGTGATTAATTGGAAATAAGAGTTTGATATGATCCTCTCATCTCAGCCTCCCAAGTAACTAATATTACAGTAACTAATATTACCAATACCTGGAAATACATTTTAGCTTTACCCTGTGGCAAAAAGGGACATCTCCATTGAGAAAATTTTAATTAAATAAACAAACCAAAAATAAACTCATTTTTCGAGGTAATGAAGCAAACCAGCTCTATTATGTGTATTGTTTGTACTGTAATGAAAATTTTATTTTTATTTTTATTTATTTATTTATTTATTTATTTATTTACATTGTCGGTTGTGGGGCTTTGAACTCTGGGCCTGAGTACTGTCCCTGTGCTCTTCAGCTCAAGACAAGCGCTCTACCACTTGAGCCACAGCACTATTTCTGGTTTATTGGAGATAAGAGTCTCAAGGACTTTCCTGCTCAGGCTGGCTTTGAACCATGATCCTCAGATCTCAGCCTCCTGAGGATTACAGGCTTGAGCCACCAGTGCCCAGCTTGTAAGTACAATTTTAGTGGCTTTGTGATTTTATTTTTCCTTGTCAGTACTAAGCTATGAACTCAGAGCTTCACATTTGCTATGTAGTACCTTTGTGGCCTTAGCCTCACCTCTGGGCATTTTTGCTTTCATAACTTGACAGATACAGTCTCCTGTTCTCCTCTGGCCATTGTCTCATACCACATCTTGCTACCTATAGTATCTCCCGTATCTGTGACCATAATCACAAGTCACTATGCCTAGGTTATTTTGATAAGGTGGAGATTTTGCTAAATTTCACCCTTGCTGGTTTCAAATCACAATCTTTCTGATCTACGCTTCTTGAGTAGTGATAATTTTACTTTATTTTTTAAAGAGAGTACAGCTACAACTGTTTCTAAGACTGCAATCAAATAATAAAGGCTCAAGTAGTTCAAGTGTACAGGAAATAATTTTCATTAAATTTAGAATAATCTTTAAATAGAGCGTATGATCTCAAATACTATTAGATGCCAGACATTTCATAAAAGTAGTAAGACAAATTGGAAGAAGGTAGATATGTGATGAACTGGAATCTATTTGCTGATTTTCAAGACATTTAAAGAACACTTTTACCATACACACACGAAAATGTCAGAAGAACAAATTCTTCCAACAATCTCCTTGCCAAATTTAAGCTTCTTTTCTGTCTGACTAAATATTCTCTATGTCTAAAACATATTTCTTATTTAGCAATTGCATCATTATCCTTTGTTTTGCATTTTTGTAGTCAAAATTCATTTAACACTTTATACAAATACTTTTTTTACTTTATACAAATAATATTTATTATGTGATAATATTTTGTTGAAAGTTTTTTAGCATACACTGACTTTCAAGTGTCTCTATAAAAATAGATATCTAAGACATATTTTATAAATGGTAATTATACATATTTCTGTCTGGGAAATTATCCTTCCATAATTCATTTATACTTTATAGCAGTGATTAATTTTATGTTATATATATATATATATATTTATTGACATGACATCTTTACTGCATATTTCATATTTGACAGTTTTAGATACAGAAATCCCTGTTCCCCGACACTTATAGTTCACTGGTGAGAAACATACGAAAATAATTATTAAATACAACTAGTGTGAAGAGATATACAGGAGAGCAGCCGAAGAAGTTATGAGAATTCAAGGAAATGTAGTTTTTAACTATGTGGCTTGCTATACCCAGTCCAGTTAAAGGACAAATCTATTTGTTACATTAGTGGGAATTTGCTTTGGAGAACTGTTTACTTGTTACTAAAGATGTGCAAAAGTGTAATAAAGTGTCTGAGAATTACAAAAGCAACTTCTGATCATCTTCCTATAGCTATGGACATACAGATGGCAACAATAAAGCTAAGATATTTCCAGGAAAGAAACTGTAGAAATCTGAAACTTGGCCTCAGAAACAGAAACGGTTGCCTCTGTGCTCATTTCTCTGAAATTAGAAGACGATGATTCTGAAAGTCAAATTCCTGGAGATGAATCATTCCTGTAGGTGTGAATTGGATTTAGGTCCATGAGTGTTTAGAAAAGAGCTAGTTCCAATCAATTATGCCTTGCAAACAAGCTATTACTGTTAGAAGGAGGAACATTGTTGGGATGATACTAATGGCATTACAGTCTAAATAGGAAGAAATTTGGAACAGCTAATAAATAGAAAATTCACATGCCTTCTTCCTTCTGGCTTAACTGTTTCTGTACTGCTTTCTAGTGATAGAGACAAAGAGCGTGCAAAGAAGGAATGTGCTTTAAAAGCAAAATACATAAAATATCGTCTTCAAGATAAAGAAACATACCTTAATGCAGTTCCATTTTTATTCTAGTTTAAAATCTTTTATGGATTATTTTATATATGTTCCTGCCTAAATAAACACAATAGTTTGAAAGAAATCAAAAAAATAGATCTGTCTTTGGAAAATGGACACTTAAAAAATCCTTATTTTGCCAAATTGGTTAATCACTTGTAGAAAACTAAAGCTAGATCCTTTTATATCACCCTGTACCAGAATCAACTCCAAATGGATCAAAGACCTCAGAGTCAAAACAGGCATCCTGAAAACCCTAGGTCTCCTTGGCACAGGCCGAAATTTTCTTAAAAGAGACCCAGCAACACAACAAATCAAAGAAAGGTTGGACAAATGGGATTGCATGAAATTGCAGAGCTTCTGCATGGCAAAGGACATAGCTGGCAAGATCAATAGAAAGCCCACAGATTGGGAGATCTTCACTAGCCATAAAATGAACAAGGGTTTAATATCTAAAATATACCTGGACCTCCAAAAATTAAATCCCCCAAAACAAATCCTCAAAGAAACAACTGTCCAATAAATAAGTGGGCTAAAGACTTAAAGAGAAACTTCTCTGAAGAGTAAAGGAGGATGGCCAATAGACACATGAAGAAATGCTCAACCTCCCTAGCCATAAAAGAAAAGCAAATCAAAACTACACTGAGATACCACCTCACCCCAGTTAGAATGGCTATAATCAAGAACTCTAATTGCCGGGAGCTGGTGGCTCATGCCTGTAGTCCTAGTTACTCAGAAGGCTGAGATCTGGGGATCACGGCCAGCCTGTGCAGGAAAGTCTATGAGACTCTTATGCCCAATAAAGCCACTAGAAAACCGGAAGTGGTGTTGTGGCTCAAGTGGTAGAGCCCTCGCCTTGGGATGAAGAGCGCAGGGACAGTGCCCAGGCCCGGAGTTCAAGCCCCATGACCCACAAAAAAAAAAAAAAAAAAAGAACACTAATAAGAACAGATGCTGGAGGGAATGTGGAGAGAAGGGAACCCTACTGCATTGTTGGTGGGAGTGTAAACTTGTTCAACCACTTTGGAAAGTAGTATAGAGGTTCCTCAAAATAGAGCTCCACCATGACCCAACAATCCCACTTTTGGGCATTTACCCGAATGATCACAAACAAGACCATACTAAAGCTACCAGCACAACTATGTTTATTGCAGCATATTTACCAGAGCTAAGATATGGAACCAACCCAGATGCCCCTCAGTAGATGAATGGATCAAGAAAACGAAATTTACAGCTTTTTTTTTTTTTTTGCGGGGGGGGGGGGGGGGATGCAGAGTGTAGTCGTGGAGATGGGAGGGCAGGGAAAAGCAGATGAAAAAAATCATTATTTTCAAATCAATTTGATCCACCCTGAGCAAATGGAGGAAAATACTCAAAATACACAAAATGATGAAGTGATATATTTTATTTATTTATTTTCCAGTCTGAAAAGGCTATTTCCTATTATCTCTCTCAGTTAAGGGCATGAGAATATCCAGCATTCAAGCCGAACGACCAACAATAACAAAAAAAAGGGAATAACCAGCATGTCTGGAAACTACAATCCTGCCAATATATTATATGTAAATTGATCAGTCCTAACTTTCATTGATATGGCTAGAATGTCACTTGTGCATTCTGAATTCATTACATATGAAATAACAGTATTGTGAAGAAAATCCTGAATCTATTTGATATTTGAGGTAATATATTCAATTTACCTTGCTTTTCTATGTAAAAAAATTACAATATTTACCATTGTACTTGACAGATTTTTAGCCAAGCTTTATTTTTATTTTTTATTTAATTTTATTGTCAAGATTATGTACAGAGGGGTTACAGATACATACGTAAGTTAGTGAGTACATTTCGTATCAAACCCTCATTTTTCTCCCACTTACTCTTTCCTCTGTCCCTCCACCAAGTCATAAAGTTCATTTCCAACAGGTTGTCTTGTGTGTGTGTTTTTTTTTTGCATTAAACTAGTGTAAGGAGTCCTTCCTTCTAATTGTGTATATTTGTGTGTGGAGGGGGTTATGTGTGTTTGAGGAGTGCAGATGAAGGAAGGTTCACTCAATTAATATTTAGCCATCTATTTGCTTTCCAAATTATACAAGGAAAAACAAAGTTCTCTCAGCTACAGCCTTCAACTTTAAGAGATGCCATTTTTTCTATACCTGGTAGAAAAATACCATCCTTTATACAAAACATAAATAATCATAGTTCTAAACCATAGAGAGTTGGAAATTGAATCACTCAATAAAATTTTTAAAATGTAATTTTGATTGGATACATGTGCCTTTGTTCACTGGTGAACAACTTACTATATATATATATATATATATATATACAATTATATAGATTAAATTGATATGATTATTTACTTCTGAATTATATCACAATATTTGGAACATTCAGAAATTATATAGTTCATAAATACAAGGAGATATGCATTAGGAAAAGATGTATTTGGGTGTATTTGGGGAAAATGATAACAAAATATAAAGAAGGGAAATCAGAATATAGAGGAGGAAGAGCAGGGAAAGAAAAACTTGGAGAAATAAATGATGAAAGACAAAAACAGTGCAAAATATTTAGTTTTATTTCATCTGAAGAGATGAAAGATATTTAATCAGAGATTTTATTGTGCTTTCTCAGAGAATTCATATTTGCACTGGATTATTTAATATGTAGCCAGATTCAAAAGAAGATATAGCTCTGTTCATATCATGGTTACTCCATTATGTTCTCAAGACATATAACCTGAGTAAAAAGATTTTAATTGAGGAAACTTTACTGTTAGAAATTTGATGTTTACTTTTAACTTAATTATTGAATATGGTGATGTTACATGAAAAGGAAGCAAACAAAATTTATATTCTTGGATTTTGGGGTGTTTATTTTTGCCAATTCTGGAGCTTGAACTCAGAGCCTGAGCACTGTCCCTGAGCTTCTTTTGCTCAAGGCTAGCACTCTACCATTTAAGCCACAGCACCGCTTCTGGCCTTTTCTGTTTATGTAGTACTGAGGAATTGAACCCAGGGCTTCATCCATGTTAGGCAGACATTCTACCACTAAGCCATATTCCCAGCCCCAAAATTCATATTCTTATAATGCAAGAATGTATATTAGTCATGGTAAGGTATGTAACAAACTAAATACCTTTTTCAACTGTGAGAGGAGTATTTTTCCACAGTGAAAACTAGATTCAATTACCTTTGTTTTAATTAAATTTTCAATTATTATATTTAATAACTTTAAAATTAGTTTTTCTTAATCCTTTAAACTTATTTTAATTTAATAATTATGAATTAAGATTAGTTGATTTTGTTTCCACTCATGTTCAAGTTTCTCATCCATTAGAGAGATTAAGTACATTTGAACAAGTACCTTTACTACATCCTTAATTAAACAAATTCCCATTGGCTTCAATATGCAATCAAAAATTTAATTTATATTATTATCTTAATCACTTCAAACATTTAATAAGGGAAATATAAAGATGTATGTAAAATTTTCTATATACTTAGGTCATGTTTGTAAGTGTGAGAAACCATACTTCTAGATATTATGACTCAGATTAATTTAACTAACTCTATTTTAAATAATTTACACAAAATGCAAAGATTTCCAAATCTGTTACTGTACTTTAATTACCAACATAAGCTATATAAAATTTTGACAATAAATGTTTTCCTCTATCTGAGGGTTGCAACCATATTTTCTCTCTTTTTCCTCTAACTTGCTTTACTGTTGCTTTAAAGGTGATATACAGCAAGGGTTTCTTTTACATACGTCAGGTCATAAGTACCTTTCCTTTCACATAGTGTCTTCTGTTCCCTCATTCTCTCCTATTCCCTCCCTCCCATCTCCACCCACGAGTTGAGTTGCACAGTTCACTTTCATCAGTGTCCAGTGAGCTCCACTGCTGCACTTTTTCACCCTTATTCCTCTGAGCCTGTGCCCTCCTCCTACCCTACCACAAATGTGAGTACACCCTTTATAAGGTAAAGATTACAGTCACCAGAAAAAGAAAAAAAATCAAGAAAACAAGCCCTTTGTTTACGTATCTTTGGAGTTCATTTCAATATGTGTATTCTTTTATATAAAAATGAAGAGGCACTTGGGTATTGCACCTTGGTGAGTCTCTCCTAAGACTATCATCTTCTGGTATCTAGATTCTGTGTGAATTGTCCTATCCCCATGTGTTGTTCTCTGTGAAATGTTAAGGACAGACTCATGCCTGTTGAACACCATTGACTCTACAAAGAGTTGGTTACCGAGGACTCTTTATCTGGGATTGGAGTGCAGATGCAAAAAAGATTCATTCTAAGTGGTGCACTGGTGGCTCACACCTGAAATCCTAGCTACTCAGGAGGCTGAGATCTGAGGATCACAGTTCAAAGCCAGACTGGGCAGAAAAGTCCAGATAGGAAAGTCTATGAGACTCTTATCTCTAATTAACTACTAGAAAACCTGAAATTGGTACTGTGGCTCAAGAAGTAGACTGTTGGCCTTGAGCTGAAGAGCTCAAAGATAGCCCCCAGGCCCTGAGTTCAAGCCCCATGACCAGCAAAAATAAATTTTTAAAAAGATACATTCCAACTTTAACTTTATTGACCATTTCGTACAGAAAGGAGCGTGATAGTGATGCCTTGCTCATCTGATCGTCTTTGAACATGTCATTTACCACATATGTTATTATATTGTCGTAAGCATGTGAAAGAGAGAGACTGTCAATTTGGACAGAAAAAGTTCCTTTCACAAAATCTATTGCCTTAAACCAATGTTTATCCTGTCAATTACTGAATTATATAGACAAAAGAAATAATGGTATAACAGGAAACCTATGACATAGTTTTAAGGACTTAATAAGTGTATCCAACATTGAGCCAATTCTGGAGAAACTGTTTCCATAGATTTGGCACATTCAAGATAAATCCCTATTCTCAGTACTTACAACACAACTAGACATAGACTTAGTCTGCTTTACTCTCCAATAAGTAGGATGAGATTTAAATTATAAAAATGTGACAAGAATATAGTTTGGATATGTCCACAATCAACCATTTCTGAAAATACCTAAAATCAAGTTATATAAAATTGTTCTTTCAATAATATTGGCTGTATTTATAGACTTGTTGCTTTTAAAGAATTCGTGTAGTATGAAATTAATGGAATTGTTTCTTCCTTTTTTGTTTTATTTTGATTAGTGTATACTAGTTGTACAAAGTTTTTTAGCCCTATTTCATACACAAATATATTACATCCACTTCATGGTTATGTTTTTTTATAGCCTCTCTTTCTGTTTCTCCTCCTTTTTGTATGCCAATTCTGTTGCTTGAACATGGGGATGGCATTATTCTTGAGCTTCTTTTTCTCAAAGCTACTGTTCTACCAGTTGAGCCACAGCTTCATTTCCAGCTGTGTGTGTGTGTGTGTGTGTGTGTGTGTGTGTGTGTGTGTGTGTGTGTGTGTGTGTGTGTTTCCTTTGAGATAAGAGACTCACAGATTTTTCTGTTCAGTTTGACTTTGAACCACCATCCTCAGATCTCAGCTTCTTAAGTAGTTAGGATTAGAAGTCTGAGCCACCAGCCCTGGGCTATTTATTCCTTTGTAACAGTTAAGTGGATTGATTTGTACCATTTTCATAAATAGACACACTATATTTGTTGCTGATCATCATCATATGACTTTAATCTACATATGAGAGGAAATATGTTTAAGTCCTTTTCTTCCTGCCCATTATATTTTTAGTATATTTAGTGTACAAAATATGCATATAAATCATGGTCCTTATGTAATTCATTCCCATAGAATACATACTCACAGATTTCAGAATTGTGATTCTTATTTATTTTGTTATTTATTTAATTTTATCATTTTATCATCACTTATTAATGCTTCCAAGGCTCTAAAGGAAAGAGTGGTATTGGGAACTTTCAAATTGCCACATGTAAGAAACGTACTCAGTACCTTGCTCATGTAATTGTAACCCCTCTATACAGTGTTTTCACAATAAAAAAACTTATTTTAGAAAATCCATTTGGTTAGTTTCTTACTACAGTGCCTATGATTGCTGATGTTTGAGGGGATGCAATACTCCATTTTATTAGCATTTTATTTGTCATTATTATTCTTCAGTTGTGCTACCACTTGCCATTTAATTTTTCTCTTCATCTGGGTTTCTGCTGTGATAGGTTGATTAGCTGTAGCATGCTGTTTGTAACTGCTGGAAATTCATCTTCCAAATGACTATGCACTGCTACAGAAAACATTCCTGTTTTTTGTTTTAAACTGAACTTTGCTAAACCATGTTCAGAAAGTTTCTGGACAGATAACCCAGTATAAACACCTAATAGGTTATTTTTAGGTATGTAATTTTGGCTATTTATCCCAAGTTCACTAGTATGTTTTAATTATTTTAATTGAAATCTATATTTTCTTGTCTCATACAAATAAAAACAAAAAATGTACTAACCAGAAATAAACAAAATAGGAATAAAACATTGGTAGGCTATGGCCCAAGCAATTCAGTTAAACCAACAACACACACAGGCATATGATTTTTATTGACCTATTTAAAATGAGAAGTTTGGAAAGCCCTCCAATGGCTAAAATACATGAAATGTGAGGAAAGAGTTCATCCAAAAGGCTGAGTCCCTATGCCAAGAGCTATTACAGTCAAATTGAATTTTTGTATGTATGATATCTATCTTTTTGTTTTTGTTGTTTGTTTTTTGGTTGGTCGTGGGGCTTGAACTCTGGGCTTGGGCACTATTCCTGTGCTCTTCAGCTCAAGGCGAGTGTTTTACCACTTGAGCCAAAGCACCACTTCTGGTTTTCTAGTGGTTAATTGGAGGTAAGAGTCTCACGGATTTATCTGCCCAGGCTGGCTTTGAACCATGATCCTCAGATCTCAGCCTCCTCAGTAGCTAGGATTACAGGCATGAGCCACCGGCACCTGGCTATGATGTCTATCTTAAACTTACTTATGGTAAGTATGATGCCTTCCTCATCTGATAGTCCTTGAACATATCATTTACCACATATGTTGTTATTATACTCTCTTAACCATGTGAAAGGCAGGGAGACTGTCAGTTTGGACAAAAGAAGTTCATTTCACAAAATCTATGTCCTTAAAACAATGTTTATCCTGTCAATTTCTGAGTTGTATGGGCAAAAGAAATGATAATATAACAGGAAATCCATGACAGTGTCTTTCACTACTTAAGATTTGCACAACCACTAGGAGGAGGACCGAGGATGATCTATTACTCTTATACAGGGAATTTTTTTCTTTTTTTTCTTATTAAATTTTTTATTGTAAAAATGTTGTACAGAGGGGTTACAGTTACATGAGTAGGGTAATGAGTACATTTTATAGTGAGCATTGCTATATCCTCCTTTATTTTCCCCTACTGTCACTTCCCTCTCCACCTCCCCAACTCCTCCCGCCCCCTCCACCCTGACATTGTAAACTTCATTTTCAATATAGTGTCCTGTACATCTCATTGTCACAATGGCTCAGCCTACATCCTCATTTGACAGTTCTGCAATATTGCCTCACCTCCCCAAATTAAAAAAAATATATATATACAAGGTGCAGAGCACCAGCATCAAATTCAGTGAAAACAGGGATTATACCATGAGGGAAGAATATACAATAGAAACAAAACAATCACATAGTGTATTGTAAGTACATTAAAAACACTATAAAGAAAGAAAAAAACCTCTTGTGTCCCTGTCTTGGGGTACATTTTGATTAACATCTCATATGGTTGTATGTACATAGCTTTTGACCTACTCTGCTTATCCTAGACATGTACTAGTCACTGCAAACAAGGGAAACTATGGGACCTATGTTTCTTTGGGCCTGGCTTACTTCACTTAATATGATATTTTCCAAGTCTTTCCATTTCCTAACAAAAAAGGCAATGTCATTTTTTCTGATGGAGGCATAGAATTCCATTCTATCTATCTATCTATCTATCTATCTATCTATCTATCTATCTATCTATCTATCTATCTATCTATCTATATTTATATATATGTAAATATATGGAGAGAGATATAGATCACATTTTCTTAATCCATTCATCTACTGAGGGGCATCTGGGTTGGTTCCATATCTTAGCTACGGTGAATAATGCGGCGATAAACGTGGTTGTGCTGGTAGCTTTGGTATAACCTTGTTTGTGATCCTTTGGGTAACCATATATATCACATTGCACCAGAATCAACTGCAAATGGATCAAAGACCTCTAAAAGCAGACTCCATGAAAACATTACAGGAAGGAAGAGGAGAAACCCTTGGGCTTCTTGGCACAGGCCAAATTTTTCTTAATAGAGACCCAGAAGCACAACAATTCAAAGAAAGTTTGGACAAATGGGACTGTATGAACTACAGAGCTTCTGCAAGGCAAAGGACATAGCTAGCAAGATCAACAGAAAGCCCACGGATTGGGAGAAGATCTTCACTAGCCATGAAATGCACAAGGGTCTCATATCTAAAATATACTTAGAACTCAAAAAATTAAATCCCCCAACAACAACCCTCAAAGAAACAACTGCCTGATTAACAGCCTAAAGACTTAAAGAGAGACTTCTCTGAAGAGGAAATAAGAATAGCCAATAGACACATGAAGAAATGCTCAACCTCTCTATCCATAAAAGAAATGCAAATCAAAACATCATTGAGATTCCACCTCACCCCAGTTAGAATGACTATAATCAAGAACTCTAATAACAACAGATGCCGGAGGACGTGGCCAAGGGAACCCTACTGCATTGTTGGTGGAAGTGTAAACTTGTTCAACCACTCTGAAATGCAGTATGGAGTTTCCTAAAAAGAGCTCCCTTATAACCCAGCAATTATAAGATAATTTTTTAAATGTATAATCTATCAAGGGCAGTCAATGTCTCCACCCTTCTTGGGGGAGAGGAAAAGTCACCTCTGATAGAGGCTACAGAAGATTGATAAGCAACATACTCATTAACCTATCAAGATGAATTGTTAACTTAGTAAACAATTAGTATAAGTAACTCCTGCTGATTATGCCAACTGTAGGACAGGTCAGTTTGGAATATTATAGGAATGTGTTCATCAGGAGGTTTGCAAGAATCTATGAAGCCTTGGTATTTGGGGGGGAAATAATGTGGGAAATTCTTCTACAGCCAGATGAGAATCCTTCAGCCTTCATGTAGTGGTTAAAGGAGTGTCTCCCAAACCAAATATCACTTGGGATTCAGAAAGCAGTGGAAAACTGATTATCTTGAGATCTAAATCTTGAAGTATTTCAGAATAAACTCAAAAATCTTGTTGTGAATTCAAAAGTTACATTTTTTCTCAACTGGTAGACGTCTTTAAGATATTTTTAAAAGAGGAGAAAAGAAGAGAAAAACATAGAAAAATAACAACAACAACAATAAAAAAATCATTGGTGGTGTATCACTTATCCTCTATAGGTAACATGGAAGAAACAAGCCAATTAGATACATGTTTGGAATTGACTGACATCATTAAGAATAGTTGTTATAAAGTATCTGTTAATCAAGAGGCAGAATATCTAACTATGGGTTAGACACTGAGAGTCTGGACCCTCACTGTCTCTGTAGTATTCTGGGTTAGAAAAATTATCATTGACAGACAAAAACAAATTTAAAAATAATAAAATACAAATAAATAAGTAGTGCATTATAAAGTCAAGGGACTATTATATTTAGCTAAGTAAGGAAGAGAACTTGACCAATTGATTGGTTTATAAGTGTATTTCCATGTACAGAAATTGGAAACTTTTAAGAAAAGTCTTGAAGATTCTTAATGGGCTGCAAAATAACATACACAAGCGATATTTGAAGGATGTATAACTATTTTAATAAACTCAAAACCTACAAAATGACTTGGTACTGATCTTCAATAATATCAAGACTTTCAAGTGACAACTGGAGAATTTATCTCCAAGAAGGTATTTTAACTTGGGTGTTTATGAAAGGAATTTCTTTAAAAGAAATATGAAAAACCAGGGGCTGGGAAGGTGGCTCAGTGGTAGAGCGCTTACCTTGCATGCCTGAAGCCCTGGGTTCGATTCCTCAGCACCACATAACAAAAAGAAAAAAGCCGGAAGTGGCGCTGTGGCTCAAGTGGTAGAGCGCTAGCCTTTAGCTGAAGAGCTGAGGGACAGTGCCCAGGCCCAGAGTTCAGGCCCCACGACCGGACCCCCAAAAAAAAAGAAATATGAAAAACTAAAAAAAAAAAAAGACACAGTTAAAGTATAATGTTAAGGAATGCTCTCTTTGGAGAATTATAATAAAAACAAAATAGGTACTTTTAATTCTTCTTGGGAAGTTCACAGACAGCAGGGGTAGACTTAGTGACATGTCCAGTGCCCTTTCTGATCTGACTTGAATGTTCTAAGATTTTCAGTTTATTCAACCAAGCATAAGGTGGAAAATTAATTTCATTTCTGTATTATCAACGGGGGAAATAACTGTTACTATGTGATAGATTTAAAATTTTATATTTTTTGTATCCCAAGTGGTTCCCAGTTTTACACAATATGACTCTACTCTGAGAACCATTATCACTATTTAGCAGAAATAAGGCCAAACGGTTAATTATATATAAAGCCTAATATTAATGAGCACTGTTTTTTAAGGAGAAAAATAAAAAACTATATTTGTTTTATTTCATTTCTCTAATTAATTTATAACATAATTTTGTATTACAGGTGAATATTACATTGAAAGGATTGTTTTATAATTTTAGACATATTGTTTCTGCTTTGAAAACATCTAAATATGATTTTCATTTTAAAGTAATATTAGACTTTTTAAAATGCTCATTTAAATCAATCCCATTAGATGGATTATCATCAAAATTCTATTATAAAGATTACAATGGAAGGCAATAAAGCATCTATAAATTCTTACAATCCCCAATCTTCATATTTTCCTTTTGTAATCCTGGTTATGTCTTACTTTTCAGACATACAGGAACATTCCATCATTTTTACATGACTTTTCAATTTCATTTTCAATTTTTTTCTACTTTTTTTAAGCCTTAAAAATTGTAGAATGGAGTATTTCCTTTAATTTCTAATAAAAATATCTTGATTTGTTTAAAGAATCAAGTCAATAGGGAAGAAATACAACTTGAGCTACGTCAAGCAAAAGTAAAGATTATATTGGAGTAAATGGTAAAGTGTTAAGTGGACAGGAATGAAGTTGATTTTAGGAGTACCTAAACAGTAAGCAGTTAACCCATCAAAAACATCTTCATCATTTTTTAGTCATCTTTTGACTGTTTTCCTCACTTGCAGAACAATATTTTCAGCTTTGTTCTTACTACTTTTCTCTACATATCTTACAGTTCTGTACAATTAATGACATCCATTTTCATTAGAAAATACTTCTTTTTGTTATTTCTCCTGAATTTACTAAGGATATACCATTTATCCTGTATTTTACTTTACATATTTAATAATGTTTTACCAACACCAAAATTATTTTTTATATTTGTTTTCCCTTTTAATTCAAGATTTCATCTTTTTGTACATAAACCATCAATAATTGAACAATATATATTACATATTATGTACTTCGAAAATACTTTCAATTGATCAAAGAACTTCAAACTTAGCACATAAAAAATGATGTCAACTAAAGACACAATATTTTCCTTAGCCTTATTTGGAAAATTGCTTTAACTATGAATCATATTCTGTTTGAATTCTTGTTCTCTTTCACCTATCTAAACTTTTCCTTCTCTACTATTGATGCTAATTTTTAGAATGTAAATGTAACCCCTCTCTACATTACCTTGACAACAAAAATTTAAATACATACACACACACACACACGTACATATATATATATATATATATATATATATATATATATATAATAAAACAAAATGATGCTTTTTGAACTGAACTCCAAGAAATGGAAACAAGATTTTTTAAATTTTTATTGTAGTTTTTGTAGTTCTTGTTTGTAGCTTGAACTCAGGGCCTGGGCACTATCCCTAAGACACATTTGCTCAAGGATAGCATTCTACCAATTGAACAACAGTGCCACTTCTGGCTTTTTCTTTTTATGTGGTACTGAGGACTTGAATTCAGGGCTTCATGCATGCTAGGCAAGCACTCTACTATTAGGTCACATTCCCAGCACCTGTAGTTTTTTGTTGTTGTTGTTATTTTGTTTATTCCCTTCTGCTGTTTTTGATTTCTGTATGCTTCATCTTGTATATAAGTTTATCAGATTTGGTGAGGGGAAGAGGAGGCACAGAAATGGTGAGACAAAGCGTGAGGCAATTCAGCAGTGACATTCATTAGATACTGTATTCAAAATGAACTATACAGCTTGTGGGGGACAGAAATACTAGAGTGAATGAGAGAAGGAGTGACACTATTTAAAAGAGAATGTACACATTACCTGACTTTATAACTGCAAGTTCAAGTAAAGAAATAAAAAGTAAAAGTAATCTTTTATTTTCCTTAATTTAATTAAAAATTTCAACTCTTCTCTCTTTAGAAAAATCTATTTTTACAATCATACTACTAAATTACACATTAACCTATGACAAAGGCAAAGGATGGGAAAAATACAATCATTAACAGTCTGGGTCCAGTGTAATTATTACAGGTCTAATTATATAAAAAGAATTGAGCCATATACCTATGGTTTACTGTTCTTTTGTATGATATTAATCACCACAAATTACTAGAGTTTCATTTGTCTTATGCAATGTTATTCTAAGATTGAAAAATCCCTTGTTGCTTCTTCTTTTCTTTTTAACTAACCACAAAAATGCCTCACAGCTGGGATATGATCCATTATTACTTATTCACTACTTTGTGAAGTAGATTATGCAGAACATAAGAAGAAGTGAATAAGGCTGCTGGAGGAGAACCGACACATCACAACAATTCAGATCGCTTATTACCGCATCATTTCTCCCCTGTTGCTTATATCCCTCCAATTGTTGAACATTATCTCACTTTTTAAACATCTTGTATGTGGAGGGACTGGAGGATTTTTTTGCCCAAATTATCATGAAGCTGCAAACCAGTGTAATCTGCAAATAATTTCATTGAGAAAACCAATGGGATATAAAGTTATACTAATGTAATATTTAAAAAATAATAACTGAGTAGAATGCATAGGGAAGTTCTTTAAATCTGGAAACTCAGCTTAGCTCTCTATTTCTTATTTTATCTGTTATTAGACAAGTCAAGGAGTAAGGAGAAAGGGACAGGGTTGAGAACCAAATAATTACTTTAAAATAAAATTTTAGTGCTTTTGTCTTACTTTATTTTCATAGTGAACAGTGTTTTGATAATTTCAGCAGAAATCTAAAAAACTTACCACTTATTGACATGTTGGAATAATTTTTAACCAGAGTGTTCTAGAGATACTCATATAATTTTTCAGGCCTTTTTCAGTTAGAGGGACCAGATAGCTTGACAATGCTATCTCCTACTCTCAGTAGTGTTTTCTATAGTTTGTACTTCCTTTAGAGTGTATGCAATGCAGATTTTATTTGATAAGTTAATTTATTGTTCTTATTAAGGTGATGTACAGAGGAATTACAATCGCAAGAGTCAGGTAATGAGTTCATTTCCTTTTGCACAGTGTCTTCTGTTCCCTTACTCTCTCCCAGTCCCATCTTCACCCATGGTTGTATAGTTCATTTTCATCAATGTCCAGTGAGATCCACTGCTACAGTTTTTCACCCACTTTTCCTCAAGTTTGTACTCTGCCCTCTTGAAGATGTATACATGAATATACCATACTTAAGGTAAAGAAGACAAAAATCATCCAAAAAAACTAAAAACTAAAATAATATCATTTGTTTCCATATCCTGGAGTTCCATTCAGTAGGCATATTACTTTATATAAACACGAAAAGTTTCTTTTGCAATACACGTTAGTGTGTTTCTCTCCTGAGAGTACCTTTTGTGAAATGTCATTGTGTGTGAGCATCTAGATTCCTGGGTATTTTGTTCTATCCCAGTGCATTTCAGATCTAAATTCTGCATATCAGAGAGACATGTGACATTTGTCTCTCTGAGTTTGATTTATCTCACCTGACATAATTTGTTCTACTTCCATCTATTTCTCTGAAAATCAGTCTTTCTAATGATGGTGTAAAATTCCATTGAGTATAAGTACAACACCATGAATTTGAACAACAATAAATATTGAGGGAGGTGTGGAGGAAAAGGAATCTTACTGCACTGTTGGTGGGTATGTAAACTAGTACAACCAGTCTGGACAGCAGTCTGGAGTTTCCTCAAACACATAGATATTCCTCATAAACATAGATATTCCTTAAAATGCAGCCATACTACTTACTCCTGGACATTTGCCCTGAACATTATTAACCAGGATATTATAAGGAAATTTGCACATCCATAGTCATTGACACACTATTCACAATAGCCAAGATTTGGAAACAGTTCAGATGCTCAACAATAGATGAGTGGATCCAAGTTTTATTTCTATGCCTCTGCCTTACAATATTCTAAATACCTCTGGGTATAGTTACCAGTAATCCCTAGGTAACTTCAGAGACAATATGCTTGCTTTAAATAAACAAATATTGCCAGGTCTTGAGAGGTTCTTTCCTACAAGGTTATTGTATAAGCTTATACATATATATGCATACGTTATATACACACACATATATACATATGTATATATGTATATATATAATTTTATTTTACTAAACTTCTTTATGAAAGTCTGGACCCTAGGATGTAGTTTACAAAAAAAAAAGTATTCACTTAAACTTGTCAGTGGGTGGAGAGGCATCCATCTTTGAAATGTTGATGCTAAAATTAGGATTTCTATGTTATCTAGGTTTTAGCTTTACTCACCCCACCCTCCACACAAATATAAATTGACAAAGACTCCTCCTTCTCTTCATAGGACTCTTTGATAGTGACAAAATCCAGAAGTGAGAGTCCTGTACTATACTATAGTATACTATATATATATATATATATATATATATATATACTATATATATACTATATATATACTGTATATACTATATATAATATATATATACTATATATATAGTATATATATATACTATATATATATATATATATATATAGTATACTATAGTATAGTACAGGAAACCAGCATAAAAAAATTGTGTTGTCCCCGTGCATATTTTTGTATCTGTTCATTTACATGTATTGAAGTTTATATTTCATAGACTTTACTCATCTGTTATTACTAAAAATGTAACAAAATGCTCATATAATTACCAAGAATATGTATATTGTAAATAATACCTTAAGCCGGAGTGAACTAATAATTATTCTGTTGTACATGCTCTCATCAATTTAAGGAAAATATGGATATGCTATTGTATAAGAAATAAGCCTATTAAGAAATAGCCATAATTTTAATACCAGTGTTTTACTAAAAATGTCATGTATCTCCATTTTATTTCATAACAATCTTCTAATAAAAGCATAGATCACTAATAATAAATATCAAGTGCTTGTATAGATGAAGACATGTAGGCTCCACCTCAAATGGAAAGAATTTGAATCTATTTTTAACAATCACAAAGATTAATTATATGCCTATTAAAGTATTAAACCTACTTCTTTCACATTTCTCAGTTCACACTTCACAATTCATATTTCCTTTCCTTACCTACCTTTCCTTCTTTAAAAAATTTTGTCAAGGTGATGTACAGAGGAGTTACAGTTATATAAATATATGTTAAACTTTTTACCCCCTCCCTCATTTTTCTTACCACTTTCCCTTCCTCTCCATCCCCCCAATTTGTACAGATCGTTTCCAACATGTGTTGTATCACTGTTGTTTCCCCTTTGTCCTTTGTCTCATCATTTTGTTGCTCCCCTTCCCTTCCCTAATTCAGATAAATGTATATACAATACCCAGGCTACAAAAATCAAATACAGTGATAACAGGGGTTAAACCATAGGAGGAAAATACAAAATGAACAACAAATCACTTAGTACATTAAAAATGACAACAAATAAAAACCTCTTGTGTCTGTGTCTTGGAATTCATTTTGCTTAGCATCATTTACCTTTCCTTCTTGCTCTACTTTTTTTAAACCCTATGCCTTCTATTTTTATAAATATTATTTTATTATAAAGATGCTGTACAGGTGGGTTAAAGTTACATAAGTAAGATACATTTCTTGTTGAATATTGTTACCTATTCCATTGTTTTCCTCCCAATATCCCTTCCCTCTCCTCCTCCCCGAGCAAGCCAAGTTGTAAAGTTTATTTCTGACAGTATCATTGTTGCAATGGATCATCCTTTATACTTCTTTCATCATTTTGTCATTTCCCTTCTCTTTCCCAAATCATATAGATGTACATACAAGATGGAGAGTACCAGACTCAAAGACAGAGATTGTCAGGGAAGAAGAACAATGAAATAAAATAAGGAGAAAGAACCAGATATAGTACACTGGCAACATCAAGGTTGACATCTGAAAAAAAGGCCTGTTGTTTCCATGTCTTGGAGTTCATTTCAATTATCATCAGTTTGTATGGCCATATGTGCATAGTTCTTGAGCTATTATGATTCTCTGCCAGGATTATCTAAGCATATACTAATTATTACAATTGAGGGAAACCATAGAACCTATATTTCTTTGAGTCTGGCTTACTTCAGTTAATATTTTTTCCAAGTATTTCCATTTCCTTATGAAAGGGGTGATGCCATTATTTCTGATAGAAGCATAAAATTCCATTGTGTATATATGCCATATTTTCTTGATCCATTCATCTACTGAGGGCCATCTGGGTTAGTTCCATATGTTAGCTATAGTAAATAAACATGCAATGAACATAGTTGTGCTGGTAGCTATAATATAGCCTAGTTTGAGATCATTTGATAAGTACCCAGGAGTGAGATTGCTGGATTGTAGGGGAGATCTATATGTAATCTTTTGAGGAACCTCCATATTGCCTTCCAGAGTCATTGAACCAGCTTACATTCCCACCAACAGTGTAGTAGTCCCTTTTGACCATATCTCTGCAAGCATTTTTCTTGATAATAGCCATTCTAACTGAGGTGAGGTGTAATTTCATTGTGGTCTTGATTTGCATTTCTTTTATGGCCATTGATGTTAAGCATTTCTTCATGTGTCTATTGTCCATTCTGATTTCCTCTCCAGAGAAGTCTCTTTTTTAAAATTTTAGCCCACTTATTAATGGGACAGTTGTTTCTTTGGGTATTTGTTATTGGGCAGGGGTTAATTTTTTGAGCTCTAGGTATATTTTTGATATGAGACCCTTGTCTGTTGTATAATTAGTGAAGATCTCCCAGTCTGTGGGCTTTCTATTGATCTTGCTAGCTATGTCCTTTGCCCTGCCAAGCAAAAGCTCTGTAGTTTAATGCAATCCCCTTTGTTATCCTTTGTTTAATTTGTTGTGTTTTGCCCTGTGAGGAAGAGCCCTAGCATATCTTTTATCCCTTCCTGTAATATTTTCAGGGTCTCTGCTTTTACCTCGAGGTCTTTGATCCACTTGGAGTTGACTCTGATACATAGGGATATATAAGGATCTAACTTCAATTTTCTACATGTGTGTAGCCAATTTTGCCAGTACCATTGGTTGAAGAGGCTATCTTTCTTCCATATGAAAATTTTGGCTCCCTTATCAAAAATTAGGTGACCATAGGTCTGAGGGGTCATGTCTGCCTCTTCGAGTCTATTCCGTTGGTTTTCATGCCTGTTCCTGTGCCAGTACCAAGCTGTTTATAACTACAGATTTATAATAGCATTTGAAACTTGGTATAGATATTACTCCAGCACTATTCTTCCTGCTAAGGATTGTTTTTGCTATTCAGGGTCTTCTATTTTTCCATGTGAATTTTTGGATTGTTTCTTCTATTTCATTAAAGAATGTTGTTGGGATACTGATAGGTATTGCATTGAATTTGTAGATAGCTTTGGGCAGAATTGCCATTTTCATGATGTTAATTCTCCTAATCCAGGAGTATGGGAGGTTTTTCCACTTCCTTAAAACTGCTTTGATTTCCTTTTTTTTTTTTTTTTTTTTTTTTTTTACATTTTTAGAATCCTTTTTACATCATAGAATCCTTGACCTCTTCGGTTAAGTTTATTCCTAGGTATTTTACTTTTTAGAGGCTATTATAAAAGGAATTGCTTTTTTATTTCAGCCTCACTCTTCTTGTTGGCATACAGAAAAACTACTGATTTTTGTCGGTTAATTTTATACCCTGCTACTTTGCCAAAGATTTGGATCAGCTCAAGTAGTTTGGGGAGGAGTCTATGGGGTTCTTAAGTACAGGATCGTGTCATCTGCAAAGAGAGAAAATTTTGCTTCTTCTTGCTCTATTTGGATCCCTTTTAAGTTTGTCTTTTGCCTTATTGCTCTGGCTAGGAATTCCAATACAATATTGAAGAGGAGTGGAGAGAGTGGACGTCTTTGTCTTGTTTCTGATTTTAGAGGAAATTAACCATATGCCTTCTCTAATTTTGTAAACAAAGAATTTCTTCTAACTAAGACTGAATTTAATGAACATTTTTTTCAGTATGTGGCATATAATAAAACAAATAATTGTACTTCGTATTAATTTGTTAAAACAGATGTGGTTATAAAATCTCACAAAAGGCCAAATAGATATGTAGATATTTAATAAACAAAGAGAAGGCCTATCAAGAAGCAATTCACACATAAATGGACCCGTTGAATTGAAACCACCTTTATATGACATTTCAATATAATAAAGTTTTTATTTGGCAAACGAGTTAACTACATAACAAAATGGAACACCTGAGTGCAGTGATTCAAGCATGTCGTCTTGGCTACTTTCGAAGCAGAGATCAGGGGACTAAAACCCAAAGCCAGCCTGGGTAAAATAAGTTCATGTGACTCCATCTCACTCAAAGGCTAGGCAAAGTGGCAAGTGCTAGTTATCTCAGTTCTAGGGGAAGCATGATGGCTGGTCAGAGTATTCTTGTCTTTCTTCCCAAGCAATACAGGAAAGCATATGTAGAATCATCTCATTACAGGTTGTTCTGGACAGTGATAACAACCTCACTGGACAATAACCAATGGGAAAAGGACTGGAAGTGTGACGGAAGACAGAACATCTGAGTTCAATCCCCAGTATTGTCAAAGAAAGAAAAAAATGAGGGAAAGAGAAGAGGAAAGGGGGGGAGGAAGCAGGGAAGGAAGAAAGGGAAGAAAGTAGGAAAAAGGGGAGAAAAAGAGAAAGAAAAAGAACAAAATGAGATGGATACAGCAATAAACATTATAAACTATTTCAGTTTCAGATGAAATCAAGCTGAGATTTCTTCTGTGGCATACCAACCTTTAAGAGCCATATTTAATTCTGCTTCATTACCTTAAAGTTGGTATTGTGTTTTATCTAAAGTTTCAAAGTCAAAGGTATTCTTCTCTTATGAATAACACAAAGTATTGCCATAGAAACATTACTTTGTCATCTGTTCTCTGCTTAAAATAGTGATTTTAAAGCACATTAAAAAATTGCTTTTAAAATACAATGGTGAGGTCCACAGCTTTCGTAATTCTGATTCTTGGTTGCTGAGTGTAGCTAGGATAATACATTATTTTCCTGATCTTTGGGGTCTTCTAATACATATCATTATGGGATCATCCATGAAAAATTCTAGTTTTCTTTACTATCGGTTGGTTGAAATTTTACTAAAAAAAAGATGTACTAATATAAATGGTTAATTTTATGTGTAGGCTTGACTAGGCTAAACAGCTCAGTGATCATCTTTCAGCCCAGTAGAACATGAAGTTGGATAAAAGCCTAATTCTCTTTCACTCTCCTTGAGCTAAAACAGACAATTAATGCCTGGGCACATCAGCCTTCCTGATGATTCTTGGGCTCAGGGTCTTTAGGAATTAACTAGCACAAGTCTGGCCAGGGAATTTTCAGGCCAGAGAAATCTAAAGCATTTAGGGGTTCAGAGACATTTGTCAAATGACTAAATAATCCAGAGATCTGAATCAATAGAAGATAAATACGACAGTGGAGTACACTAAATAAATGGATACGATGATTTGGAAAATTTTGTGAGACACTGATTTTAAAGCAACAGAATAATTTAGAGAACAGGGGATATATGTTTCCTGACCTGAAGATCATGCTGATAAGATGACAATTGTATAAAATTGTGTTAATATACAGATGAAAAAATTATGCATGTATAACTCTAGTTGATTGTAATTCTATCACACAATACATCAAATCATTATGTAGCTATATTAAGATCTATATATTTTTTAAACTGAGAGCAAATACAAAAAGAAAAGAAATATTAATATAAATCCCATATATTTATTATACTATCTCTTATAATGTAATATAAAAAGACAGGAAATATTAGCAAAGATGACTGATGCTGCTGAACAGAAAACACTTCTCATGTTTTGTCAAGTAGAATATTAACTATTGTCTGATACCAAATAATGAAAGTTGTAGGGAACACCTAGGTATATCATTCAATCAGATACATAGGAATCACACAAAAGATAAATCACTTCTAAGCAATGGAGATGGTTAGGCTGAGACATAAAATGAGGAACAACTTCCTAAATGAAAAGTATCTGAATGTGAGTTTGTGTGAGCTGTGAGTGCACACAGCTTGCATATATGTGTGCATGTGTATATGTACATCAATCACTATGTGTGTATTTTGTGGCTACATCAGAGGTGGAAATATGGCAATGTTACTATTAACAGGAGCTATTTCATCTCAGTTGTGACCAGAGAATGAAGATAAAGATATAAAATGAAAGAGAAGCCTTCCACCTATTCAGTGGTCAGAGACCAAAGAGTTTGACAATATTATGGTTGTAACATATTGCTATGAAAATCAGTACATGTACTTCAAAAACTGTAATTAATTTGATTCTATACAACTAACATATTGTGAAAAGAGGAAATATTCAGAAAGTTCTGTTTAGAGGCCATATGAGCTATATTGACAAATTTGGCTTGCTTAGAAGTTGTAGAGAAGAATAGAAATGAACAACAAAAATAGAAAATGTCTAGGATTTGCTAACAGACTGGTTATAGAGGATCAGCAACAAGTTTACTTGGTGATTCAAGGAGCTGACTTTATTCACACAGTGACAATTATTAAGATTAAAACTGCAAAGAAGTAAGATAATTTAGGAGATTAAAAATAAGAAATATTGGAGTTTCTATCAAATTGAATAATATTAGCCTCACTATTGGTTTTCTTGTGCATCTTAACATCACTGAGAAAGAAGTATTTAGTGTCTCTTTGGGTGTTCAATAGTTTCTTATACAGAAACATAGATAAAATGCTAGTTATGATCTTTGCTGCTTGCTTCTCAGCTCTGTTTGAAACTGAGGCACAATCATGATGGAATTTCTTGCATCATTGCTCAATGACTTTTGAAATATTAAAATACTTTGTCTAGCCATGGTTTCAAAATAGATGGATTTTTTTTCTGTTTTACCATTGTGTATTCATAGATCACTTTTTAAAGCCCTCTTATCATTCCTGGCAGTTCAAAACAGGATATTATCCCAAGTTGGCACTTTGTTTGATATGCATATGGGCGGTTTGTTTTTCTCTTGTTGATCCTTGAAGACTTTCATTTGTCCCACCCATATGGCAAAAATGGGTACATATTTTGTGAGCATCTGTGAAGCAATATTTAATACCATCACATTCCTGGGAAATTATGTTCAAGCTGACACATGTTTTCAGAACCAGTGTAGTTAAAATGTGTAGTGTCACACTGCCCTCAAAGAATAAGAAGCAATTGTCAGTTGTACAGCACACTAAAAATGTTATCTGATGCTGTATTTTGCTTTGGAAAAAGAATTCAGAATGTAAATTTATTTAAGTAAAGTTATTTAACCCTTCAATATGTTTCTTTTATATCCTATTTTATCCATGTTTGCATCAGGAAAATAAGAATTAAAAATAGAATTAGAATGGAAGTTGATAAGCAAAGTATTATGACACCACAGCTGACACCATGAACTTCTTGTTCTCATGCCCTGTTTATAACAGATGGAATGCTAAAATCTTGAGAGTTGCAATTTTGATCTTTTTTTTTTAATTTTGGTAAATAATACATAAACCAGATTGGCAAATAAACCCTTAGCTAATGACTAGCAAGAGGGACAAAGAAGAAACCAATTAATAGAATGAAATATGAAAAGGTGAATCACAACAAATACCAATGAAGCCCAGAGGATCATTAGGAAATACTTCAAAAACTTACCTTCTTACTAGTGGGAAAATTCAAATGCAAAAGAATGTCTAAACAAAGAAAATGCAGTATAATTTGTGTGTAAAGAAGGCTGTCACTTGTAGGAAATTGAATGGAAATGGATATCTATGTATTTCACAAAAGACCTAGACATAAAAACTACCTACTATTCTAGTACTATTGCTAATTGTGATAAAATGACATGATTGTAAAAGGAGGACTATAGAAGGAGACAACAATAAAAGGAGGGACTGGAAAGGAGAAAGGAATGAGGAGATAAATATGGCCAAAATGTACAGTCTCATATGTAGCATCTTCCTCCAAAACACTCTGTAAAACTGTACTTTAAATTCCAGTGAACCTTTTTAGAGTTAATACTTAATGACTTTCTCAACCTAATTGTTAAATAATTGAAATTGAAATAAAACATGCTTTATCTGTATTCAACATGGTGCCTATCATTTTGGAAGCGTCAGAACATCAGGCTCTACTGACAGAAAAATTATGAATTTTTGTTAGTTACATCTTGAACCTATGTCAGGTACATATTATTATCTGTAATAAAAAAAATTCCAGCAAACTAGAGGAGTCTCATTGTTTCTTTCATTATAAAACTGAAATAATTGCAGGGTGCTAGTGGCTCATGCTTGTAATTCTAGCCTGGAAGATCATGAATCAAGGCCAGTAATCTAAGCAGGAAAATGCCTGAGACTCTGTCTCAAAATAACTGGCAAATAGCTGAGCTGGAGGCTTGGTTCAAGTGGTCAAGTACAGCTCAGCAAATAAGCCAAGCAAGCAGGAGGCCCTGAGTTCAATGCTGGTATCACTTTTTTTAAAAAGTAGATGGTTTGATAATTCACTCATAGTTTATAACTGTCAAAATCCTTCTCAGTTGAAGTTCTAGCTTGATATATATTAAAGTCCATTTCAATTTCATATTGTTTATCTAAATTGGCTTACCATATAAAATTTTTTTTTCTTCTTCTTTTTTCTTCTTTTTTGTGAGTTGTGAGCCTTGAATTCTGGGCCCAGGGGCTGTCCCTGAGCTCTTCAGCTCAAAGAGAACTCTCTACCACTTGAGCCACAGAGACACTTCTGGTTTTCTTGTGGTTTACTGCAGATAGGCATCTCAGGGACTTTCCTGCCCAGGCTGGCTTTGAACTGCAATCCTCAGATCTTAGCTTCCTGAGTAGCTAGGATTACAAGCATGAGCCACCAGCACCTGGCTTTTTTTACTTCTTTTGTTATTATAAAGATGATATACAGAGGGAATGCAGTTACATAAATCAGGTGATGAGTACATATCTTTTTGAACAGTCTCCTCTCTTCCCTTGTTTTCTCCCAGTTTGTCTCTCCCATTTCCCCTTCCCCCACAACTTGTATATTTCATTTTCAACACAGTATCTAGTATCACTGCTGCTTTTATTTACCTGGAGTACATTTCATTCTTTTCCTCATTTAAAAAAAAATTTTTAGTACAGATCCTCCCATGGTGTAGATTTGTTTGGACTAAGCCATACATATTACAATATGCAGAAAATGTTCTTTTTTTTAAAATCACCTTAATATGTAACCCAACACAACGTATCATTTTAATGCTGTCTTTGTTGAGTACTATAACAACTTATGATTTATCTTATATTCATCTTGTTTTCAATTTAATTCCCTTTGTTGAGCTTCATGTACCACATTTTTGCCCCCTGCCTTCATGAGACATTGCAATGAATGAAGTGCTTGAGATCCTTTCTCATCTAGAAAGTACTTTGCAATATAAAACCCAAGGGAGAGGTCCCATCCTCAGCTCTTCAGACTTAGAATTGAGTGTGACTAGGAATGACAATGATATATTTTCAAGGTCTGATAAGCACCACTGACTGTTTTCCTGCAAGAGACTTGTTATTCACAATTCTCTCATAAAGAAAATTTTAGATCCTGGGATTTGTTTTAAAAAATATTTAATTATCTCTATAAGGAACATAATAACCAAAAATAAAGCTGCAAAGGTGATGCCTTTATAAAGTGTGTGCTGTACTAATTTCTAATATTTTTATTAGCTAGCTATTATAAGGAGAGACAGAAGAAGCACTAATGTACCATTTTTATGATGGTAATTGTAAACAATTTAAAGGAGATCTTTCTATTTCAGTTCCTAGGAAACCTGATTGTAAGAAGAATAAGAAAGATTACATCTCAATCTTTTTGGGAAATGGATTAAAATCCCATGTGTAGGAGTTATTTTTCTCTGTTACTTTTTTCTGTATTTTCTCATCTGTATCATGTATCACATATAAATAACCTCAAAAATCACATTGCAAATGTGATAAATGATAATTTTTTTAAGGCAGATCAGGTTCAATCTTTATTCTTCCTTTCTTTTTTGTAGGTCACTGTTTATATAGTGTAAAGTAACCTTTAAAACTACCAATGTACCAAATAACTTCAAATCACTTTTGATATTTTTCTTATAAAAATTAAAAAACAAGTACTGGTTTATAATATCATGCTTTTCTCAGTATACATGCTAAATGCTATCTGAGATGCATGTTTTTTTTCTGCAAAAAAAATCGATTGATTACCATCTTTTGCACCATAATTTGTATATTTCTATATTTAGGTAATATACTCCATCCATAATATGGCAAAAGCCATCCACCTGCAATGCGCTCTCTTTTCAGTGCAAGTCTGAGGCATGTCCTTATTGTATAAACTAGTTATCTAGAAAATTGCCATTATTTCAGAAAAGTGCAATTTTTTCAAATTATGTAGGGATTATGTGCTCTTAAGAGTACTTTGAAAATGACGGGTTTTCCAAAGAAAATCTTAAAAGCATTTATGAGAGTCCAAAAAAAAAAAAGTACTTTCAGTTAGAGGAAAAATACTTTGATTCTGTTAAATAGATAACCCAAATTATTCTCCATATGGCTTCTCTCTGGAAAGCCGCATTTTCCCTGGTCATTTTCATTTCCATTTTCATGATGGTCCTCCTTAAAATTATTATATGTAATGTAATTTTGATTACATTAATGGATTAGTTTATAGGAAATATTCAAAAACAGAAAAATAATATAAAAACAAGAAGGAAGGCCATTGGGGAAAAAATGCCTATTTTCAGATTTAAAGCATGAGGATAGTTTTTTATGACTTGCATTTATGATTAATTTATTGTTACACTTCTCTCTGCAGCAGAGTGAGGTTGTGGGCTCAGATTCATTTGAAAACAAAGGTATTTTTAAATAATTTATGAAAATATTGAAATTTGTTTAAGTTTTTGTTATCACTTGAGCAAGGAAAAGAAAGAGATGTCACCAATTTAAACTTTCAAAGATAATAATGAGGAGTCTAACTTACCTGTAGAACTTTATTTAGTGCCATTTATATTGAAACTAAACAAAATGATTAACCTACCAACCAATAACTTCAAGAATGTTTAAAATTGCAACATTCTTTTTCATGTAACTTCCAGTCTTAAAATTGGATCATTCACTTCCACACTTCAGTAACCAAACTGCCATCTCAACAAACAAGCTAAGCATTTATACTGTAAGTTAGCTGTCAGAGGCCAGTCTTGGTAAAAGTGAGAGCTATCTGAAAAATAACTAAAACCAAAAGTTGGCTGGGGAATAGCCTTAGTGGTAAACTGTCTGCTTGGAAATGCAAGACTATCAGCTCAACCTCTACTACTAGGGGGGAAAGTTGTATAGGCAGATCAAACATGAGTGATTCTAAAATATTTATGCTGCTAATGTAATTATTACCATTTTAAACTGATTTTATTCTTGATACATAATCTCTTCTCAGATGTATTATTGCTTTTATTAATGTGTTGCTTTCCCCTTCTGTTTTTGCAACCTAAACTGTCTAGTGTGATATGAGGATACTTATATTATTTGCCTGCCAAAACACAGGAACACACCAGAAAGGGAATTTGCAATATTTGTATCATCATTCATGGGCCATATAGAATGATCAAATTACATAATTAGATAATTCAATAATGCATTTGAGGAGCATATATGTCTGTCATGTCATTCCATAGGACTTCCATGGACTCTGGGTCAGGCATTTTCTGAATAAAGGCTAACCCATGACTGTACATATGTGTATCATATAGGATACATGATAAAAACATGGTATTTGGCAGAGACATATATTGGAGTTACTCTATTTCATGAACTAATTCACTAAGACAATTATAGAACACAGATATTGACCTTTCTGAACTCTCCTTACTCTGTTTTAAACAAAGAAAATGATCAATTGAAAAATATTTAGATAATCAAAGCTGTGCAGGTAAATCACAACCTGCAATGTTGAACTCTAGGGTCACCATCAACAGTTTTTCCTTTGCCTTTTTGAGGAGGAAAAAGACTCAGACTCATTTTCAAAAGTTATTTTTTAAAAGGCCTTTTTATTCATTATATAAATATTTCAAAAGCCTAGCCACTTGGTTATCATCCTACACTTGGAGTTTTCAAAAGGTCACTTTGAAAGCACAGATAATGATAATTCAATCTATTTTTAAAAATCTGCATATATTCTATTTGTAGAGAAAATAGCTGAGTTCACTGACCTTCTTCAATGTTACAATGGCCATTCATTTTAGGAATAGTGCCCACACATGCCAGCATTTAAACAGTGAGATACAAATTCTCCTCTTGGAAATTAACAAAAATGGGCTATTTAGGAACAATGTCTTGCCTAAAAGATGAATCATTGATCAAAAGCAAAAAAAAAAAGAAAAAAAAATGAGGACTTCATATGTGTGTGTGAGAAAAATGAATTTTCTCTTGAACACAAAAATCAACTCTAAACCTGACCAAAATAAATTGCAAACCTATGATGCCTTGGCTATTATTCTGCTATGGGTCTGTAATTTATTATGAATCTGTGGGAAAGGTCACCTGAAATTGAATCGAGTGATTTCTTTGTTGGATAGAATTTTTAGATACCAAACCTATGGGTATAATTCATGCTAGGAATAATGATCTGAAGTGCATAGGTGTCCCAGATGTGTGAATTATAAACTTTGGCTGCATAATGCAGTGCTATGCTAGAATTACTTGGTATAATACTGAGTTAAAGCAGGTGTGACACTGGAGTTATGCTCAAATTACATCCAAAATATCAATCTAATTGTGTGCTACTCACACAAATTGCCAGAGATAATCTACTTTAAAGAAAGAAAGGTTTAGTTTGCTGAATGTTTTCAGACCAATGACAATTGGCCTGTGGCTTTTGGCAAAATCATGATGGGAAACATCAAGAGCCAAGTTGCACTACCTTATGATGGTCAGGAAGTAAATAAATTCATTTTTGAAAGCAAGAATTATAAGAAAACTACCATAGTGAAAAATATAAAAAATAGAATTTTGTTATTTATTCTCTTGCCCTATCCTGAAACTTAACAACAATCAACACATATAATATTGGAAAGCTTTGGCAATAGAAATCATGACAGAAGAATAGATAGAAAAACTTTAGGAATAAAATACAGAGATATTATAATAAGGGGAAATCAGTATCTGTCTCTGACCCCCCCGCTCTCCCTCCCTCTCCCTTTATCTCTTTCTATGCGTATCAGTATTATGATGTGGAGTCAATCTGAATCTTATTCCTGTTTAGCTAGGTTGCTCACTTGGCTGATGTTCTCCTATGTGAACCGTACCTTTAACACTATTTTTTTGTTCTTCTGGAAACAAAAGTATCATGGAATTTTTTACTGAGCTGGATTCATACACTGATCCTCTAGTTCTCAGAATCCTGACTATGTAGTATTACAAGTATGAACCACCAGCGCCTCTTTAAAAAAAAAAAAATATATATATATATATACATACATACATACATATACATATATATTGTGGTGCAGTTCACATTTTTGGCAGGTGGGGCCAGATCACTCACAGGGCCTGGGCGCTATCCCTGACCTTTTCTGGTAAAGTTAAAGGCTCTACCACTATGAGCCATAGGTCCACTTCCAGTTTTCTAGTATTTAATTGGGGATAAGTACCATAAACTTTCCTGCCCAGAATGGCTCCCAGACAAGTTTAATTTTAGGAATAGAAAAAAAGCTGGGCGCTGGTGGCTCAGACCTGTATGTAATCCTAGCTATTCAGAAGGCTGAAATCTGAGGATCACGGTTCTAACCAACCAGGGCAGAAAGTTCTAGAGACTCTTATCTCCAATTAACCACCAGAAAAACTGGAAATGGTGCTGTGGCTCAAGTGGTAGAGCACTCGCCTTGAGCTAAAGAGCTCAGGGACAGTACCCAAGCCCAAAGTTCAAGCCCCAAAACCAACAACAACAACAACAAATGTATTCAAGGTGAAACTTACAGAAACGAAGACAAAACCTATGCCATCAGTATCTATGGAGTAGAACCATTTGTATCTTAAAGCTAGAGCTTGAAAACAGTATCAAAAGGTTGCTAGAGGTTTAAATATTTGAAAAAGAATAATCTGGAAAATTTCAAACTTTTCTGATTGAAATTTTCAAATTCATGTTATTAAAACAAATTATACACAGTGTTTTTTGTAGATTTTTATTAATGATATTAAATATAAGACATCAATACTTGGTTGGCTGTTGCTGATTGAGTTATGAACCTATTTATCCTCCTTAAAAAATTTGACTGAACTCTACCTTCCTTTATATTATTATTTGTTGTAACCAACAACAACAAAAGTTTCATTCAATGCTGAAAATTTCCTCATTATTATTTTTATTGTTGTTGTTAAATGTAGGGATTTCACCAATACAACTACAAGTCCACTGAAATTCGGGAAATTTCATTGCCTGAAAAAATTACTTTTTGCTCCTTTTATTCTAAGCTAGTTTTCTTTTTATCTCTTTGGATATATCTTCATTGAATTTATTTATGAATAATTTATGACAGCTGTCTTGCCCACTTTTTGCATTCAATTTTGGTAATTTATAATGACCATGTAATTTCCTCTTCAACAGAGAACTAGAAAAATATGGGTGTATAGCTACTTCAGCTATGTTGCTGCAAGAGTTTGTTGAGCCTAGTGATTAAGATAGTTCTCTATTTATTGTATGTTACAATAGCTGGTTTTCTTTGCTAAATTATGAAAATAACATGGTTTAGAAAGTTGGTCATATACATCCTCTATAGTCAATGGCATTCTACCTTGACTATCAAAGAAATTGTATTGTCTTCCCATCATATAATATATGCTGAATAACCATTTTGTTAACCCTTCTGAACTTAACTTAAAATATAGAAATAAAATTGCATAAACACTATGGTACTGATTATTTATAGTAGAACATATTTATTTCTGAAGCAAAAAAATTAGCAGATTACAATTATATTTTCATCATTTAAATATGCCCATATTTAATAACAAGATAACTGATTCTGTCAATAGTCTAGATATTGAATTTGTTAATAAAACTACAGAACAAATTTACGTAGTTACTAAACAATTATAAAAGCATTTTAAAATGTAAGATACTGTTACTTCATCATATCTAATGTATCTATATGTAAATTACACTTTTTACTTACTGAAGAATGAGAGTTGCATCTGGTAATCAAGAAAAATTCTTGAATTCTATAGACTATACAAAATTTCTAGTATTGTTCATACTACAATATTTTCAGAGCTGACATGTAAGATGCCATTTTTCCATTTTATTTATTTGATATGGTCCTAATTTGTCTTAAATAAGAAAAAAATGTTCTTTTGGATTTAAATCAGAATTATTTTTTTTTTTGTCGGTCGTGGGGCTTGAACTCTGGGCTTGGTCGCTGTCCCTCAGCTCTTCAGCTCAAGGCTAGAGCTCTACCACTTAAGCGACAGTGCCACTTCCCTAAATCAGAATTTTAAGTTGTATTATCTACAAGCTGAAAGATAATTTAATTAAAAAATAAATTTTGTTTCATGGAACTGTTTTGATTGAGTCTTGTACTTGCTAGGTTGGTAATCTAGCATTTGAGCCAGGTTTTCAGCCCTGCTTTTGACTGCTTATTTGGAGATGGATTCTAGCAAAATTTTCTGCCTACACTGACCTTGAACAGGAACTCTAGATCTCAGCTTCTTAGTCACCAAAGGCTATCTTTGATTCTTTTGTTTCTTTGTTTATCCCCTACCATCCCTTTCCTCCAATCTCCACAACTACCCTCCCTCCTTAGCCCCAGAAGTTGTAAAGTTCATTTTTCAACATACTAGCTTGTACATCTCATTGTTACAATGTGTCAACCTATATTCCTATTTAAGCATTTTGTTTTTTCCTTTCCCCTTCCCAAATTAGAGAAGTGTGTATACAAGATGCAGAACACCTACAACAAGTTCTTTCATAACAATTTGATTAATAGAATTCAAGTTCAGAAACTATAAAAAAAATAGGGCTTACATAGCCTCTTAATTGTACAAAATAGCCTGTTTTGTCTCAGACTTCAATATTTAAATATTAAATATGTAAAATTCAAGGGATTGTCTTCTGAACTACATGATTGTTTACTCATAAAAATTCACCATATACAGGCAGTCTTAAATATGATTTCCCTACTGAAGTATTAATAAGTAATACAAAATATTAGTGAAGTATTAATAAGTAATTAAGTATTGAAGAAGTATTAATAAGTAAACCAAAATTGCTAATAATCTAGTATGTATGCTTGATATATGTAAAGCAAATTATATTAAGAGTAAACAAAAAATTTATTTAGGCACAATTAAACACAGAGAAATTATTTAAAAAGAACTAATTCATCTACTAATATGTGCTGGCATTAAAGTCAAGTGTACAAAATATTCAGTATTAGTACTTTTATCAGTTTTTCTTTGCTACATAGAAAAGGTATACTTTAAATGGTAAATTTTACTTTAAATGAAAAATATACTCATTATTCAAATAATTTTTTAGACATGCTGATAACCTACTAATGAATCCTTTAAACTATGCTATTTTGTCACAATCAGATGAAAAACTATTATCAGAAATAGTATGGACAACCACCATCAGAAAAATTTGTTCTCCCATGTCAAAATTCCTTAAAATTTTAAGTGAAAGACATCTTCCCAGAACAACAACGTAGCAAACTACAAAAACATATTATTAGATCAACTTTTCTAAAAACTTAATTTATTTTTTTAATCTGAAGGGAAACTCTCTTTGCCTCTCTTGTAAACAGATTTAGGCAGAACTGGAAATTCTGTGACCACTCACAGAACAAAAAACTAACTTCTATTCAGTTAAATATATATGAATATTCATAACTTCTTTTGTTTGCTCTCTTAATGATTAAAAGCTAGTCAACAGCCCAACATTATCCACAGTTTGTCATAGTTTGTTTACTAAGTGTTTCCTTCTAGGTTTTCTTCCTTCCTTGAAGATTGGGGCCTATGGCTTTTAGTTACACCCAAAATTTAATAAGGCTAAAATTAAATCTGTTCAGGACAAACATTTTCTTTAGGGAACCATCTGAACTATTTCTCCCTAACAGAAAAAGAATAGGAAAATAGTTTTAGCCATATGAAGTTTTCCAGGCAATAGAAGAACAGGAAAACCATATGGAAAAAATGAATTTGTAAATAAGGACTCAGAATAGTAAATAGAAAGGTGAAGCTTTAGAAGATGCTGTGAGTTATAATCAATGGATGAGCTATCAGTACATTAGATAAAACAAATTCTGTAGAAGTGATTTTACTAAGGCAGAGCACATGCAATAAGATCCTTAATATTTCCTTCATATGATCTACACTTGATTTTGAATATCATTTGAATACAAAATCACATTCCAAAGTAAGCTCCCAAATAGAAAGCAGTTTTAGTGTTCAAGTGAATAGTCCTAGGCTACAGAATCACACCAAGTGTGCCATCACAGAAGAGAGAGTTTGGCCAGAGAGGGTAAAACCAGGCAGCTTGGTCAAAGAGACAGATCTGAGCACTTGCCAGTAGCTGCGGCTGTGGTGGCAGCCACCATACCAACAAAGTCTGGGACAAAGGCACCAGACAAGACATGGGAGCAGATTCTACTCATTACCAGCAAGAACTGATAAGGAGCAGAAAGCTTCTCCTGTTGATTGCAAACCCGGGATAGCCCAGGAACCAAGAGTCTGGCTTGAATAGAACTCTGACATCATCACTGCTTGTCATGGAACAGTGGGAAAGCAGCTCTTCCCCCAGTACCAGAGAAGATCTTAATCTTTGATACTGACAAAGGCTGGGCCTAGTATTTAACTCCAACCCAGGCCTTGGAAGGAAACAATTGGAGCCACTAGCAGGTCACAGGAACCTGACCAGACCTGCCAGGCTCAGCTCCACCTAGGGGAAAGTCACCCCACCCAGGAAGGGTAACTCTGCCCCCAGAGGAGTGAGTTTCTTCACTGGGTAAACAGAACCAGAGGCTACCCCTCCCTAAGGCAGTCTAGACAAACAATGGAAACTCAGTAAACATAAACCAGCTCCAGGCTGGGCTCTGCGAGTGTCTCAGGAGCTAGCCTTTCAGGGAAAAGCTACTGTTTGCTGAAAGGCCTCAACCCTACCCAGAACCTTGACTCATCACAGCATCTCCAAACTAGAGGAAACAGCTATCTGCCTCTTTTGTGATACTCAAAGCAGATCTCTCTCCCACTAAACTAGCCTAGGAGGAGGACCACAAAGTCCTGGGTAAGGCAGAGCTGTTGCCTGCTCAAACAAACTGATTTAAGAAACCAACCAAGCTACAGGAAAACCAAACAGCACAAGCAGACCTGAGACTCCACCAAGAGACAGGTTACAGACACCGGGGAGATACAAGATCTTCCTCCATCTCCCCAAAAATCAAATAACTCTTTTTTCAACCTATTTATTATTATTTTTAACTTGTTTCTATAATTTGTTTTTCTTTTTTCTTCCATAATTTTGATTTTAGGAGTGTATGTGTGTGTGTGCTTTTTTAAAAAAAATCTCTTTATATTTTGGTCCTTCTTTCTTCTTTTTTCTTTTCTCTTTCTTTCTTTTTTGCATGACTTAATTGCTGTTCTGCTCATACCCAGATATATACCCTTTGTTGATTATTAGACATTATCCCTCATTGTGTACATACTTAATCCAGAAACTTATTTTTCAATTCACAACCTCTTAGGCTTAACTTATTAATAGTAGTATTATTTCTTTATACCTATGTAACATTTTTAGGGGGTGCAGTCCTGGGGCTTGAGCTCAGGGCCTGGGCACTGTCCCTGAGCTTCTTTTGTTCAAGGCTAGGACTCTACCCCTTGAGCCACAGTGCCACTGCTGGCTTTTTCTGTTTATGTGGTACTGAGGAATCGAACTCAGAGTTTTATGCATGCGAGGCAAGCACTCCACCACTGAGCCACATTCCCACCCCCCTATGTAACTTTCAAATGCTCGAATTTTAAGAATTTTTATTTTTTAGATTTTAATTTTTCCTTTTTATTTTTCCCCTTCTCTCATCCTATCTTTTTCTTCTCTGAACATCATTTCTTTATACTAACATAATTTTTAAGTGTTTTCATTTTTTAAACTTACATTTTTGTTTTTCTATTTTTTCTTCTTTTTTTTAATCTCTCTCCTATCATTCTTCCCTATTCAGTTCACTCACTGAGATTAGGACTTGACTAAATTCACTCTCCTTTTACCTCTCCACATCTCTTTAATTCTATTTTACCTGACAATTCTCCCTCAACCTAGTAATTTCTGGTTTGCTGAATCCCTCTTGGATGTTCTTAGCCCATTAATCCATAGTTGTTGGATGTTGAATAGATTGTATCTGGAGCCATTTTTACTATGCAACTACAGGACTCTGGTTGATGCTTGCCTTAATATACTGTTCTAGCACAAAGTTGGTGTTACTTTCATACCAAATGGGCAGAAGAAGCCAGGGAAACACAAGAAAAATGACAAGTCTCAGTTCCCACTTAATATAATCAGGTGACAGAACAGTTAATGAATAATCTAGAGGAGAATTCCCCAAAAGCTCTACAAACACTACTGGTAAACATGGTGAATGAAAAGAGTGAAAACCTGCAAAGGACTCAGTGAGAGAATGATAAGGAGTGAGACAAGGCTAAACAAAGGTTAATACAGGAACTTCATGAGCGTGTTGAGGCTAACCAAAAGTTACTACAGGAATCTTGGGAGAATGAAGAAGCTAATCAAAGATTAACACAGGACTTGCATGAGCAGGCTGAGAAAAGTCAAAGAGAAACACAGGAATTGTGTGAGCAGGCTCAGAATAGTCAAAGAGAAACACAGGAATTCTGTGACAGTGAGGAAGCTAATCAAAGAGTAATACAGAAATAGTGAGAGTGGGATGAGAATAGACAAATATCAATAGGTGCATTCATAGAATCCATAAACAGACAGCTGAAGGAATCCAGGGAGACCACAAAGGGAATGCTGAATGGAGCCCATCAGAAGGAAAGGGAGTCCAAGGAAACCATAACTAATCAACTAAGTGATTTGAGAGTAAACACTGAACACGAAAATAAGGAAGTGAAGAAGTTCATACAAGATCTAAAACAAAGCTCCAACCAAGAATTTGATGCCATCAAAGCTGACCAATTAGAAGGAAAGGAAATAGAATACAAAGGATAAAGTCTTGACATTAGGTTAGACCATGCAGAAGATTGAATCTTTGGGACTGAAGACAGCCTAGATATTTAGAGAAAGAACGTACAAGTATCCAAGACAAATCCAAGAAATATGATAGATCTATTCAACACTTGGAAGACACCATCAGAAGGCCTAATATGAGGATAATGAGTGTAGAGGAGCACCTAGAGACAGAAGTTAATGGTCTAGGAAATTTATTTAACAGGATCCTAGCAGAGAACTTCCCAAACATGCAAAAAGATAGCTCTATTCAGATACAAGAAGCTTTTAGAACCCCAAATAGACCAGACCAGAACAGGACATCCTACTGTCAAATTATAATCTGCACAGGATCAATTCAGACCAAGGAAAGGATACTTAAAACTGTCAAGGAAAAAAGATCAATCACCTGAAAAGGGAAATTAATAAGAATCACCTCAGATTTCTCAGCAGAGACAATAAAAACAAGAAGAGCCTGGAATGATGTATGCCATGCCCTAAAGACAAACAACTATGAACTAAGAATATTGTACCCAGCAAAACTCTCCTTTATAACCGAAAGTCAAATAAAAACCTTCCATAGCAAAGAAAAACTGAAACAATATATCTCCACCAAACCAGCCCTACAAAAGATATTTAAAGATGTCCTACACATAGAAAACCAACAAGACCACAATAAAGACCAAAAACACATACCCAAATTGAGAATCCAAGAACCATAGGAAGAACCCAGCTCTTACAGCCCCCAAGAAGGTGGATAACATGCAAGAACTACCAAGCACCTCTCAGTCCTAACTCTCAACATTAATGGACTAAATTCTCCAATTAAGTGACATAGACTGTCTAGTTGGATTAAAAAGCAGATCTTTCTATCTGATGCCTTCAAGAGGCACACCTTATCCATAAAAACAAATATATTTTCAATGTAAAAGACTGGAATAAAACCTATCAAGCAAATGGTTCCCATAAACAGGTGGGATAAGGTGACCCCATTTTAGATCACAAAGCAAATGTGTCCAAATTCAGAACCATTGAAGTTATGCCCTGCATTCTCTCAGACTACAGGGAATAAAATTAGAACTCAATACCAAAAGCCACCAAAGAAAGCCCTGTAACACATGGAGACTGAACAACACAATGTTGAATCACCAGTGGGTAAAGGAAGAGATTAGAAAGGAAATTCAAATCTTCATCATATTCAACAAAAATGAACACACAAATTATCAACTCCTTTAGGAAACAGCAAACAGTACTCAGAGGCTCTGGGTTCCTACATCAACAAATTGGAGAGATCTGAAACCAACAATTTAATGAGACATAGCCTCGTTGAAAAAGACCAGCAAGCCAAACACCAATCCAGTAGATGGAAAAAATAATTAAAAATAAATCAGAATTAAACAAATTAGAATCCAAAAAAAAAAAAAAAGAAAGAAAGAAAGAGGGGCTGAGAAGGTGGCTCAGTGGTAGTGCGCTTGCCTTGCATGCCTGAAGCCCTGGGTTTGATTCCTCAGCACCACATAAGCAAAAAGAAAAAAGCCAGAAGTGGCGCTGTGGCTCAAATGGTAGAGTGTTAGCCTTGAGCTGAAGAGCTGAGGGACAACGCCCAGGCACAGAGTTCAGGCCTCACGACCAGACCCCAAAAAGAAAAACAAAAGAAAGAAAGAAATCAACAAAACAAAGAGTTGGTTCTTCGAAAAAATTAACAGAATTAACAGACCCTTAGCAAATATTATCAGAAAAACAAGACAACACACCCAAAAAACAGACTCAGAGATGAGAATGCAAACATCACCAAAGAAAAAAACCAAGATCCAGAATATTATAAACAAATATTTCTCCAACCTTTATGCTAATAAGTTTGAGAACCTGGTAGAAATGGACAATTTCCTAGCAAATATTGACATGCCAAA
The DNA here is from genome assembly GCF_024711535.1 of Dipodomys merriami. Classification (NCBI taxonomy): domain Eukaryota; kingdom Metazoa; phylum Chordata; class Mammalia; order Rodentia; family Heteromyidae; genus Dipodomys; species Dipodomys merriami. Next base: position 11,445,808 of record NW_027202382.1, on the reverse strand, counting down.
ACTAAACTAAGAAGAGTTAAACTAAATTAACAGCCTCATATCAAACATTGAAATAGAAAGAGCAATAAGAGACCTCCTATCTAAGAAAAGACCAGGACTGGATGGATTTACAGCAGAATTATACAAAGCTTACAAAGCAGAACTCTTACCAATACTCCTTCAACTCTTCAATGAAATTGAAAGAGAAAGTTCAGTAATGAACGCTTTCTATGAAGTCATCATAACCCTCATCCCAAAACCAGGCAGGGCCTCATCAAAGAAAGAGAACTATAGACCCATTTTTTTGATGAACATTGATGCAAAACTTCTCACAAAATTTTGGCCAATCGACTTCAACAATTCATCCAAGAAATCATACACTATGATCAAACAGGATTCATTTCAGGGATGCAAAGCTTGTTCAATATATGCAAATCAATATAATTCATCACATCAACAAGAGCAAGGATAAGAACCACATGATTATCTCAATAGATGCAGAAAAAGCATTTGACAAGATCCAACACTGCTTTATGATGAAGGTTCTAGAAAAATTAGGAATCCATGGAACATTCCTCAATACAATAAAAGCTGTATATGACAAACCTACAGCCAGCATTATACTTAAACTCAGGAATGAGACAAGGATGTCCACTCTCTTCAATTTAGTATTAGAATGCCAAACTAGAGCAGTAAGACAAGATGCAAACATAAAGGGGATCCAAATAGGGAAAGAAGAAGTAAAACTCTCCCTCTTTGCAGATGACATGATCTCGTATTTAAAGAATCCCACAGACTCCACTCCCAAATTACTCAAGCTGATTCAAAACTTTGGCAAAATAGCAGGGTATAAAAGTAACCCTCAAAAATCAATGGCTTTTCTGTATGCCAACAATGAGAAAAATGTGGCTGAAATCAAGAAAGCAACTCCATTCATAATAGCCCCACAAAAAATAAAATACCTATGAATTAACTTAACCAAAGAAGAGAAGGACCTCTTTAATGAAAACTTTAAAAACCTGAAAAAGGAAATCAAAACAGAACTTAGAAAGTGGCAAAACCTCCCATGCTCCTGTTTGGAAGGATCAACATCATGAAAATGGCAATAGGTCCCAAGGCTATCTACAAATTCTATGCCATACCTATCAATATTCCAACCTCATTATTCAAGGAAATAGAAGAGGCAATCCAAAAATTCATATGGAACAATAAAAGACCCAGAATAGCAAAAACAATCCTCAACAGAAAGAACAGTGCTGGAGGTATATCAATACCATATTTTAAACTCTATTACAAAGTTATAGGAATTGAAACAGCTTTGTACTGGCACAAGAAGAGACCTCAGGATCAATGGAATAGAATTGGAAACCCAGAAATAAACCCACTGACAGATAGGCACCTAATCTTCTATAAAGGAGTTAAAAAAATAGAATGGAAGAAAGCCAGCTGATATAATTGGCTAATCACTTGTAGAAAACTAAAGCTAGATCCTTATGTATTACCCAGCACCAGAATCAACTCCAAATGAATCAAAGACTTTGGAGGCAAAGCAGACACCCTAAAAATATTACAAGATGGAACAGAAGAAACCTTGAGTAACCTTGGCACAGGCCGAAATTTTCTTAGTACAGACCAGAAACACAACAAATCAAAGAAAGGTTGGACAAATGGGATTGCTTGAAGTTCCAGAGCTTCTAAATGGGGAAGGACATAGCTACCAAGATCAATAGAAAGCCCACGGATTGAGAGAAGATCTTCACTAGCCATACAAGAGACAAGGATCTCATATCTAAAATACATCTGGAACTCAAAAAACTAAAATCCCCAACAACAAGTTCGCAAAGAAACAACTGCTCAGGGGCTGGGGGTTTAGCCAAGCGGAAGGGCACCAGCCCGGCGCTTTCGTTCCTCAGCTCTGGAAAACAAAAAACAAAAAAAAAACAACGCTACAAAAGACCAAAACAAACAAACAAAAATAAAGCAAAGAAACAACTGCCCAATAAATAAATGGGCTAAAGACTTACAGAGAAACTTCTCTGAAGAGGAAATAAGAATGGCCAGTAGACACATGAAGAAATACTCAACCTCTGTAGCCATAAAAGAAATGCAAATCAAAACAACATTGAGATACCACCTCACCCCAATTAGAATGGCTATAATCAAGAACTCTAATAACAACAGATGCTGGAGGGGATTTGGAAAGAAGGGAAGCCTACTGCATTGTTGGTGGGAATGTAAACTCGTTCAATCACTTTGGAAAGCAGTATGGAGGTTCCTCAAAAGACTCCACAAATAGCTCCCCTATGACCCAGAAATCCCACTTCTGGGCATTTGCCTGAATGATTACAAACAAGGCCATACTAATGCTACTAGCACAACTATGTTTATCGCAGCATTATTTACTATAGCTAAGATATGGAACCAAACCAGATTCCCCTTAGTAGATGAATAGATCAAGACAATCTGGTATATATACATAATGGTACTCTAGGCTTCCATCAGTAAGGGTGACATTGCCCCATTTGTTAGGAAATGAAAGTCTTGGAAAAAATTATTAAGTGAAGTAAGCCAGGCCCAAAGAAACATAGGACCCCTCGTTTCCCTTATTTGCAATAACTAGTATATGTCTGAGACAAGCAGAAAAGGTCAGATAAGATAATGGTAAGCGAAATGTACCCCAAGATAAGGACTCAAGTGTTTTTCCTCTTTCTTGCTGTTGTTTCTAATGTATTTATAAGGTACCATGTGATTTTTTTTTTGCTTTGTATGTCCCTCCCCCAGGGTATAACCCCTGTTTTCACTTTATCTAATGTTGGTATAATTTGGAGAGCAGAAGGGAACAAGCAAATTCTTTAAATAGGGATACAGGTTGACCCTTTGCAACTAAGAGATGCATAAGATGCTGTTCAAAAAATGAACTTTACAATTTGGGGGGGAGAGGTAGGGGTTGGTGGGAGGAATGTACTTGTGGAAATGGGAGGGAACGGATGGTAGGGGAAAAACAAAGGAGGAGGCAACAATTCTTGATAAATCTTGATAGCTTGCTCACGTGATTGTAACCCCTGTGTACAGTATTTTCACAATAAAAAATTTATTTTACAAAAAAGAATACTCTAGAGCTGAGATGTTACTCAGTAATAGAGATCTTAATAAGTATGCATCTATTTATTAAATCCTTTCTACTGAAAAACAATAATAGAATCTTATACTGAATTCAAGTGGGGACAATTATCTCAGAAGTTGCTAAAGATTGATAGAACTTATCACAAAAAGATCTATATGTAACCCTTTAATTTTTCTCTTAAATTTATATGTATATTATCTATCTATCTATCTATCTATCTATCTATCTATCTATCTATCTATCTATCTATCTAGTTGTTCATGGAGCTTGAACTCTGGGCCCGGGTGCTATCCCTCAGATCTTCAGCTCAAAGCAAACTCTCTACCACTTGAGACACAGCACCACTTCCAGTTTTCTGAGTGTTTTATTGGAGTTAAGTCTCACAGACTTTCCTGCCAGGGCTGGCTTTGAACCATGATGCTCAGATCTCAGCCTCCTGAGTAGCTAGCCAAAGCCTGGCTATTTTAAATTTTTATATGAATATATACAATATACAAATATATATCTAAATATATTTAAACATATATATCTCCACATATAAATATATAAATATATAAAATATATCTAAATACATATCTAAAATATATATCCAAATATTTAAATACATAATATCTTATATAAAATCATATGTTTTATGTAACTGTACATGTTTACTTAATATAATATAAAATATATAAAGTATTTGTGAATATATTTATACATAAGTATATACTTATAATTTATATACGTAATATATACTTATACATAAATTTATATATATATATATATATATATGCTGACAATGACAAGCAAGACAGAAAGAAGAGGTCTTTGGGCTAAAGATGTTTTAAGATTGACCACAGACCTGTTATGGGAGAGTGAGTGATACTTTTCATTTAATTTCTACTGTTTCTATGGTAATATTGTCTGCTCTTATTTTGTGCATTGTTGCCCTTTGTTGTTGGGTGTTTTAATAGAATATAATTTATATGTAGCTCACCAACATTTGGATGGAGATGAGCTACATGACAAGGAATAAACCTGATAGGAGTCAGCTGTGCCTGATTCTGATTAAGATTATGACTTAGACGTCAACCTGATCCTGTATGGGATATGGATATTTAGGGTGTTCTAATGTTATTGCACGTATTTTGCATGTGACACATATAAATTGTGACAAGAAGGCATATTGTGACAAATAATATTTTTCAAATACTATTCTAGTAAGACTTCCTTTTTCATACTCTACTTTCCATGGACTTTGGCCAGTCTCCTATTAACAGCAGTGAATAACTTCCAGAGAATAACCCATCCTTCCTCTACAGATCATTCAAAGAAGTGTCCTGGAGCTCATAGTTTAATTAAATGATTATTATTCCATGTCATAAGTTTGAGATAGTTTACAATATCACAATTGATATCTATTGATTTTCCTTATTTTTAAATTCTTACTCAAATCCTGTTAGTAACTCCTATTTGATATTATTTTCATTCAGCTGAGGATCAATTTTTCTAAGTGAAGAATGTCTTGAAAGTAAGCACTGACAGAATAAAGCTTAAGTGTGACAGGAAAGAACCTCAGAGGAAGTCAGAAAAAGAATAACTGAAACTGACAGAAATGTAGTTGAACCACAGGAATATATGGATTAAGGATTTAGCAGAGCAGTGCAAGCTGTCTTCAAATGTGCGAAGGGCTATCATATGGAAGATGGATTAGACTGGTACTGTAGGGCTTGAGAGAGCAGAACTAATACTTCATATTCGTTGGTTGAAGGGAACAAATTTGATACCTAATAAGAAGTACTTTTTACTGTAATCAGCACAATAAAGACTGCATTTTGAAGTAGTAAACGTTGGTAGTTACCTTTGAAGAAAACTTGGATATTGCAATAATGGTAATTGCCTAGACAAAATTCTTATATTGGGCAAATATTCATTCAACCAAAAGATTATAGGAATCTATAGAATTCCTATATTTTTATAATAATATCTATCCAAAATTCAGTTTTAAGAAATATAGGCACAGGTTTTGATCATTCTATTATTTTAAATGCTATAAAGTTATTTGTAACTGCCTTTGGCACAATAACAATTATTTAAATTAGTGAAACATCTGTTATTTCTACAAAAAATTTGAGTATTCAATCTTAATCTGAAATTGATGCTATTGATGCTGTTTTATTTTTATATGAGTCCATTTTTAATACATATTTTGAGGTTATCAAAAAGATACAAATTCTCATTGAAGATAACTGCCATTTAGCAGATCTAGCTGGACTTTGAAAAATTCTCATTCTCCTCACTCTACATCCTCATTCTACCTGCCTTCTGCACAAGAAAGACTGAGTCCACAAATTATATCAACATCAAATACAGTGAAAACAGGGGTTATACCGTGGGGGAGGGACATACAAAGCAACAAAGATTTATCTTATAAATATGTTAGAAACAATAGCAAGCAAGAAAAAAACATTTGAGTCCTTATCTTGGGGTTCATTTCGCCTAACATCAACTTATCTGACTATTTCTGCTTGTCTCAGACATATACTAGTTATTGCAAATAAGGGAAACCATGGGACCTATGTTTCTTCTGGCCTGGCTTACTTCACTTAATATAATTTTTTCCACATCTTGACATAATTTGTGGAGGGGAAGGTGGACCCATTGCAACAATGAGATATACAAGACGTTATGTGAGAAAATAAACTTAACAACTTTGGCCCACAGTGGGAGGGGGGTGGGGAGATGGGAAGGCATGGGAAGGGGAAACAAAGGAGGAGGCAACAATGCTTGATAAGCAATGTACTCATTACCTTGCCCCTGTAATTGTAACCCCTCTGTACAGTATTTTCACACAAAAAAGAAAGACTGAGTCCAACTTATACTAGCCCTTCCTCCTCAATGTAGAGTTAGGACCAATGAATATATGTACTTTACAGTTGACCTGTTTTTCTGTTTTATTTTTGATATCTTGTCCTGTTATTTACTGAAAAAATTAATTTATATATGTATGTATGCATATATACATAGTTACAAAATGGTACCAGTCCTGCATAGATTGACTTTCTAGGATTCTTCAGTTTAATTCTTGCCTCTAAATTTTCACTGGTAAGCAAAACTATATTTGTTCAAACTAAAGACTTAGCATTTGTCAGTCACTACGGTATCTGTTTCTCTGTCACTCTCCCATAAAGTGCTCACAACAATTCTGTAAGGTTTTTACTCATAAAATATACTATAATATCACTGTTATTTTTTTGAGAAATGAAACTGTAAATCAAAACATTTATTAATGGTGTCAGAATCAGATTCAAGACCTTGTACCTACTAGGCAAGTATTTGCAATTGGGTTACCCCCACAGTCATGAAAATCTTCTTTGGAAGGCCAGGTTTGTGGATGTACACTGAGCATCCCAGCATTCAGTGGGCTCAGTCATTAAAATTTAGGTGTATCTTAAACATTCTTCTACTTCAACAGCAACTTTCAAGGCCATATCTATGTTCTTGAGTAGATATCAGAAATAGACATAAAAGTTTTTTGAAATCATGAGTGCATGAACCACAGGAGGTAAACAGGATTTGACAAATCCCATGTTTATTCTTCCCTCTTGTTTCAGTCTCAAAATCCATATATTATCCTTAAAAGTAAATTACTTAGAGAAAATAATAGTTGATATCTGTTACTAATATTATACTAAAAATACATTTTAAAGCCATGGTTTTATTTAGTCCTGATAATACACACTAAAATACAAGTTATTTAACTTGATAGAAGCCAATGAAGTAGCAGTGATTCAATATCAACTTAAAAGTCTGGTTCTAAGCTGGGCACAGGAAGCTCATGTCTGTAATCCTAGCTACTCAAGAAGCTGAGATTTGAGGATCATGGCTGGAATCCAGACAGGGCAGAAAAGTCCTTGATATGCTTATCTCAGATAACTACTCAGAAAAAGTTGGAAACTGCACTGTTGTTTAAGTGGTAGAGCAATGACCTTGAGGACAAAGAGGCTCAGGGACAGTGGCCAGGCCCTAAATTCAAGCTCTAGGATCAACAACAAGAAAAAGAAATCTGGTTCTGGGTCCCAGAGGCAGCTTCTCAGGACAGCTTCCTACCTGTGTGATATAGTTATGAGTGTTTTTAATCTTTCTGATTAATATTAACCCTGTAGGCAGTTAATCTGCTACCCATGAGTGGTAGCTTCTGCCTTCTCACATTCATTACCCTTGTTTTCCAACAGTGCATCCTCACAAATGAGCCTTGATATATTTAGTTTACAAAGCAACAATAGGAATTGTTGACACTCAAAAGATTTTAAGTGAAGTAAGCCAGGCCCAAAGAAACATAGTTCCCATGGTTTTCCTTATTTGTCATAACTAGTATATGTCTGGGACATGCAGACAACATCAGATAAGATGATGTTAAGTGAAATGAACCCCAAGATAGGGACACAAGTGCTTTTTTTCCTTCCTTGCCATTGTTTCGAATGTATTTATAAGGTACCATGTGATTTTTTTGTTGCTTTGTATGTCCCTCCCCCATGGCATAAGCCATTTTCACTGTATTTAATGTTGGTATAATTTGGGGAGGGGAAGGGAAAACACAAATTGTTTAAATAGGGATACAGATTGACCCATTGCAACAGTGAGATATATAAGACACTAGGTTGAAAAACGAACTTTACAATTTAGGCTGCGGGGGGGGGGGGGCATGGGGGAGGGGTAAGTAGCTGAAGAAGAGGGAGGGAAGGTATGGTAGGGGAAAAACAAAGGAGGCAACAATGCTGGATAAGAAATGTACTCATTACCTTGCTCATGTAACTGTAACCCCTCTGTACAGTATTTTCACAATAAAAAAATTAAAAAATAAAGCAAAGTAATACACACAAAAAAGATTTTATAATGAAAGATTTCAGTTGCTAGCATTTTTAGACAGTGAACAAAATAACATTAAGGATTGATATTGTAAGTTATTTTTTCCCAGAAATGACTCAAAATATGCAAGCTGTGTATTTAGACAAAATTAATATTTTCCAAACTGGCAGTGGCCGTAATGGAAATAATAATAAATGTACTATCCCAAAATGTGTTGGCTCTGTACTGATAGAAAAATGAGACTGATTGAAACTGTTTTGTGTCACTTTCCTCATGAAGAAAAATGATCACAGCTCCAAAGCAATCATCTTACTCTGTGTTTTGTATGTGCGGCAAAATGTATCAAACATTATTTTTTATTCAGAAGAGAAATTTCAAGTGAATGAAAACATTAAAAAAGATAACATTCCTAAGCTTACATTGGGAGAGTGATATAGATCCTAATAAGCATCAAATAGTTCTTTCTTGTACATTAAAGTAAGCTGGAGAAGACTGATTATTGCTGGGCCTAATAGACCATAAGAATTTAGGTAAACTCAGCTTTTTGTAATTATGTTCTACATAACCTCTATTAGGCTTGAAAAAATAGCAATTGTAGTTTACACTCTTATAACCACTCTTTTAATGTTTAAATTTATTCCATTTTTCTTTTATTTGCACACACTCATTGGTGGTAACTGCTTTTGTATGGCTTTGCAAATATTGGGGATAGAATTTATTCCCTTTGAGCAAACAAGTATACTATAACAAGATGAAATCTGCAAGATGTTAAGCAATCAAGGAAGGCCAAACCCAGACATCATATTAATGTGCATAGTGTTCATTCTTCAATGTTTAGTATTTTAAAAGTGAAAGTTTTACCCATATCTACAAATACGGCATGGTAGTGCTACCCACCTGTCCCTAGTATCTCCAGAAATTATAACTGGGAATAATAGCACATTCAGATGTGCCATGACAGGAAGTTGCTAAAGATTCAGTTGCAGACAGATAGCACTATTCAAAAAAAGTAGAAGAAAAAGGAGAAAGAAAAAGTTTGGGAAAGCATAAAGAGATGAGACCGCTCCAGCAAATAGACTCCAGAGAAACATGCATAAAGTACACACAGTACAGAGGGTAGGAGTGAGGTACAATAAACAAAATGCAAGAGTCTCTAAACACTCCTTGTAGTTTTAGTTGCAAACAGAGAGAATCTTATTTCTTTTAAATCACAGAAAATTTAGAGAGAGGAATGGAGAAAGACAGAGAATTTCAGTTAGTGGCAGGAGCAGTACCAGTATGAAAATAGAAGTGACAGAGATGAAAGAAAGAACTAGAGTGTCAGAAAATACACTTAACACTGGATCCAATACAGAAGGAGTTTTCAATCTAACATGATAGGAGTCCTGGTATACATATAGCATTAAGGATCCAGGAAAGCACACTTTGCTCTTTGAATTTGTGTGCGTGCGCGGGTCTGTGTGTGCGTGTGCATGTGCGCAAATGCATGTACTAGAGAAGAATTATTTGGGAGAATCTTGTCAGAGTTTTTGGCTTTAAAATTCCAGGTTTCCTGCACTGCCCTGTCTCCTTGGATACAGAGCACAGGTCAGCTGCTGATCCACAGAGATCCAGCTAGAAAGCTCTTCTAGCTTTACAGGGAAGTGGAAGTAAGAGATGTGGAGAGTTCTACACATGGGTGGGTGGGAGGAATCTAGTTACTGGAGCTCTGGGATAGGAGAGGAGCAGGCAATGTGATTAGACATGTGAGCCAAGTTTATAAAAAGACGAGTCACTGGAGCATGTGAAGCTGTATCTGAATCACTATGAGGCTTGCTCATCCTATAAACAAATATTAGAAGAGGCTGAAGACGTGCCAAATAACAATCAAAATGCTAAGTATACAAAAAGGAAGAAAATTGAAAGCTGCAACAAAATACTGTCATGTCTCATATAAAGGCAGACCTACTAGAATAACAGCAGATTTCTCAGCAAAAGTTCTACAAGTCAGAAGGACATGGACTTGGTGACATTAAGCAAAATAAATGATAAAGCAGGTTATTGTGTCCAACAAAGCTGCCCTTCATAAATGAATAAGAAATAAAGATATTGGCAAGCAATAAAAATGAGTATTCGAGACAAATGGAAAACAAAATAAAAATAAGAGGTACCCAGATCTTATAAAGCAGAGATTGAAATTCTATAAGTTGTGAAATATCCAGACACATGTGCCCTACCAAATTTTAACAAATAAGTATAAGAAAAAGCATAAGGAGATTTTTAGTGAAAAATAACACTGAAATAATATTCCCATAAAAGAAACTCTGGGGAGCAGATTTATTACCGAATTTTACCAGAACTAACATCCTTTTATTCAAGCTATTCCATAAGAATGGAAAAGACACTTCCAAATTCATCCTATAAAGCCAGTGTTATCCTGATGCCCAAACCAGAAATCTCTTTTTCTTCTCTTACTCTCTCTCTCTCTCTCTCTCTCTCTCTCACCCTCTCTCTCTCTCTCTCTCTCTCTCTCTCTCACACACACACACACACACACACACACACACACACACATGTGTGCACACATACATATACATATAACTATACACACAAAGAAAACTCTGGGTTCATGACTTAAAGTACATGTGATATCTTCAATAAAATCCTTACATCCAAGCTCAAAATTCATTAACATAATAATAAATTATGATCTGGTTGGATTAACTTGAATAACTCAAGGGTGAGGTTTGTCATATACAAATCAATAAACATAATATATGAATGGAATCAAGGACAAGAAGTACAAATAATCTCTATAGATATAGAAAAAGCATTTGACAAAATACAACAGATAAAAATTAGGAAGGAACTATGAACACAAAGAGTATACTCACCATGTCAATAGGTCTTTAACCAATGTCAAAATTGGTCAAAGAGCAAAACATCACGCTTGAAACATTGAAATTGCTATAGAAAATCATAGGAAAAGCCTTTTCAAATACAGCATAGGCAATTTATTTCTGAATAATATTATAACCTCTCAAGAAATGACTGACAGAATAGCATCACATTAACAGGATTAATACTAAAATGAACTAATAGTAATAATAACACTATAAATCAAATTGGAAAGCAAATCATAGTGTTCAGAAACAGCCTTCAAAATTGTGGAAAGTTTGTTTTTTTGTTTTGTATGTTTTATATTGTAAAAACACTGTACAGAGGCGTTACAGTTACATGAGCAAGGTAATGAGTACATTTCCTATCCAGCATTGTTAACTCCTTTGTTTTTACCCTACCATCCCTTCCCTCCTACCTCCACAACTACCCTCCTTCCTCCTCTGAAGTTGTAAAGTTCTTTTCAACATAGTGTTTTGTTCATCTCATTGTTACAATAGGTCAACCTGTGTCCTTATTTAAGCATTTTGTTTTTTCCCTTCCCCTCCCCAAGCTAGAGAAGTGTATATACAAGATGCAGGGCACCAGAATCAAATACATTGATAATGGGTTATAGCATGGGGGAGGAACATACAATCAATCAAACAAACAAAATTACATAGTACATTATAAATACATTAGAAACAATAGCAAGAAAGAAAAAAACATATTTGTGTCCCTATCTTGGGGTTCATTTTGCTTAACATCATCTTATATGGTGATATACACAGAGTTTTGACCTCCTCTGCTTGTCCTAGACTTGTACTAGTTATTGCGAATAAGGGAAAACAAGGGAACTATGTTTCTTTGGGCCTGGCTTACTTCACTTAATATAATTTTTCCAAGTCTGTGGAAAATATTTTACATCTTCATTTGACAGAATATTAATATTGAAAATATATGTAGAATTCAAATAATTAACAAAAGAGCAAACATTCCAATTTGTGAATGGGCAAATGAACTGAATATATAATTTCCAAATGAAGACATTAATAACTAGTGAATATATGCATAAAGTGCATCTTTACCTGTCAAGTAAATGCAAATGAAAACTACATTGAGATTCCATCTCATTCCAGTAAGAACAGCTGACATCAGAGGAAAATAAGTCAGTCCATGTAAAATCAACTAGCCAATAGTTAATCTTTGATTTAAGACTGAGTAAAAACTCTTTTACCCCAAACCCTTAACTCCTTGATCTTAGTTTATGCAAGTATTGTATGGGCATTACCCATGGGGCTGGCAATCAATAAGTGTTAAGATTCAAGCAGCAAGCGCCCATAAGCTTGAAACTGATTATATTTTCTTGTATATGAAGTGACTAAAGAAACTACAGTGACCAAATGAGAGATTTTATGGGAGCTGGATGAATATAAAGCAAAAAAACCAGTATGCATAACTGAAGAGGATGAGATGATCCTGGCTGACTGATCAGATGAATAGTGTTTATTTTGGACACGGTATTGATTTTGAATCAGAGATCTCATCATATTTGAAACCAGCTCTAAGTCCTGCATTCTCTGGGCAGCTATCAGAAATGGGAATGGTCTGTACCATGTGTCAAGTCAACTCTGCACCATCCCTCAATGACATGCTGATAACATGATCCATGTGGCCAAGATTTTCATCTGTGTATCACTTTAAAGTGATTTGACTGTGATTGATTTAAATGAAAAATGGTCTGTCACAGTACTTTTGCAACAATAAAGAGGGGTGGTGTGCTTTAAAAAAGGGAAAAACTAAGTCATAATGCAAGCATTACCTCCATAGGGTAGCAGACCTTAAATGTGATGTAAGCTATATATTCAATGTCTAGCAGTATTGCTGCAATAGTGCAGGCTTTGTAGATTGGTATTTGAATATGCTACAGTGCTAAAAATATAAGCACTGTTTTTATGAACTGGTGAGTCCTGTTTCTACATCTCTGTTTTGTTGTGCTTTTATGTTGGCTGCTTTTATCAAGTAAGCTTTATTTTTGTCTAAATAGGATTGTCCACAGTTCTTTACTAGCTTAAGTCTGGAAGAAAATTTTTAAAAAGAGAGCTTCCTATGTGGATTATTTATTGGTTTCTACTCAGCTTTGAATCAGTTTAGTTCAAGTGTAATACATTGAAATAATTGCTCTAAGTATGAAACCAGGATTTTCTTGCTGAGTATATTTGTCTTCTGTTTCACTAATGGAAGAAATTAATTTCATTTCAAAGATAACATTTTACAAGACAGGTGGAAACTATATGAATAAATTCTACAACTATATTAAACTTAGCAATTATATTCAAGCAACCTTACTAAAGTAAACAAATAATACAGTTAAAAAATAAAAACAGAAGGACTAAAGAAAGAGTCAAAAATACATTATAGAGGTGACAAGAGCTAGAACATACGTAAAAACAGAATTGGCTCTCTCAAAGTCAACAATTATCAGGAATCTTCATACAATCTACCATGTAATATTTCTTCATTCGGTACTTCCTGCCAAAGGAACAAATCAGGTGCAAGTAATTTACAATATATACAAAGAAAATGCAGAAAGGGCTTAGATAAGAGTGCTTATCTTAATGACTTAATTATTGCCTTTTTTTTTATTAACTACACTATTTTCAAAAATTATGAGTTGCTGGGTGCCAGTGGCTCACGACTATAATCCTAACTACTCAGGAGGCTGAGATCTGAGAATAGTGGTTCAAAGCAGGCCTGCACAGGAAAGTCCATGAGACTCTTATCTCCAATAAACCACCTCAAAACTGGAAGTAGTACTGTGGCTCAGTGGGAGAACACTAGCCTTGACCTGAAGAGCTGAGGGACAGCGCCCAGGCCCAGAGTTTAAGTCCCATGACCACCACCAACAACAAAAAAATGAGTCTAGCTTTAACATCTCCATAATTTTGACTGTGAACATTTCGCTTTTCAATATTGCTTTTGAAAAATGAAGTTAAGTAGACATTACCATGCAGAAGTTGAAATCAACAAAAGTACATAATGCTGTTTGATTTACCTTAAATTGTAGTTCTCCATCCAGTTTTGAGGTTAAGAAAATTGCTAAGGTATTTCAGTTTTACTGGGCATAGAATATGTTAATGAAGGAAAGAATCAGATTTAAGGCATACATTGAGAAATGATTCTAAATAGTGATTTCATTGTGAGTGATAGATGTGATAAAATTTTGCATGGTTTTTAAATTTGAAAGAGAGCAGGATAGTATTTTTGACTATCAGGTTAGTAAAAAAATACCTTCAACAAAATGGCCTCACCTTCCCAGATTTGTATTGTATGTTGAGCATCATTGAAAGATAAAGCTATTTAAATGCAAATGTATAATAACAAACCAGTGACAGCAATGTGTAAGCGAACAAAGCTGGTTGAAAAAATTGTGATTTAACATTTTTCAATCAAAGGCAGATTTGCTTCCTCTCAAAACCACTGCTTAAGCAAAGTTTAAGCATTTCTTTTCCAGACATATAACGAATTTTGAGAAAGTTTTCACATATTTTTTTCCACAATCATTGTCTAATACTTGAAAGACTGAAGTATTATTTTTGTTTGTACAATTTTAAAGGATTCTAGACTGAATATTAAAGAATTTAGAAAAATATAAGACAGACATACTAATTTACAAAAAATATGTTTTGCCTAGTGCTATAATATACCAAATGAGATATAAGACATGACTGTAATAAGAGGTGTAATGAGACCAATATTTAGCATTGTGAGATGAGTTTATTATATAAAAAACAGACATTATACTGCAATATAATCTTAAATTTAAAAATGAATAAATGTATTAGCATTGAGCCCATATTTGGTAGGATTAATATATTTGATAAACTTATGATGTCCTTGAAAATAAAATGGAATAATTAGAATTTAATCTTTACTGGATTAGAATGTATTACTCAGTGCATGGTACAGAATAATTCAATACATAATTAATTAAATGATTACAAATAATTTATCATGAGCATGTGATATTGAGAAACTATTTAGCAAAATTCGAAGCATGGATTAAATTACTTTAATAAATGTATGGCTTTTTAAATTCTCATTGAAAGCACTTGGTACTTACTAACTTATAAAAACTAGCCTAATTTGTCTATGTTAAATAATTTATTGACATAAGCGTTTTCCTAGTATTACTGTATTCAATGTCTGTGGGATATTTCATAATATCCTCTAATTCTTAGCAATCTATGTTTGTTTAACTCTTTTTTATAATCAGTTATCTTAATTTCTTTCAAGTACTAACTTATAGTTACGTATTTCCTTTTTAGTTTAAAATTTCATTTATTTCAATTCTTATTTTTGTTTATGCTTCTACTGTAATTGGATTTAATTTACTATTTTAATGCTGTTTTGAATTTTTGTCAGCCAGAATCTTAGATTACTGATTTGAGAGTATGATTACTGCCTGAGAATTGATGTAATATTTTTTTTCTGATTGCTGTTAAATTGTATCACATAAATATTGATATATTTTTCTTCTTATTTTGGTAAACAAAAATTAGTGTTGCCTTTGTGGTTTCTTCTTAGATTCATATCCAGAATTGTGTGCTTTAACCTTCAAATACATGTGAATGTTTGAAGGTATTATTGTATTATGGATATTACTAATTTAATTTCCTATACATCAGATAATATCCCACATAATTCAACTTTTTAAGATTCATGAAATGAATAATATGACACAGCATGTAATGTATTTTCTCTGATCCTCTGAGTTTCATATACCCAGAATGATGAGGTGTATTTGGTGTTGGTAAAGTATCTTAACAGATCATATCAAGTTTACTGATGTTTGAGTCTTCTGTGTCCTCACTGTCTCTATCTACTTGTTCTTGCTAGAAGATCTTTATGAAACACAGCTCTGTAAATACATCCTGATGCATTTCTCCATCAGTTTTTGTATTATCTGTGAATTTGAGATTTTAGATTCATCAAGTTAGAATCACTACTGTGAGTAACCAATTGTAAAGAAAAATGCAAAAGGAAAAGAAGCCCTACACAAGTCATACCCTCATGAACTTAGGTAAAATATCCAAACAATATTTGAGTTATTTAAATCCAGCAATATAGAAAGGATCCATTTCATAGCCCAATTTATTCAAAACTCAAGATTGTTAGGCTAGCCTATGAAGATTTCATGTTTTTCTTATATTCTTAGAGCAAAATTTTTAAAATCGTATTAGAGGCCCAAAATAAAAGTACTAACAAAATTTGGTCTTTTTTTAGCATTCAACACTTTCAGTAAACTTGAAATAAAATGATTAAGTTAAAAAATAACAAAAAAGATGCTATGTATTGCCTATAAATAATAGGCTTAAAGATGCACTACAAAAGCTTTACAAAAAAAGTAAGTTTCTTGAAATCTGAATTCCTCTGATTTAATCTTACATGGGACAGGAAATTTAAACAATTTTGAAATGGATTATCTGTTACAGGTTGAATAAAGGCTTTACCTGATACAACATCAAACATAGCACTGAGAGTAAGAAAGTAAACTGTCACAATCAAAATATTAAATTTCCTAAGCCATTTTGCATTTGGAAATCAATGTCACATACATATGTAATAGGAACACCTAAATAAGCCTGTGTACTATGAATGTCATGAAAATCAAAGATGTTGAATGACACATTTGATTTTAACTTGTTTTGATTCCTTACCTGGTCCAGAAGCCTTATTGTTAAACAAAGCTTGTTTTAAAATCATTGTAATTACAAAATCAACAACAGAGTTAAAAAATACTTCTGATATTTTGTCAATAATTATCAAAGTTTAAATATGTCTGATTTTGGTTTGTCATATTTGCTTTCAGTTGAACTTTCTAATAAAGTTTTTCTAGCATGTTTAATTTTTTTTGTATCAAAATCAACATTTAAACAGAATTTCAGACACTGTTCAAGCATTCTAACAGTGTTTACACTGTTTCTTCTAGTCTTTTTTCTTGGAATTGCAATCAGTCTTATTTGAGAAGTCACAGGCACATAAATCACTCATATTACCTTTCAGTCACACTCCAATTTGATCAAAAGCAGTATTTTCCACCTGGAATTGTTCACATAATTCACAAAACATTGTGCTAAACTGGATCTTACTGTTTCCTCAAATCAAAACTATACTCAATAGGTGAAAATTTTCTATCAGTATGTTAGTAGATTGAAAGAAATATTCTATGGAATACATACACATTTTTTCAGCAGAAGAGTTAGAAAGTTTGGTGAAAATAATTTCATTTTGATATTTATTTCAAAAGAGTAAACTGAAATGGACAAAAAGGTATACATTGTTTTATTCTTCTACATTAAAAATTTCAACATACATCCCTTGCTAACATATTTATAAGATGATTTCTATGTTGCTTTGTATGTCCCTTCCCCCACGGTATAACCCATGCTTTCACTGTATTTGATGTTGGTATAATTTGTGGAGGGGAAGGAAAAACCAAATCGTTTAACTAGGGATACAGGTGGACCCATTGCAACAATGAGATGTAGTCGAAAAACGAACTTTACAACTTTGGTGGGGGGTGGGGGAAGATCGGGAGGGGGAAGGGGGGAAGTATGGGAAGGGATGGGAAGGGGAAACAAAGAGGAGGCAACAGTGCTTGATAAGAAATGTAAAGTTCATTTTTCGACATAACGACTTGTACATCTCATTGTTGCAATGGGTCCACCTGTATCCCTAATTAAACGATTTGTTTTTTTCCTTCCCCTCCACAAATTATACCAACATCAAATACAGTGAAAGCAGGGGTTATACCATAGGGGACTTTGGGGGGGGTTGGGGGAAGGACTGGGTGGGGGGAAGGGGGTAGTATGGGAAGGGATGGTAATAGGAAACAAAGAGGAGGCTGCAAGCTTGATAAGAAAGGTACTCATTACCTTGCCCATGTAATTGTAACCCCTCTGTACGGTATTCTCACAATAATAAATAAATAAATAACAAGTCAGAAAGAAAAAAAAAAGAAATGTACTCGTTATCTTGCCCATGTAATTGTAACTCCTCTGTACGGTATTCTCACAATGAAAATAAAATTAAATAAAAAATTAAAAAATTAAAAAATTTTTTAAAAGATATCTATTTTGTATAATTGATCATTTGAATATTTTCTATTCATGTTATACTTTATTTTTTATTGATTGCATTTCCCAGCAAATATATATAAATATATATATATATATACAAAGATATATATTTTTTGCTAAGAATTTCAGAAATTCTGTTATCAGAATAACAAGTTTAGAAGTACATATAAGAATTACTCTACATGCCATAGGTTGCTTTACTTATCTGGAGAGCCAAGATATTTTCTATCAAAAGCATGATACAACATCTGTCTATCCATTATATTTTCCTCCCTTTGATGTGGTTACAAAGAAACAAACAAGCAAACAACCTACCTCAATCTTATGATTAAAGGCCCAAAGCGAAGCAGTAGTCACAAATCCCCTATTGGGTTGATTTTGTGTTTTATACATGGTGAAATTTGTTTCCACATTTACTTGTGGACTTCATTCTCAATATTCGTTATTTAATTTTCTCATTTACTTTTTGGACTCTTAAGTTTTCTGTTCATAATAATGAATGCTTGGGCACTGCTATTTTTTTTACAGATCACTTGGAAAAAACTTGTTTTAAGTAGTCACTAATCAGTTTTCCTAAGCTTTCTTTTTCATTATGCATTATGCATATCTTCAGATTGCATTCTTTAATGATTCTAATTATTGCTTGCATTATTCAACTAAAACATTTATGGAATGTTACAACTGTTTAGTTAATAAGGATTTGAGTATCTATCCATTTAAATTCTCTGATATTATATGTTATCTAAAAGAGCAGCAATTATTTTTAAGGACTCTTTACTTACAACATAGGTAAGTCTTCTGTCAATGAAGATCTTGAGGTCAAGGCATTATAGAGTATCAAACCTTACCCTAACATTTATTTAAGCATTGAGACATGGGTAAGAGAATTTTTACTTCCCCCTGACATTTCATTATTTCCATTTCTTATAAAAGGTACATAAAAATCACTTAGCTTATGGGTGTGGCCAATATTAAATGTGTTGTAGCCAGGAAAGTTAGTCCCTGGAATCTTATAAAATAATATATTCTTAATTAATAATTATTTCTTAGTGTGTGAAAGTGTGAAAGAGAGGGAGGGAAAGATATGACAGGATATGTGTGTATGTGCATATGCATGCATGTAGGGGGCATTAGAGAGAGAAAGAAAGAGATTTAGAGATTAATACATTGTAGAAAAGACTACCCAGCTTTCACTATATAAAGAAGTAGAAGTAATTATTATTTCTCTGCTAATACATAGTTTGCCAAGAATCTGTAAATTTGGATAATTGTCTCCTTCCTGTCAGTGTATATAAGAAATAATTAGTGAAGGTACCTGTAAGGTTTCTGCACTAAAATTACATTATAGTACTATTTGCTGGCAGGAATTTTACCATACCTCTATAAGAAGTCTTCAATTTAATGTCTAACGTTGGTTAGATGTCATCTTCTTCTAAGAAAACACAGAATATTCACTGACGGATGTAACCAGGAGCTTTTAACTTAGTTCAAGTAGAATGAATACTAGCTTTAAGTAAAAGCCATTGGTTTACCTAAGAGATGTTTCCATTATTTAGGGATTTGAAATGATTATATTCTGTAGGTCATTACCAATGGCAGAGATAACACACAATAAATGTGATGAACATATTCTCCCATTCAAAAGTTCTAAGCCCAAGGAAAACATTGTGAAATGATACTTGAGAAAAAGTGATTGTTCAAAATTATCCAAGCCTACATTCTTACAAACCGCCTTCCTGCCTTCACGTACTATAATTATTCATGTCCCCTTTATCAAAATTTTAGCACCCTGTTCTGCTGCCAATTAATGCCAGCAGGGATGTGAATGTCTATCCACCAGGAAGTAGACTGAAACCACCATGTAATTTCACATAGGCTATTGAACAGGAATGACTTTCCGTCTCTTTCAATCTAAGCTGCTTTCAAACTAGTGACCCAGAAAAGAAAGACTGTGTGTGCCATTGTCATTAGTTGGAAATCACTGTTCCCTTGAGTTCATTGAGTCCTAAACAGTATTCAAATGTTTTACTGGAGCTAACAGGTTGTACTTCTGAGACAGCAAATCCAGAATTACATTTTATTTGAAATCTTTTATAGCCCTAAACTCAATTTCTGCAGATGAGGAGAGAAGTCGAGAAAAAAAGAATTCACGGGAACAAAGAAGGGACAGAAACATTTTCAATGCTCTCAAACCTGTCTTTCTAGTACACATTCTATTCTTCACACTAAATGTCCACTTACTTGAAATAAAGAACAATATTTTATAAACAATTACATGAATAAAATTGTAGATTCTCCTACTAATGAACATGAATATGTGTGTGGAGAGAGACTTTAATCCCTCACAAAATGCTCCTCTATAGTTTATCCTTTGTCTTTACCTCAGTGCTAATTTATATTCAACAAAATATAAACATAGAATTTTATAATATGCCTCAGCCTCTGAACCTATTCATTTATAACAATTCTAAATCACTATTAAAAAATGTCTCATTGAAGGCATAATATATAATGGTAACTATATTATATATTATTTACATTATATTCAAGACATATAATGACGCTGACTACTTCAGAAGCATCAGAATGGAATGGAACATAATTCTCTATTACTTCCTTTTTCACAAAATCATTTTTATTTAAGCACAAAATTTTAAAAAAAGTATGAAAGTTTCTGGGGAATATAAGTGATAAGATATCTATATATTTATCCATCTTTCTATCTATTAAGAGAGAGAAAGAGAATGACAGTGTGTGGAGAGAGAGAGGGGGAGGGATTTATCATGGGAATTTGCTCGTACAAATATGTTTGATGATAATTCACAAAATATGTTGTCGGAAGTATAGGAAGAGAAAACTCCTCCATAGTCCAGGACACCCTGCCAAAGCCTCTGAGGGAAAGAGAAAACTTCAAAGTCTGGGCAACAGTCCAAACGCCAGGCTACGACCTAGGAGGAAGACATGCGGAACGTACTCCTGTGAATGACCTCATAACACTCCCTTAAAATAAATCACCGGCACCCTGCTTATTTCCTGTAACCTTTGATCATGTAAAGCTGTTTCACGTTTGCTGACTAATATTAACTTTCTTTGTAAGCTGTATATAAGGATGTAGTGTTTTTATTAAACTTGGTCTATATCTACAAGTGTAGTCCACTTTCTGCCTACCAGGTGCCCTATCCCCAGGTCCCGCTGAGGAATCAGCAACATTCCTTCACACACTGGAGTCCCAGGAATCTACTGGTATAATTTAAAGATCTGAGAACTGCCTTCAAAGACTTGAGAGCTGGGGATGCCATTGATAAAAATATTGGTATCCAAACCCTCAAGGGCCAGGAGCTGTGATATCTGAGGCCTGTAAAATTAGATGTCTCATCTCAAGAAGAGAGTATGAATTGTCCCTGTTTTTTTTTCCCCCGGGCAATAGGCCTTGAATAGATTGAATGACCCCTCTTCAAACTGATGAGTTTAGGATGCACTTATACTTAATCTACTAATTCAAGAAACAATTGCTTTAAAAAGTATCTTCAAAATACATTCAGGAATAATGCTATACTAGAATTTTGGTGACTCAGTAAAAATATACCTGATGATTATGGATTGCCTGCCTAAGCCTATCTTTGTTTCCCAGCTTGTGCCCTTTTGTTGTAGAAATGTATCTACAAATTTGAATGAGCCACTATTTTATAATTTTTACAAATATTTAAGGGAAATTCTTGTGAAAATAAACAGTGACAATCATGAGTAAAAGTAAAAGAAGAAATCTGGATTTTTTTTTAAATTTTCAGATTTAAATCTACCATGGAATTCTCCATAAATAATTCCTTGGCTAAAATATGAAGCATAGACAGCTATAATTAACACAAAAGGGACATATATTCACAGATATTAAGAATCCTAGGTTTCATGTATCTCTACTAGTTTGACTGTGACTCTTAATCATTGCACAAGGCTTGTTACTGAGTGCTGGATTTCAATAATTGGAAAAATAACAATAAATCCCATCTTTTTAGTTGGCATGCTTGAATTTGCAGGCATGAAATCGCAGCTACAAAATGTGATATTCAAAGAAATTTTAATTTGTAAAATCCTATCTTTTTTGTGTACATTTCTTCATTTTACTTGCTCCTTTGAAGTCAATAATTAAAATTCCCTGGGACCTATTGGTTACACTCTGTCTCTAGCTCTGCTTGTTTCTTTTGTTTTGTTTTGTTTTTTGTTTTTTATTTCATTGGATTCTTAACTGTACTCTGATAGTTCTGCTCTAGGACACCCAAGACAGCAGCAAAGCTACACTTAAGAATCCATAAAATTTTTCTTTCATTCCAGCAGCTGGACATGTGTGATGTTGAGAAAAAATATTAATCATATTGAGAAAAAAATTAACCATGTTGAGCAAAAATGTTGATTATACTGGTCCAGTATGCCCAATAGTAATTGATTTTTTTAAATTGGATGTACCAATATTCAATGCTTACAAGTTGACAGTTGGTACCACCCTCAGATCATTCTGCTTATCAGTATAATGGGATCTTCTCTCTCTCTCTCTCTCTCTCTCTCTCTCTCTCTCTCTCTCTCTCTCTCTCTCTCTCTCTCTCTCTCTCTCTCTCTCTCTCTCTCTCTCTCTCTCTCTCTCTCTCTCTCTCTCTCTTTCTTTCCTAGGGTGGGAAGTTTGGTTTGTATGTAGAGTTGAAGCACTCCTATTTAGGTTCCATTTATTTGTACTATTTTTCCATTCTTGTACTTTCAGGCTGCTTACCTATTCCAGTGAGGTATGCTTTTTTTTGAGGCAGTAAACAATTTGGCCTTTTTATTAAAAATATTCCATTTCAATCTGTGCCTTATAATTGAAACAGGGACAATTAACAGAGTTAGTTATTATTGAAAGGTATGTTCTAAACTGTAATTTTACTGCCTTTGTAATGCTTGACTCTTTACTAAACTCATATGTTGCCCATTTTCTGGTGAGATTTATTTTCTATTTTCCAGGTTGACCTTCCTCCTAAGAGTCTGAAGAAAGCAAGGAAGTTTGTAAGAGGCATGCATTCTAAGGAATTCAAAGGAATGATATAACATTTGAACTGGACTGTTGCAGTTTTTTTTTTTAAATCTCATTTGTGCACAACTAATTCAGTGGGATATTCAAGATGTTGCAACAACGTAATAGTAGCTGAAATAAAGCCACTGAATTTTTTTATTTAAGGAATATGTAAAAAGACGTGCAAAACTAAAGAAAAAAAATTAAATGATACATCATGTCAAGGAGGCCAGAAATATTATCTAGCAAATTCTAAACAAAACAAAGCAACAACAACAAAGAAAACAGACACCAGTGACTCATAACTGCAATCCTGGCAACCTAGGAGGCTGAGATCTGTGGTCATTGTTCAAAGCCAGACCCAGCAGAACTAATCTGTAATTAAAGACACTCCAATGAACCACCCTAAAGCTAGAAGTGGAGCTGTGGCTCAAATGGTAGAGTACTAGCCTTGAATTGAAAAAGTTAAGAGACAACGCCCAGTTGCTGAGTTCAAGCCCCAGTACTAGCCCAAACAAAAACAAATAAACAAAAGAGACTAAACAAGTTTTTAAAAGGAAATATGCAAAGCCCTATAACAATCATGATAAGACAAAAGTAAAAATGAACATAATCTTATTTCTATGAACCTCTTCACTTATCAGAAGAGAATTCCATCAGAGTTGTGTAAGGCTTCAAGATTTTCCATGAAATGCACGAAAATCCTGACATATTTAGACTTTTTTGATGTCTTCTGAGTTGTTCTTCACCTTTATTTTAAGGAAGAAGAAAATAGAGACAATCTGAATAATAGTTACATTAACAACTTTTGAACATTAACAAATAAACAAAGCCAAGACAAATTAAGTTTCTTGCTTTACCTCATATAACTGCTACATGTTTGAAACTTTATTTTCTGTCTCTGACTTCCTGTTTCAGCACCCTGATGCTATTGACACAGGTGGTGATATTTTCCCCCAGTCCTGGCAGTGTCTGATTATTTGTTGTGATTATTTCAAGACAGTAGTGGGACTTCTTGTGAATATTTTCTTTTTAATTTCAACATCTTTATATCAAAACAAAGTTTGACTTTACCTTCAGTAGCTCTGAATATTTTATTAAATTTAATATTAAGCCAGAAGCATTTTACTTAATCATTTTAATATATGAATTTATCAGTTCATAAATAATGCATCTGTGTAAGAAAAAGTAGTTAGCATCCATTTCTCGTCAACAACTTTACAGTGTGTTTCCAATTGTCATTTTGCAATAGAAAAGGTTGAGACTAATAACCTAGTTGTGAGACTTACATAAGATAATGTATAAAGAAAGATCTTATATTACCTTATACATAAAAAGTTTAGCTAACCTTATGAGCTTTTTTTTCCATGAATGTTCTCATTTGGAAGACTTTGCAGGATATTTGTTCACTGTATTCAAATTTCTTAGACTATCTTTCACCTATTGCAAAGGCCAAAACTCTAAAATTTTCATAATATACTTTAATAAATTCATACTCACAGAAATTTACCAATCACATATACTAAAGAGAAATAATAGAAAAACAAATAATTGTGATAGTAATATATTTTGTTTTACTTTTATTTTTGTCGGTCATGGGGCTTGAACTCTGAGCCTGAGTGCTGTCCCTGCGTCCTTCAGCTCAAGGCATGTGCTCTACCACTTGAGCTACAGTACCACTTCCGGTTGTCTGGTGGTTATTGGAGGTAAGAATCTCACGGACTTTCCTTGCCCGGGCTGGCTTTGAACCGTGACCCTTAGATCTCAGCCTCCTGAGTAGCTAGAATTATAGGCCACTAGCTCCCGGCTTTGTTTTACTTTTGAAAAATGGAAAGTTCTAGGGGATGGGGAGGGCTGGATTTCTAGAAATACTTTCTTCTTGGAAGCAATGTTAAATAAGAGTTTGAGAAAGATCAAATTATATTCTTAACTAAAAAAAACACATTGAGAATTTTTTGGAGTTATAATAAAAAGTTCTCCTCAAGCATGCTATTTTAAATGTGATAGTCTATGAAACCTATCAAAATAGAACACAATGTGCCATGCCAAATAAAGATTGAGGAATCATTATGTCTTGAAATTCTACTTGAAAAATCTGAAATTGTTATACAAATAGAACTAGTTGCAGCTATATGCCATTAGGTACAACACAAATCTGGAACATTAACATAATTCTTGTTTGGTGTTACATCATCCAACTTCCTATCTCTCTCTAACTGAAATGATACCTTCTACAATTTCATGAATAGACATTATTTCCTTGTATTTATTTTTATGATTAGCTATAAAAAATTCCCTAAAATGGATTTTATTTTGATTTTGTTTAAATTTATAACATAAACCCATTACTTAATTTTTTTTGAAATTGATTATTTTGTTGCATATATTATTAGCCTGTCCATTTCTGCTTTATGACTATCCAAAAGTGTATTGTGCACTTACTGATGATGAGCATTTTGCTGTAGCATAGTTTTTTATTAGTAAACAATATGGGTATTATAGTGTTTATGTTTTACATATGTGTACTTGTGTTGTAAGATACTAGGTTGCCAATATAGTTAGAATAAAATTTCTGAATTTTCTGCGATTCAAATTTATAGAGCAATACTGCTAAACTGGGCAAGGTGGGGTTATGCCTATAACCCTATCTACTCCAGAAACTGAGGCCTGAGAATTATGTTAGGAAGCCACCTTAGGCAGACAAATCTGAATCCTTTGTTTGCATAAAACCAGCAAAAAGCTGGAGGTCTGACTCAAGTGGGCTGGTGCTTGCAGTGTGCAGGAAAGTCAAGTGAAGGCAGGAGGCCCTGAATTCCTACCCCAAACCTACAAACAAGTAATACCTCCTCCCCCTCAAAATACCACATTTTCTGAGATGGATTGCTAGTTTCTATAACCTATCAGAGATCTCTAATGTTATTAATCCTCCTCATCTCCAAAAAATAACATATTAATGGTTTCCAATAAACCAAATTCTGTGATATTATGTCATTATAATCATGATATGAATTTACTGACCATTTCTGACATCTAACAAGCAATCTGTTAATTTTTTTGTTTCTCATTTACAAAATTTTCAAATAAGATTAGAGCTCAATGAATTTACCCAGGTTGAACAAATGTTCATGATCAACACTGAGAATAAAAAAAAACTAGTAGATTTAGCTGTATTTTATCCATCAAGAGTTAGCTCTATCTAGCCACCATAGATATACTTGTACTGATATGACATTATAGAAAAAGAAAACACATATCAAATAAATGTATCTCTTCTTTTTGCTCACTGTTTGTGAGTAATTCATATTTTATGTAACAGTCATCATTTGTGTTGTATGGTTTGTGATGCTTGCCCATTTGACTGCTGATAGTCAGTTGGTGTTTTTTCAGTGTTAAGTTATCATGTGATCCCTTGTTGGTGTGTATACAGAATATGATTTGCTGGATCTCATTAAAGTGAGAGCCAGCTCTGTAGATAACGACAAACATTTTCATATGATTGAGTAATATTCGGCTTTTGGTTCGCATACCGGCAGTTTAAATGATTCTGATCAAAATCACATCATGATGTTATTGTCAGTCTTTGATGTTGATTTCACCAATAGGCATGCGTTGGTATGCTAGTAACTTTACTATGCAATTCTGTTTAATGAGTTGACACTTCTTCATTTGTTGTTGAAGCTCATTTCAGCATTCTTTTTGATGGAGTGACTTTTCAAACATTTTTTCTCTATTGTGTCATTTGTGTCATCTTATTAATTAGGGACATTCCTTTAAAAAACATTTGGAATATAAATCTTTTCATAGAATATGCATCATTGTTTCCTATTTTCATTTTCACCTACATCTCTCTACCTTTTTTTCAGTGAT
Source organism: Dipodomys merriami (assembly GCF_024711535.1). Classification (NCBI taxonomy): domain Eukaryota; kingdom Metazoa; phylum Chordata; class Mammalia; order Rodentia; family Heteromyidae; genus Dipodomys; species Dipodomys merriami. The sequence goes on along the minus strand of NW_027202382.1, from coordinate 11,418,951 downwards.
ACTGTACAGTGTTCTCATGCGATTCATAAACAGTTTGAATGATGTTTTTTCTGTTATAGAGCCAACCAAAATAGCTTTAGGACAGAGAGCAAGAGATTTATTTTTTGTTCATCCCTTTAGTGAAGAAGTAAAACTATTAGGGACTTATTTGTGATTTCTCCTCAAATTTTATTACATCTTGGAATCACATCTTTTCCCATTTTAATGTTCCAGATTGGGTCCCACTTCCCTTCTAGCTGTGCACCTGAGTGCCCACCTCAACCACTTCACAGCCACCATAATTACTTGACCACAGGTGTGTGCCACCATGTCCAGCTCCCTTTCATGGATACAGATTTTCTCTGTCTCTCCTGCCCTGACTGTCCTGCATCTGCCATCCTCCTAGTCTCTGCATCTGACAGAGCTTGGATCACAGCAAGGCAGCCACCGTGATGCCTTGAGGAAAGGGTCATCTAGAACTTTCTGCTCAGGTTGGTCACGGACTACAATCCTCTCATTCTCAGCCTCTCAGATAGCCATTGTGCCTGCTCAAAATAATCCTTAGTGAACTAAATTATTCGAACTATCAGAAGGAGGACAATTAAGGACTTCTCCTGGGTACCCCACTCACCCCACACTTCAGGTACTTCGGAGTAAATTAGCTTGGTGGAGTCTAAACACCTATCGGATACCAACTGAACTGTGCTTGACAGCAAGCTCTAGAATAGACGTCCCTAGTGTTGTTAAAGAATTATTATGCTTTACTAAGAAGCAAAATTATTATCAAGAAGCAAAATAATAGGACCCACTAATTAAGAACTCATTTTGTGATTAAGCTGGTTCTTTTAGAGATTCCAATATAATTTTCCCATTAAAAGTTCTTTTATACACTTGAAAGAGGGTGTGTTTGAAGTCCCGCTTCATACTGAAGATATAGAATTCTAGGCTTTGTTACAGTGTTTTTGAAAAGTAAAAGGAATTAACTATGGCAATGATGATTTGTGTTGTTTGCATATGAATTGCTGCACTCCAACTATTCCTATTTCATACCAATTAGACACCAGTGCAATTGTCTTCTAAATCTGTAAAGAGGAACTTTTGAGGGCTATATTTAAAGCAATGGATACTGTTCAAACAGAGATTCAGAGCCCAGGTATTAAAAAAAAATGAATTTGGAGCTCCTTTCTCCACTCTGTGTTTTATAAGGAAATCTTAGTGATAAAATTACAGTGAGAAGTCAGGCTGCATAATGTGTACTTTATATAGTCTTATAAAAATAGCCTTGAAGTGACAGGATTTATTAGGGCAATGATATTAAACTTAATCAGTTGAAGATCAATATCATTTTGTTATTGTTGTTGTTAAGTGTTTGGGAACACCTACTGCCTGCTAATTCTCCTGTAATATATTGGGAATTAGTATTTGCGCTTGTTAAAAAAGGGGATTAAAATTAAAAACAAAAAAATTATTTTAATTACTTCAAGTAAGTGTTATGAAGACCACCACAGGCTACATGCTATCAAGGGACAGAAAATAAATAGGAATGACTTCTAATAAATAAAACCAATCTAAAAATCCAAAGCAGACAAGAATTCTGAGAATTGTAGTAATTTACAGAAAAGAATAATAAGCAAGCAGAAAGTTTGTTATAATTCTTAGATATGAGTAGTAAATTAATATTAAGTGGAACAGGTTACTAAATTTGACTTTTCAGTCAAAAGTAAGTATTAGTGAGAACACAACTCAAAGTCGAATTAAAGTATTCACAATGACAAAGTATGGGGTTAGTATTAGCTAGATCTCAAGGTGTGGTGCCCCTTAGAATCACATATATCAATCAGATAGAGTTTTAATTTTGATCATCACATAATGATGAGTTCTGGAATAATCTTGTCACTTAACAGGTATAAAGTCTAAACAGAAAAAAATCTGGATGCTCTAAGTGTGAGAAGAGTCAGCAGAAAGAAGCAATAACACATATTAATGAATTTCTCAAGAAGACTGTTTAATTCAAGCCACACCAAGGATGATAAAACTCAGTTTAGAGTCCAGTATTGAAATCCAGATCTTCCAGAGTCTAATAGGAAGACAATGGAAAGAGGGTACCCTATCTACCACAATGTTCTTCCTTCTTTTCAGAAGGTGAAAATGTAGGTCTTGTGTAAATAAGGGATTGCTGGGAGCTAGGAAGGGTGAGGGGACAAGGGGCTAGATAGATATTGGATAAAACTATAAAAACTGAGGCCTGTTCAACTTCCATCTACTACATAGGAGCATGACATGTTTCTCATTTTCCCCCCATCTCTCTACTTTATCATGTTACACTAAAATAAATCTTTACTAAAAATTAAAAGAAATTTTCATTTGATCTGGAATGTTTTGTACCATTTTAGGATAATGCTGGTCTAGAATAGCATAACTGGATAGATAAGTAAATGAAAGATTACTCTGAAAAAGGAGGCTCTATAAAGCCTGCTCAGCTTTTCACCAAAGCTTGAATGGTTTCTCATTTTAAATTCTAAGGGACAAAATCTAGGGAACTCATGAAGTTTAAGGACTAGAAGAATGAAAGTTCAGGTAGAGATTCCAGGGACTAAAAGTGCCTGCCAATTTTGTAAGCTTTGTAACAAACTCTGATAAAAACTAAACCTATCTTTTGAAATTTCAGAGAAGGCTCAGTTTAGCTCCACAAATGGCTTTTTTTGGTGGTTAATTGGACATAGAGTTTCATGCTTATCTTTTGTTTGAATAATTAACCTTTACTTTAAAAAAATGCCTGGTAAAATCAGATCAAATAAATATACTTATATAGCAAATATATTAAATATAAATATGAATTTATATAACTATATATGGGTCAAATACAAATTGTATGTGTGTGTATGCGTAAAACATAATTGACATGAAGGTCAATAAAAATGTCATTTCAATTAAAAAAACACACAAAAAAACAAAAACCAGTATGATGAGCTATGGAACAAATATTATTTATTTATTTATTATTGTTAAAATTCTGTTGTTTGAACTCAGGGCTGCATGTTCTCCCTTGAATTTTTCACTCAATGCTGGCGTGGGCCACATCTCCACTTTTAGCTTTGAGTTGCTTAATTTGATATAAAAATCTCAAGGACTTTCTGCTCAGGCTGGCTTCAGAGAGACATCCTCAGCTTCATACATGCACACATACATACATACATACATTCGTACTTGCATACATGGAGGATAGATGAGAAGTGGATGGATAGATGATGCCTAGCTAGCTAGCTAAATAGATGATAAATAGATGAAACTTGAGGATTTCTGTTTGATATTTAGTAATTGTTTCCATATCTTGATAAATCTGTCTGTTAAACTATTGAATCGATTATCTGTACTTTCTCAAATCTCAAATCTCTCTCATGCAGCCGATTTAATATTGCATTTCACAATCTTTCCAAGAACAAACAACTATGTGATGAGTTTCTGGTGCTATATTTTGACACCTAGATGACACCGTTATTTTCTTAAAGATCTTGATACCTGCTGGTATGTGAAGTCATATATGCACTGGAGAATTAGGCGTTTATTACAATCTTAAACTGCCTTTATTTATGCTATTTCCATGAATTTTAAGCCACCTACTTTATTTCTCTAATTGCATCTTCATTTGTATCATTTTAGTGACAGAATGGGCTCAGGTTTAGGTTTGCAGACAGTCCAGAGCTGATGTGATACAATCGTTTTAGCAATAAGGGGTGATCTAAGCCCATATTAGTCTCAAATATCTAATTGGTTAGTTGTTCAACATGAAGTGGTGAAGTTTATAAAGGGTACTCAATCCCCATGTACCTCTTCTGAGGCTGAGGGGGGCCACAGGCCTGTTGTAGTCATTAGTCTTTGGTCAGGCTCTGTGGAATTCTAACAGCTGGGAATGGCCCGCTCTAGATTCAATGCCATACCTGTGGCTAGTCATGACTATGAGCTGGGCTCATAGCATACCAAGACCACCTCATAAGTAAAATAGGATCAAGGCCTATAGTGCTATAAATATACCTATTCTTTGGACAGATTATGGTCCTCCTTTTCAATTTGCCACATTTGATTCTGAATAAAATATATTCCAATATACTGACACCATCTGTATTTGCCCAGGCATTAGAGTTAATCCAGTGGCTCTGTCCACTATCAGACACAAAGATGTTAGACTCTGACCATTAGTAGATTTCACCAGTCTGGTTTTGAGTTCCAAGTCAGACTTTTCACTTATTATCCTGTCTGACCCCCAAGTGAGTGGAGTTTTGCTTGACATTGTGCTGCTGTCAGATGACAGTAGATGACAGTAGGGATGAAGATAATCTTTTCAGACACTGATGCTCAGCTGGTGTGAACCTAAGCCATGGCTTCCAGGACCTGCAGAGTGCCATGGACAAACCCAATTCTATGCTACAGCTGATAGTGAGGCAACAGGAAACTCATATCTGGCCCAATATGGTGCAAATATTTCCCTGGAGCCAAAGTAATTCCGAAGGTCATGTCTTCCAGCACTTGACAGGGGATGGAAGAGGAGAGCTATGTGCCCTAACATTAGGAAACAGATAGAGAGACAGTCCTTCTGCCATCTTTGGAGCAATATTAAATCCCAGAATTGGAGTATCTAGAGATCCATAGAATCCTCTTTGTATCTGGTAACTTAGCACTTTGATTCAGTGTTTCCTCTGGAAACAGAGCCTTTTAATTTCATACTTACAAATTGATAAAGTAAAGCTATTAAACAGCTGTTTTACACATGTAAGTTTTTACTTTGTGAATTTCCTCTGATTTCCTACCAGGCTCTCTGCCTAGAAGTAAAGGAGGACAACAAAATGGAGTGATATTATGTAGTCTGAGAATAGCACACACCTCCATAGTGCAGCTCTTTCTGACCTTTTTCTCCTCAGCAGGGAGTTAGTTCCAGACTGCTCTGCACACTGAAGTCACTTTTTCACTAACAGGATATCTGAAATGTGCATCCTAACAGTCTCATTGGTAAACTGTGCAGAATCCATGAAATTAATAAGAAGAATCATAATTCCATTTCCTTAAAACATTATAAAATTTATGTAATCAGAAAAAATGAATTAAGATATATAGTGAGTTGTTCTACTGAAACTTCATCAGTATAGCAATACATTTTTTTCAAATTTGTATTATATCCTGTAATCTTTTTTGTTTTGTTCATTTTGTTGTTTTTCTTCTTCTTTTTCTTTGTGTATTAGTCTTGGGGCTTTAACTCAGGGCCTGGGTGCTATCTTTTAGCTTCTTTGCTCAAAGCTAGTGCCCTAGCCACAGCTCCATATCTGGCTTTTTGATGGTTAATTGGAGGTAAGAGTCTCATAGACTTAATAGCCTGCGCTGGCTTCAAACTGATCCTCAGATCTCAGCTTCCTGAGAAGCTAGGGTTACAGGTGTGAGCCATTGGGTCCTTGCATGGCTTTAGGATGTCCTCTCTTTTATTTTTAACAAAAGAAGCCTATTCTAGTCTAGACACCCTCATATTCAATAACATGTAGTCTAGCTTCTCATCGCTATCCTCATTTTAAATTAGGGGTCAATTCTTAACTGTTCCTTACCATATGCAGGCACCCCCGAGTTTGCACTCGGCTTTCCTACCCTCTGCTTTCCTCTTTTGGATGATCGAAAGCCCATTGCACTTCAGTGATCTCAGAGTGGGGAGAGATGAGGTGAAGTACTTATTCTGGGACCTCCTTTTACCTCTGCTGCCATCTGGCAATTGGCTATATGCTATTGAAGACTATGGGTTTGCCTTGGTGCTTCACTGTTGAAAACTTCACTGCATCCACTAACCTTCATCTACGCTGCATGTCCTTCAGGATTAGATGCATTTTAAATGTCATTGCATAGTACTCCTTGCCAGCATTCATCATCAGGTTTTACCATCCTTCTGGGCTTTTACCTTGACTCACCTTCTGCTAGATATTGCCTTCATCCAACTCTCTAAGTCTCTCATCTCTTTTCTACTAGAATATAGAAAAAACAACCTCAATTTTCTGTTAACCCATTATATTCAACTGATTAATATTAGAGTTATTCAAATAGTGTGTGTATAAGTGTGTGTGTGTGTGTGTGTGTGTGTGTGTGTGTGTATGTGTGTGCGTGCATTTTTCACAAACAAAATTGGCTGGTATTTTTCATTTGGTAACTTTTTTTTAAGTATACTTATACTTGTGACTTTTGAAAGAGTAAAATATAGTCTTTTTCTGTGTGTTCTGAAATAACTTAGATATGATGGAATGTTCATACAGTACTGAAATTTAAATAGTGGCTGAAGAAATATTTGACCCTAGCGTATATATCCAAAGACCTTGATGTTCTTTTAGACTTTAGAGAGATTTCTTCCTGGCTCCAGTACCCTGACATCCTTTTTCTTAATGCAATGTTCACTCAATAAAATTGGTCATTTTTATTTAAAGTTCTTACTCTACTCATTGGAAATATAAATCCATGAGAAGCTTCATGCTAGCTTTTTAAGCCAACCAAATGGTTGGGAGCCAACCATTTGATATGTAACTCATATGGCTTGGATCTTGAATGTACTTCAGAGGTACAGTGACGTTTTACTGCACCAAGTTTTTATTGTAATTACCTACAAATTACTCTGGTGATAAGTGAGTAACATTTCATATCTTTGGGGTTGTGTTTTAGTTTTGTATCTTCTGTTTCTTTGAGATGTAAATTTGGTGAGATGTAAAGGTATTTCTTCTAGTTTCTATTTTGTAGAATAATATACCTTTCTTTTCTAGTCAACATGAGCAAACATTAGATGATATTTATAATAATATCTATGGATACAATGAATATTTAAAATGTTTGAAGTAATGTTTGAAGCTTTCTAATATGTATAGTTTTTAATATCAAAAATACATATAACTTTATTAGTTGATATATATACATATATATGATGATATTAGTATGCATTTTAATTCCAACATGGTAAGTAATTGCATTGTTGTGGGGTTTTCTTTTGTCAGTCTTATTCATAAACTAAGGATTTGTTGGATTCATGTGGATTATGGAAGTCTCTTAATTTAATGCTTCATCGAATTTTTTATTTTGAGTCAATTGTTTGCATATAGTTTTATATATCATGATGATCATTGGTATGTCTGTTGACCTTTCTTTATTGCCTAAATTTTCAGTCCTTCCTTATGATCCTTCTGCATACATTGTTTGGGTTTACTTTGAGGGTGAAACTGATTTGAATATTTGTTTGGGCTAAATTTTGATATATTCCTACACATACAACATTTATTAATTAACATTGAATATTTAGAAGAGGATTTCCTCCCTCTGTGCACCCACTTATGCTGTATTTTTGAAGCTTTTTAATCTGCTTTTCAGTTACTTTAAATCATGTTCTTAATCTTTTACAAAATACTTCAACTTGAGAGAAAAGAATTGTTGTCATCCCTACTATTATCACTTACAAAACCCGAAGCAACAGGTGATCTTTTCTCTTTGGCTATTTATGGGTTCTGACTTCTCAGTATTCCTGTATTTTAGAGGCATATTTGGCTCATTAAATCCAAGTTTTTATTTCGTCATTATAGCACAAAAAGCAACAGTTGTGTTTATTGTATTTCATAGGTATTTATTTGAAAACTTGTAGCTCTAATTATTTTTTTGCTTTATTGCATTTAGTACTGTTAAATATTATTTTACTTCTGCCCTTGATGTCTGTGAATATGTGTGTGTGTATCTATCTTTAATTATGTGATAAGCTCTATGGGAAAAACAAACACACACATTTCTTGTGTGTTTTTCAAATTCCTCACAATACTCTGCACATTGCCTCCTGGTAAATAAAACTGTTTTTTTAATATTACTAATTCTTAAAAGCTGGAGGGAAAGAAAAGTCAAGCTTCAAGTAGTTATTGAAAATTCTCATCAATCATCATTAATATTTTCCACTTCTTTTATACTTTCCTGAAAGCAAAACAAAGTTTTACATATCACAAAAAGATTGTTAACTACAAAGACTACTTCATGTCATTATGGCTATGCTAGAAAATCATATGCTGATAACATAATCAATAATTGGCATTAGAATTATAATGCTCTGATTCTAAAAACAGAAAAATAGCTGTTTGGTCTCTAAGAAACTCTAAATACTTAGCACAAGGGAGAAACTGTAGTAGCAAATTCTCTGTGAAGTACTTTTATTTATATGTGGTGATAAAAGTGTGATAAGGTAATGGAAGAACATTTTAAAACCTAAACTTACTTAAAGCATATTGGAGAATTTTGATATTTCTCAGTTGCTGATAAAATGCACAATTCACATCATCTTTGGAATTGTCATGAATCACTGGGTCATACATTTATACAATAAATTGAACTTAAAAGACACATGATGTTTAACTTTTATCCACAGGTAACTGTAAGATTTTACTTACCAAATGGCTTAGCTTTGCTAAATATGGTTGAGCACCAGTTACTATGAGACAATTTCATCCTTGATGTGCCTAAATACTGACCCATGATGTATACAGAAACTCCTCATATTTCCAAAGATTTCTATGGTAAACAATTCTTAAACACTTGACTGATTATCCTCCATTAAATTGCTTTCTCTTCTGCAACAGTACTGTATTCACACTTGCAGTGTTTGTGGTGTTCACTTGCTGTCCTTGTTGATAGTAGTGCTGTCCAAACGAGAACAAGACTTTCCACTATCCAGTCAGTAATACCTCACTAATGGAGCAGTATTGTGGAGATTGTTTATTGCAGCCCTTTTTAAAAGAATGTTTGTAGCTGTACATCTACCAGTGCCAGTTTAGCTACAGTCATCCAGTTTGGGCTTAGAGGGCTGCTGAGTCTTGTTAATGCTTTGTCAATATTTTCATCATTATTACCATCACTGTGAGAAAGTACCACTTGATTCTGTCATTGCTAAGAGGAAAAAATTATATTAAGTGAAGTAAGCCAGGCCCAAAGAAACATAGGTCCCATGGTTTCCCTTATTTGCAATATCTAGTATATGTATGAGTCAAGCAGAAAAGGTCAGATAAAGTGATGTTAGGAAAATGGACCCTAAGATATGTATTTAAATCTGTTTTTTCTTTCATGCATTTGTTTCTAATGCATTTATAAGATTATTTCTTTGTTGCTTTGTATGTCCCTCCCCCACAGTATAACCCCTACTTTCACTATATTTGATGTTGGTATAATTTGTGGAGGGGAAGGGGAAAAACAAGTCGTTTAATAAGGACACAGGAGGACCCGTTGCAACAATGAGAAGTACAAGTTGTCATGTCGAAAACGAACTTTACAACTTTGGTGGGGGCGGGGGAAGGCTGGGAAGGGATGGGAAGGGGAAACAAAGGAGGAGACTACAATGCTTGATAAGAAATGTACTTAAGGTCAGATAATGTGATGTTAGGAAAATGAACCCTTAGATATGTATTTAAATGTTTTTTTTTCTTTCATGCATTTGTTTCTAACGCATTTATAAGATTATCTCTTTGTTGCTTTGTATGTCCCTCCCCCACAGTATAACCCCTGCTTTCACTATATTTGATGTTGGTATAATTTGTGGAGGAGAAGGGGAAAAACAAGTCGTTTAAGGATACAGGTGGACCCGTTGCAACAATGAGAAGTACAAGTCATCATGTCGAAAACGAACTTTACAACTTTGGTGGTGGGGGGGGGAGGAGGCTGGGAAGGGATGTGAAGGGTAAACAAAGGAGGAGGCTGCAATGCTTGATAAGAAATGTACTCATTATCTTGCCCATGTAATTGTAACCCCTCTGTATAGTATTTTCACAATAAAAAATAAATAAATTTTAAAAAATTCGATAGAATAGTTTCCTAAATTTGGATGGAGGAATATTAGTTGTATTAGTAAAAGGCAAAAGTTATCCATAGTTCATAACCTGGACACCAGTGTAAAACATAAACTGATTGTTTCTTAAAGAACTTATTTTTTTGTCGGTAGGGGTTTGAACTCTGGGCCTGGGTGTTGTCCCTCAGCTCTCAGCTCAAGGCTAGCTTGCTTTGACTTGAGCCACAGCACCACTTCTGGTTTTCTGAGTGGTTTATTGAAGATAAGAATCTCAAGGACTTTCCTGCCTAGTCTGGCTTTGAACCGTGATTCTCAGATCTCAGCCTCCTGAATAGCCAGGATTACAAGCATGAGCCATGGGTGTCCCGATGTCTTAAGAAATTTTTTGCAATTACTTAAATAAGAATTTTATCATTAATTTTATATTTTATTTATACTTTCAGTAAATTTAATTATAATTAATGTAAAAGAATTATATTTTATTTTATATGTATCTTAACATATATAAATTAAATAATTATAAGTTATGAATATGTAAATAACTACACAAATAAAACAATATTTAAGTTGTTTTAAAACAAAAGTATTTTTTGTGATAAAAGAATTTCTGAATTTTCTATAGTAAAGCATCACTGGATAATATATCTTTGAAAAATAAGATTATTATTTGAATGCTATGGGTAATATGACGAAGTTATTCTCAATCCATTTTTTAAATTGTCTTTAATCTAAAAAATGAAGTTTCTCATATATACATTATCCATAATTTTGGATGATTTTCCCTTTTGAAATTTTGTATTTCTAATGAGGCAGGCTGGCATATTTCTGTAATCCTAGCACTCAGAAAACGGAGGTAGAAGAACCACAGGTTACATTGTACTACTTGCTTCAAAACAGGAAATGTTCGGGTGGTGGCTAGAATTAGATCATTTACCTAGCATGCCTGTGGCTCAAGGTTTGGTCCTCAGCCACCACTGTAAAGAAAAAACACTTTTTCTTTTATTTTCTGTAATTTTTCTTGATTTTGATTTTTTCTAATTCAGAGCCCAAATAAACTAGTACAACTGTTATATGTGCTTTATTCATAAAAAGCTTTTGAATTTTCTAGTATGGTCCAAGTAAAGCAAAGGATTTTTCCATCTCCTTAAAAAGAGAACTGAAAAGCAGGGCGCCAGTGGCTCATGCCTATAAACCTAGCTAGTCAAGAAGCCGAGATCTGAGGATCATGGTTCAAAGCCAGCCCAGGCAGAAAAGTCTTCCAGAGATACTTATCTCCAATTAACCATTCAAAAACCAGAAATGGCACTGTGGCTCAAGTGGTACAGCCCTAGTCTTGAGAATAAAGAGGCTCAGGGACAGTTCCCAGGCCATGAGCTCAAGCCCCATATCTGAAAAAATTGACTAACACACAGAAGGAATTTTAGCATCACTGATGTATTTAGACCTAGACTTTTCAAGTTAAAAGCAAAGCACTTTTTGTTTTTGCAAAATTCAAAGACTAGAAAGCTATTTACAATTCTTGCTCCAGATTTCAGTAATATTTGCCAATCAGATCTAAAAGGTGACAATTTGTAATAGAAAAATTTATGATTGATTGATGATATAAATCAAAAAGTCTTGGAGACCTGTCAGCATTCTTCCTGTTGATGCTTCCAATCAAGAATAGAAAACGATTAAATCCTCACAAAGTAATTGGATATCATTATGAAAATGAGGATTCTTCCCACTGTTTCATAATTGTTAAAGAGGTTTTTGATGGTGGCTTGTCACAGGCTGACACATGTTGAGGTGAAAGGCAGGGTGTTTTCTTCCTCACTGCTCCAAATGATAAAAGGCTGGTCAGCAGGGCCACATCAGACTTTGCATTGCAGGAACACAATGTAACAGCAATCCTGAACTTGTTTAGAAAGCAGCTTGTATATAGTGTGTGGAGTGAGCTTAAGTAAGTTACCCAGGAAAGTTGTGAATTGAGTAATTTGAATAACTCGCTTAGATATAGAGTATAGACACATAGGGACTATCCACACTGGGCGATGGAGGTGGCTTTTAGTGTGAAATTAGTAAGAAATGTGGCTTGATGAATGAATGGATTTAACCAGCTTTTCAGGGAAAACTAGGCTTCAAGATGACATTAAGAAATCAGCTGAAACCACTTTGGAAAGCAGTATGGAGGTTCCTCAAAAGACTTCACATAGATCTCCCCTATGATCCAGCAATCCCACTTTTGGGCATTTACCCAAATGTTTACAAACAAGACCACACTAAAGCTACCAGCACAACTATGTTTATTGCAGCATTATTTACCATAGCTAAGATATGGAACCAACCCAGATGCCCCTCAGTAGATGAATGGATCAAGAAAATGTGGTATATATACACAATGGAATTCTATGCCTCCATCAGAAAGAATGACATTTCCCCATTTGTTAGGAAATGGAAAGGCTTGGAAAAAATTATATTAAGTGAAGTAAGCCAGGCCCAAAGAAGCATAGGTCCCATGGTTTCCCTTATTTGCAATATCTAGTATAGGTATGAGTCAAGCGGAAAAGGTCAGATAATGTGATGTTAGGAAAATGAACCCTTAAATATGTATTTTAATGTTTTCGTTTCTTTCATGCATATGTTTCTAACGCATTTATAAGATTATTTCTTTGTTGCTTTGTATGTCCCTCCCCCACAGTGTAACCCCCGCTTTCACTATATTTGATGTCAGTATAACATGTGGAGGAGATGGGGGCAAACAAGTCGTTTAAGGATTCAGGTGGACCTGTTGCAACAATGAGAAGTACAAAATGTCATGTCAAAACCAGCTTTACAATGTCGGTGGGGGGGGGGGAAGGGGGGTATAATTTGGTGGGGGGAGGGGGGAGGCTGGGAAGGGAGGTGAAGGGTAAACAAAGGAGGAGGCTGCAATGCTTGGTAAGAAATGTATGCATTATCCTGCCCATGTAATTGTAGCCCCTCTGTACAGTATGTTCTCAAATAAAATAAAATAATATTAAAAAAAAAAAAAAGAAATCAGCTGAATAGAGAAAATACATCACAACTAGTGACTGGATGGCAGAAAAAAAAAATCTTGTCCATCAGACCACGAGTCATTATTTTAAGAGAAGAGCAAAAAAAAAAAAAAAAAAAAAAAAAAAAAGCAAAGAAAGGAAGCACACTGAGAGTCAATAAAGATGGTCAAGATAGCTGAAAAAATAGACAAACCAGAAAGAAAACTGAAGAAAAAAAAAGGAAATCAGTTTATGGTCACAGTCTGACCCCTGTGGACCAGACCAGGAGACAAAAGCTCCACTACAAGGTAGCCTCTACCATGGACTGGCCAACCTTGCTGAAAGACAACCTGCTCCTTCTCTAGGGTGTGGCTTAAACATCAGTATGTGGATTTGGAGAGACGGTGACTTGTCTATATATCCAGGCAGCCTGAGACAATCTTCCCTTGTCATATCTTGGGTGGCTACCATGAGCCTTCAGACTGATACCCATGGTTCTGAAAACAGGAAGCAATTACAATTTGGGGTGTTTAGAGTGGCTAAGAGAAATATGACTACAAATGGCTCGAGGAGAAGAATTGGCTTTGACATGGGCCAGCTGAGGGTAAGCTGAGAAATTAATGAAAGCAAAAAGTGCCATATTCAAGGGTAGTGGCCTGAGTTAATTTACCTAACTATCAAGAGACACAGGTTTTAACCAGCTGCCTCTGTGCTCAGATTAGATTACAGGTGCTGCAGAGACTGAGTCATTTAGGGTGTAGAAGAAAAATAAAACAGATATATAAAGAAACCAGAGGCAATCACAACTCAAAGTGCACTAAGATAGTCAGCTACAGTCTCTTATCTCTGAGTGGCAGAAGGACACAAGAGGTGGTTGGTGCTAGAGATGGAGACTTTTTGAATCAACCAAGCTGAGTCCCAGAGCCCCAATTCAGGAAACAGTGAAAGGCTCAGTGGTGAGAAGCTTCACTCAACCTGGTACGTTTTATTACCTGAGGACCAAAAGAGTTTACAATTCATCCAGAAGAAATTCACCATTATCAACCATGTTAAATTCATTTCAGCTAAATGTGTTATTTATTCGTACAAGACACTTCCCTGAAGAGTAAGATAGAGAAGTACTTGGGTGAGGTTTATTGAGGACCTAAAAGTGGCTCTGAGCAAGACTTGTCTGAAACCTTATTGGAAGATACCCCATCAGATGCAGTTAACATGAATAGTATAGTAAACATCTGAGAAACAGATCATTAAGTTAATATCGCTCGGTGGAAAAGACTTACTGCACTTCAGTCCTGATAAGGGAACTAAGTTTCAAAGGACGTAAATTAAGCTAGAGAATGTTCAATACTCTAAGACTGAAAGCCCAACTACCAGAAGCCAATTACTGTTTCAACATTTTTTCTATTAAACTTTATCTTCTCTTTTCCCCTCCAGCTATGTTCCCCCTTTGTATTAAATTAAAATTTTATTGTCTTCTAGTTTTCATTATTTTGCATGGTAAAATGCATATGATATTTGACTTAGTGATCATTGGTTTTTTCAATCCTACAGAAGTAAACATGCTTTAAACCTGGAAAGTCACTCTGGTTCTTTCTTCAGGCTCAACATATTTATATAAGAAAGATACACTCTGTTTTTGATGGTTCAAATATTTGTAGTATCATATTTGTTGTACATGCAATCTGTTAATGTCTTAGCGCAAGAAAGACTTGATTAAATATATTACAAGTGAGATATATCCTATGTTTCATGCAGAACAGAAACTATCAAAATATGATACCCTTGTTTTTAATGTTGTGGGGCTTGAACTTCTTTTTTTGGGGGGGTCGGTTGTGGGGCCTGAACTCTGGGCCTGGGCGCTGTCCCTCAGCTCTTCAGCTCAATGCTAGCACTCTACCACTTGAGCCACAGTGCCACTTCCGACTTTTTTTTTCTGCTTATGTGGTGCTGAGGAATCAAACCCAGGGCCTTAGGCATGCAAGGCAAGTTCTCTACCACTGAGCTATCTGGGTGCTGTCCCTGAATTCTTTTTTGCTCTACCACTTTGGGCCACAGTACCACTGCCAGTACCACTGCCAGTTTTCTGGCAGCTAAATACTTTCCTGCCTGGCCAGCATGACCCACAATCCTCCAATGTCTGCATCCTGAGTAGCTAGGATTATAGGAATGAGCTACCAGCAGCCTGGCTAAAATTATTATATTCTAAACTACTCAGCTAATTAAATGTTTATGTGTTTATTTCAAAACATGTTGTATAAGGTTCATCATATTGTTGGGTGAATTAACAGGGAAATTATACTGATTAACATCTGTAACATTTGCAGCAGGCATAGTTTAAAACGTAATCTTCCTACCGAGAAGACCTCTGTGCAAAGGCATGAACTACACTGAAACCCATGAGCAAGCTGCACCAAGACAGATTAATTTCCTTACCTTACCTCGGTGGGGTGACTTGGAAAAACTAACAGAAAATGCTCAAGTCTTCTAGCTTATTTTTTGTTTCCTTTATTTGAGAGTGAGACAAGAAATGGAATTCTAGTGTTTCAGAGAGGGGATTGCATTCATTAACAAGTAACTAATTAAGGTATCTAAATATGTAGTCAGTGTAGCTGTAACCTGATCTATTCTATTAATAGAACAGTTGCAGCTTCATGATCCTGAAACATTAAAATTGTTTACCAAAATCCTTGAATTTTGTCATCATTCTGACTGAAATTTCTATATGAGTACACACTTTTCAGTTTGTTAAAATATGCATTTTTATCTTTCTTTTTTTTGTAAAATCTTTTTTATTGTATGGCTATGAATACCAAAAAGGAAATCAATGAACATAGTTAATCTTATTTGTTTTTCTTTTGTTTTCAAGTTGGAAAAATTTAAGGATCATTCACCAAAAGTCACAGAAGTATCTTCAATGGTAACAAGCACAAATGACTCCACTAGTCATTTTGTTTCCACATCCTCCATGGTGAGCCTCACAAGTGGAAGTTTCTGGTTGCTTCATCTATTAAAAACCAGAGGTAAGAAACAGCTTAAGTATTAGCTTAGCATCTTTATGCTTCACGGTGAAACCATAAAAGTTCTCTTACCTTTTTGTCTCTCTAAAAGGAGCATCTCTATCTAAAAGTGGAGAAGGCTCATTCACAAACCTTCCTCTAGTGTATTATGTATTTATTGTGCTTTGAATTAGGGGTCTGCTGCTTCAACTTCAGCCTCCAGGCACCCTCATGTATTAGAGCTCTAGCAGTGGCCTTTCTCCCCACTCCCCACTTTTCTCCATCCTGGCCTCCCCCACCCTGACCTCCCCACCACACACATATATCCAGGGTTTCTTCCATTACCTTCCTTACACAAAAAAGTTGGAACTAACAGATATAGAAATAGCATTCTGGGATACAGTGGTGCCAATAATGGACTTTTAATGGCTTCCTTAGGAAAAATTCACTGGCAATACATTTCCTCACAGTTCCGCTATTCCTCAGTAAATGAAGAAACCAGGATTTGCATCTTCTGAGTTCTCATCGTGATTCGCCTTTTGCTTCTTTTCTCTCTTTTTTGGGTATCTATTTTTCAGCTTTTCGGCTGCAGGAGTAAGTAGGTAGTGATGTGTCTTCCCTTTAAGCTGCTGTTAAATCTGAGGCAAACCTGCCTCTTGAACTTGCCTTCTTTGGCTGGGGCTTCCTTCAGGTCTAAGTCTCCTCAAACGGTTTCCTCCAGTTGTGTTCATTGGTAGGCTATCTGAGCAGCTCTGCTTTTGCCACATCCCCTTCAGCTCGGGAAGGAGCCTCAGTGGAATACCTATTCTCCTAGAGGAGAGTGGACAATTTAAGGTGAAAAGACTATCAGCCACCAATGTTATCAGAGAGCTTTTTTTTTAAACTTCATTTAGGAATGGGATGACTGCAGCATTTTGAATCATGCATGTGGATATTATATTGGGCATTACTGATTGGCATTTATTACTTTATTTTCATTTTTAAAGTGTGAGTAGTTTGCTCAGGAGAATTACTCAAACACATTCCCTAACACCTTCTCAAATATGTGTTTTCTGTTCATTTAGCAAAGATCCAGAGAAGTTGTTAATAGCCACTTTACACAAGCTTTGGTGCCATGGGATTCTCTAGCCGTTATCTTCTATAGACCTAAAGACTAGGATCTTCATTAAGACCGAAACACAGATATCTGTCTATATGTCTGTCTGTCTGTCTGTCTGTCTGTCTGTCTGTCTGTCTATCTATCTATCTATCTATCTATCTATCTATCTATCTATCTACCTATCTATCTATCTACCTATCTATCTACCTATCTATCGATCTATCTATCTATCTATCTATCTATCTATCTATCTATCTATCTATCTATCTATCTATCTATCTATCTATCTATCTACCTACCTATTTATCTTCAGTAACATCCCCTTGTGTATCTATTGGGCCCATATATTATCTCACAAGTATATAACTTCTTTTTGAGCATTCTACAAAATGAGGGCCATAGGATCATTCCTTGAGCCTAACCTGAACCATACTTTCTCTGAAATCACGACGCATGTTTACTTTAAGACACAGACAGGTCAAAGCAAAGACAAAACTTGGATGCTAGATAGGAAATGTACTCATTACCTTACTCATGTAACTGTAACCTCTCTGTACAGTATTGTTACAATAAAATATATATTAAAATATAAGAGAAAAATAAATATTGGTTTGAAACAAACAAAAAAACAACTTGGCATCACTAGAAACTTACCAATCCTTTCCTCCTCTCCTTAATTTCTAAGTTAGATGGACATACCTATAACAGATTTTCATCAGAATTAAACAAAAGCAATCAATTCAACACAAGTCAAAACACAAGGTCATCTATAAGCAGAGTGATGCTCTCACATACAATATGAAAACAAACGTGCCTCAGTAATGAGCCAAAAAAACCTACCTATAAATAAAGGTCTTAAATGGTCGTTAGTCAGGTGAGTAGTGGAATGGGCAAAAGGGAAACAATGTTTGTGCTTTAATACCTGCTATGAGATTTACCTAAGGACAGGTCTCTTACATAGACTTGTGTGTAGTTTAAATGTTCTTCTGACTAAAGCAGCATGTGCAGGCTTTCTTAGCCACCAATGAAAAGAAAGTAGTAGAATTACCTTGCTCATGTAACTGTAACCCTTCTGTACAGTATCTTTATATAAAAATATATATTTAAAAAGGTCGAGCATTAGAAAATCAGCAACCCAATATGAAAACTTCCATCATTACATCAAATGGATGTGAAATGTCAAATCTTCTGTTAAATAATCATCTTTTGTCTCAAAATGAGCATAAGCTTTTGAGTAAGACAAGCCAGAGATTTTAAATCATTCTCTGCTTCAAGGCCGTTCTATGATTATGAAAGATTCATTTCATAGGTGCTAAATTCAAGCTGTCTTTCATTTTTCCTTCTGGAAAGTAAATATCTAACTCATGTAAGCATAGAGAGAAGAAGTAAATATATATCAAGTCATTGACAGTATTTTTATTTATAAACAAATACTAGTGTTTATGATTCACAAAATTGATTTCTAGTACAGACTCATTATAAGAATGAGAGGAAGCTAAGGATTTTGTGAAGTAGGTTAAGTGGGTTTCTAGTTTAAGAGTTATCTGAGCCAGGTGCTTTGGCTCTTACCCGCAATCCCATCTACTCAGGAGGCTGAAATCTGAGGATCGAGCTTCAAAGCCAGGAAAGTCCATGAGATTTCCAATCTACCAAAAAGCCAAACTTTAGAGCCATGGCTTAAGTGGTAGAATGCTAGCCTTGAAGAAGAAAGCTAAGAGAGTACTCAGACCCTGAATTAAAGCTCCAGAACTGGCACACTCACAGAAAACATAGAAAGAAATCTATCCCTTTCTTTCTGCATATGGCTAGGTACAGATACAGGAAAGCTAGCACAATAATCAGGAAGGAAATGCACCAGAAAATGTTGATAATCAGTTCTTAGATTCTGCTACCAGCAACGAAGAAGTATTAGGTATTAGATACTGTAAAACAGAGTCTTAGTTATTAGAATGGAAATTTATCTGACATAGGAAGTTTCTGTATATGGTTTTATCTATGAGATTCAAAGACATATGATATAGATTTGGAGTCAAAATGTATTACTTATCACATACACTTACCTATTCATTACAATTTAACCCCTTCCAAGTAAGAAA
Source organism: Dipodomys merriami (assembly GCF_024711535.1). Taxonomy (NCBI): domain Eukaryota; kingdom Metazoa; phylum Chordata; class Mammalia; order Rodentia; family Heteromyidae; genus Dipodomys; species Dipodomys merriami. The sequence goes on along the minus strand of NW_027202382.1, from coordinate 11,399,965 downwards.
ATGTGTAATAAGTCATTTTCCTTAGGGAAAATGATATGTTGCTGGTAAAATTTGCATTTTTTTGTATTTCATTTCTTTTTTCTTATTGTGAAAATATGTACAGAGGGGTTAAAATTACATGAGCAAGGTAATGAGTACATTTCATATCAAACACTGTTGCCTCCTCTTTGTTTCCCCTTCCCATCCCTTCCCATACTCCCCCCACCTCCTCACCCGATCAACCCCCCCCCGCCCCCACCAAAGTTGTAAAGTTTGTTTTTCGACATAATGCCTTGTAAATCTCATTGTTGCAATGGGTCCACCTGTATCCCTAGTTAAACGATTTGTTTTTCCCTTCCCCTCCACAAATTATACCAACATCAAATACAGTGAAAACAGGGGTTATACCATGGGGGAGGGACATACAAAGCAACATAGAAATCATCTTATAAATATGCTAGAAACAATTGCATGAAAGAAAAAAAAACATTTGAGTACTTGTTTTGGGGTTCATTCCCCTAACATCAACTTATCTGACCTTTTCTGTTTGACTCAGACATATGCTTGTTATTGCAAATAAGGAAAACCATGGGACCTATGTTTCTTTGGGCCTGGCTTACTTCACTTAATATAATTTTTTCCAAGTCTTTCCGTTTCCTAACAAATGGAACAATATCATTCTTTCTGATGGAGGCATAGAATTCCATTGTGTATATATACCACATTTTTTTGATCCATTCATCTACTGAGGGGCATCTGGATTGGTTCCAAATCTTAGCTATGGTAAATAATGCTCCAATAAACATATTTGTGCTGGTAGCTTTAGTATGGTCTTGTTTGTGATAATTTGGGTAAATGACCAAAAGTGCGATTTTTTTTTTTTTTTTTTTTTTTTTTGTCGGTCGTGGGGCTTGAACTCTGTCCTTCAGCTCTTCAGCTCAAGGCGAGCGCTCTACCACTTGAGCTACAGCGCCACTTCCTGTTTTCTGGTGGTTTATTGGAGATAGGAGTCTCACGGTCTCTCCTGCCCGGGCTGGCTTTGAACCGCGATCCTCAGATCTCAGCCTCCTGATTAGCTAGGATTACAGGCGTGAGCCACCAGCGCCCGGCTCAAAAGTGCGATTTTATTCCAACATTTATTCAACTTTTTTTTCTGTACATAAACAGTTCTAAGCATTATTTTTATTGTTCTTTTAAAAATTTCTTTCAAATATTGATCAAATACTACATTATATATACTGTATAATAGAATAGTATAGATAAAATGTAAATATGTAATATTAATGCATATGAAGTTTCAGCACATATTCATTGCATATGATATTATATTTAGAATGTTTCACATATTAAATCATTTGCTGTGTAAAATTCAGGTATAGGCTAGTTTCCTTTTTCTCAATGATTTACTAGTAGGAAAATATATAAATATTTTTTGAAAATATTAAGTGTTAATTCCACTGTCTGTCTTTTCCATTTCATATAAAAAGTCAACTCAACACATCAGAGGTATTACTGACTCAAATAAGCATGTAAATTAAATAAAATTGGACAGATACTGTGTGCAGAGTAATTAATGATTGCTAATATTTGAAGTATAATGACTTTTTAAATGATTGGCATAGTTGCTGTATAATTAGCTAAAATAACTTTCATTAAACCAGTAATTGGTTTGGAAACAAGGGAATTATATTAAAATCATCACGATATTTGATGTATGCATCCTCATTTCATTAAGATCAGGTTTCCAGAACAGAAGAGAAAAAAATGAAAAAAATACACCTATTAAAAAAATCCTCTACATAATCTATGTGTCTAGACACTGAATTTCTTTTTAATAGAGAAAACTCCTATTTTCAGCAAATCATTATATATGCATGCTTAGGGAAACTAAAATATCAAAGACAATCATATTTTGGTGCGATATAGTATATGTAAATATTATGCTATCACTTACCACATCACTTACCAATCTCTTCTTTTTCAAGCCTTGGCGATTTGAAAAATACTGTGTTCAAGCTACCTTTTATACCTAAATTTCAACAAGCCTTACTTAGTCATGGTTTCATTGTCATGGTATAATTGTTGCTGCATACAGTAGAAGATCACTGCATTGACCAATGCAGGATTCTTCATTCTCCCATATATAGTACTTCAGCAGGTTCTGTTCTGAGATGTATTCAGTTGGAAAAGTCTGTAAATATAAATTTTAATAGAAATGTTGAACAGAAACAGGGAACTTAATTTCCATTGCAAATGACTTTTGGCTTTACTTTTATTTTGTTGACTATGGCAACATATTTTATAATCATCATGCATATTTTTCTAACATTTGAATTCAAAGAACAATAGAAGAAATCTATAGGATACAGCGATTGTAGTACAATTTATTTGAGACTCCAGTAATCTCTTAAGTAGAATTTTTAATTGCTTTATCTTGAAGTTCTTGAGATTTCCATTATGTCAATCAGAAGGTTAAATGCTGAAAATTGTGTGAATGGCGCTATTGTTGAAAACATTCTAATGTGAAAGACAGATAGGCTGGGGCTGAGGACATAGCCCAGTGGCAGAGTACTTACCATGTGTGAGGCCCTGAGTTGGAGCCCAAGTACCAGAAAATACACAAATTACGTAAGTCGACAAAACTTTTTACAAATAAATTTCTTCAGACTTCTAAGTAATAAGAGATTAAGACTGCCCACTTTAAAGCTCAAAACAAATATGAAAACCTAAGAAACTTTAGGAGTGCAGCAAATAGAAGTGTAAGAGTATGGAGTAGCTGGGTGCTAGTAGCTCAAGCCTATAATCCTAGCTACTCAGGAGGCTGAGATCTGAGAATTGTGGTTCAAAGCTAGCCCAAGCAGGAAAGTCTATGAGACTCTTATCTCCAATTAACCACCAGAAAATTAGAAGTGGTGCTGTGGCTCAAGTGGTAGAGTGCTCCCCTTGAGCTGAAGAGCTGAGGGATAGCGCACAGCCCAGAGTTCAAAACCCACAACTGACAAAACAAAACAAAAACAAACAGTATGGAGTACATAAATAAAGCAAAACTAAAGCTAAAATAAAGCATAGACGGAAATGACCATTCCATGTGTCCACGATTTACTGAAAAGAAAAACAGTGTGTGATTCTAAAAGTACTTCAATAAAAAATTTCTATTCTTTTTGCTTTAGAGCAAGACAGTGTTGAAAATGAACTATACAACTTGTATGTCAGGACAGAAGGAAAAATAGGGAGAGAGGAAGGGAAGGGGTCTAACAATATCCAAAAAGAAATGTACTCATTACGTGACTTATGGAATGGTAACTCCTTTACAATAACAATAAAAATTCATGAAAGGAAAATATAACTTAAAATGTTTATCTCTAAAAACTAAAGCTTCTTCAGCTTTTTCAGGATAGACATAGAATCTGTCAAGCATCTAAACCTCAAGTAAATGTTTATACCAAAATTAAGTTGAAAATATTGACTGACATGATCTGTGTATTTTTACCTTCAAATATCTACCATGAGAAATGTAGCACTTAGAGAATGGGGAGATAGCGTATAGATGTTATATGCACAAAAGTCAGCTAGAAATTTACAAATACATTTACTTATTTTTAATTTAATTTTATTGTCAAAGTGATATACAGAGGGGTTACAGTTACATCCGTTAGGTAGTGAGTACATTGCTTGTCTAACATTGTTACACCCTCCCTCATTTTCACCCACTTTCCCTCACCACCAAATCCCCCCCCCAAGTTGTAAAGTTCATTTTCAACATACTGTCTTGTGAGTATCACTGTTGCATTGGTTCACCCTTTGTTCTTTGTCCCACCATTGTGTTGTTGCCCTTCCCTTCCCTAATTCAGATAAATGTATATTGAATACACAGAGCACCAAATCAAATACAGTGACAACAGGGGATAAATCACAGGGAAAAAATGAAAGAAAAAAAATACCTCTAGCATACCGATATTTAGAGTATGATGTTGATATTAAACCTCTAGTGGTTATTTTCAGGTTATTTTGGCATTTTTAATATCTGCATTCTTAAGTCAATTGAGCAGTTCATCATGCTTATTAGTGCTTTTCTTGTAGCAAAATGTACATAATTTTTTATTCTATTCATATATTTTGTTTCCTCTTTTAATAACTAATGAGTCGCTAGTTTGATGACTGTTATGTAGAAACTTTTGTATGCCATCTGAGTTCTCATACACATAAAAATGGATGAAATATAAAGAATCCTTGCTAACAACCTATTTTTATCTACAGCACAGCTTGTTAGATTTTACTTTCATTTGTAATGACATGCAATGTGGAATATCAGATTCCTTTTTTGTTGTTGAAAATGTCACCCTTTATATAATGCTTGCGGTAGTAAAACAAACACATAGTGGAATAATTAAAACTATAAACATACAATGACTTCATTAAGGTGAGTATCAGGTAGGATATACTGAAAGGTGTCGATTTCTGAGATTCCTTGATGAAGTTGTTTTATAATTTAGTACATCTTCGGGCAAGTAAAGCAAACTGGAAAGAAAGTCTTTTGTTTTCCTTGAGCAAGAGCAAGGATTTAGAAATGTCCTCTTGTGAGTGGTGAAGTAGTATAAAAAAGTACTAGAGGCCTGGTGTTAGTGGCTCAGACTTGTAATTTTAGCTACTCAGGAGGCTGAGATCTAAGGATCCTGGTTCAAAGCCAGAATAAATACAAAAGTCCTGGTGAGATTCCTTTTTTTTTTTTTTTTTTTGTACTGTACAGAGGGGTTACAGTTACATGAATAAGGTGAGATTCTTATCTCCAATTAATCACTCAAAAACCAGAAGTGGCACTGTGGCTCAAACTGTTAGAGAGCTGGCCTTGGGCAAACGAGCTCAGGGACATCGCCCAGGCCCTGAGTTCAAGCCCCACAACCACCACCACCACCACCACCAAAAACAATTATTGGCGATCTATAAGAAAAGATGGTTTGGAAAAACTGGAATTATTAAATATACTTAAGGAAAACTTCCAGATAAATGCTCATTGAATATTAGTGAATGCCAAGAAATATTTTCTAAATATTACAAAATTACCAAACTCTTAGAAAAATCTCTGAGCTGGGAATTCTCACCCTTATATTTTTAAAAGCAAAGAAACCGAGGCACAGAGTCTTTATTTCCACAGTCACATAGGATGCAAGTCAGTGCCAAGTTTAAATATCAAGAGTCTGATCATCAAGCTTTTTCTGAAAACACATCTTTATAAGGGCACTCAGATTAGAATCTTCTTCTTAGATCCCAGACAGAGGCAAGAGAGACCAACTCCTGCACACTGCCTTGCAGGCAATCAGTAATAAGTAGTTGAATCATGCATCATACAAAGATTAGACTAACTGACCTCTAAAGTTCCTTCCAATTTCAGCATTAGACAGCCCTATGAATGTTAAATTAATGAATTTCACTAGACTGCTGGGCCTAGAGCCAAAATACATTGAGAAGTTGCAATGTGGAGAGAGGCCAGTAATTGCCTGCTCTATAGACAGAAAAATGTGTTTCAAAAGTCTATTTTCAGGACAGTCCAATTACGGAGTACCACCATCACTTAGCTATCAGTGGACCCTTGGTAGCTAAAGGTATCATTTACTGTTCATCTCTGTTCCCTGGATCACCTTTTCCTGGACCGCTACCCTAGGGTATGACCATGGCAACTTTCTCTTCCCTTTAGCTGATCAATTTGATAATCCATCTCAATTTCTAGTAAAGAACAAATTACTGAAATTTCTCAGTTTTAAATTTATGCCAGTTTCTGCTTGTATCATTGGACCTATTTAAGATTGTGGAGTAATTACAACATTTAAAATATGAGTTTAATTTTATAGGTTTTAATAGCATCTCTTAATCTCGTTTTCATATACATACATATGTGTACATAAAAGAAGGTAGACATTCTCACTTTTTAGTACATTTGTGCTCATGAAAGCTCTTTCTGATGGACAACTCCTAAGCTGATGCTTTTATTTAAAAAGGTATAAGAATCTGTAAAATATTAAAATGGCACATTAAGAAAATAAAGAGAAGAATGAATGAATACCACCACTTCTTTCCATAATAAAAGTCTATGGAACTAATCACAGTACTAGATAATATTGTTAAACAAGATGACCAGGAATTAGAAGGATTTTGAGTACCACATTAGTTGGTTCAGTTTTACTCTGGTGTGTCTCATTATTAAACTTAATTAGACTTACAAACAAAAAGTCTCCTATGGTTCAAAAAGTACCTCTTGCCAAATTCCATTTGCTCATGCTTGCAATTCTAACTGCTCAGGTGGCTGCAGGAGCTGCTCAGGAGGATTGCTGTTCAAAGTCAGCCCAGGGAAGGAAAGTCCATGAGACACTTATCTCCAAATAACCATTGAAAATCCCAAGCAGACCTGTGATTCACTGACAGAGTACTTTTCTTGAGAAAAGAAAGCTGAGCGATAGCACCCAGGTTCTGAGTTCAAGCTCTAGTACTGGCACACACACACACACACACACACACACACACACACACACACACAGTGCCTCAACTTTAGAATCAGACTAGAGAGTCTATAAAGAACAGCTTGTTAACTTGTTTTGGTTATGAATAATAATCAAATGTATTTTAACATTTTTTCTAGAAAATTGTGCTGTTTATGTACTGTATGTTTTCCTCCATCCCTCTACTGGTCCTTCTTCAAAGTAAAATATCCTGTTTACTTTTGTCATTCTTGCTTGTCTTTCAGAATAGGCTTTAAAGGACATCTCTTACCAGCTGCCAGTGGCTTATACCTATGACCCTAAACTACTCAGGAGGCTGAGATATTAGGATCAAGGCTTGAAGCCAGCCTGGTCAGGAACAACTCTGAGACTCTTATATCCAGTAAACCCCTAGAAACCCTAGAACCCCTAGCCTTGAGTGTAAAAGCTCAAGGACAGTGCCCAGGCCCTGAGTTCAAGCCCCATGATCAACAGAAAAACAAAACAAAAACAAAACAAAAAACATTGCCTCAAATATGGCAGGATTTCTCTGCCCTGCCCTTTATCTGCTAGTTGACTACATACACTCCTCTGTCATAACTTCCAGTATAGTTTTATTACAACATTTTTTCATTTGTCTGTCTAAGCAACCTAAGCATAATAGCCCAAAGTCAGAGACAATTTGCTGTCATTGAAGTATAGGAGAAATGCCTATAAAAATGTAGCTATTTGTTCTTCGATGTTAAAATAGTAACCCCTTCCTTAAATTTGTTTCTAGTTACAAGCAATGACTCTTCCATAGGATGGAAATTCATACGGATGAGAAGAACATATTAAAGAATCAACCTAATTTTAGAGTGATAGGCATCTATCCCTTTAAAACGTATTTTTTTTAATTTCCAAGCACCAGATTTGATATCCTAATTTAATGTCTTGAATAACTAAGCTATAAGTTACCTGTTTTTTCAATTAAAGAAAGACAGCTCCCTTATGATGTTGTCCTCCTGAGTTAAATATAGGGATTATAATCATGATAGGTAGCTGAGTAATGACTCAATAATTTCCTTCAGACATGATGAATTCACATCCAAGAAGATGACAGTATTTCCTGGTGACTTCATCTTAGTCAGATGATAGGAATAAAGCCTAGTCATTTTTTAAAAAAAAAAGCAGGCACCGATCAACACTCATATTGACTTATTAAAAAAACAAACAACAAAACCCACAATTCAGTATTTGACACTCACATTCAGTTACACAAGCATTATACCACTAAGCTACAACCCCAGGCTCACAAACCTCTTTAGATGAAATGTCTATTACCAGCATCACATTCAGTCCATTTCCCTCTGATTCCAGTCTTAGTCACTGTGAAAAACTTTTCTGTCAGTCACATCGACTTTGATCTCCTATTGTTCAAAGTGAGGCTATTTGCATCTTCCTTTATCAACTCTAGTACAATCTAACATGAATTGGCTGAGGGGCAGCCAAGAAGTCCTGTGGTGCTCTTGCCCCAAGCACCAATCATCAAATGACAGGAACTGAGGATGTTGGTTAAAGACTTCAGCTTCTGTTATTTTAAACAGATGGTACTGTGAGCGTCCAACTCCTGCAACATCCAGGTGGAATTTGAAGTCAAGGCCTGCCACAATGGGCTTGATAATTCACCTGTACATTATTTTATTTTACATTATTTCATTCCTTCTTCTCATACCATATTTTCTTACTGTTTCACTTTATCCTTTGCTTTAGTATCCATTTTTAAGGAAATCCAATGAATACACATTCTCTAGTCATACAGAACCATTTAGCCCTGCTTAAAATTCATGATTAAGTGATAATCAATGCTAAGCAATCAATAGGAAGATACATTCTGTAAAATCATCCTGAACAAATTAATTGCATCCTGGCTTTATTACCCTCAATTCGGTTATTTTAGCTATATAACATGGGAGCACTGAAGCAAGGCTAAAGCTCGTCATGGAAGAAAGTCTTGGCACTCCTGAAAATCCTAGGAGGCAAATATTCAAATGCTTCAAGCAAAGTAACATTGATGGCATCTGCACTAAAGCATGTGTTTGCCATCACTAATAAAATTATTTCTATGTCAGGCTACCCATACATTGTGAAAAATGCCGTATCTTTACCTAAGTACACACACACACACACACACACACACACACACACACACACACACACACACACACACACACACCACACCACACTCACCCTGAAACTAACACAGGGTATATAGTTCCAAAACATACTAAGTTGTGATCATAATTGTCCAAATTTTACCTACCATTTTCCCAGTCCCTTTTGTCTAGAAAATATATGTGTCAGATACAGTTTGGGTATTTTTTGTACACCTTGGAAATGTGTATCATGAGCCAATAGTCGAAATGATGAACTTTCATCAAATAAATAGATGAATAAATAAATACAAATGAAATGCATGTCTTTATTTTGCATAGTACTTTGTATCCTTCTTAGTATTTCATGTCTTTATGTTTGAAGTTCTACAAGGTAAACTGAGTAAAGTGAGAATAAAAATTAGAAAAGAAATTGACAAATTAGCAAATTTCCATTTGTGAATGAAATTCATGTTTATTTGTTTTCCTCCATTTATATGTTTTGCCAGACCATTGAGAAATGAGCTATGTTTATGAAATAAATATTTTTCTCCAACTAAATCTTTAATTTATATGCCGTACTTCTGATACCTAAATTTCTATTAGTATTAATTATGCCTTTTTGAATATCATGGCAAAAATTCTATGAATTAAAGCAGTTAGAATATGAATAAAATGTGATCAACTCAATTAGCAAAATTATTTTTCTCATTAAAAAAAAATTAACAAAGATCATCTCAATAACTATGGACCTCCTTGTTGGAATTCCATTAAAACCAATCATGCTAAGTATGTCCCCCCAACCACAGACAATGTTTCATACATTGTTATAATAAAAAATGGAATAGAAGTAGTGATTTCAATTTGCATTTTAGATTGTCTTCTAAAAGTCTTACATTTAAATCAATTGAGTATATGATAAGGCCCCATGATTGTGATAGTTTTCTGCTAATCATTCAGTAATTTATTGAGTTCATCTGACTTTCATCATATTCTATTTAATTAGCTTATTACAGGAAAACAAAATCCTAAGCAACATGCTTCTCTTCCTGTCTGCATATAGAGACTCATGTTTAGTTTCTTAAGGCAACCTAAATACTTAAGAGAATACAAAAGAACTGTCCACAGTGGTCATGATCCTGACAATAGGGAATGCTGCTTTTGATATGTGTGTGGGGTAAGAGTTGTACTGTTAAATGAAGCATCAGTCTTTTTTTTTTTTTTTTGGGTCCGGTCGTGGGGCCTGAACTCTGGGCCTGGGCGCTGTCCCTCAGCTCTTCAGCTCAAGGCTAGCGCTCTACCACTATGAGCCACAGCGCCACTTCCGGCTTTTTTCTTTTTGCTTATGTGGTGCTGAGGTATCGAACCCAGGGCCTCGAGCATGCAAGGCAAGTGCTCTACCACTGAGCCACCTTCCCAGCCCTGAAGCATCAGTCTTAAAGAAGCAAGACTGAAGAAGAAAATCCTCATGAAACATAGTGATGCCTTTGTTAATCTCTTGGCAGTCAGATGTTTGTTTTTACTTTTATTCCACTTACATTTCTGTGGTTATAGTAGATGTAATCTGTGGTACCAGTAGATCTCCATTTCTACACAAGAGAAAAATGTTATTAGTGATTAAGCATAAAAAGTAAATTACGGTTATTGACCAATTTTTCATGCTATTTTTTTAAATGGGAATCTGACAAATAAGATAGGTTGCAAGTGAAAACGTAAAAATTTTGAATAGGTATTATTTACCCTTCAGAATAAAGAAGCAAAATACGAATAAAATAATAGTTTGGGGAAAAATTTTATTTCAGTTATTTGATGTTACCTACCGTGTATATATTTCATTTCTCCTCAAATTTTGCAACCACCAACAGCAATCCTCAGCTATTACATATCATCTGTACTTTCTCATCTGCTACTATGAAATGCTGAAGCATCCCATGGAGGCTGATGTGGCCATGGAGCTTGCAAAGCTCTGCCATCACAATTTACACATTTCTGTGTGTGCAAATTCATTGTTCATACTCATTCTGTTAATGTAGTCAGTGATATTATCACTGCTAATACTGCACTAGGGAAACAGTGGCACTATACATATTATGTTCTAGTTCACCTCTCTCACGTTTCTAATGTTTCATGTTTCTAATGAATGTCTGTAAAACGGCATCAAAGGTAAAACAGGCTTAGGTACCATTGTATTGTATTACAGTTAGACTCTGCTTCTGGCCCATCATTTGTTGAGCTAGAATCTTTCCTTTTAAATTTCCTCTAGGATGAATTCAATACAAATATTGAAATTGACATATTTGTTAAATATCAACATTAACCTTGATGTGTTTACTTTCCAATGACTTAGATAGATATAAAAATATCCTAATGATAAATGAATAAAATACAGAACCAAATAGGACCTCTTATTTCCTTTAGTATCTTGGGTCATGAAAGGTTGAAATTGAAAATCAAACGGCATGAGGTAAAATTCCAACTGAATGAACACAATAGTGTGCTTTAGAATCTTTATTCTGATATCTTAGATATTTACTCTAATTTCTCCACAATAATTTTCTGCAAAGTCCTCACTGAACTTTTCAGCTCTATAAAGGCCCTATTTGTTCACACTCAATATTGACTTTTTTCCATATTTAAGAAAGACATTGATTCCTAGGATATGCAAAAGAAATATGAACTAAATAAATGTTTACAGAAAAGACAGTTGAGAAGACAAAAAGGCAGTTGAGAAACAATCTATGGGAAACTGCATCAGCATCTCTATTTATTATGTATATAGTCCACTTACAATGTCATGAATTCACAATTGTTATGAGCTTTGCTAGTGACAATGTTATTTTTCAACCTTAATAATAAATTTACCCTTTTAATGATTATTATCCATGTCATTTGGAGAGTCATTGGAGATTTTTAATAAATGTAAGTAGAAAGCTGTTTATGATATTCCAATGCATAAATTACTGTATTTCAGAAAATTCCCCTGAAACTTTCTTGTGAAATAATGGAGTTAAAAATCATTCATTTCTTGAACCCATAAGCACTTACTATTGATGTGTTCATGAATTAATATAAAACTTGTGGGAAACAGAATGGAGAAAACTACAAAGTTGTGCAGTGGAACAACCATATGATCCAATAATCCTACCTTTGTTTACAGTTTACATCTCCAAGGAATTGAAGTTGAGATGTAGATAAGATACTTGTACTCCCATGTCCATTGCAACCTTATTCTTAAAAAGTAAGGCATAGAACCTAAGTGCTTAATATCAGATGTCATATATATATATATATATATGCACACACAATGGAATAAAATTCAACCTTAAAAAGTAATAAATTCTTTTACTTGCAATATGAATCACCTGGAGGTCATTATGCTAATGAAGCAAGTCACATACAAAAAGACAAATACTGTGTGTAACTTTATTTATCTGTGGACTGGAAACAATCGGACTTTTAAGAGTAGGGAGTGGAATGGTAATACCAGAGGCTAGACTGGTAGGGGATGAAAAGGTTTATGGGAAGTGGTTATCCATAATACAGAATATCAACCTCACTCTATGCCATCAAATAGTGACAATAACAAAAAAAATGCATTATATATTTCAGAATTGCTAACAATAAGTACTAAGTTCTTCCATATAAATAATTAAAGCTATGATATTTTAACATTAGCTTGCTTTAATCATTCTATGTCAACATTTATCAAAATATCACTTTATACTCCATAATTATACAAGTGTACAATCATTATTTGTTGATTCAAATTGATCATATAATTTCTTCTCTAAAATCTATAATACATATATGAATAACCATAAAATAGAATGTGAATTCTAAAATATTATGAAATAATATACTCATAAATCAAATTATGTCCCTGTTGATCTTTAAAATATATAATCTATTATAGAATCTATCTCTGTGAGCCTCTAAATGAGGAATTCATGATTTTAAGCAATAAAGATAAAATCCTCATGATTTATATAAATGCTAGGTAATATGTATATCTTAAATTTTAGACTACAAGCATGTACTAACATGCCAAGGAAAATATATATAAAATATATATTGAATAATTTTTATTTTGTATAAAGCAAAGATAAAGCAAAGCATATAGCAAAGCAAATAAAGTCATGTTTAGCAATTTGAGTTACATTTATCACCCTTTTTCTACTTTTATATTTAAACAATTACTTAAACATCTGTAGGCATCAATTCTATTTTAGGTACTACTGGAGATTTAAGTAATTTATAAGGTAGCTTTCATTTGGAACACTTAATTTGCATGAGCTTTAATATTTCACCTCTAGAAAGGAGAAGAGGAGCTCTATAAATCCTTCTCCAGTATAACAAGCATGTCTAGTGATGAATATGATAAATAATTCAAAGTTTTAAGATGTTATAAAATGAATAAGTTCTGGAGACCTAATGTACAGGTGATGACTATATTTTATAATTTATATTAGACATTTGAAATATGCTCGTAGTGCTTAAGTGTTCTCAACACATACATGACTACTTAGGAAAGTAACTGCAAGATGATGAGCATGCTAATCTGCTTGATCATGGTTATGATTTCACAATGCATATCCAAGTGCCATGTGATGCACCATGAGACTATACAAATTTTATTTTCAGTTACACTCAATAAAGCTAGTAAAAATACCCATGTATAGGACACTAAATTAAATTAAATCAGTGTAAAATAATTTAAGTTCATGGTATTGTAAAAAGAATACAGAGCAGTCAGCTGGGCAATTCATGGAGCCTAAAATTGAATGGGATAAGTGAATAAGGCAGCAAAAACAGTCTGGCCAAAGCCACTGCCCCCAGGGCTTTGATGCCAAAGGCTGTCCCCATATGAAGCCACGTGAGAGGTGTCAGTGGTGCTGTGGGAATGATTCAGGATTCTTTACAGAAAATAATTTAACCAGTCACGAAAATACTGAAGAGGGAGACGAGAAGAGTAATTTATAACTATATGGAGTTTATATTAGTCAGACATGGTGTGTGGTTATGGATGAGTTTAGTGGGTTTTACTTGTTCTTCCTGCTATTGACAGAAGTTGTGGAGAATGAAAACCTTCAGTTTGTTCAACTTTAAGGATCCATTATAATGTGAAGATCTTTATTTCTCCATAGTCTTCTGTAATTGAAATAAAAAAATGTCTTATTGCAATAACAATACTCGCAAGACAATATGTTGGAAATCAACTTTACAACACGGGTTGGGGGGAGGAGAAAGGGGTAGGGAAAAAGGGAGAAAAAGGAAGAAGTTGGTAACAATGTTCAACAAGAAATGTACTCATTACATAAGCAACTGTAACCCCTCTGTATATCAACTTGACAATACAATACAATCAAAAAAATTGTTTTCTTGTTCTAAATATCAGGATCAACCAAACACTTTTAGGTATGGTAATATACCTGAGACTTTTAATAAAATTCCTTAAAATACTGACTTCATGTAAATAAAGAAGAAATAAGATAGTAAATATTCCATGAAAGAATATTTATGCGTTTATAAGACAACATAAAAACCATTTCCCACCTCCGTATGTCTTGTGTCAGCATTATAGGTCATGCTAGCTCCTCCTCCTATCATTATCCACATAGTACAAACAAAATCCCCTTCTATATGGTGCTTCCTGGGACCTTAATTTCTCTTGTTACCATAAATGCGTGACACACAGACACTGATTTTTCTTTTAATATTAAGTTCACAACTTTGATAAAGGTATTAAAACTGCTGTTGTGAGAAGAAGTTATGAAACAAGTAGCACAGAAACATATAAAGCAGATTGCATAGGCTGAATAAACCTTAATGAAAGCCATATGAGTACATTGTAATATCATTTCCTGACGACCACATTCTGAAGGGTTGGGAAAAGGAGCAGAAATAAAAATAAAGCAAATCCACACATTCAGTGTCAGAGTAAACCCCTTAGGAGAATTTCCCCTGCAAAAAAAAAATAATAATAATAATCATAGCTGCTTTGAGGCTAATTTCAACATCTCTTTTCTCTGATTTTTCAATAATAGTGTGATTAGGATCATGCACTCTGATTTTAAATATAGTGTTGCATATTTCATTTCTAATTATCAATTTCAATATTTACCATCACTTTTCTAATTCGATCATATCCAAATGATAATGTTTCCCATTCAGATAAGCCAAGGCAAAAATCATTTTTATTCATCTATTTTTGTATATAGTTTACAAAAATCACTATTTTCTAATTAGAGATTTCATGTGGGATAAAAATGAAAATAATAGGCATAATTAAAACACTACTGATATAAAACTGATTCCAGGACAAACAGAATCTGAGGTCATATAGGGTTTAACAAAAATGCAAAAGAGAACACACATTAATGTCAGTCTTACCTGAGATAGGCATCTACATTTTATTTTTATCTACTATAGAGAGCTTAAGATTGCTACAAATACCCCACCATGATGTACTTTACTTAGAAGACATTCATTATACCTCTACTTGAGAGGTGAGGGTTTATCCATTCACTATACATTTACAGAGAATTAATTATGTACTTAGCACAGTAATCATTAACACACATATTAAAAAAAACAAAAACAGAAAACAAAACAAAGCAAAACCAGCCAACCTTTTGTCTGTGGCTCGTTTCTGTATTCTTAGCTATTCAGGAGCCGGAGCTCTGAAGAGCACGGTTCAAAGCTAGCTCAGGCAGGAAAGACACTGAGACTTTTATCTCCAATTAATCACAGAAAAACAGGAAGTGGAGCTTTGGCTTAAGTGGTAGAATGCTATCCCTAAACAAAAAGAAGCTCAGGGACAGCTCCCAGGCCCAGAGTTCAAGCCCCAAGACCAGCAACAAACAAACAAAAAGTAAAATGTGCTCTTCAAAGAGCTTACCATCTAGTGTAACAAGAAGTACAAATGTGAGCAAATCTACAGACTTATGTACACTAGCAACTGTGAGAAATACAAATAGGATTAAAGGAAATCCATTAACGAAGGTAAAGGATTTCTTAAATTGTTTTATATAAAAGGCACATCTTCCAACCAGCAAAGATTAAGAAAGCTGTAGGAATTAACTTGCTGAATTATCACTGTACTTGCAAATGATCACACTATTGCAAAACCTCATTTAAATTTGGCAAAGGAATTGAGTTAGGATCATGTCTAAAACTGCAATATTGAGAATCAAGCCAGAGCAAGAATTCAGTGTTACATTAGCAAAAGATGACTTGATGCTAAGATTTGAGTAAGGACTGAAAAAGATCTAAAGAAGCCTGTACCAATTTGAAAAGACAAGACCATGGGACAGAAGTACTCACAAAAATGTGATAGACTGGCAACCAAGGGCCAGGTTCAAAGTTGCCAAGTGTGGAATATGACACACTTTATGCTGGACCACAACAACCTTAGCCCTGCCCCAATTCCAACTTCCATACCTTGACATGTTATAGAACAGAAGAGTGTATATGGACTTTTTTTCATTTAAATTTCTTGTGGATCAACAAAGCAGTTTATAAATAAAAAAGTATCCTGATCAATGTCACTGCTTTCATCCTTCTCCTCCTATCCCTCTTAACTTCATCCTTTGCCTCAAATTTCTTAATTTTGTAGCACACACATTAAATTTTATGACTGTATTCTCCCCTTCTTCCTCTCCAACCTTTTCAAATATCTGTTTCCTTGTGTTGATTGTGTTGGACTGTGATTTAATATTTCTAAGGAATTATACTGTTGGAGTTCTCCCCTGAATCTACCATATTTCAATCAATGCACTTGCACACTACCCTAAAGTATTTACTTAAAATATTCATAAATTAATTTTAGTTTCCACATATGTGAAAAAAACATTCATCATTTGGCTCTTTTGGCCTGACTTACTTCATTTAACATGATTTTATACAGGCTCTTTCATCTCTTTACAAATGGTACACTATTCCTTTGAAGGAATGAGTAACATTCCATTGTATATCTATACCATATTTCCTTGATCCATTCATGCATTGAGGAACACATGGGATGATTCCATACCTTGTCTATGGTGAATAGTGCTACAATGTACATGATTGTGCCGGAGACTTTACTGTATCCCAGTCTAAACTTTTGGATAAGTGCCTAAACAGTGGAAATGTTGAGTCATTGGGTAGTTTTTGTGAGGAACCTCCATACTGCTTTCCAGAGTGGTGGGAAAAATTTCCATTTCCACCAACAGTGTACTAGGGTTCCTTTCTGCCCATCTTCGAGGCAGCATCCATGATGGTTTGTATAGTGCAGAAAACAGGCAGACATGAAAAAATCATTCTGAATAGCAGCTATAAATAGACACGTGACTATAATGTCTCAAGTAGGAGAGGTATAGAATACATTTTTAATTGTTGTACAATTAAATATCACTAAGTTTTCATTTAGAGGTCTTTCATTTAGGTCTTTATCTTGGATAATGGAAGCTATCTTGCTAAGAATCCTGTGAAGATGCAGAGACTTTTTTCATTCAGCATTCTTAAGTGTTTTTTTTTTTCTTTCTTGTTATTGTTTCTAATGTATTTATAAGGTACCATGTGATTTTTTTGGTTGCTTTGTATGTTCCTCCCCCAGGGTATAATCCCTGTTTTCACTGTATTTGATGTAGGTATAATTTGGGGAGGGGAAGGGAAAAAACAAAATGTTTAAATAGGGATATAGGTTGATGCATTGTAACAATGAGATGTACAAGATACTGTGTTTAAAAATGAACTTTACTGTTTAGGCAGGGGCGGGGAGTTTAGTTGAGGAGGTGGGAGGGATAGGATGGGAGGGGAAAAACAAAGGAGGAGGCAACAATGCTTGATAAGAAATGTACTCATTACCTGGCTCATGTAACCTTAACCCCTCTGTGCAGTATTTTCACAATAAAAAACTTATTAATAAATTCAGGCCTACATATCTGGGTCATTTTACTTTGTAAAGAGAGGTAAACTTGTTTCTAAATGACCTAGGAAAAGCATGTGAGGTGAATGATTATCTTTTGAAAACTTGGAAGTAAATAAAAAATATCAGGTGAGAAAATCTACTCTAATTAGATTTTATCCTTTGTTTTCAAAAGTGAAATGTGTAATTGGTGATCAGTGTAGGAAAAGAAAAGAGAGATGAAGAAATTCACTCATTTGTTCAAAACTCAGAATTTTTAAGTGACAATTTAATTTTTTCAACAAAGTTTATATTTTAAGAATAATTATTGGGAGATAGTTTAGATGTAGTACCATAAAAAAGTTTATAAAACTATATTTTATCCTCATATTTCCTCTTCCCTTTTTTCAGGATGTATTCAGTGAAACACTGTCAACATAGTCACTTCTTAGCAATGTATTGGCAGTTTGCTCAGATGAAACTACATTCTAGAAAGTACTTTTTAAAAGGACTGTTTTCTTCAAAAGTCTCTGATTCGTAGTAAGCTTTATTATTGTGCTGGTGGCCTTCTTATTCTTCAGTGGGATGGGGGCAAGCTGTATAGTGTCTTCTAATTGCAAGCTAGTTTGCACATTGCTTTCTGATTGTTTTTAGGCTGTCATGGACAGCATTCAAATGACATTTCTTAGATTCTATCCTCTGTCTCTGGTGTTTTAGGAAAGTATTGGGATATTTTAATGATCTTGAAATTCCCCACTTCCGCAAAGAAACTTAACAACAGACAGAATATGTGTTTGAAATCATTTTATGAAGGAATTTTTCCCATATACATATACATACATATATACTTACATATACATGCATGCATATACACATAGATACATTTGGAAATAGAAAACTTTTTACAAAAATTTTCTTTAGAACTTCATTTTTGTTATCAATTATTTGGCTCTTCAATTACAGCAGACATTAAAATACAGTAGATTTCTAAGATGAACAAAGACAAATACAATGCAGCCTTATAGATGAATATTTCCAGTCATAAGATTTGAAGGCTTATGATTCCTCCTTAAAGGAAGATAAGTAAAATTAAGGCTGAGCAAAGCATACATCCCATCCCATTTACGTTGTTTGGCTCCTTTTCTTACATTTTTTATTTCATTTTCTTTACGTTTAGTTTAGAATTAATAAAGATTTGTCATCCTTAATCTCTTTCCAATAATAAAATCTGAGATTTTTTGCTGTGAGGACCAATCTAATCATTTGCTTTTCAGTAATATGTCTAATGATAATTTAGTATTTGTGATTGACAATGTGATTTCAATTGTTTTCTCCCTGTTTTTATGCCAGCTTTACACCTAACTTAATTTGGAAAATTTATTACTCCCAATTAATTTTCCTTAGTAATACAGGGCATTAGGCTTAATACGTGTGTGTAAACCTGTTTTTTGGGCCTGCCAACATTGATTAACCGATGTCATTTTCTTGTTGTTTGGCTGACATGTTTTAAAAGATTTCAACATCTTTATTTTGGGCTCTGAGAACAGGGTAGAGATAGGGTAAATGTTTTAGGCATAACAATAACCTTGGGCCCTTCTTGTGTAAATTATAAATAGGGAGACATTTCTACGCTATAATACTACAGGGAGATGAATCATATTTTATAGGAATCAATGAGTGAATAGAAACTACTGCCTGAAAAGGCAGTAGCATCTAGAACTTGAAAGCCTCAGAATGTGAACAGACTGTAGAGGTTGATCATGTTAAACATCTTAAAAAGAATACATCCGGGCCTCCTGATGTAAAACAAAACAAAACAAAAAACATTTGTCCATCTTACATAAAATTGCTTTCACTTTGACCTTTTGCTTCCAAGAAAATTATGAGTGTAGAGAAACTGCCATGTAGTATCTTTTGGCGTGCAAGGCCTTTATTCATCTAAACAGATAAAAATCTTACAAAAAACCTTTCAACTATCTGGGGAACTTTATTAAATGACCCCCTTTTCATTTTTGCCACGTTGAGATCTACACATATTAATGTTTTCTCTCCCATGTCAACTTACTTTTATCTTAACGGACATTGAGTTGTATCATGATCTTTATAGATTCTTTATGTAGAGATTTCGATGGCAAGAGGGTTGGATTTTTAAAAAATGAAAAAGAAAAATTGTGTCAACTAGCTTTAGGTAGCTTTCCTATTGCATCATATAAATATTAATGTGCTCCTTACTTAAGTCTTGAAGATGTGTTAAATACCATACTTGTATGAGTTTGCGATGTGCGAATAAACCATGTTATGAGTCTACTGTCTACTGTCCTGAACAAAAAGGTTGCAGCTTCTAGTCTACCTTTTAACAGGTAGAGGGCTCCCTCCTGTGGGCAAGAAGCTAAAATAGTCTCCATGGCAACAGACATTCCAGACCTTGACATCAAACACTGGCTGAGAAACCCCAAGGTTATGTAGCTAAGAAGAGAGAAGAGAGAACCTGGGAAAGAGAAGATTTATGTGAAAAAAGAATGTGATGATAATGTTTTGAAGTACCAAGAGAATATTTACTAGAAAGAAAGGAACTGAAAGATCAAGTGTGTATGTATGCAGCATTTAGATACTGTAAAGAATGGAAGGGGAAGGGACAGGAGGAATATAGTAGTCTGTTGATGAAGTCTGTACAAAGTTCATGAGCATGGCACAATTACTCATTCCAATGCACGATAACAAACACTGGAAATATGAGGGAAAAATCATTGTTAGTGAAATTGCTGTATTAGACATTAAAATATTTATTCAACTTTATATAATACTTGCCAGATTATAGAAATGGTACATGACCATGTGCCATGACGTCACCTTACAGGATCCTCATCATGAAATGAAAGGTGAAGAATATTGAGTATACTGGAGGTAATAAGACTGATACTTGAGCAATAAAAAAAAACTTCAATTCTGAAGTGGCAAATTCTAATTATGCTCCTACTGTCTGTGAAGGCTATGATCAAAAATGTACTTGATTATCTAGCTAATAAATTACTAAAATGTATCAAGTAAGAGAGCCATAGTATATGAGAATGTTTGATATACTTGATGCCTAACAAGGGGGGGACTGTTACTAGTGATGAAGATTTTGTGTGGGACAGGAAATTGGGGTTCATGAAATAACAAGGGCTTAAAATAAGCAGGGACTTGTTAAAAGATACTGTCTTTGCTTCATCTTGGGCCTGTGTTAAAGCATTTGAATGTAATATGAAGAATACTTATAAAGTTCCCTTTGAAAAAGAATCTTTTATCTACTCCAAGGAAAAATATGAACAAAAGAAATGAAGGAGAAAGATGCTGAAAAAAGATGTCTGAGTACGCGTACTAGTTTGTATATGGGAGACTGTGGTATAGAAAAATGTATTTTTCCTAAGTGTATTTTGAAGGTGCATGCAGTAGGAATTGCTAGTGAATTATCTGCAAAGTATTAAGGAGAGAAGATAAGGATTATTTCAAAATTTCGAGCTTCAGACTCTTGAAAAATGGAAGTGCCCTTTACTAATACTGAGAAAAACAAATTTGAGGAAAACAGCCCTTCACTTTTCAATATATTGGATATTTTATTTAGTACGTCCCCTAAAATGAGATTCTGAGAAGAATTTGAAGCAAAGTTTATTTGTGAATGTGTTGTTGGAGAATGCATTCACTGAGAAGCAAATGCTAAGATAAAATGGGAGAAGGTAGGATAAAAAGATAAAGTGTCAGATGCATAACAGAGTTGTTCCACTCTTGATCGATGCAATACTATGAATTCAACAGCACTGGTCATCCCAAAAGCCATGGAAATAGAGCACCACAAATGGGCTATCCAGAAAGAAGGAAAGAAATATTTATCCAGGGATTCCCTGTACACAATTTTCATATTCACCTCAAGAATAGCAGAGCAAGGCCATATCTTCAGACATTGTGGAGTGGCATGAAGGCCATGTTGGTTTTTGATTCAGTGACAGTACAGCAGCTCTGTGGTGGGAAACAAGGATCTGTACTAAGGGCAGGGAGTCAAGCTATATCCAATTGTTGCAATGCGCTATTTCTTTCCTCAATGATTCATTGGATTAAGATCAAAGTAAATATTTAACCAAAGCTAAGGTAGAAAACAATTGTCTAATGCTTTAGATAAAAATAAAGCTGGGCTGACAGGTTATAGGATGAGGTATTACTTGTGATAGGAGATAACCAATAGGTCATTAATTATATGAACTAGATTTTAACTTGAGCTAATAAGTGAAAGAGTGTTAGATTTGACTCCATAAATATCAAATGGAGTGCCATGTGCTGTGTCTTCTGCCTCCTTATCTAGCTAGTAACTGTTTGTTCCGTGTTCTAAGTGTTTTTTCCCCTCTATTAATGGGTATTTTTCTAAGAGACCAATAAATACAAATGTATTTATTAACTATATATTTAATTGTTTTCCAAGTGGTTGCTAGGGGGATTAGAAACAGCATCTTAGTTTTAGAGAATGTAGTTTAGATGAACACTAAATTTAGTATGCAGACATGTCCCACTTTATGTCTGTTTCCTCTCTTATTTTGTACTACTAATGTACAAATTGCATATTTACATGGCATAAAACCTCTAACATTGTTTTATGTTTTTGTATTTGTTTTTACAAACAAGGGTATAAGTGAATACAAACAAACAATTTGTTTTGGTTTGATAAATGTCTTTATCATTAATTTAATGGGGCAATTTATTTATTGAAACAAATTTCATTAATTGTGTTGGTTTTGTTTTTTTTTACCCTGAATATTTGACTTTAATTTTTTGTGCCCTAAAGACATACCTTTAGTTTTTCATGTAAGAAGTATCTATAGAAAGATTAATTTATTTTTCTTTCTTTGTTGAGAATGTCCTAAAAATTTTTGTCTAAGTCAGATGAGTTTCAATTTCTTCTTCATTTCTGATGGAGAGTTTAGCTAGCTATAGAATTCTTAATAGACAGACTTCTAACACATCAAATGTGTCACTGAACTATCTTCCAATTTTCACACTTTTTGATGAAAATCAGCTTCTAAACAAACTTTACATATAAGTCATTTTCTCTCTAGACTTTTAAGGTTTTGTTTTTCCTTTCAATTTAATCACATGGACTATCATGTGTTTGTATATAGATGTTGTTGAATTTATTCAAGAGATGATGAACTTCTTAGCTTTGAAGGTTAATATTATTCATCCAATTTGGTAGTGATGGTTATTATCCCCTTATGTCACACTTTTCCTACTTTGCCTCTAGTATTTCTTGGTACATAGGTGTACTTGCATGGACCCACATATCTCTGGACAATCTCAGGGACTCTGTAATTGCATGAACACAGGGCCTCACCACATGCTGTACTAATTTGAACAGACTTCAAGTTTAATTTAAATGAGATACTAGAATATCTGAGCAAGGTTAGCTATAGGGATATATCTACCCTATATTTGTGGGAAATAGTGGAGTATATACATATTGCCAATATAAAGCAATGAAAGCTGCTTGAGACTCAAGCAATATAGATTACTGAGGATTAACAAGAAACACCAGATACCAATTTGAAAGAATCATTGGTTATTGAGAAAAGAAAGGAGGATGACAGACGAGCATGCTTGAAGAGAATATAGAGTATAAATGACTCTCTACCTAGAAGCTCATTAAAGAGATACATCCTGCCACGACTTGCTGAACTAGATAGAAAGGACTTCCCTTGAGACATGTACTTAGAACTCCATGTGGTATAACATAGTATTATTTCTTACTGCTACTGTGGTTCTCCAGAGGTTCCCTATGAAATGTAAATTACTACTACAATGTATGCATTATTTCATATTGTGACTACTTTCCTTCACAATTAATACCATTACATTCCTAGTGCATAACTATACACGAAAATTACACAAACTTTGAAGATGGAAAAGATAACCACAAAATTCTTCTCTTTAATCTCCATTTCTTCTAGGAAAAATTTTAAAAAAGGATTTCATATTCAAAAGTTTTAGAGCATAAAGAATATCAACTGAATTTAAGCATTCTTATTTCTAAAGCTTACTTGGGATAGTCAGAAGAGTTAGTCAAGTGAATGGCAAAACAAAAGTTTGGTTCCTTACCTAATGTGACAAGTCAAACTGCTCAACTGCCTAGAGATTGCAGAACAATGTCCACACATCGAGCTCATTCATCAAATTCTTTTACTCCAGAGCCTTTTATCTAGGGGAAAAAATTAAATTTTCTGTTTTCTCTCCCTCTTTCTCTCTTGCTCTCTCTGTCTCCCTCATAGTAAGATATTGTTGTCTTAGATGAATTTCAAAATGCAATTGCTTGATGAAATGCCCATTGTCTTGTATCAAAATGACAAGCTTTGATGAATAGTCACATTTAGAAACATTATTTAATACACATTTCTTACTTTTTCACTTGTGCCTAAGAAGTATATCATCTTGGGGTTCAGAATAGATACATAAAGTAGCTGTAGGGGAGTGATGAATAGCTTTACTCTATACAAAGCATTCAAAGCAATCTTACATCAGATGGAATTGATTTTACAAAAAAGAAAGGATAGATTTGTGAGGTGAGAATAGGAAAAGTGGGTTCTGCACATCTCCACAGAAACAGAACAGGATATATATCAAATAGATAGGTAATTAGGTAGCTTCCTATATAATTGGGTAGCCTCATATATACAAGATTAGTTGATAAATTAGTTGGTTGATTGACTTTTAAAGAATTTTCTTACATGACTGGGAGCTGGCAAGTTGAAAATTTTCAGGTTTGTTTTAGAAACTGGAGAACCAGGACATAGCTGTGGTGAAATCCTTAGAGAATTTGCTGGAAAAATTCACTGGTTGGAGAATTCCTGTCTTTTTGGTTGCTGTTTTGTTTTTCAAGCATATCTCATCACTGACAATATAAAAGATTGCAATTCTAAATTTCAAATATGGAATAAAAATTAACATTAGAGCTGGGCACTGGCACGCCTGTAATCCTAGCTACTCAGGAAGGAGACTGAGATCTTAGATTTGTGGTTCAAAGCCAGGTTCGGGGCAGGAAAGTCTATGAGACTCTTCAATTAACCACCAGAAAACCAGAAGTGGCTCTGTCGCTCAAAGTGGTAGAGTGCTAGGTTTGAGTAAAAAAGTTCAGGGACAGAGACCAGGCCCTGAGTTCAAGACCTATGAGGCATAAAAAAATAATTAATTAAAGTTAGTGAGCCACTAATATGCACAATGATTGTTTAAAAAAGATTTTCAACTGCTTGAATGTGATGTAACCACAATATGTTAAGTTGCTTTTCTGAGAGTTGTTTGACTTAAATGTAATCACATATAAAAATCTCATATGTGTTTAAGCAAGAAGCTAAATAAAATGAGTTACTACAGAAGTTTCAGAAGTTATTCCATGAATTGAACCATCACAGTAACCTTTTTTTGGTGGGAGTGAGAGGGAACAGCACTCAGATTTCAACTCAAGGCCTCACATTTGTCTGACATATGACCTATTGCTCTAGCCCTTTTTTGAACTGGATACTTTTTGTTGTTGTTATTGTTTGTTGTTAGGTAGAATCTCCATTTACACCTGGTTGGTTGTCGCTATCATGACAGGAGATTCCCACCATGACCAGCTTCTGTTGAGCAGTCAAGGACTCAGGATGACCCATTGCAACAATGATACCTACCAGACACTATATTGAAAATGAACTTTACAACTTTGGGGTGGGGAGGAGTGAGGAGGGTGGGCCAGGGAAGGGACAGTGGGAGAACAACAAAGGAAGGGGTAACAATGCTCAATAAGAAATGTACTCATTGCCTTACTCATGCAACTGTAACCCCTCTGTATAGCATCTTTACAATAAAGTATTTTTTTAAGTTTAAAAAAGCAAACAAACCAAAAAACCTACCACAGTGATGATAATTATTCAACTATTACTTTGATAGCATGTTGGAATTTTAAAACTATTCCTCTTATGAAGATACCTTTTGAAGCTCAGCATGACTTAAATACATTTTCAGTCTAGCTTTGCAGCCAGTCGAAAGTGGACATTTACCTACTCATCATTTCCTCAGATGTAGTAAAAATATGGCTAATATGTAAGAGCCAACTGCTAACATTATGGCACTGAAAAAAACCACCTTGCAACCATCTATTTTTATCATTATAAAGTATTTAACATGCATATTCCTCTTGTAATTATCATAAATTTTCCGATTTACACAGATACACAGTATTTTACTCAAATACAACTCATTAACCTCCATACTGGAAAGATTTTAGCAGGTTTTAGTCCAATTAGTTTGGGAAGTACTGATTAAACCTTGTGCAGTCCTTATTGCTTAAGTCTCTGGCCATGATGGTGAGCACTGTGAATGTGTTCTGCAAGGAGGAGTCAGTGTGTTGCTTTTCTCACACAGCCTTGACTTCTAAACTTTACTGTTACAGAATATCACGTGGGAAACAGGGGAAAACATAACAACAGTGGGACTCATCAGCTGTACCAGACATTGATCAAAATGAACTAAGCAACTCAATGACAGCAATGGGAGGGAGGGAATGAGCAGGAAAGAGGGACCAGCTGACAGTAAGGAAAGAAATGTGGAAGAAATAACTGTATTGTCAATGCTCATAGAACTCATAAACTTTATCGACCACGATAAAGACAATTTGCTCCATGAAGGTTAAAATGTGTTTGTGACTTTAACTAAGTATCACTATCCCACAATACTGTGAAATATGTGAAATTGATGTAATCACTTAATCACAATAAAAATTGCAAAAAAAATCAAAAAATATAAAAAAGAAAGAAGATACTAATCCTTTTTCTAATTATGAATAACTGAGTTTCTATAGGGTTTGTATGATTGTGAGAAGGTTTGTTTGTAAAAATGTCTGTAACAAAGAAAAAAAGAATATCATGTGGAATCAGTGTTTAAACAACAAATATTTATGTGTGAAAATTTCTTCCTAATGTTAAACCTACTTATATTTTTTTTTCAAAATTGTTTAAGGAAGATTTAGGCACGAATACAATACACACACATAACTTCAACAATGTATAATGGTCTTTAACAAAAAATAATTTGTACACATTTTGTTAATTTTAAACTTAGGTTACTTGCTATTCACATTTTTAAAAGTTCATTCTCAATTTTTTAAGAACACATAGAAACATGCCTGAGTTTTTGTATTTTTTTATTATAAAAATGCTGCACAGAGGGGTTACAGTTACATGAGCTAGGTAATGAGTAGATTTACTATTGAGCATTGTTGCTGCCTCCTTTGTTTTCCCCCTATCATCCCTTCCCTCCCACCTCCACAACTCCACTGATCCCCCACTGAAATTGTAAAGTTCTTTTCAACATAGTGTTTTGTACATCTCATTGTTACAATGGGTCAACCTGTATCCCTATTTAAGCATTTGGTTTTTCCCTTCCACTCCCTGAATTAGAAAAGTGTATATACAAGATGCAGGGCACCAGCATCAAATATAGTGAAAAAGGTTATACCATGGCTGGGGGGAACATACAAAGCAACAAAAAAAATCACGTGGTACATTATAAATACATTAGAAACAATAGCAAGAAAGAAAAAAATTATTTGTTTCCCTATCTTGGGGTTCATTTCGTTTAACATCATTTTATATGGTCGTATGTACATACCATTTGGCCTTTTCTATTTCTCTTATACATGTACTAGTTATTGAAAATAAGGGAAACCATGGGACCTATGTTTCTTTGGGTCTGGCTTACTTCACTTAATATAATTTTTTCCAAATCTTTCTATTTCCTAACAAATGTGGAGGCATAGAATTTCATTATATATATATATATATATATATATACATATATATATATATATATATCACATTTTCTTGATCCATTCATCTTAGAATCCACTTTGTTTCCTGAAAGTTAACTTTATTCCTTCACCAATTGTACCACTAGAAAGTATTGCTTCTAAATTAATACTACTAGATTTAAAATAACTCGAGACTTGGCTTTAGGAAATCTGATTGCTTATGAATTGTTTAAAACAATTGCTTTACATTTCCTATGCACACACCAACTCTGCACATTTAACCATCTACATTTGTAAGAATCATATATTATATATCAATTTTGAATGATGGATAGTTCTTCTACCCAAAAGTGCCTTCAGAATAGAGAGTGCTCAGATGGGTCTTTCTTGTCTGTCCTTCTGAACCCTTCTTGTTTTCCTTGACATGTAATGAAGACATGTGAGGAATTAGTGCTAAGTGGTAAAATCTTTTTGTCTTGAGCTGAATGCTCAGGCTGGTTCACATAATGCCAATAAAGTATTGAGTACTGTTTACAATTTTCCCTCATCCTTAATAATGTCATTCCCTTCTCTCCCCACTTTATGTCTTAGCAGAGAGAAATAAAGTAGCAGTATCGCGTTCTTTCCTTTGAAAGAGACCATTCCTGGGATTTCAATTCATTGAAGTTTGCCTAAATTCTTAGAGCTTTTATATAACAAAACATTTTTTTCTGTATTCCCTATCTTGTTTTTCCTGTTAAAATGGAGGATTCTTTTGCAATTGAGCATAGAAGCAATCTTTTTTATACATGTTTATTTGGTCTATCAGAGGTCTGTTTTTATAGTATTTGTAAATGCTAAAAACAGAGGAGTTACAGTTAGATAAGTTAGGCAAAGAGTACAGTTCCTCTTGGACAGTGTCAGCCTTTCCTTGCTCTCCCAGTTTTCCCTTCCCATCCCACTTACATTGTATAGTTCATTTTCCACCTAGTGTTGAGTATCTTTGTTGTATTTGTTTACCCTTTGTCCTTCCACTTCTATGCCATCCCTTACAATCCCAAAGACATATAGACAAACTAGATAAAAAGAAAAGAAAGCAGAAACAGAAAAAAAAAGAGAAGAAACTTCTCATTACCATTTCTTGGAGTCTTTTTGACAAGTATTATTCTGTATGATCAGATGCACATAGGCATTTACCTTTTGCTCCTCTCTTAAAACTATCTTCCTTTGGTCTCACTGTGTGTGAATGCCTAGAGACCTGTATAATTTATGATCTCTATCAAAGGTCTTTCTAGTCATGTTATTACTTTACAATAGTTTATTTCATTCTCCTTAATTTCTACCAATGGGTTTCCTCATATGCTTGAAGTAATCATCAGTAAAATGAATATAATTACATTTTAAAATACCAAAAATAGATTAATGAGACTTGGATATTATGCTTGATATATATTTTACTTGTCATTCTTATTAAATTGTCAAGTGCTAGAAAATGCATCACCTTAGTATAGATAAAGGAAAAGTGAATAGCTGTGGAAATAACCATAATGAATGACAAAATTAATATTACTAAATAAAATTGTTTAATTATTTAAATCCTACATGTCTGTGCTTCTACAAGCATCCCTTGGGATCAATGGGGAACTGGTTCCACAATGACTGTGGACCTTGCTTCAAATGACATAGGGTATGCGTATGACCACTTTCATTCTTGTGTGGGCTTTAAGTCACCTAATACAGCATGGTACTATGGACATAACTATTTTTGTATATTTTAGAGAGTTAAGTGACTAGAGAAAAGTCTATAAACATTCCATGCAAATGTCATTTACTCTCCAAATTCTTTTGAGCCTTAGTTGGTTAAATTGACAGTCACGTAGACAGGACTGAAACTGTGAAGTTTTGTGTTCCTAGAGACTCTGATCCAGTTAGGGAAGTCATTAAGTCTACCTGGAAGTTCCAGGCATGAAGCTCATCACCTGTAATACTGATTCAGCCTTGTCTTTGTAGAGCTTCAGCTGCCTCACTCAACCTCAAATCCACTTATTTATTTATTTATTTATTTATTTATTTATTTATTTATTTAGTAAGTAAGTATGAAGCTTGAACTCAGGGCCTGCGTGCACTTCCTGGACTCTTTTGCTCAAGATTATTGCCCTACCACTTTGATCCACAGCTCCACTTCCAGTTTTTGAGTGGTTAATTGAAGATTAGAATCTTATAGGGACTTTTCTTCCTGGTCTGGCTTCAAACCAAGATCCTCAGATCTTAGCTTGCTGTGTAGGTAGGATTGGTGTGAGCCACCAGTGCTCTGCTCAAATTCACTTTTATGATATACATTAAGCTCAGATATTTTTGTTGCTGTTGTTCTTTATGTTTTTATTGTGAAAATACCGTACAGAGGGGTTACAATTACTTGGGCAAAATAATGAGTACATTTCTTATCAAGCATTGTTTCCTCCTCCTTTGTTGCCCCTTCCCATCCCTTCCCATCTTCCCCTATCCAACTCCTCCATTCCTCCTCCTCGCCCCCCCCAGCCCCACCAAAGTTGTAAACTTCATTTTTCAACATAACGACTTGTACATCTCATTGTTGCAATGGGTCCACCTGTATCCCTATTTAAACGATTTTTTTCCCTTCCCCTCCACAAATTATACCAACATCAAATACAGTGAAAGCAGAGGTTATACTGTGGGGGAGGGACAGAAAAGCAACAAAGAAATAATCTTATAAATGTGTTAGAAACAATCGCAAGAAAGAAAAAAAATTTGAATCCTTATCTTGGGGTTCATTTCCCTAACATCAACTTATTTGACCTTTTCTGCTTGTCTCAGACATATACTAGTTATTG
Source organism: Dipodomys merriami (assembly GCF_024711535.1). NCBI lineage: Eukaryota > Metazoa > Chordata > Mammalia > Rodentia > Heteromyidae > Dipodomys > Dipodomys merriami. The sequence goes on along the minus strand of NW_027202382.1, from coordinate 11,369,864 downwards.
CAAATAAGGGAAACCATGGGACCTATGTTTCTTTGGGCCTGGCTTACTTCACTTAATATAATTTTTTCCAAGTCTTTCCATTTCCAAACAAATGGGGCAATGTCATTCTTTCTATATACACAATGGAATTCTATGCCTCCATCAGAAAGCTCAGATCTTTCTGTAATTCTGGCAGGTGAAAGAAGAAAGAGTTTACAACACACTGAAATCTCAATCAAGGATACAGCCATACATGGACTTCCAAGATAATTAGTATGGGATAAAAGAGACATTGGGGCAGAAAGATGAAGTGGAGTTTAGACATTATAACACTTATCCATTCAAATCAAAATACTTCATAGTCTAATAATACTTATTCTGAGATATGGGCAAATGATTCTTCAGAGCTGCTAGTCCTCAAACAAGAAAGTTCTAATCTAGAAAAGTTAAACATTTTATTCTATGTAACTGAAATTTGCCTACCCATATAGTACATCCTCCCCAATTCTTTCTCTTCCATGTGGCATATTCCATTGAAATAGAAGTGATTGTTTTGTGGATTTGCTGTGGGAGGTTCAGGAGAGATCTACATACAGAGGGCCTTCCAAATCACTTGACCGTCAAGTAGAGACAGATAATATAGGATTTTCTTAGTTTTATCTCTTTGGTATTTGTTTTTGCTAATTGAAACTACTTTGACAACCATATGAAAAAGATTGCAGAGGTAGCATAGGAAGGTCAAAAGCTATGTACATATGACCATATAAGATGATGTTAAGTGAAAAGAACCCCAAGATAAGGACACAACTTGGTTTTTCGTTCTTGCTATTGTTTTTAATGTATCTGAACCATTATATGTGATATTTTTGTTTCTCTTGTATGTTCTTCCCCCACATTATAACCCCTGTTTTCACTGTATTTGATGTCAGTGCCCTGCACCATGTATATACATTGTTCTAATTTGGGGAGGTGTAGGGAAATAACAAAATGCTGAAACAAGGATAGAGGTTGACCCATTGTAACAGTGAGATGTACAAGACATTATGTAGAAAACAAACTTTACAACTTGGGGGTGAAGGAGGGAGTTGGTGAGGTGGGGAGGGAAAGGATGGTAGGAGAAAAACAAAGGAGTTAGTAATGCTCAATAGGAAATGTACTCAATATCTTGCTCAGGTAACTAACCCCTCTGTACACTATTTTTACAATAAAAACCATTAAAAAGTCATCCTGGTTTAAGTTCAGCCTCTCAGACCAGAATTTAACATAATATGCTTTCTTTACATATGTTTGTACTCATCAGCCCTTGAGATTTTTTTTTGCCAGTTCTGGAGCTTGATTTCAGAGCTTTGGTGCTATCCCTGAGTTTTGCTCAAGGGTAGTGCTCTACCATTTGAGTCACAGCTCCACTGCCTGCTCTTTTCATAACTATTGGAGACAAGAAGCTCATGGACTTTCTTGCTTATGGTGGTTATGAACCATGATCCTCATATCTCAGCCTCCTTAGCTAGGATTAGAGGTATGAGTTCAAGTCTTGGAGATTTAAGCTACCTTTCTGCCATGGTGTTTTTTATTTATTTGTTTGTTTTGGTTGGTCAGAGGGCTTAATCTCTGCGACTGGGCACTATCCCTGAGCTACTGAACCACTTCAGGTTTTCTGATGGTTTATTGGAGATAAGAGTCTCACAGATTATCCTGCCTGGGATGGCTTTGTAATGTGATCCTTAGATCTCAGCCTTCTGAGTAGCAAGGATTACAGGCATGAGCCACCAGCACCTAACTGTCATGGTATTTTTTAATGCCTTACTCTGTCAACTTAGTACTGAAAGGCTGTTCATAGAAAAGGTAGTTCCAGTTAAAAACAATAAAAGTAGTAATAAGACCATATGTATGCTTACATTGTGTCAATTTAAAATGCATCATTATTTTCCAATTTTAAAGACAAGAAGAGGTAGTATGCAACTACATTTACAAGTAGAACTTATACAAATGATATAACCAGCAATACCAGTAAGACATTTCTTTTAAAAGGGAAAGAAAATAATGTTGGAGGTAAAGCAAACATCCATAATCGGGGGTGCTGAACTGCTGTCAGCTTTTAAATAACCATCAATTCAAAAGGTTCATGCCTGGGCTTTGTTCATCAGCATGCAGCAGGGGTGGGGTGAACAGATGGAACTCCATCTGCAGGGAATCTATATCTGTGTAGTGATGTTCTATAATGTGCTGATATATAAAAATCTATAAATAGCTCTCTAAATTAGTGCCCCTTTCACACATTTTAACTAGTTAAAATAATCTTAAATATCTCAGCTAATTGGCGAAAGAAAAAAGGTGTCTGTTCACCTTATGTTTTACGATGGTTTTTTGACAAAATATATTAAAACAATTCTTACTCTGGCTGGTCTATGAGTATGGAAGGAAACAAAAATAAATAGGAGAATCGAAAAACAGCCAAATAGTTACGTAGTTGGGTTCACAAAGTTCAAATTGTTTTCCACTGAAAACGACATCAATTGCCATGATTTAGTTTATTAAGATGCCAAAATCATGATGATGACTATTGGTTGGAAAGAAGAAAGTGTTCAACTAGTGGAGGCCATTTTTATTAAGTGTACTAAAATCTATTCTTCATCAGTACAGGAAGACCTTTTCTGTTAAAATACAATTGCTACTGTTAAAATGTAATTTTTAATAAATTCAGACAAAATAATCAGATAAACTTGGGGAGTGATGAATAAAGACTGTGTATTCTCAGGTAGTCCAAAATATTGAGTGAGCAAATCTGCAAGTACCTCCTCCTTTGAAGTCCTCTCCAAGAGTACTACCACCCCACCCCTTTCCAGGAAATGCTATTGAAGCCAAAATTAGTAAACATAACATTTCTGTCCTATTTTCTTGTGGATTATGGGACGGGTAATTGATTTAAATTATTCAGAAGTTCAATTGAAGATTAATGTGTTGCTATCAGTCAGTTACCTGGATTCCTTTTGTTCTTCTCAGATTGCATCTAGAGGAGCTGTGAAGTTCTTTTGGCCTGGAAGTCCTGGGCCACTGACTGTAAAAAGGTGAGGAGCTGAACTGTCAAGCTCTGAGAGCTACCACTTGATTTTCCAGGATGTAAGTGGCTAGTATTGCAGTTCTTGGGCCAGTTCTCAGTGGTCTGAGAATCATGGCCTTTAATGCTTGAGATCTCCCTAGATGACTTCTAAGCAACTGAGGCCAGCAGCTTTTCACCTTTAGCTCTTCACAGCTTTCGACCTTTCTCCAGCTGCAGCTCTCTGCCCTTTACCTTTTACTTTTGCTGCCTCTTCTTGTTCAGGGCACTTCTGCTAGCCTCTGCTTCCATCTAGGAATCTTTGAATCTCTTCAGCTGTTGCTCCATCTGGGCTTGCCATTGTTTTGGCTGCAGCTGGAACTACTGCTTTGTATCACCCCTGGCTACAGCTTGGCTGCCACTTCTGCAGCTTTTTCTCCTCTTTGCATTACCAGCTCAGCTCATGGTATCAACAACAAAAATCAAAGATGGTGTAGAGAAGGCCCTTCATGATAAAACCTTTTATTGGACCAGATTTTGCTACAGCACACGATAGACAGAACCAGAAGTTGTATCCCAGCTGAGTAAGCATATGGACTGACACTGCTTTTAGAGCCATTAAGTGGGTAGAGCAAGGGAGTTGTCCTCTTCACGACTGACCTTCATGCAAATGTAGAAGTGCACTCTTGGTGCTGCTAATCATGTCACTGTCCCTAATGCAAATGAAGACCGACCAGTTGTTGCACCAATCACAGGCTTTCTGCTGGGTACCAGGTGAAGTATTCCTCTTCTGGCAGGAGTGAAAATAGCTTCAAGGTCACTTAGAGTTCACAGAAGCTTGCCCTACTTAAAATGTTGCTATCCAAGGCAGGTGCAGGCTGTCTGCACATATCGTTATCCATAGTTGTACTGGTCCTCTGCAGCTGCTGGAGTGTCCTCAATGTAACTGTAAAATATCCAGTACAGCCAGGCTGCTATGGTGGCAGCCTGCCCAGTTGCCAGAAAAAGGGCTGATTGGCTAATAGCCCCCTGTTCAATGCAGCAGGGGCACCAGAGAAAAGGCTAACAGCTTTCAATTATGAAATAAAACTCATCCAGCCCTCAGCATCTTAGCTTATTGAAAGAAAAAGTAACAAAGACCTATCATGAATAGTGACTTAACATTATTTCAGAGTACATTAATAATGATAACTTCTGCCCTACAGGTTTGGGAAGAGATGGGTCCCTTAATCTTAGTTTGTATTTTAATAAAAATGTAAAACTGTCTTAGGATTTATTTAAAGCTCCCTATTAGTATGGAAGGCCAACCAGATTTTTCAATTTGTCCCCTAAAAGTAAAGTATACAGGAAGGAAAGAATAATAATATTATATAGTCATTAATAGTCAAAAATAGAAGGAAACCTAATATACCTCGGTTTCTAAATTCTATTAGAATTTACAAATATTCTAAGATGAATAATTGGGAGAAATCATATAAGAATAGAAAGATTTCAATTTGTAGTTAATTGCAAACATTTATAAAAGGAGAAAGTGTTGGAAACTAATAGGTATTTCTGTAGACTCCAATTGAAAGTAGAGTTTTAGGACCCAGAGCCAAGACCATGGATTCGACATATCATGTCTGACCACTCACTGCAGCATGTCAACTGAAGAGATGAGCGGCAGTGAAGGGCAGGGAAAAAGATTTATAACAAAGCATAGAAGAGGCAAAGAAAAACACTCAAGGTATAGACCTGAAGTTTGGGTTCAAACAGAAAAAGAATTTGGGGCAGAAAATAAGACCTATGAAAAAGTACTCTGAATTCCTGGTAAAAAAAAATATGGCCTTATGAATCATAATCTCACTCATGGATTTGGGAGGGGTTTTTGGCAAGGTTGCTATCACTTAAAGAGGAGCAATAGCATCAGGGCAAGCAAACCACTGTGGTATGGACAGTGTCTGTCCTGTGGACATTGTTGTTCATTTCCATGGGAGTGGTTTCCTCCATCCTTCATTAACAAGAGGTCATCAGCCTGACTTACCCTTCTAGAATTCCAAACAGACTACGAGGTGAACAGTGCAAAATTGAGACATGGAACATAAGTATTCCTTCTGCTGTGTGTGTGTGTGTGTGTGTGTGTGTGTGTGTGTGTGTGTGTGTGTGTGTGTGTGTGTGTGTGTGTGTGTGTGTGTGTGTGTGTGTGTGTGTGTGTGTGTGTGTGTGTTGGAGCTTGAACTCAGTCCTTCAAGTTCTTAGCTTTTAAGTTCATGGCTGGGTGCTGTAGCACTTGAACCACACTTGCAAGTCAAAGATTTTGCTGATTAATTGGAGACAAGAAGCTTGTGGAATTATCTGCCCAATCTGTCTCTGAATCTTGATTTTCAGATCTCATTCTCTTGAGTATTTAAGCTGGGATTATAGGCATGTGCTATGGGGTAACCAGGTTTTCCTCCTGTTTTTAGATCATTTCAGAAGAAATCTTTTACATTCCTGTAATAACTACCTAGGAAAATAAATGAAACATTTGTCAGTTTCTAGAATTCATTAAGTATCCCATCTCAGGAATAATGAATATTTGTTTCCCTCCTAAAAGTTTCCCTCCTAAAAGTAACCATTTGTTTGACTTTCAGTTTAATTAATTACTGTGTATTTTTACTTTTAAAACAAAATTTGTGATAATAATAGATCTCTGAAATACAAATATTTATGAAGACTTAGTACATGGGAGAAAGAGGAAGAACCAAGTCCTGAGATAAATTTCCTAAACTATCAGTAAGAAGGCCTAATCTGGCTGGAATTTTTTTCCAAAAAATAGAGTTAATCATAAAAAATAATATTTATTAAAATGAATCCCAGGAAATTGGGGCAAGACACTTTTCTTTATTGTTGGCTTCTGTTCTTTTCTTTTTGTCTTGTTTGTCTATTTGTCTTTGGGAGTTGGGGAACAGAAATGGAGGGACAAAGGATGAACAAATTCATCAGTGGTACTCACTAGATACTAAGTGGAAAATGAGTTATATAGCTTTTGGTTGGGGATCTGAGAAAAACTAGAGAAGTAATGACAAAAAGAAATGTACTCATTACCTGATTTATGTAACTGTATCTCCTCTGTATATCATCTTTATAATAACAATGCTTTAAAATGTGTAAGGAAGGCAGACATAAATGGCCAGTGTCATAAATTTCAGAGAGATAAGAAAGGAAACCAATGGCAAGAAAACAAAACAAAAAATACATAGAGCATTTAGATAATTTTTCTAAGGAAGATGTGGAAAAAGAAAACCTAAGTTGTTTATGTGGAACCCACATTGGCTCTATATAGGAAGAATGGGATCATGAGGAACAAGGAAAAGTAGATAGAGAGAAAGGCAATGAGGAGAAGTAACTACTGCTTGTGGATTGGTTGAGGTTAATAAACTATGTAAATAAGCCTCTGACTATCTGTATTCAATATACATTCAGGAATATGAAACTGCCTTTCATTGACTTTGCCCAGAGTCCTCAACCAATTACCATCCAGAGTGGGCTCCACCTTTCATCTTCGGATATATACAATGAAATTTAGAGAATATCCTATTTGTTTCTTTTATCAGTACCATCTCATTTTTTTATACATTTTAACTACTTGCTAAATCTTTCCTAAACAATTTGGTGTAAGTTTTGCTTATAATTGTATTCCACATAAGACATTGAACTACTTGATTCTTTTGCAATAAGCTCCTGTCGTTCAAAATTGCGTTTTTACCACTCTGTCATACACTTTTGTGTAGAACTAGTTCATTAAATTTGTGGCCTGCTACTTTTTTCATTAAAATAATGTAATTTTTTGGCAATTCTTTTTTTTTTTTGCCAGTCCTGGGGCTTGAACTCAGGGCCTGGACACTGTCCCTGAGCTTCTTTTGCTCAAGGTTAGCACTCTACCAATTGCGCCACAGAACCACTTCCATTTTTTTCTGTTTATGTGGTACTGAGGACTAAAACCCATGGCTTTATGCATACTAGGCAGGCACTCTACCACTAAGCCACATTCTCAGCCCTTTTGTTTTTGCCAGTTGTGGGGATGGGTGTTGTCCCTGAGCCTCTTTTTATTCAAGGCTAGAGCTCTACCATTTGAGTCACAGCTCCATATCCAACATAATGCATTTTGTCTCTGGTACTGATAATACACATTTAGATTATGGCTTTTGGATGTTTTACCTTATGAGTAAGTTAGTGTCAATAACATGATATGTACAATACTTCTGTTGCACATACGAATACATTTCTCAGGGAAATTTATGTAGAAATATAATTATTGAATTGTAGTGTATGTGTATAATAATGCAATGCAATTTCCATTCCACCTACCTAAAGTAAGTGCAATACCACTATTTAAGATTATGATCCCCCCAAAAGTGTATTTCCACTTCAGATAGTAATGTAATCACAAACTTGAGTATCTATAGTTCCCTTCTATGAATCCAAAGGGTTTCTATAATCTCATTTGGGTTTGAAAACTCCAAAAATTCTATACTTACAACTGCACTTTATTTTTCCTAGAAAGGTATATACAGTGGACATAGCATTTGGGCTCTCTAGAACTTTTCCCCATGCGATTTGAACATATCTTTACAGCATACTTATATGTTTTCCACGCATCTTAGTGTGTGGGATTCTTTATTTTGGGTCTTATTTTGGCAATATGATTGATTGAATCATTGGCCAAGAGGTTGAACTTCCACCTTAATCTGACCTAAAGCTCTAGACCTCTAATCCACTGAAGACCAATCCACAATCCAAATTGTCCTGGTTTCTCAGACTCAGGGACCTAAGAATATGAAAAACACTTCTAAGTTGTAGGAAATTACCTGTAATCCTACTCAGACAATTAACTAGCCACAGGCCAAGTTAGAAGCACATTCAAGTGGTAGAGAACCACTGTCATTCAGTTGGGCATGGGCATGTGGCAAGCTCTGAGTTCATGTTCACCAGTATGCCCCACACTTCTGCCAAAAAATATAACTGGCTCTGTTTCTCAATAGGATAGTAGGATAGTATAAGTTTGCTTAGTCTGAGTCATTTTAATGATGTTTTTAATATGGAAACAGCCAATTATCCCACCAACATTATATTCTCTTTCCCCTCACATTTACACATCTTGAATTCTTGTGAAAAATCCCACATAAATGTGTGAGTTTTCTTCTGAGTGTTATTTTCTTTTCCATTGATCAATTTATCAAATCTTGGGTTAATTCCCAATGTCTTATGAGCTGTAACTTTATGTAAAGTTTTGATAGTAGAGGAAAATAAGCTATATAGTGAGTATATGTCTAGGATAGTCCTAGAAGAAGATCAAAATAGCTCAATAGCAATGTACATATGAGCATATAAGATGATGCGAAGCAGAATGAAACCCAAGATATGGAAACGAGGTTTTTCTTTGTTGTTGTTGTTTTAATGTACTATGTGAAGTTATTTTTTTTCTTTCATTTTTCCCCTATGTTTTACCTACCCCTTATTGTCACTATATTTGATTTTTGGTAACCTGTGTACTGTATACACATTTATCTGAATTAGGGAACAGAAGGAGAGCAACAAAATTGTGAGACAAAGACAAAGGGTGAACCAATGCAACCGTGATATTCCTAAGACACTATGTTGGAAATGAATTTTACAATTTGGTTGTGCGTGGCAGAGGTAAAGTGGGAGAAAGACAAGGAAGGGGGTAACAATGTTGGACAAGAAATGTACCAATTACCTTACATATGTAACCATAACACCTCTGTACATCACCTTGACAATAAAATTAAAATTTTAAAAACTACTATTGTTTTACTTTGAAGTGTACCTGACTGTTTTGCAATTCTTACTCCTATTTTGTGTTCTAGTTTACTTTTTCTGTGCTCTGGTGCTAGTGCTTAAATTCCAGTCCAGTGCTTACTAGGCAGAGTATATACTGTTCCTATCATTAACCCATGCTTCTATCACTGTGTGCAGTAGCTATACTGAAAGAACTACTTCAATGTTTTTGACCATAGCCCTCCAACAGGCAACTTTCTCCATGACTAGTATAGAAGATATGCTACCATACCCAGCTTCTTCCATTGAATTAGAATCTCAGTGACTTTTCTTCCTGGGCTAAAAGTTGACTAGACAGGGAGCATAAGTAGTGAAGAAAAAAGAGTGAAAAAGGCAAATAAAACTCAAATGAAAGTATTCTAAAAGTATTGAAAGAAATTTTTGATTGTGAAAATACTGTACAGAGGGGTTACAATTACATGAGCAAGATAATGCGTACATCTCTTATCAAGCATTGTAGCCTCCTCCTTTGTTGGGGAGATTCTAAATAAGCAGAATAATGAATAAAACTCTTGGTTACAATAGATACAAATAACTAGCAGAGCATCAATAAGGAATATATATTCATATATATATACATATATATATATATCTAAAGATACAGAAAGGAAAAAATAACTTAAGGATTTTGATAGGAAAGCTCAATTATGTCAAGACCTTAATTGGAGGAAGTCTTCCCTTCTCCATTGTTGGTAGCCTATCATAAAGATTTTTTTGTTTTTTTACAAGGTCTAACTTATTTCTGTTAGAACCCAATTTTTACATGAAGAGATTAATACAGAAATATTTAAAGAAAATATGACTAAAGGCAAGTGAGTTCATTTTTAGTGAAAGAGACTCTATTGACCTTATCTTCTAGATTTGAATATTTAAATTAGTATGAACTAGAAATAGCTCTGATCACTGTTATTTAGTAGTATTTTCTCTGCTTTCCATGTTATTATTTATATTTAGGGTTTATTCTTTGTCTCAGTAGTTTATAACTCCAGATTCCCTCACATGTAGCAGTAATCATACTTTCTTAAGACATTGGTTAAATATCTTTTCGTACTTGCTAAGGTAATAAAATACAAAAGCATTTAAGAATTTTTTTTACCAATTAAAGCACAATAACATATATTATGAACAATGAGTTGAAGAGAAAAATCCTGTTAACTACAGATCTTTTGCAAACCTGATAATCTCATCTACTCCTTAATGCTATAAGCTTATAATTAGTATGTTTCTAATTATCTTTAAGTACCTAGGGAACTAAGGACTAAAGATGGTCAATCATTGTTTAATCATTGATTTTCACACTAGATTATAATTTTCAGAAACCCATTTCTCCTGGAATGAACTATAGGTTAACTATAGGCTCATGACCACAGCATAAAGAAAAAGCCTAAGTGTGTAGTTTAGTAATTAACATTTCATCTGTAGTTTCAGAGGTCAACAAGCCAGGATATGAGAGGGTCAAGGACCATTATGGCAAAAGGTAGTCCAAAATAGACTTGGCTAGAATCTTTTCATCAATTTTGAATGGTGTTTCCATCCAGACCATGGAGAACTCACATTGATTCAGTTGTTGAGACTTCTTTTGATTCATTCGGTGGCAGGAAACTCTGGCACGTATCTGGGCATGTTTGAAAGCCCCTTCATCTCTGCTACAATATATTATTTAAAAATGTCAAGTCTGCTTTGCTGTTCCAGGAATCTAAATGATTCAGGATGAACTGCTTATATATACAAGGCTCATTCCTTCCTATTTTTTTCAAGATAATGTATCATGACCCTGACGGTAAGGAAAATGATTACCCTATACACTCTGTACAGTACTAGTCTTCTCTTTACCATAGGTATCTATGACAAATATTAAAAATCATGAGTTCTGTTACCTGTAAACCAATGATCATTTTAGCAATAATTCATAATACTAAAAAGTGGAAAAGAACAAGTGTTCACATATAAATGAATGGTGATACGGTAGCACATTTAATGGACTATTATTTGGCTATAAAATGAAATGTAACGACTTAGAAAAGATTATATTAATTGAAGTAAGCCAGACCCAAAGAAACATAGGGGTTACATGGTTTCATTTGTAGTAATTAGAATGTGCTTATAAATCTGCAAGTAAACACAATGGACATGATACATTAAATGGGACTCTAAACATTCACACTGAGACCAAAAGAGAATTCTTAGGCTCAATAGCTATGTGCATATGACCGTATAAAATGATGCTTATCGAAGTTAGTTCCAAGAAATGGAAACAAGAGTTTTTTTCATTTTATTTTTTGTGGATTTTGTTATGTTTTTGTTTTTACAGTTTGGTTGCTGTTTTTGATTTTTGTACTTTTTGTCTTGTATGTAACTTCATTTGTTTGGGGGAGGGTAAGGGGAAGCACAGAAATGGTGAACAAATTAAAGCAGTGATACTCACCAGACACTATGTTGAAAATGCACTATACAACTTGTGGAGAAAGGGTTCAGGATAGAAAAATTGAGAGAAAACTAGGGAAGAGGTGGATACTGTTCTAAAAGAAATGCACTCATTGCCTGATGCATGTAACTGCAACCCCTCTGTGTATCACCTTTACAACAAAACTAAATTTTAAAAAATAAAAAAATAAATTGCAAGTAGAAATATTTCAATTATATTTTAAGTCTAATTTAGTATTTCAGAACTGTAAGAGAGTTTGATTAATACTTCAAAACCCATTGTTCTGCCACCATCTTAGAAAAGTTTCTTCTATCAAAATGCCTATAACCAAGGCAATTCTGGTCCTAATAGATCTAAAGCAATTGTTTTGATTGGCTACAATTTAGATTTTTTTAAAAATATTTATATCCCTTTCTTTAGAAAATTGTATCATCTTTTTAAGAGAATTGGTTACTCAAACATTTCCTTGAGTACTTTTAAGTATTATTCACATAGGTTTATTTTTGATCAAGAAATGTTGATGAGATTAAAAGCCATTTTCTTGTCTAGGTTTTAATATTGACTCAATTTTTGGTATCTTTGATATTATTATGGACCCTCAATTTTTGGGGGTATTTTGGAGCCTGGAACATTTAATGATGTGTACTAACTATTCCCTTCTTCCTTAACATCTAATATTTCACCAGCTTATTTACTGTTTCAAACATTCCTCTTTACAACATTGCATGTATTCATGATACTTCAGGATCTTATTATGTAGAGGAGAACATCTCATTCCTTTTGCTTTTCTCCATGGTAATTTTTTACTGTCTTCCTTACAGAAAGTTAAAAACAATCAAAGTTAGTGATATTGAACTTAGGGCCTTGGCTTCCTTGTGAAGCCCTCTGCCACTTGAGCTGTATATCAGCTCAAACACTTGATAGTGTGGTTTTCATGATGGCACACATTCTCTTGATATTAGAAGCTTACCTTCTCCCTATTGCCCACTCAAGGCAGTTCATACCTTATATTTTGTTAACACTTGTTAATCTAGTCTTTTCTTTTTTTTTTTGGACGATTGTGGGGTTTGAACTCTGGGCCTGGGCACTGTCCCTCAGCTCTGCAGCTCAAGGCTAGCGCTCTACCACTTGAGTCACAGCACCATTTCCGATTTTCTGGTGGTTTATTGGAGATAAGAGTCTCACAGACTTTGCTGCCTAGGCTGACTTTGAACCCCTCAGATCTCAGCCTCCTGAGTAGCTAGGATTACAGGCATGAGCCACCAGCTCCTAGCTTAATCTTATCTTTGTTTCCCCAGTCCCAGCTATTTTAATATGTTTACCATCTCTTAAATATTTTTATTAGGCATTTTTTCCACATATTTGTTCATTCACCCCTTAGTTCCACCAGGATTTCTTAATTCTCCTCCTTACTATTATAACTAAGTTTATAAGCAGTTCCCAAGAACAATATTATTTTTTCTTGAAAATAAATATTTTTAGGAAAGAATCAATTTTATTATTTTATTGAGTTTTGAACTACATAAAACTCTTAGTCTTCTTAGTAGCTTTGTTTAAAACTTATTTTATTTCCTTAGAACACGGACAGTAGAAACTATACTGATTTTTATTTTCCACACAGTCTCACATATGGCTGAGTCTACACCACCTTCAGAATATGGGCAAATATTTCTAAGTCACACATTCTAAAGCATTCTTAACCTGTCTTTGATCTTCCTAAACTTTATGCTCAGTGTCATTTCCTGAAAGTTAGAGACAGGGGAGATGAGTTACAACCTTCTCAACTAAGGATCACATAAAGCTAACCCCTCTGAGGTGCATCAACTTTGAGAAAACTCTACAAAATAGCATATGTACTTATTGCCTGAGGAACACACCCTAAGAAGTCCTTTATGAGTGTCAACCATATTTCTCTTTGCTCTCAGACATAATTTTTGTCCCTTTATCTTTTGAGTAACTTAACTTGATATTTTCAATTATATTAGGTTCCCACAAAGACCAAAGACAAATGATTAAAAAATGTTAAGACCTTTGAATTTTGGCCTGATAAGACTTTATTCTACACAAAATTCAAGTTTGTTTTCATCCAATTTATTTGTGAACTCCTTGTAGCACTGTAGATCGAAAATTTAGATCAAAGTAATTGCTTCCTCCTTGATATTCTTCTTTACCTATTTGTCCCATCTTGACCTCAACAAATACTCATTTTTAGTACTCAATTCTTTGAGATTATTAATTTTCTTTGAGTTTCCTCTTCAATTATATGCAACTGCTTTCAATCAGTAAACTCTAGAAAGTATTTGATTCTGCTTGAAATGATTTGGGTTTTGTTTTACAGGTTTTCAATAAAATATGTGGGACTATAGTCCCATTGATGCCTATGCTATGTTATCTAAAAAGCATGTTTCCACATATTCGTCAATACCTTAATTCATAAAGCTTTAAATAAAATGTACCATAATGGTATCTCATGGCATATCCCAGAAAGAAAAGGCCTAATATTGTCTCTTCCTTTACCTATTTAAGTAATTTCTTCCCAAACTGCATACATAAGGAAATAAAGAATAGTATATCTGGCAAATGGAATCATGAAGTTTTTGTTGAATTCAAGGACACAAAGCTGATTAGAATATAAGATGAAATTTTATGTGGTTAGTTACTACATATTCCTTATTTTAGGTAAAGGGGATGTGATTTGTTTTATGTGACATAATATTTCTATGATAAACTGATTACAAAATTATCAGGTCACTGTTTAAATTCATGAATATTCTCTATAGTTATTCAGATACAATCTTTCATTAGAATGTACCTACTAACAGTAAATGGCTAGGTTTGGTTTGTTTCTAGTTTTCAATGTTCTTTGGCTTACAAATACATACAAAATAAAATTGTATGTTACCAGGACTATACACATAGATCCTGAATAGTGTATCATTTGAAGTCCAAATTCTTAGAAAACTATACTAACAAAAATAAATTAAGAAACTTATTTTCTTACTGCCAGAAAACTAACCATTCAGACCTAAATATATTTAAACTTCACACAGAGATAAACTATATGCAACAATATTTTAAGGTTGACATATGAATATATGTAACTTTTAAGAGATTATTTTAATAAATAGAAACAATACTTGCTGTAATCACTACTTAAATTGATTTTTCATTACCTATATATAGTGTTTATTGAAGGATATTTTTATATTATTTTATTTCACATTCCCAGGATAACAAATAAAATAATAATATATGTTACTAAATGAGTTTGTGAATGAAAAAAAATAGTGGAGAACAGAAAATATGAGATTCTACAGAAAGGCAAAAACACAAGGATTTATGACTAGTTTTTCTGTATATAGAAATAAATTTGTCTGTATAAACTGTACAGAGTATCTTTTATATAATGAAAGATATTATAAAGAATATCAGTGTAAATAAAGAATAGTTTACTAGATTGCAATGCTTTGTAATGAAAATTGGAGCATTACACACACATTTAGTAAATGTATACAATTTATTAGTTCTGAAATAAATTCAATTTAGTTTTCATATTGACTTAACCAGTGCAGGCTTGGTTTATACAAAGACTTCATTAGTCTGACAGAGAAACACAGTAACAATATTCTTAAATTTTAAGATTAGAATTAAAACCACCCCTTTTTATTTCCAGTCAACAGTGAAGTGTAAAATGTCTTATATAAGTATTTTTTTCACCATGACAAAATTTAAAAAAAACAAATGAATATAAAATGAACTAGAATTTTTTCTTTGAAGGCAGTTAATAGCCTCATGTCTGATTTATGCACCATATGCTGATCAATAAATAATTATTTTTAAAATACTTGATAATTTCTTTTTTCTTTTCCCCATACATAGGGTTCCAGTTATTAATTTTTTAAAATGATTTTAAAATGTAATCCTTTATAAAATATAATCCTTTATAAGGGAATCTCATCAAAGTTACAAGAAACAATTCAAATTCCATTCCTATTAAATCAACACTTCAAAATGCTTTAAATTTTTTATACTCAGTAGATTACATATGAAGCTGTCATAAATCATTTAAATTATAACTCTGAGTATTATCTTTTAATTAATATTCTGGATATCAGCTTATAGAGTGCATTTTGTATAATATAATCTCTTAGAAATCTATAAGTAGTGTGAGAAGATTGAATAAGGAGAGCTAATATATTCAATATGAATCAAAGTAAGATTTTAATTCAATTATGGATATTATTTGTAGATAACTTACAAACCAAAATCTGCATTTAAAATAATAGTATCTAAAACTTTTCTTTTTGGCTTAGGTCAGTAATTCATATCAAAGCATTCTTCCTAAATATCAGCATAAATTTGGGGAAAAGGAGATAGAAAAGAAACAAAGTAAGCAGAAGCAGTTTCATATTCAAGTAAAGTTCATGTGGCAAGTATCTCAGTTTATTAAATCATTTCACAGATTTTCCCAAAGATTTTTCCAAATATTTCATATGATGTCAATTGGTTAGCTGTGCTTTTTGCTCTAGACTATAGAGCTAATCATAATGGATTTCAGTTCAGGACAGGATGCCTCAAATCTTCTGGATGAATAAAATCTATATTACAATAATAACAACCTGAAGTGTCAAAGTAGTCCCAGGACTCAGAGGAAAATATATCACTAAAATATATAAAAAATATTACAGTGTCCACATCCACATGGGAATTGTGGTTATTATCTAACTCAGAATATTACATATAATTGGTAATGGACTGAGATGGGTTATTGAACATCACTTTTTATCATGAATTTCAAGGTTGTTATACTGGTGAAATTGATGCTGTGCAATGGATGAATTACAATGTTGCTGCTGCTTTAGGCTGAACTTTGAGCAACCTTATATTACAAAGAATATGTTCTAATCCATGATCCAGTTAAGAAAAGTGACTTGGGGGTTTAATACATCTCCAATAACTACCAAGCACTACCAAGCAATACCTCAAGCTGTGATGGATTGAGTGTGAGTGTTTCTTGTCCCTGAGCTTCTTTTGTTCAAGTCTAGCACATTATCCCTTGAGCTCCAGAGTCACTTCCAATGTTTCTGGTGGTTAACTGGAGATAAGAGTCTCACAGATTTTCCTGCCCTGGTTGGCTTCAAACTGGATCCTCAGATCTTAGCCTCTTGGGTAACTAGGATTACAGAGTGAGTAACCAGTACCTGTCTTTTCCTATTTTTAAAAAGACTTCAGTTGTTTCAATATTCTATCTATCTATCTATCTATCTATCTATCTATCTATCTATCTATCTATCTATCTATCTATCTATCTATCTATCTATCTATTTATCTATCTATCTATCTATCTATCTGTCATTTATTTATATATCTATCTTATCTATCTAGTACATTGATCTTGTATCTGATATAAGATGAATATATATGGTGCATATATATATATATCATATTCACCCATCATCCTCTCCTTTCTCCTCCCCCTTGTCACCAAAAGAATCCTCATTCTTAATTATATTATTTTATTATAATTTTAGGCCTAGAAAAACTTACAGAAAATACTCGAAGCTATCTATTAAGCATAGGCAACATAGGACCTGCATTACTTAGGAAATAACAGCAAGAATTTACAAATGGAATTGCCTCAAATTAAACAGATTGTTCACATTAAAGAAAAGAATGAATGAAGAGAATAATCAGATACCTCACAAAAGGAGAGGCAATCTTAGTAAGCTGTTCATTGCACAAATATTTCATATCCAGAAAGTGGAAAGAGCAATAAAAATAAAGACCAGGAATAACAAATAATTCAATTAATTAATGGACCCATTGAAAACACTTCTTTACTTCATTTTGACAAAAAAATCATAAATAAGGATTGCTTATATTTCAGTACAATTTAGCAATTTCTACTTGGGTCAGAAAGTTCTTGTTAAGCATTGGTGGCTTGTGCATGTAATCCTATCTACTTAGGGTCTTGAGCTCTAGAGCATCACGAAAAATTTGCTCTAGTCCATCTCCAAAATAACGAACAAAACGAACAAAACTAAAAGTATGACTTGGGAGGTAAAACACCAAGATAGCAAGCCCAAGGTTTTGAGTTCAAATGCTAGTGCCACCAAAAAAATCAGTTTCTATAAAATGAGAATTGGATATGATGTTCCTGAGGCTCTTAAGTTATAAAATGAAAATGTATAAAAGAGGCAACACCTTTAAAGAGAATGATCTAGTGTGCTTTTGAAAATTAGCATTTTGCCCCATTTTGTTTTTTTAACTAGAGAAAATATAGTTTTACTATAAGACCCCAAGTGTCTATGACATCTCTCTGATTAAGAAATAGTGTCTGTACTTATCCCTTTGTGACTGATTTAAGTTAATTTGCATCTACCTTTGTCACAAAACATCCTGTGCTTGTGTTCCTCTTTAGGTGCTTGCTTGAGGAAACAAAGCTGCTATGTAAGAAGTGTGATTGTTCAGGTATGTTAAAGAAGACATATGTTGGCTCCTTTTTAAAATCACCAGGTAAATGCCTAAGAAGTACTCGTTTTGCCAGCCATGAGGGGGAGTCATTCAGAGCCCTCCCCTGTGGATTCCCTCACATGACCACAGGAAAGATCCCAAGTGATCTGTGCCATTCCTAGAGCTTTGACCTACAAAACTGGGACAACTCCCCACAGGGCAAGGGCAGTGAGAAAAATACGATATATATGTACACATATATGTAACTGATGATATAAGATGAATATTATATATAGAACATATATACACAAATGGCATGTGTGTAAGTTTCTTGGCCTGGTCCTAATAGTATCACTTGCTGATGCCAAATACTCTAATTTGATTAATGTACAATGTATAAATCACTTTGTCACAGTGCATTCCATATTGAGATTTATTTCATTAGTGAAAAATGAAAAAAAATGACAAGGATACCAAGTGAGAGGAAAGCAGGGAGATTGCTTTACAGTATTATCTCATTTAAAAACATGCTTGATCCTGCTCCCATGTATTTATACCTCTATGGCAGGTTAAATTGGAAAGGATTGGGTTCTCCAGGGAACCAGACAGTCAATACTTTCATGTTTTCAGGTGACATAGTCTCCATGCAATATAGCATGAAACTAATAATAAACTCTGTGTGTGTATGAGTAGTCACAGCCATATTCCAATTAAACACTGAGACGATAAAGTCGAACAAAAAACAGCTCTCTTCTTTTAAGATTCTAACTTGCAAACAACATTATGTATATTTGACTTTCTTCTCTATCCCCCTTCAATGAAGAGATGGTTTTCTTGGAATCTTAGCGTTACTGGATAAAATAAGACCAAATGAAAACTGTTGGGGATCAAGCGAGTCGCAAGTCAATGCAGTTAGGCAATGCAGATTCATAGGGACTATTGGAATGATATTGGATTGTCCAGACATGTCAATATATTTTTCTGTGATTTGATGAACCCCTCAGGCTAACATAAGTCAATATGCACTGGGGGGGGTAGCAAAAAAAATTAACAACCTTAAGACAATGGAACACATGATATATAAACTAATTTATTACTCAACTATCTTTATTTTACTTAAATTATGTAATCTAGTTGATACCAGGTAATACAACTTGTGGGCAGTGTTATGATTAATATTTTCAGGTATTTGAAGAAAATGTACATATAACCATCTCTAGCATTATTACTTAGTTTTAATGAACCTAACTCTCAACCAAACTCAGCTTCCCGTTGATGAGACCCATGCATTGCCTTTCCTCAGTGGTCTGGATGCTGCTGATGAGTGTGTCATAGATGGAAGGTTTTAGGATAGGGGATGTGATGATAGTTAATATCATATCCAAGTCTCTGTTGTAGTCTTATATATGTTCTCATAAACCAAAAATTTCAAGTTATCTAACTAGTAGGTCTCATAGAAGTCAACAGTAACAAATTTGCAAAAGGTATTGTTTATCCCATCAAATGGAAACCTCTAGATATAGATGTCTACCTGGCATTCAAAGTGTTACCCAGGGGAACAAAATCTACTTGTTGGACATCAATAACTCTCCTTTATAACTTCCTCTCTGAATTCCTTAATATTATACTTTTTTACTTTTTATAGCTTTTTTATTTTATGGAAAAGTTGATGAGTGGGGGTGTACAATTACATAAGTAAGGCAATTAGTACAATTGTTTTTAATCATTGTTACCCCATCCCTTATTATCTCCCACTTACTTCTCCATATTCCCCTTCCCCCCAAGTTGTAATGTTCATATCCAATAAATTTCAAATAAGTATCAATTTTGCCATGGTTCTTCTGTTGTCCTGCTCTTTCTGTGATTCCCTTTCCTTTCCACATATTGTATAATCTTATATGCAAAACACAAGGTTCAAAAAACTAAGAGAAACAAAGAAAAAATAAAACAATAGGAAAAAAGAACAAACTACACACAGGGTCTGATAAGAATCTTTTGTATATTGGAATTCATGTTGATATGCTTCATTATGTTCCTATGCACTAAGCAGTTGGGTTATTGAGGTCCCCTGTTAAGAATATTATATGCATAATCTAGTTCTTACAAATGAGGGAGATCATGCAACCTACTTTTCTTTGGGTCTGGCTTACTTCACTTAATATAATTTTTTACAAGTCTTTCCATTTCCTTACAAATGGAGCAATGCTATTCTTTCTGATGGAAACATAGAATTCCATTGGGTATATGTACCACATTTTCTTGGTCCATTCATCTACTGAGGGGCATCTGGGTTGGTTCCATATCTTAGCTATGGTGAATAATGCTGTAATGAACATTGTCATGCTGGTAACTTTAGTGTGGCTTTGCTTATGGTCATTTAGGTAAATTCCCAGAAGTGGGATTGCTGGGTCATAGGGGAGCTCTATGTGGAGTCTTTTGAGGAACCTCCATCCTGCTTTCAGAGTGGCTGAACAAGTTTACACTCCCACCAACAGTGAAGTATAGTATTACCCTTTGACCACATCCCCACCAGCATTGTTGTTAGATTTCTTGGTTATGGCCATTCTAACTGGTGTGAGGTGGAATCTCAATGTTGTTTTTATTTAAAGAAAGGTTGGATAAATGGGACTGCATTAAACTTCAGAGCTTCTGCATGTCAAAGGACATAGCTAGCAAGATATATCGAAATCCCATAGACTGGGAGAAGATCTTCACCAGCCATACAACAGCCAAGGGACTCATATCTAAAATATACATATCTACAGCTCAAGAAATTAAATTTCCCCCAAACCCAAAACAAACCCCCAAAGAAACAACCACCCCCCATCAAAAAGTGGTCTTAAAACCTTAAGAGAGATCTCTCTAAAGAGGAAATACAAATAGTCAAGAGATACATGAAAAATTGCTCAACAACTCTGGGTATAAAAGAAATGCAAATCAGAACAATATTCTCATTCGATACCCTTCCGGTTGTAGGAAGGCTTTCATATTTGTTATTTTGCTGACCAATCATGTATGCAAAACTGAAAAGCCAGAATTATTCAAAACTATTTCTTGAACTTAGGGCCAAATAACCATTTTATTTACTTATTGTTTTCCTTGGGAAATCTTCCTAATATCAAGCAACTTCTTTCCCATCCCTTTTCTTAATTTACTAACTCAGTGAACATAATTCTCTGTTGTTACCATGACAGAACATTACTGTAATAAGTTTCAGTTAGCTTATGTGTCTCTCTACTCCAGGAGTACAAAGTTTTCCTTCAATAAATATTAGAGTTTAGCTGTCTTCACTGAGACAAATTCAGCACAATTCTGTGGTTGTGAGAAGACATTGATAATATACATTTTTAAAGAAAACAAGCAAGTGAATAGATTAATATAATCCATTTTTTCAATTATGGTGAACTTATTTATCAATAAATAAAATTATTCAAGACCTTTACATTCTTTTCAAAATGCATATGTTGAAATTGTAAATGAAAGTATGGGTAAACTGGGAGATTTTCATTTAAGAAAATAATACTAGTGTGCTCCCCAGAACCAACACACACACACACACACACACACACACACACACACACACACACACACACACACACACACACACACACATCCCAAGGAAAGGACAAGTGAGACTTTAGAAAGAAGTGAGCCTTCTTAAAGTCCATTTGAATTTTATTTTTACATTTATAATAAATTGAGAGTTGTTTTTCATATGGAAAATAAAATGTCAGCATGTACACACACACACACACACACACACACACACACACACACACACACACACACACATGCACACACACATATCAACCTTTATAACCCAGAAAGAGAATTCTCACTATACACTTAACCTGATTGGAACCCTGATCCGTCCAAAAGGAAAAATACACTTCTTTATATGAAGCGAGTCTGTGCTATTTTGCTGTGGCAACTCAAGTTGCCAAATAGTCTTCTTTCAGGATATTTTAAAACAGAAAATGTCATCCAACAATAATCTTGTGGTAGGCGTTATGATTATCTGCCACATAGTCATTCCCCAGTACTGGTTTTCCTTGTCAGCTTCCAATGAAAGACCTTAAAATGCCCTTTGAAAGTCTGTTTCTAAAGTAACAATACATGACCTGTTTTTTTGGTTGTTTTTTTGTTGTTTTTTGTTTTTGTTTTTTGTAGATAAAATATAAGAGGAATCGTCTGGGACTAATAGGGGAACAACTTTGCCTGAACACTCCAAGTCCATCTTCTTTCCTGCTTTTTTACATTGCCCTATAAAAGTAGGATGTTTGAAGAGACATCACCACGAAGCAGAATATGGTTAAACAGAAGGGGCACAAAACTTGAGTTCTTGTTGGCATTCTCAGCTTCATTGTTTTGGACCACGTCCCTCGTAATGTCCTGTCATGTGTCCTAAGTCATGGAACTCCTTAGGGTTTCATCAATTTTAACTCAGGTTTTCTATCCCTGGCCCCCTGCAAAAAGCATCCTGAGAGATGAAGTGCTAAGTGAATCACTAAAGAGGGCTCTCATCTATCATCTAATTACTCTCATCCTGTAATTGGTAGGATGGGTATAGATTGGAATTTAAGGTTCTTCATCATGAGCCTTCTAGCTACTTATCCCCCAGCTATTTTCTTTCTTTTTTTTTTTGTCAGTCATGGTGCCTGAACTCTGGGCCTGGGGCTGCCCCACAGCTCTTCAGCTCAAGGTTAGTGCTCTACTACTTGAGCCACAATGCTTTTTCTGGTCATGTGGTGTTGAGGAATCGAACCCAGGGCCTCATGCATGCAAGGCACCCACTCTACCACTGAGCCAACTTACCAGCACCCCCAGCTAATTTCACACTGAGATTTTTAACTTTTCCATTTTTTTTGTCAAAGACTATCATCTTAGTGTGAGCCTTTTAGAATTGTTTTGTCAGGAAATTTGGCCTGCAAGTGGAAACTAATCACTTGTCACGGGTACATGGAAAGATAAATAAAAAATGGCAAACCTCTTTGTGTTCTGTCTCTGTTGTGCTGATTTCTAAAGAACAAAAGTTTAGCTGCTCACTTCTTATTGGTCCTCTAGTTCTTTTCCTGGGGAAAAATAAAATGAGAACAACTGTTAATCTAAATTACAGGGGAAAATGCTGAAGGAAAGAAAGTGCATTCTGCCTTTGCTTTAAGATCTGACTCAATACTCATGCATGGATCTGTTCAGAGTTTAATAAGAGAAAAAGTATTTAAGAAAAAAATGAAAGAATAACTCAAAAAATCTCAAGCACTTTTGAGAATTGCTGATCTTTCAGGCTGTTCCTTTTTTGAAAAGATCATAAGGAAAATAAGAATTTTTTCTCTTTTATTTTCCAGGACTTGCATCTAACTAACATATTATTTTCTCATATACTCACTATAATTTGCATATCAAGTAAATTTTAGAGTAACTATCAATTTCTCACTAGTTACATATCTATCATACTAGTTCATAATATATCTAACTAGTTCAATATCCATAGGTATATCATATTAATGTTTATAGTCCCTTTGCTATCTCCAGTAGTTTATTTAATCCTTAGAACTGCTATATGAAGTTCAACGTTGAAAAGGTATATCATCATTAAAATTATGATAATTATGAGGTAAACATTTGATCCTATTCAGCCTAATTTTGTCTGCCCTCTTAAAAGGCTTTGTGTGCAGCCCATTAACAAGGATGATAATCTCTTTTTTACCAATCTATAACCCATTCTCTGTAAGTACTCTTATCAACTTTCAGGCAGCAAGTAAGAGATAAAATGGTTTTGTCTTATTGGGAGGACATATTTAAGTTAAAACTTTAAAACTTATTTTGAAATTTAGATAAGCTTTTGTAACAAGTGGAGAAAAGCTGAGTTTGGTAATGGGTGCCTGTAATCCCAGCATTTTTAGCATTGAGGAAGATCTGAAGTTAGGTACTATATTAGACATTGTCTTTAAAAGATGGAAGAACACTTTGTTGATTTCAAAATGTTGATTTGAGGGTTTTTTTTATTCATTGTAGATTGTAGCCAACCAGCATGAATGTTTTATTCACTTGGAATTGAAGTATTTGAATTGAATTGTTCATTTTCATGCACTGTAAATTATAAATACATTATTGCATGAAATGCATAAATATATTTATGTGATGTAACAATTAAAAGAATAAGATCTCCACCATTCATAGATTATTTATTGGAGGCCTGGCAATTAAGGGTTCAGTTTTATATTGGTTTATATATATAGGTTTATATATAGGTTGTTTTATGTTAAATCATAGCCCTAAAATGAATAGTATTTCTTTCCATTTTAAGTGGAGTCTGAATCTAAGCATTATTGATAATTATATTAAACATTTCAAATTTTACCCCCAGAATTCCTTAGGCAATGTATTGCCTAAGAATTTAAGAACAGATTTCCTTTCACACCTCTATCCCAGGTTTTCCCCTTCAGGAATTCGTAATAGTAATGTAAATCATAATGTCACCCTCTCCCACTTAGGGACGGTGGAGAAAAAAAATGACTCAAACCAGGCAAAGCACATCTAGATATCTAAAATTTAAGGAGAGTTATCCATGGATGGAAGATTGTTTGCACCAAAGAATTTTATTATCCACACGATCAAAAGGTGTCTGAGTGTGTGTCAACTACTGCGCTGGTACTTGTTCTTCATTTTATCCTAGAAAATAAAAATTTAAGCAGAGTAAATTTATGTAGTGCATGTATTCAGAGTTGATAGAGAAATTCACCATCATTTATAGGTAAAACATCCTCAGTTAATGTGGAATACTTGAACTAGGTTATGGCATTTGAATTCAAGAAATGACATTGAGATTCCCATTAATATTTCACAACTGGAAAGTAACTGCCTCAGGGTAATCAGCAGTGAAATAGCTAATTAAATATCTCCCTATGGTCACTTTGAACCATGTGTCCATCAAGAGCAAAGCTTTGGTGACTTAGGTGACTAACTGCTGACAGAGAAGGCTAAGAATGGTCAAGTAATTCTGCAGGCAAGGAAGAGAAGTGGTGTTTCTGACACTATTAGATAATTTTAAAGCAAAAGAATAGCAAGTTCAAATCTTAAAATTCTTGCTGTAGGGCATGGACAGAAACTCAGAGTCTTTTTGTGGACTGTGCAAACAGAAACTCTACTCCTAGAGCCTTTAGGCTGAGATCACAAAAACACAAGCATAGAGACTAATTATGTGGACTGCAGAATTGAAAGCCAATCACAGTTACAGATTTTTAAAATTTCTGTTTGGAAAATTCAAACTTGGCACTAGAGCTAATTCAGCCCCAGCCTTCAGGGCAATTAGAATATGGTGTATCTGAGAGTAAGACCTGTTGGAGAACTCTGATCTCATTAATCCTTGTGAAACATCCTTTTATAGAAGGAATCCATATTTTTCATTCATGGAAAAAAAACTCTTTGTACTCACAGAGCAGTAGTCAGAACCTGGATATACAAAGATTGAAAGCAGAATTTGAAGAGGAAAGGTAAGAGACAGTCCCAGAAAGATTTATAGGAATTTACTAACCTAAGTAGTCAAAGCCTGGGAATTATTTGTAAGATTGGATTTTTGATAACACTTAGAAAAGAAAGAGGTTGAGGAATATCATTCTGGATTAAGATGGATCTATCAAAATAGTTACTTTTCAGAATTTCTTCATTGGGTAAACTAGCTCAAGGATCTAGCTGCTTTTCTGGTGTAGATAAAGGCAACCCAGATTCAATTAGATTCAATTTGCTTGTAGACTTTGACAAACCAAAAATCTCCATTAAGAAGTTGTGTCACAACTTTGAAGTTACTGGAATCTGTATAGAATCTCCTATGATCATCTGTTCTCTCATTATATTTACTTTGTTAAGCATAATGGAGAAAGAAAATCAATTGGATGGAAAAGATTGTCATCATGAACAGATACCTGACATATTTTTCATATATATTCTAGAAATAATATATCATTATTGTGATTTCTTGAAGGAAAAATATTTTGCAAACACAATGGTACATAGTAGAGTGTACTTTTCATTAAACTTCCACAAAGATAACTGGATTAATTTGTAGAACAGTGTATATTGAATAATTTTTAAAAATCTGAAACTTTTAGAGATAATTTGTGATACAAGGGTTCAGAATATCATTTGACCTCTATGTAAATACAGGGGCCAATAGAGTTCAGCTGTTAGAAAAATTCTAATTCTAACCATCTGGTGTTTTAGTTTATTTTTCTCAAATTCCTAAGAGCAATTTTCTTCTTTTTATGGGGGGGGGGGCGGTCATGGGGCTTGAACTGGGCGCTGTCACTGAGTTTTTCTGCTCAAGGCTAGTGCTCTACCATTTTAAGCCACAGCACCACTTCCAGTTTTATAGATAAGAGACTCATAGACTTTATTGCCTGGGCTGGCTTTGAACCATGATACTCATATCTCAGCCTCCTTAAGAGCTAGGATTACAGGAGTGAGCCACCAGTGCCCAGAAACAATACTTTCAGTAGGGCAACACAGGGTATGTCTATTCATGTACTATATTATAATGATTATTTCTGAAGAAATTATCAATTGGAAGTTAGAGGAGCCAAGTTTCTTATTATAATAACCTATCCTTCAAAAACCATCAAAATATTAGTGTTGCATGAAACATCTATAAGTACAAAAGAATTGGGAATTTCCAAACCATCCCTATTTAGATCTTTAATTTGACCTGTAATGAATTGTAGAAATATTGGTGTGGGTTTATTGAAATTTAATAGAAACATCTTCAATTACATTCAGCATCTCTGATCTTATCACCTTACTTAAAGTGCTGTGGTTGCTGTGGTTTTTCATATCAGTAAAGAAGTAATAAATTTTTTTCAATAAAACTAGCAGCAATCTTTTAATCTTGACAAGAAAAGTCTTCATTTTTAAGTGATTTTACAACAAATTGCCACAATCTTAGTGGCTTGGAACAACAAAATATATTATCTAAAATTATTGGAAAGGCAGAACTCTAAAATTGGAGGCATAGCCAAAAACATTCTCCTACAATCTGGAGTGTCTGATTTAGTTAGTGACTACAAATCACTCATTAGTTCTTTTTACTTGGTATTCCTATATCCTTCATAAGGACTGAGAAATGCTGCAATCAATCTGAATGGTATAGGTTTTACTCATCTCACCATTTTTAATTTAAGAACATCTACTAAGGTTTTTGCCATGGGAAAAAAATGTATCTTGAAGACTATGTAAACATATCTGGGAGATATTATTCAGGCTACCATGCCCTTTCATTCTTGTTCTGCAATCTAATTCTTGGCTATTGGTTTTCACATTCTTCCTGTGAACATAAAAATCTATGAGAATATTACTTGAGCAAGCATCATAGTGTCTTAGATTAAAAGTATAACTTGTCTTGTGTTTTGTATAGATACATGGACAATAGATGGATGGATGATAAATTATGATAGATGATTGTAATAATGATGGTGATTATGATGATAGATGATAAAGACAGGTAAGAGCTAGATATAGAGAATATATATGTCCTAGGCTTATAGGAGTTTCCCCTGTCTTTTGTTTTATTAGAAATGGTTTTATGCCTCAGAGGATAGTATTGTTAGTATTGATACTATTGATAGTATTGTTCTTAAAATATAAATATTTATATTTTCAAATAATATTTCAGAAAATTTGATCTGGAAAGAAACTTTAGGAATCATTAAACCAGTTAATTTTTCATATGCACACACACACATACATATACATATATGAGTATTTGATAACAAATATCAAATTGCCTAGCTCATATTCCACATAGCACAATTTACTTTGAAAAGAAACTTGGATTAGAAGTCTCCACAAGGTCCGTTTCCCATCCTTGTCATACAAAGACAGCTGTTAGCAACAAGTCAGAATTGTTGTAAAGCTGCAGTAATAACTGTTAATGTCTTGGAATTCTTTCTTGAGTTTCTATTCACAGTATATCGCTAAAAGGAATTCTCGATTCTCATTTTCTTGGCGGTGAGGCTGCCCGAAGGATTGCTTCACTTTCCCTCCTTTTGTTGTAGTCTTGCTGTCTGTGCTTTGACAGCAGGAACTCTCAGTAATGTGTGCTGTAGAAACATGACTGGACAAGTAAGCCAGAGGTGGAGCAGCAAATGGAAAGAAAATTCATAGACATTTAGGTAGCAATTTGTTACATTTAAACACTTACAGAAGAACATTTCCTAGAAAATATCCTTCTCTGTTTTTATATGAAAATAGAACTGCTTAAAATTTATATTTACACAATTTAGCAACATCAGCAAAAAAAGAGGTATAAATCATAATACATTTCAGGACATGCTTCATTTATGCCCTGTATTTAAAATTTTATCAAATCTCCCTCAACCTTTCCAGAATCTGTCCTATACAACAGAACACTAAAATGTAATCCTTTTCATCAAGATTTCCATTTTAATATACCTCATATAGTTACAGTAATTACTACAGAATTGGAAAGAACACACGCTTAAGGTACCCAAAGCCATTTTACAACAATTGCAGCTGGAATAGTTGAAGAGTATTTCATGCTTCTGTTCTCTCTTGAGGATAACACCTTTGTAATTTCCATATGTCATCCAGTTAACATGACAAACCAAGAAGTTGAGGATTTCGGGCACAATAACAGAGGTGAAAGAGTTTGATTGACTGGTACATTATAACTTTTATTACATACTGTGGACCCAGAATGTTATAATAATTAGCTTGTCAAGTCAATTGTTATTCTTCATTAAAATGAATATAAGGGAGCAATTAATCTCACAACTTTCACTTCATTAGGATATTCTGTTTTTGTAGTCAGTTTCAGTTCTATTTCTTGTTCTGCAGAATGTATCATTTTCTAATAGAAGGTTTCACCTTCATTATTTTGATTGTGTACTCAAAGCAGTAACATGTAAGGTTATGTAATGAGTGAATAAAAATTCTGAGTTATTTATAATTTTCCTGTGGAAATTCATTATAGATACAGGAGACCTTCTTTTGCTTCTTTTCTTCACCTTATAATGAGACTGAGTACTCCTTGAAAGTAAATCCTGTGTCTGAAAATGCTGACCTCTGCAAAAATAGACTAGGCTCAAGGAATGTCTCATAAGCACAAAAAATAGTGAACAAAAAAAGATGAAATAAGAGCTGGGGTTTTCTTACATCATGAAGATTATCAATAAAAAAACCTTACCTGTTGGTAATCAGTTCTTACTGGGAACTCTGGATTGATCAACTGCTTTTGGGGGTTGAAAACAAGCAGATAAAAGGTTATAGCTCAAATCATGATGAAAATATTGGTTCTGCCTTCTATATTCTAATGAACTAAAACAACAAGTAGATACAGATATAAATATAACTATCTGTAGTAGTGATAGAGATTAGATAGAGATTCCCATATACATAAATCATTTGTCTTTATCAATTCATCCTAGCTAGCTAGCTACCTAACTACCTAGCTAGGTATCTCTATTTCTCCTTTGGTTAACTGAAAAATAATTCCACTAACAGGAAATTAAAGACAAACTGTATGTGGCCAGCAGACCACATAAGAGAAACAATGAGCCATAGAACAATAATACAGGAATACATCATGAAAGATGCAGCAATAGGCTACACTTTAACCGTATTCAACTTTGACATATAAAATTATATAGAGGATATATTGTTATCTTCTTTGAGAATAAATCAAATGTTTTACTCTTCATAAAACGTTACTTTTAATAATATGAATATACCATGACTCCTATTTATATGAACCACCACGATGCAATACCAAAGGGAATGCTTTTGGATCAGAGATGGGAATGTTATTCATGTTCTTCATCTGAGGTTTCTACCAGCTCACCAGCCTTGACTTGCAAATGTCTTCTTTTTTTCCTTGTGTCTTTATGCAGTATCTCTTATATGTCCAGATTTGCTCTTAAGTTCAAGGCTTTGCACTTGCAAGTGAGGTGAGTCACTTACTTTTAAGTGGCACAAAATGGTAGAGTGCTCGTCTTGAGTAATAAAGCTCAGGGACAGTGCCCAAGTATGAGTTCAAGCCCCACAAATAACAAAAACAAACAAACAAACACAAAAAAGGGGAAAAGGCACAGAGAAATTGTCCAAAAAAGAGACTAGAAAGAATATAAGATATTTTATTAACCTTATTTTAAAATATTATTTAATTGTCTATAAATAGTTGCATATGGGGGTTTTAATGCAACCCATCTTAATTTTAAAAATAAAAAAACTCAAAAATTTTGTTTTATTTACATTATTTTTCATAACCATAGAGACCCAATTATAAGGTTAGTTTTTAAAATGTGAGTAATTATAGATATGGTTATAAGCCATCCTAGAAATAATCAAATAAAATTTAAAATAATATATGATTATGATTACTCAATATATTATTTGGAAATGTGATTACAATGACTTTTCTTCAAGAAAAATTCTCGAGTTTACTAAGTTTCTATATATGAAATCTTTAATTCTTTTCTTTTCCTTTTGCTCTTCTGGTCATAAAGAGTATCTCAATTTTACTAATAAATCTTAACCAGATACCAGTAGGTCATACCTGTGCCTAATGCCTGTCATCCTAGCCACTCAGAAGGCTGAGATCTGAATACTGAGGTAACAAAGGCAGCCTACCCTGCATATACACATATACACAGAGATTTTTACAGAGTTTTACCTTCCAAAGAATAAAATTAGAGCTATTAACACATAAATAATAGATCATGTTTCTCTTTAGTGTCATGCTTACTGCATGTATTGTTACTGCATAGCAATCTATCATCTATTGTAGTTGTGGGGATTGGGGGGGATGATTTTTTGTTGTTTCTTTCATGAAATTATATTCTCTTTCCTCTCAGCCTATATGATATTTTTGGTACCAGCATTTACAAAAAAGGTAATATTTGGTCATAAACTTTTTTAATAAAAGGAAATATTTTTAATTTTTTGAGAAAAATATTGCCTTAAAATAATACATAGGTATAGTTATAAAATTTTAATGGACTTGAAGTTATACACACACACACACACACACACACACACACACACACACACACACATGCATACAATGATTAAAAGACTCATAAGATCCATGTGTCTCCCTGAGAACATAAAAAGATATGGTACATTTATGTAAGACTTGCTATTACCACTGTGCTTATCTTTGCAATTTCCTCTTTATAGTAGTTGAAAATGCCAGAGGCCAACATACATGTATCAAATTCACTCATATGTTTTGTACTTTAAAGAAGCCAAAGGATGGATACGGAGAAGAAAAGAAAGTTAGTTGACTTTCAAGTCTGGGTTCTTACAGTCACAGGGCTTCACTTTAATGTCTCCCCATCCACAGTGGAGGTTACTCCTTCCAGCTATTATTAGCTATCCAATTTGATTGATATAATGTCAAAATGATAAATGAATACATATGTAGGTTGTATATGCATAGACTTTCCCCCCTAATTTTTGCTTTGTCACACAATCTCAGATTGGAAGCTGTCTTCTGTCAATCAATCACTGGGCTGCTTCTCTAGCAAAATGTGGAAATTTTCTGATAACCAAATGTAAGAAAGAGGTAGGGACAGGAGAGTCCATTGTAGGAAAAATGAGATAAATATCTATCTTACCCAATGCCCACCCACCAGCCCCTGCTAACAATTTAATTAAGTGATTCATCATAAGTATTCTATTTTATTTTGGTCAGTTGTGGGGCTTGAACTCTGGGCTTGGGCGCTATCCCTCTGCTCTTCAACTTAAAGCGAGCGTTCTACTGCTTGAGCCACAGTGCCACTTCCAGTTTTCTAGTGCTTTCTTGGAAATAAGAGTCTCATGGACTTTCCTGCCTGGGCTCGCTTTGAACCGTGATCCTCAGATCTCAGCCTCCTGAGTAGCTAGGATTACAGGCATGAGCCACCGGCGCCTGGCCATAAGTATTTCTTATAGCTTTCCCAATTGTGGTCTCTCAGAGTTCCAAAACATTTAAAGGTTACTTTTCTAATTTTAAGTTATTAGTCATTATATAGTACAAAGTCTTCAAATTTCAAGCATGATAAATTGTAATGATTCTTGACTTACTTTATATGTTACTACATCGCCCCCTACTAAATAAAGCCTTCCTGGAGGACTATCAGAACATACATTTTACTTCACAAGACAAAATATAGTATGGGTTCCCAAAACAGGATAAAATAATAAGGAATAGAAGAGCAGGGTTGAGACAACATAACCCAGGGAAGTGACGGGGAATATGCTTTTATTTGTAATGAATTACATCAGTCATAATAAGGAAATCTTTTGGCTTGGCTTATCCCAGGAACACATGGGAGACTAACTGACCAGAAAGTCTTCTGAGCACCTGTGACCATCTCTTCCCCCCTGGGCTTCTGCAGAGAGCCAAGAAACAATGTTTAACCTGCATAGTTTGTGGCCAGGACACCTGGTAGTTAAGAAGAAAGAAATTATGATGGCAAAGAATCTACTCCAATAATAACATCATTTAGACTATGAATTGGACCTACCATGTGGTCTAGTGCATAGGAACTCACAGCATTTATGACTAACTTCCCAGACATCTGTGTTACTTGGATATCAGTGGTCATGATTAGTATTCAATGTGTTCAATAATAGATCTCAAACATTTGGATGCCACCAATAGCAAAAACAGAAAATCGGTGCTTGTGGAATAATTAAGAATAGCAGCTTTATTTAAACCGTTTGTTTTTGCCCTTCCCCTCCACAAATTACACCAACATCAAATACAATGTGTACAAAAATTGTTATGTTGAAAAGGAACTTTACAACTTTGGCCGGCGGAGCGGGGAGGGAAGGGGTAGGATGGGAAGGGATGGGAAGGGGAAACAAAGGAGGAGGCAACAATGCTTGATAAAAAATGTACTCATTACCTTGCCCATGTGATTGTAACCCTTCTGTACAGTATTTTCACAATAAAAATTTAAAAAAGAATAACAGCTTCACTTAATATAATTTTTCCAAGTCTTTCCATTTCCTAACAAATGGGGCAATGCCATT
This sequence comes from Dipodomys merriami, assembly GCF_024711535.1. NCBI lineage: Eukaryota > Metazoa > Chordata > Mammalia > Rodentia > Heteromyidae > Dipodomys > Dipodomys merriami. The sequence goes on along the minus strand of NW_027202382.1, from coordinate 11,337,123 downwards.
CTTTCTGATGGAGGCATAGAATTCCATTGTATAAATATACCACATTTTCTTGATCCATTCATCTACTGAGGGACAGCTAGATTGGTTCCATATTTTAGCTATGGTAAATAATGCTGTGACAAACATAGTTGTGCTGGTAACTTTAGTATATAGCCTTGTTTGTGATCATTTGGGAAATGCCTAAAAGTGGGATTGCTGGGTCATAGGGGAGCTCTATGTGTAGTCTTTTGAGGAACCCCCACACTTCTTTCCAAAGTGAAGTAAGCTAGGCCCAAAGAAACTAGGTCCCATGGTTTCCCTTATTTGCAATAACTAGTGTAAGTCTAGGACAAACAGTAAAGGTCAAAAGCTATGTACATGTGACCATATAAAATGATGTTAAGTGAAATGAACCACAAGATAGGGACACAGATTTTTTTTTCTTTCTTGCTATTGTTTTTAACATATTTAAAATGTACTATGTGATTTTTTTGTTTTTCTCTTATATGTTTTTCCCCCATGGTATAACCCCTGTTTTCACTGTAATTGATGTCAGTGCCCTGCATCTTGTATATACAGTTTTCTAATTTGGGGAGGGAAAGAGAAATAACAAAATTCTGAAATAAGGATACAGGTTGACCCATTGTAACAATGAGATGTATAAGACACTATGTTGAAAACAAACTTTACAACTTAGGGGGCAGGAGGGAAAAACTGGAGAGGGAGGGAGGGAAGGGATGGTAGGGGAAAAACAAAGGAGGAGATAACAATGCTAGACAGGAAATATAATCATTACCTTGCTCATGTAACTGTAACCCCTCTGTACAGTATTTTTACTGTACAGAGTGCATCACACTCACCCTTTATATGAGTAATCTGATATTATTCTCCACTTTAGAGTGAGCTGGAGTTATCTTTGCTCTTTTGAATCCTGTTGAGTCTAGGATACCAGAAATTGCAGCAGACCTGCATGTGAAGTCTCAGATCAGGCAGAATCAGGAGCTTTGAGTCCTTCCAAAGTTGAGTCAATGCACACACATCTGGTTGCAGATTATGGGCCTCTCTGGCACTCTTCCTACATATGACACAAAAATCTAGCTTCTGTATTGTGTGTGTGTGTGTGTGTGTGTGTGTGTGTGTGTGTGTGCCTTTCTCTCACTTTAAATGAGGATAATCAGTTCAGATTCATAATGTTAAGTAATTCTTAATTTTAAATAGATAATGTTTTAATTATATGCTTTTTAACTTAGAGCTTTTTAAATGTTCTATGTGGTTTTGGAAGTTACTACTTTCTCACTTCTTGAATCATGTTTACATTTTCTGTAACAGAAACCATAATAAAACAGTAGTCAAAGCCAATGCTGCTTCTAATAGAATGAGTTACTTTTGCTGGAAATTCCTTTGCCTCTGAAATCCTTGAGGACTGTACAGTTTTCAGACAATGTCTAGTTAAAAGGATGGTCCTGGCTATATGACCAAGAAACCAGAGCATCTTGAACATATGATTAGATTTCCTCCTTTACCGTTCACAACAACAACCCCATGATATAATGTTCATGCCTGTTCAGCTCTATTTGCTATAACTAAAAACTTTCTCATAGATTACAATACATTGGCTACATACCTAAATTTTAAATGTTTTCTATAGTCTCATATTTGATGATAGCCCCTTGAATAGGGATTTTCATGTGAAACGGGCAGGGTTTATAATAAAATGCTAACCCATACATTCTTAAAGATGATTCTTGTTCCTCAATAATTTTAATGAAAAAATACACTTTGTTAATAGAATAGATCACACTAATAGTGTATGACTGACTGGTTTTGAGCTTTGAGTGTTTAAAGTCCTTTGTTACTTTTGAAGCAAGGATGTCAGAGAACCAGAGAGGTGTTAGATTGTGATGCTGGAGTCTAGCTGTCCAAATTCATATTCTGGAATGTTTCTTTTTTAGATGGAAAACACTGGGAACTATGAGAAATTTTTCATATTTTCTAGACCATGTCTTCTTCATCTGTCCAAGGACGTGGGTGGAAATGGGAAATAAGGTAATTTACTAGAGTATATGAAAGAACTTGGAATAAAAGGCTACTATTGCTGTTATGTTTGAAGAGCAAGACTATATCCTTATTATAAATTCTTTGGAATATATACTTGGCTTTTTTCTCCTTTCACTTTGAGCACACTATTGGCAAAGAAACAAGAACAAATATATTTCTTATTCAGAAAGTTTGCAAATGATAATGATAATTCTTTAGAAAAGGACATATAGTAAGTACTGTGGTATTAAGTATGGCATAGTTTTGAACATTCTCATCACTAGATGCTAAGACAATTATGAATCTAGTAGCAAAATTTAGGTTTTAATTCAAAACCAAGTTCATGAACAATCAACATATCATGTATTTTAATTTTGAAAATATTGAAATATGGCAGGCAGTATATAATTACTTTTGGTGTCTGTGTACTGTATTGAAGCTCTATTTGCATTATAATCAAACATAAAATTATAATTATTTTAATGAGCCAGTTTAAAGTCATCTGAAACCAAGACAAGTATAGATTTCTTATGAGTTTTCTATGATTTTTTTCTTCTAGTTTTTTTTTTATTGGTATGTATTTATCTTCATTTATTTTATCATTTTGACACCTTTATGCTTAAACTTCATTGGGCTAATATTTGATGTTTAGAATACAGAACAAGATCTCTAAAGTAAAGAAGCCACAAGACTGAATTCATTATTTTAGAGGTCTAGCAGGTGCTGAGAGAAAAGAAAATAGGATCCTAACTGCCTCACCTATTGATAGAAAGCAAGAAGCAGTGGCTTGGAGAAGGGAATCCCAACATCACAGACTTATATACCTCTCTTATTTATTACAGTACATCTACATTAGGCAAACCCTATCCAATTTTTATGACTTAATTGCTTTCCTCTCTTTGCATTTGTAACACCAATCTACTTTCTGTCTTTCAGCATACATCCCAGAGAACGGAAATAGAAAACCAAGTACATTATTCAGGAAGATTTCATTGTGCACTGAAGGTAAAAACCAGGCATGTATAAATGGAAACACAGTTGAAAGCCTTCCCCACTGAAATCTGGCAGGAGGTAAAGCACTTCATTAGGATTTGTAACAGCCATGGCAAACTGCTTCACACAAAGTGCTACATTTGCGAATAAGGCACAAAATTGACTGTCAAGGAGATGTAAGACCATAGCAGACTCCCAATGCATTTTGTACAAAGGGCTCTATGGAAGCATTGTACCTCTACAACTCTAAGATTTAGATTTCATAAACTGTTGGTGGAGAGTCACCATTGCATCTTCATTAGGCACTGAAATGAAGCCTGTTTGTAATGGCATCATGTAGAGGGTAGGGCTGAAACCAGGAAAGCAATGGCATTTTATTGATAAACTCTGGAAATTACTAGCTGAGGGTAATGGAGTTTCCTGAAACAATAAATGGAGGGAGTGACATGTAGATTTTGTAATGATTTTAATGTCATGTCATAGGGCAACTATGTTAAAGATATCAGAGTGCTTTTCAACATTCAGGGTCAGACACTGATTTCCATTATTGACAACTTATTGGCTTGTAATAAGGATATTTGCTTTCTGAGTGACAGAGAACTCTATAGTATTTATGTCTCTTTCTTACCCATTCTCTCCCAAACCACCTCTTGATCTACATTCAGTTCTGTGTTAGGAGTCAGAACCCTTAATAATGACCCTACTATTCACTATATAATAAATACAACGAACACTTCAGTGTTTTCTATCTAAGCAAGATATATATACACATATATGCAATTTTCTTAATAATTAGGTTGAATAATAGGTTGAAATGAAGGTTTGTCTACATACCTTTGTCTTCCCCATTTCCCATTAAGAGAAGGACATAGATTCATGTGTTTCCATTCCACCTGGCATATTAAGAAGATAGAGATATCTGTCTGCCATGCTTACCTGGGTATAAGCTTTTGGCTTTTCTGAGGTTTAAGGAATAAAAATCAAGGCCTATACCTGCTAAGCAAGCTCTGTATCAAGGAGCTATATGCCTTACCTGAAAACTCTTGACATTTTCAAATTCATTTGCTCTGAGGTGTTTGGTCTCCATTTCCCCCCATATTTCATAGGTTGTCAGAGCATCAGCTCCTCTAGGATAGGGAGATACCCAAAGTGGTGCCATGTCCATAGTTCAAATCTTTTGAATTCTGTCTGTGAGAATGATAAAATGTGGGATTTGAGGTAAAGGAAGAACTATATTTATAACATGTGTGAAATTAAAGAGGCATCTATTTAAAGTGACAGAATGTGTTCATTATAGGCAGCTTTTTAAGTTGTTTCCTTGTGATTCGGCAGCATCCTTACTGACGAGAGATCATTTGATCACCTATTACATATAAACATATGAATTGTACAGAATCATCTGACATGACAGAGATTTGGTCATTTTGCGTTTAACCAAACCCAACATGTTTCATATCACAAAAATTAGGAGCAACTGTTGAAAAGTACTTATGCAGAAATAGTAAAAGATGCCCAGAAAACAAAGCCCTAGCTTCTAGGTGCACACATGCGCACTGAAATACATTTTTTAGCCATGTGTCATTGTCTTATGTCTATTATACCAGCTAATTTGGAGGCTAAAATTGGTGAAAACGGATTCCAGGCCCAGCCCGGTAGGCCGGGGAAGGGGAGGAGTTTCAGGAAAGCCATCCTCTGTTATGAACTGGATGAGGTAGCACACACCTGCTTTCCTAGCTATTAAGAAGCCTCACCAATGCATTGTATCCAAGTGCATACCTGGGCAAGAAAGGAGACTCTATCTCAAAAATAACTACCACAAGTCAGAAATAGAGCATAGTTTAGTGTTAAGAGCTCCTGCTTACTAGTTCTGGATTTAAAACTCAGGGTCACCAAAATAAATAAATGAAAGAAAGAAAGAGGAGACTGAAGATAGATAGATAATACTGATACAGTAGGGTTTTTAGTGTGCTTTGCATACTACCATCTACTGCCTAGCAGTTGTTAATTATACCTGATACTCAAGGCAATTTTATAGGGGACATTTCTATCTGGTACAATTCTTTACCTTTGTCATGGAACAGTAGATTTTTGGGGAAGGGGGGGTGTTGAACTCTGGGCTTGGGCACTGTCTCTCAGCTCTTCAGCTCAAGGCGAACATGCTACGGTTTGAGCCACAGTGCCACTTCTGGTTTTTTAGTGGTTTATTGGAGATAAGAGTCTCACGGACTTTCTTGCCCACTCTGGCTTTAAACCATAATCCTTAAATCTCAGCCTCCTGAGTAACTAGGATTACAGGCATGAGCCACCAGCGCCCAAAGGAACAGTAGTTTTTTTGTGTGTGTAGGAAAAAACTCTAATAAAATTAAGATCTCTTTCCCACAATCTGAGGAAAAAGCAATGGCGTTTTTGAGTGTCCTTGAGCATTCTTTGCAGAAATGTGCCATGAAATATGGTCAGATGAAAGCCTGCAGACGAAATCCACCAATTCTTTCCTGTTCCTGGTTTTAATGTTATTGTGCTGTAAATATTTTTTTAGCTGATAGGAGGGAAATAAGTCAAACGCAAATGATAATTATGGAACATGCATCAGTGCACTTTGACTATTATTGGCTATCACTATGCTCACTCATTGGTTGTACATGACTATATTCACACTGCAAGAGTAGAGCTGACTAGAGAATGGCCTTCAGAACTTAAGGTTGTTGGTATATTGATATGTGGCTCCATATGGACATGTTTCCTTTCTTTTGCTCTGATTGAGAGAAGGGGAAATAAGCTTCATCCAGCTGCCCTGCTTCAATGCCTTTATATATCTATTTTACTCAACTATTTACTTGATAAAATGATCTCTTACAATGTCTTCCCATTAAGGTTCCTCCTTTGTTTGAGCTAACAGGATCAGCTCTCATCCCTTGCATGGAAAAGAACATTAACTAATATAATTGTCTAATGACTTAGTCCAAGAAATCCATTAGCTTTGCATAATTATAAAACTGAACTGACCATTTCAAGTAAATTTACCAGTGAATTAGTGAAAACAAACAAGCAAAAAGTTCATTTTGAAAAACGTGTAACACAGTGAAAAAAATTGCTTCAATTTGTTTTAAATAGATAGGTAAAAATGTTAATCGAATTTGTTATATACATGAGTTACTGTGGGATCTGAACTTATTGTTGACATTTTTAGAAAATTAATGACTAAAGTTATCAAGAATTAATTGGGGAGCTGATGATTCTTATATGAATTCTGACAGAACCACAGGGAAAAATAAATGTTAATGGTATAGGAATTCTAATCTCTGATCTGAGCTATAAGGAAAAGCTCATTTTTCAGATTTTCTAGACTTAGGACATGAATGCAAGTGACTCTTCCAAATACCCTGGATAAGATTCACTTCTTTTATATTTATTTTCCTTTTTTCTTCTTCTCTTTCTCTTTCTCTCTTCTTTTTCTATTTTTCTTCTTTTCATTTTTTCTTTCTTCCTTTGTTTTTCTTTATCTCTTCTTCTTTTTCCCCATATTTATTTCCTTTCTCCAATATTTATTCCTTTCTCCTTCCTTCCTTCCCTAATTTCATTTGTCTACAATTAGTATTCAATGGTCATATGCTATACATAGATAGATAGATAGATAGATAGATAGATAGATGGATAGAGAGAGAGAGAGAGAGAGAGAGAGAGAGAGAGAGAGAGAGAGAGAGAGATCAATTATATTCATATATAGATCAACATGAAACCTGTTTCATGTTTTCATCAGAATAATATACTTCTTGCTTATCCTTTTTTTGTGGTTCTGGGAATGGAACTATGGGCCTCAGGCATACTAGTCAGGTATTCTATGAATGAGCCCTTGGTTTCAACTAGATTAACTTCAGAGTACCAGTTCATCATTTGCTACTAGCAGGGATTCCTTCTTTTTTTCTAACATCATTTTCTTCCCAGTTCTCATTATCATGTCAAATGAGTCTCTCATTTCTTTACTTCTACATCATTAAATAGGAGGGAGTAAGATACAGAGAATAGATATTTCTCAAAGTTGACCAATCACAAGAATTATCAAACAAATCCATGATGCTTCACCAAATCTTATAAAACATGCATTTTTAAAAGATAATTAGGCAATGAGAGGGAAAGAGGGAACAACTTGCACTAAGCAAAAGAAAAGAAATGTAAATATCACCTGTTGTGGAAGAAATAATTGTATTGTAAAAACTCATAGAATTCACAAACTTTATAGACCATGATAATGACAATTTGCCTTGTGAAGGTTAAAATGTGTGACTTCAACTAAGTATCACTATTCCATAATACTTTGAAATATGTGAAATTTATGTAATCACCTAATCTCAATTTTAAAAAGAGAAGAAAAGTGAGAGAAAGGGTGGGTTAGGAGCAATGGGTGACAATGTCATCAGACACTTTGTGTTCATAGACCGTTTTGTAGAATGGGAACTTCTTTGTACAACCACTTAAAGATAATAATTTTTTAAAAAGATAATTAGGAAAAAGAACAAGAGAAGTGAGAAAAACAATAGGAATCTAATATGAAATTGCTTATTGTGTTTGGATGGATTTTCCTCTTTAATATAGGACCAATATAAACTAAATTGTTTCCTTGGTGAATAACCCTCTTAAAATACGGTGTTATATATACAGGTGAGCCACTATAGGAGGGTCCTTACCATATTTTTTACAGCAAACCCAGAGAAACTGACAAAAACATCACAAAACAATACAAAAAGCTTATCTATGAAAACAACATCCAAGAACAGGAAAGTCAGCATCTGACTTTTTCTACTTAATGATTTGGGCTTTATGTCTAAGCAGTGAAGGTAAGACATTTAGTACAGAAAATACTGACTAGTAAAAATAAGATATATATGTATATATATATATAATTTATTACCTCAACATCCTGTTAAAGAAAAGCAGTATGTTGTAGTAGTTAAGAATTCCAATTCTCATGGCTACTCATTTGTAGAAATTTTACACCTTGGCACATTTTTCTCCCCTCTGACCTAAATTCATTCACAGAATCTGCCATAGAGTGGTTCAAATTGCCACTTAGCTTGAAATCATAATGTCTCTTACCTTTTTCATTTGTTTCTTTAAACCTTTTCTAACATAAATAGTATGTTTCTCTTTCATTTTTGTTTTTGGAAATGGTCATTTTTTTTGCTAGAAAATTAATTTGAAGTTATCTTTGTTTTGCTGAATGAGTGATGGAAAGTTAAAGAGATTCAACTGGGTGTCAAATAGAGAATACCTAGAGATATGCTTACCCTTTGCCTAGTAGGCTGCAGCTCTTTTCTAAACATTTCAGATCAAGGGCTTGCATAATATTGCTTTGAGATTCTCTATTTTTTTGCAAATATTAAATGAACTCATTACAAAAAACAAGTTTTGAATCCTATGCTCTAGTCATCCATATCTCTTTTTTTGGGGGGGGGTCTTGTCATGGGCCCTGAACTCTGGGCCTGGACGCTGTCCCTCAGCTCTGATTCAGCTCAAGGCTAGCTTTCTACCACTTGAGCCACAGCGCCACTTCCGGCTTTTTATCTTTTTGCTTATGTGGTGCTGAGGAATCGAACCCAGAGCCTCATGCATGCAAGGCAACCGCTTTACCACTGAGCCACCTTCCCAGCCCCTTATCCATATCTCTTACTACAAGAATACTTTCATCTTTATTTCTTAAAAATCTCTCTTTCATATCTAAGAAACATGTTCCTTTTCATTCTTCTATAGGAAAAATTTCTATTTTGTCTTTGTCTCTATTCATTTTCATTTTCAACTAGTGCATACCTGATTAGCTTGCACGTGGTAAGCTAATCATATAATAATATGATTTTATGATGAATGATATGAACTTCTGATGCATCAAGTCAGATCATTCAGAAAAGCCTATTATTCACCTAACCAAACATAATTAGGTAAGAAAATATATAAGAATAAAAATTGGAAAGTTTCCCAGCTGCATGCATTATATCAGTCTTGATTGTTACTTATTTTTATTATATAAGGATAATAGAGGGAAAAACATGTGCTAGAGTTTCTTGAGCATAAAATTGGTGGCTATCAAGCTAATTACCTTTATTTCAGTTTGGAAGTTATGGAAATTATTTCATGCCCCAGAAGAAATCCTCAGTATTCATTCTACTCTAAGCTGGCACAAACTGTAGTTTCATTCAGATGGAAAAACATGGAAATGTACTTGTATGCTACAATTGATCTCATTTTAAGGCATCTGTAAAAATTAGGATCTGAAAATTTTATTTTTTTCTATCTTGCTTTCATCCATCCTAGACAAGTATACAGAAATAAATCATGTCATTATAGTGTACAAATCACTCAAAATTGGATTGGTCATATTAATCTTGTTCCTGATAGTGATAAACACATGAATCCTTTTTGATTGTTATTCGTGGTGACAATGCTGGGCTAAAGTAAAAATTTGGTGAAAAGTAAGGAATGGATACCCATGAATAAAGTCATGAAATCAAAAGAAGAGATTAGCAGTGGCTAAGATATCCTCTCCAGAGCCTCCATCATTTCTTTGGACCAAAGGTGAAACTGTGAATATAAGAACATTTGAAACTGTTTCACAGCAAGGTACTATAGAAATGGGATTACTGAGAGTTTGCTACAATTATCAAGACAGTCAATCAACTTAGAATTTAAATTTAGAATATCTCAAAACAAGGCTAACAATAATTCCGGACTTACTCTCACCAATTAGCATATGTTTTGCACTGATATTAATGACATACCAGTATATTCAAATGCAGGATTTGTGTTTCTTTGTGTTGGAACCTAAATAATTGAACAACATTCAGCCTTGGTTCCATTAATAGTAATTCAAGAGATGTTAGCCAAAGTATGTATCTACAATGGAAGTACTGAAATGATTCGTTAGCTTGGGGCTGATAAAATTTCATTAGGAAATGGAAAGACTTGGAAAATATTATATTAAGTGAAGTAATATATTAAGTGAAGTAAGCCAGGCCCAAAGAAACATGGGTGCTATGGTTTCCCTTATTTGCAATAACTAGTATATATCTGAGACAAGCAGAAAAGGTCAGATAAGATTATGTTAAGAGAAATGAACCCCAAGAAAAAGACACAAGTTGCTTTATATGTCCCCCCCCCACGGTATAACCCCTGTTTTCACTGTATTTGATGTTGGTATAATTTGTGGAGGGGAAGGGAAAACACAAATTGTTTAAATAGAGATACAGGTTGACCCATTGCAACAATGAGATGTACAGGATTCTATGTTGAAAAACGAACTTTACAATTTTGGCAGGAGGTGAGGGAGAGAATGTAGTTGTGGAGATAGGAGGGAAGGGATGGTAGGGGAAAAACAACGGAGGAGGCAACAATGCTTGATAAGAAATGTACTCATTACCTTGCTCATGTGATTGTAATCCCTCTGTACAGTATTTTCACAATAAAAAACATTAAAAATTCATGAAATCAAAACAATTTGTCAGCTGAATCATAGCATTTAAAACTGAACCAGTACATGTATGTGTGGATTTTCATGAAAGAATATTATGTTTCCTATATGTTTATTTGATTTATAATCCATAGAATGAAGAATTTTAGTTAATATTAAGTCCACTTTCACATTTTCACATTGGAAAAATTAGTGTCTATTGTATTTTCTTTACAACGAAGCTATTTTACCCAGCATTTATGAGCCTCTTCCTAAGTCTGTATTAATTCAGAGAAATGATACACACTTGAGTGGCCTGTTGGAGACTTACATTCAATGCAAACTTATGGAACAAAAGCTGAGAGTGCTTAAGCAAGGTTAGTTGAAGCAATCTGTTGGCTCTTCTTTCTTTCACCATTTTTCTTAGTTTTCCTTAAAATGATATAATAAAATATATGGTCAAGGACACTTCTTTTCTTCTCATTGGATTTCCTTTTAAAATCATCACACTTAGTTCTTCTAAAATGTTACATAAACAGAAAGATCATATTTGGGCAAAGATGTCTCCACCTGCCTCTAGGTGAGGGTTTGAGAATGTACTTCTGAGAACCAAACTAAATTCACACCCTCAAAACGTCTTCTTGGCCTTCATATAATTTGGTCAAGGAAGTAATATATCATTCTCCCCCTGTCCCTTTTATTGGCTTTTCTATACATTAAATGAAGTTATAAAATAGAAAATTTTGGGCAGAGAGAATCAGGTGGCAAATAGTAACCTTTCCTTTATGCATGTTTCACTGGGTCAGTGCACTTGCCATGTCATTGTTCTAATATGATCTCCACTTCCTTCTGAGAAATTACCTGTGACCATTACACATTATTGTGAGAAATAGTAAATCATGTTACCTATCTTCCAATGCCGCACCCAAAGGGGGAAAAATGCCGATTCTCTCCATCTCAGAAACCAAAGAAAATACGTTTGAGCAATCTCAGTCAATTAGATCTCTGTTTCAAAATTAAATTTCAATTCAAGGGCAGTAGCTAACTCTAAGCATCATTCAAGGAAACTGGCATGCAGACAAGATTGATCTTCCAATAAAACCATTGCTTTATTCTCTTCTCTATTCACTCATGCTCTACTGATAGAAATCTGCCACTCAACTCAATTTTTCAGTTTCTATCAGCTGCATCATGATCCTCTACTTTTTATAACAAGTTTGTACTTTGACAAGTTTGCCAGAGTTGGTTTCTGCTGTTTCTCAGCACAAGACTCAGACAATAATACATTTTCAGTCACATAAATAATGAAATGACAACATAAAAACCCTAAAAATATTCATCCCTAGAACTAACCATCAGTAGATTACAGCTATGAAAAAAAAGAATATTTTGGAAAATAAAGCTAAGTATTTGAGCTCATGTTGTTTCTATTAAAGTGCAGAAGGCAGATTCCATGGGCACAAGGATTTTGTTTGCTTTGATCTCTGTTACATCACAAGCACTTAGATAGTATCCACTTAGTCTATTGCATCCTCTGAACAAGATTTTTTTTCAGCGAACTAACAATTATCAGGAATGATTTTGACTTTTCAAATATATAATCAAAGTGATTTTTGTCACATTATAAAGTGAACTAAAATAGTATCGAACTGGCAGAAACTGGTAATTTTATTTGTGATTTTGATACAATCAAAAGTTGTCTTAGTATCTAGTGATAGATTAAATAGTTTATTCTATTTATATTCAAGTTATTTACTAATTAAAAATAAGTCCAAGACAAAGAACTTTATTTTCAAGCACAATCATTTAACATTTCAATGTAGAATCATTTGCATAAAATATGAATATTTAAATATAAATAACTAAAACATTTTAGTTAAACTGGTAATTTTTAATTAAGATATATCATAAAATAGAAAATATTGGATTGTGAATAGGCTAATTCTATAGCCTAAAGAATTCTATGTCAAGGAAAATTTTGGCTATTCACATTTCAGAATGACATAATACTTTTTCAATGACAGTGTGAGAGATATTTCTAAGATTTTACCAATTCTGTTGATAGAAATAAAAAATATTTTTATTCTTCCACATATAATAGCCACTAGTTTGTTCAAACATGTGGAGTTGAGTTAGAAGTAGTTCAACTTGTCTGAGATCTTGGATGAATATGAGGAGTAATAAAATAACAATTACAACAAAAAGCTTTATTTCAGTAAACAAATAAATCTTTAGAGAAGCTGAACACCAGCATAGAACATTTTCAACTTTAGAAGCAGCATCCCCATCCTCTACCATGCTGTAGGCTCACTGAAGTTTAAGTATTGTCCTGTTAGTGTTTATTTTCTATCCTACAAGAACATAGGCTTTATGAGAATGGAGAATTTCTCTGTAAGTCTTGCTTAGTAGATGATACCTAAAGTCTATAATGGTGACAGACAAATAATAATTACCCAAAATTATACTTGAAAGAGGGGCTGAATAATTTGACTTTAAATCTTCACAGAAACCTACTCTCTTGCCCCAAATGGTGATATATTAAATTCCTTCTCCCTGGAGAATTTTGGCACAAGCCATGAGTAACAAAACACCATTTCATACAAGGGAAATTCTCAAAACATTTCTTCCTGGTGATTATTGAGAAATGTCACTCACTTTTGCTATATGCTTTTAAATATTACAATAGACTCTAGTTTTTCACATTTAATTAGGTTCTAGCTGACACTACGGTCTTATCTCTGGCCTAATACCTAAAAATATTCCCGGGTGCCGGTGGCTCACATCTGTAATCTTAGCTACTCAGGAGGCTGAGATCTGAGGATTGCAGTTTAAAGTCTGCCCAAGCAGGAAAGTCCATAAGACTTATCTCCAATTAACCACCAGAAAACTGGAAGTGGTGCTGTGGCTCAAGTGGTAGAGTACTCTTCTTGAGCTGAAGAGCTCAGGAACAGCACCAAGGCCAAGAGTTCAAGCCCTACGTCCAAAACAAACCAAACAAACTAAAAAAAGAAACACAAAACAAAATAAAACAAAAAAAGAAATGCTTCTGAACTTTATAATGGACTTCATACATAATTAATAAACTCTTTAAAACCGTAATCTTACAAATTGTTTCAACACAGTACTACTTTGGGTAAGAAGCAAATATCCTACAATAAACATTAATATAAAAATTTCTCAATGTCATCTAGGGCACCAATGGTGCTACTTTGGAGGCTGAGATGGAAGGATTGCAATTACTCCTTCAGCAGAAATCTTGGAAGACCCATTCTAACCTCCTATCTGTGTGCAATAGTGGCCATTTGTCATCTAAGGTATATTGGAGGCTGAGAACAAGGATCACAGGCTCAAGTGAGACTGTAGACTCTTTACCAAAAACATTATCTCCAATGAAATGAATAGCCTCAGTCCCTTCACCTCCCATACATATATGTTTTTGTCTAAACTAAGGATTATTTGTTAATATTACTACTTTCCACATTTTCAACTATATTGTTAATGTAAGTATTAAAACATATTTAAAGGATAAGAGCAGTCATTTCACAATTTATGTTTAGGGTCCTAATCTAATGGTCTTTCTCAAACTAGTCCATTGTAAATAAAAAGTTTCTGCTAACATAAAAATATCAGAGTATATTTCCTGCTGCTTTGTTTCTGTTGTTATCCAGCAAGTAGCCTTTGTTGCCACAGGCAGTGAAAAATGTTAATAGTTGAAAAGGTCATTTAGTTTTCTTCTTTAACACCATGAAGTCAAATTGGATCTCAGATTTTCTTCACTTGAGAATAATCAGCTAAAGCTCATCTTTATAAGATCATTCGACAGAGCTTATGGATCACCCATGTTGAAAAGTTGTATTAATCTTTTGGTATGACTAATTATCACAGTTGAAATAAAAGCAAACCATATAGATATAAATATAGACATTCATCTATATCACAAGCATTTACAACTTCTAATTATTATTTTCCATGACTAAAACAACTAAATCATTGAAAGGTTACTTATGCCATTTTTACCTAATATTAATTCTGAACATTTTATTTTAGTATACAGGTATTTCATGTCTTAAGGATTAAATTGCTGTAAAACAAGTTCAGTAGTGCTCATTATTAGGAACTTTCATCTCATTAATTTGTTTTATGCTACTTGAAAAAACAAATAAAATACAAATCTAGTAATAGAGTTTAGGGAAACAGCAGAAGATAAATACTAATGGAATTACTAAAAAGAATTGACATGCCAGGTGCAGGTGGCTCACACCTGTAATCCTAGCAACTCAGGAGGCTGAGATACGATGATCACAGTTAGAAGCCAGCTGAGGCAGAAAAGTCCCTGTGAGTCTCTTACCTCCAACTATTCAAAAAACTGCAAGTGGAGTTGTGGCTCAAAGAGGTAAAGGGCTAGCCTTGAGCAAAAGAGCTGAGACTGCACCTAGTTCCCATGTTCATGTCCCATGACCAACTAAAACACCAACAAAAATAATGGACCTATCCAATTACCAAAGCCAATTAGAAAACCTGAAATCCATGAAAAAGGACTATCAAAAAGGAAGGTCAAAATTTTTAGATGTTGTTGAAAGTGCATTCCATAGGCAAAGTTTATCCTTTTTAAGGAAGCCTCTACTCTATTTTTATGGCTCAGCTCATTGACTCAGGACCCATCTAGATGATTTAAAGTAGTCCTCCTTATTCAAAATCCTCTAATTATCATCTTTACCAACAACTATAAAATGTCTTGATAGCAACACTGAAAATATTGTTTGAATAACTATGCTTACATAGATTCAGTCTTTGTGTTCTTACCTTCCCTTTGCCATAGCCAGCTTTACAGGTGTCAGATTTATCTGGGAAAGCAGTATCATGTATGTCAATTTTTCTATAGTAAATGCCTTAACATTTATTAACATTGTTTCTGTTTCCTTGCCTAAATAATGTTTGATGCTTATTTGAGTACCTGGCATATTTGAGTGCTGCTAATATTAAACTTTTAAAAAACTGTATGAAACTTTGAAATTGGGCAATCAGCAGACTGAAAAATATTGGAGAAGCACAGCTTAATTTTCACAGAACAAACTTTCAGTAGACTTATTTATTACAGGGGCCATCAGTGAGAATAATTAGGAAATGAGGACGACATAATGTCAAATCAGAAGAAAAGAGGTAATTATTATACTGTAACAGTGAGCTTAGCCAAATTTTTCCTGCATTTATATAAACCAAATGTATATAACATAAACTTGTATTTTTCAACTGACAAATATTTCTAAGTAAATAGGAAGGCGTGGCTTGATATTTTCTTATTAATCCTGGTTGAATGCCATATGTAAGAGAAACATTAATAAGAGAAATGTTAATTATATGAAGAAAGAAACCCAAACCCAGGGAAATACAGGTTGTATGGTTATCCCCAATTCTGGGGAACTAGAATGTGCCTATAATGTGTGTCCATGTATTGGCACACCCAGGATGGCATGCAGTTACAAATGCATTAACTGAAGTATAATAGACTATATGGAGAGCTCAAATAGTTATACTTCTCTAGAAAGACTAACAGAAAGACCAACAGAATAAGTATCAGGGAATAGGTACTTGCAAGAGAGGAGGGTGGTGCCAAGTAGACGGGGTAGAAGAGTGAAGATGGTAGAATGCCACTCTACTCTCTATACTGTATACCACAGGACTGAGAAAAATATCAAGGGGGGGGTAAAGACGATATAGATCATCTGCATAAACCAAAGAAGTCAACTTTGTGATAGCAAATATACATTGTTTTCAGTATCCGTGAATATAAGTAAGAAGAAATAATAGAAGTAATCAGAAGACAATAGATCAGGCATCTATTTGTATTTTTAGTCTTTTGAGTGTACTAAGTTGTTCATATGATTTTTGTTTTCATTATCTTGTTTCATTATATTGCAAGGAATTAATTTGCTTTTACATTGTTAAACTTGCTAGAATGAATCCTACTTTTATTACTCTTCCTGTGTATGCTGGGATTTGATTTTCTAGCATTCTGTTAAGGATTTTCATCCATATTTATAAGAGATATTGGTCTATAGTTTTTACTTTTTGATATATTGGACAGATCTTAATTTTCTACTATAAGAATGAGTCCAGAAATGGAACTTCCTGTTTTGCTTATTGAAAGAATTATAAATATAGCATAAAGAATTTAATGAAGCCTGTTGATTTATAGAAGGGATATTGGGAAGAAAAAGCAGTAAAGAATGTTATTCTTATCAAAATAAATCTATGCGCATGTGAAATATTATGATGAAACACCAGGGTACAATTAATGCACAGCAAAAAGAAATAACAGAAAGAAAACAAGGCTTTGTTGATAGAGTCAAGTACCAGTGGGAAGGTGGATGGCTAATGAAAAGGATGAATAAAGATGTATGTGGTCAAAGTAGTTTATTCGTATGTATGAAAATTGAACAAATAAACTGTTGAAATCATTTTAAGAAGAAAGCATGTAAGAAAGACCAACAGAGCAGATGAATTTGATCAGGATATATTGCATACATGTATGAAAATGCCACAATAAAATCCTCATTTGTACAAGTAAAGTATTTCAATAAAAAATAACAAATAAAAGGAAATGTTTGCAAAAGATTGGTGTAAACTATTCCTAAGATACCTGGGTGATATTGTTGTACTTGATTTATCTTAAGTCTGCCTTTCCTTCTAATGTTTTAGGATAGAATACTGGAATGTGATATTGAATGTAAGTCCATTATCAATTTTATTCTTTTTTTTTTATTTGTTCGTTCGTGTGGCCTAAACTCTGGGCTCTGGCGCTGTCCCTCAGTTCTTCAGCTCAAGGCTAGCCCTCTACCACTTGAGCCACAGCATCACTTCTGGTTTTTTTTTTTCTTATATGGTGCTGAGGAATCGAACCCAGGGCCTCATGCATGCAAGACAAGCACCCTATCACTGAGCCACCTTCTCAGCCCCAATTTTATTCTTTCTTGATACATCTTTTTTATAAATCAATATGTGAATTTCCCTTTGACAATTCTTTTCACATTTCATTGAATATTGCTATTCATTGTCTTGATTTTTATATCTTTCAAGAGTTTTCTTTTTGCCTATAGATTTATTTTGTTGTGGCTTTTTTTCTTTTTTTCCCCCTAGTATATACACATGCACACACATGCATATATATATATATATATATATATATATATATATTCACATATATACATATATACACATATACATCTATTACACTTTTTTTTACTTTTTATTTTATTTTATTTATTTTTATTGTGAAAATACCGCACATAGGGGTTACAATTACACGGGCAAGGTAATTAGTACATTTCTTATCAAGCATTATTGCCTCCTCTTTGTTTCCTGTTACCATCCTTTCCCATTTCCCCTCCTCCCCTCCCCCCCAGCCAAAGTTGTAAAGTTCCTTTTTCGACATAACCTCTTGTACATCTCATTGTTGCAATGGGTCCATTTGTATCCCTATTTAAACAATTTGATTTTTCCCTTCCCCTCCACATATTATACCAACATCAAATACAGTGAAAACCGGTTATATCGTGGGGGAGGGACATATAAAATAACAAAGAAATTATCTTAAAAAATATGTTAGACTCAATTGCAAGAAAGAAAAACCTTTGAGTCCTTATCTTGGGGTTCATTTCGCCTAACATCAAGTTAACTGACCGTTTATGCTTGTCTTAGACATATACTAGTAATTGCAAATAAGGGAAACCATGGGACCTATGTGTCTTTAGGCCTTGCTTACTTCACTTAATATAATTTTTTCCAAGTCTTTCCATTTCCTAACAAATGGGGCAATGTCATTCTTTCTGATGGAGGCATAGAATTCCATTGTGTATATATTCCACATTTTCTTTTTTTGGTCTTTTTTTTTTTATTGTGAAAATACTGTATAAAGGAGTTACAATTACATGGGCAAGATAATGAGTGCATTTCTTATCAAGCATTGTAGCTTCCTCCTTTGTTTCCCCTTCCCATCCCTTCCCATCCTCCCGCTGCCCCCCCAATCCTCCCCTCCCCCCTCCCCCGCACGAAAGTTGTAAAGTTCGTTTTCCACATAAAGACTTGTACATCGCATTGTTGCAATGGGTCCATCTGTATCCCTATTTAAACGATTTGTTTTTCCCCTTCCCGTCCACAAATTATACCGACATCAAATACAGTGAAAGTAGGAGTTATACCATGGGGGAGGGACATACAAAGCAACAAAGAAATAATCTTATAAATGTGTTAGAAACAATCGCATGAAAGAAAAAAGAAACATTTGAATATACATCTTAGGGTTCATTTCCCTAACATCACCTTATCTGAACTTTTCTGCTTGACTCAGACATATACTAGATATTGCAAATAAGGGAAACCATGGGACCTATGTTTCTTTAGGCCTGGTTTACTTCACTTAATATAATTTTTTCCAAGCCGTTTCCTAACAAATGGGGCAATGTCATTCTTTCTGATGGAGGCATAGAATTCCATTGTGTATATATACCACATTTTCTTGATCCATTCATCTACTGAGGGGCATCTGGGTTGGTTCCATATCTTAGCTATGGTAAATAATGCTGCAATAAACATAGTTGTGCTGGTAGCTTTAGTATGGTCTTGTTTGTGATCGTTTGTCATGTATGTGCATATATAAATTTGTAAGAGTAGTTATGTGCTCATATATAGTATATGTATGTTTATATATGAACTATATTTAGATTTTTAGTAAATTACAGGGCTAGAGAAAGATGATACTAACTGAATATATATATGTTTAACCTCTATCAAAAGTTACTTTACCAAAATCTATTCTGGCTAGCCTTGTCTCTTTTCCTGACCACTTCCTTCTACTCTCCTATTATTCACTGTTGAATGATTTGCTATTTTAATTAATGTTGTAATGTGTTACACAAAAGTTTAATCAATTCTGGGCTTCTCCTTTTAAAATTTAGGTTGTTATGGATGCTCTATATATAGTCTTTTGCTTTCCAGAGTGAGTGAAGAAGTTTACATGTCCCACCACCAGCCTCTGTTATTATTTACTTTCTTGATTATAGCCATTCTAAGTGGGGTGATATAGAATCTCAACGTTGTTTAGATTTGCATTTCTTTTATGGCCAGACATGTTGAACATTTCTTCATGTGATTACTGGCCTTTCTTATTTCTTCTTTGGTGAAGTCTAAGTTTTTAGCCCATTTATTAATGGGCTTGTTGTTTCTTTGGGAATTTGTTTTATTGGGGTTTAATTTTTGAGCTCTAAATATATTTTAGATATGAAGTCCCTGTCTGATACATAGATAGTAAAAACTCTTCTCCTATTCTGTAGAATTTCTTTTTATCTTGCTAGCTATGTCCTTTGCCATGCAGCAACTCTTCAGTTTGGTGCAATCCCATTTATCCAGTCTTTCTTTGATTTGTTGTGGTTCTGGATCTTTGCTTAGGAAATTTTGACTTGTGACAGGGTGCTATAATCCTTCCTGTAATATTTTTAGGGTATCTGATCTCACCTTGAGGTCTTTGATCCATTTGGAATTGGTTTTGCTTCAGGGTGCTATCTTAAGGATACAACTTTAGTTTTTTCTGCATGTGTATAGCCAATTTTGTCAACTCTCAAAGAGGCTGTCTTTCTTCCATCTTGCATTTTGTGCCTCCTTATCAGAGACTATAGGTCTGTGGAATCATTTTTGGATCTTCTATTCTATTCCATTGGTCACCAGGACTATTCTTTTGCCTAAATATAGAGCGTTCTTATGACCCAAATGACCATAAATGAACCATGTTCATTTCAGCATTATTTACCATAACTAAGATATAGAATGAACTTAGATGTCCCTCAGTGCATGAATAGATCAAGAACATGTGGTATACATACACACAATGTAATTCTATTCTTCCATCAGAAAGAATGGCATTGCACCATTTGTGAGGAAATGAAAAGACTTGGAAAAAATTATATTAAGCAAAGTAAGCCAGACCCAAACAAATAATAGGCTGCATGGTTTTCCCCATTTGTAATAACTAGAGTATGTCTATAAATCTAAAATCCAATGGATAGTAAAAGACAATTACACTTAGACATGATTAAATAGCACTCTAAGCCTTTGCACAGTGAGAAAAAAAGGAGGATACTCTTTGGAGAGGATCACTATGGCTCAATTGCTATGTACATATGACCATATAAAATGATGGTTACTGAAATGAACCTCAAGAAATTGAAACAAGAGGCTTTTTATTCTGCTCTTTGCAGTTATTTCTTTTTTCTCTTTTTTTTCCTTTTGGTTTATTACCTTGTGTGGTTTTTATTTCTATACCCTTTCTCTTGTATACAAGTTTATTTGATTTGGGGAGGGGAGAGGAATCATAGAAATGGTGGGACCAAGGGTGAACCAATTCAGCAGTGTTATCCACCAGACACTAGGTTGAAAATGAACTCTACAACCGGGGGCGGGGGGGAAGGTCCAGGAGGCGAAAATGTGGGAGAAAATGAGAGAAGGAATAATACTGTTCAAAAACAAATGTACTCACTATTTGACTTATGTAATTAACTCCTCTGTACATCACCTTTACAATAAAATTTAAAATTTAAAAAATAAAAAATAATAAAAATTTAAGCTCTATTAAAAGATTATTTCCATAAAATCTTTGCTATTATTTATTCCACAAAATCTCTTCCTTTTATATTTTTTCTTATTTTTTTCCTGCCACACAGTCATTTTACATCTTAGAATGTCCAACTTATTTTCTTTCAAGTCAGCTATTTCTTCCTTTGAGAGTGCCTGTAAGCTTGAGCTTCTTTAGATCCTGATGAAATTTTTAAAAAATATTTTAGTCTTTAACTAGTTGTACAGAAGATTTGACATTTAACAAAGCTGTTTATTAAGGGAATATATCTTGATAAATGTCACCTCTTGGAACATTAACACCCATCTTTCCCAATCCTCCTCTCACCTTACTTTTCTGAATTCTATACAATATCCATTGAATTCTTACTACATTCTCCTTCCCTCTCCTTTTCATCTGCCTACACCACTCTCCATGATCCTACTCTACTCCTTTCAACACCCATTTCTTGGTGTTCATTTTGTTGAACTTTACTTTGCCTTTCTAAGGAATTACACTATCTGAATTGTTCTTTGAATCTTTAATACTTTTGTATACACTTGCATGCCACCTTGTAAGTTTATAAGCTAATTCTAGCCAAGCTTTTGGTGGGAATATAAACTTGTTCAACCACTCTGAAAAGCAGCATGCAGGTTGCTCCAAAAACTAGGTAGAGAATTACCCTATTATCCATCAATTCCACTCCTGGGCATTTATCCAAAAGATTACAAACCACACTACAGAAAAGCCACCAGCATAACCATGTTCATTGCAGCACTACTCAGGTAACCAATGTATGGAATCAGCCTAGATGCCCATTTCAGGAATGGATCAAGAAAATATTTTACATCTACACAGTGGAATTTTACTAATCCATTTAGAAAGAAAAACCTTATACTACTTGTTAAGAAATGGAAAGACCTGGAGAAATTTTGTTTAGTTATATAAATAAATTCAGCTTTTGTGTGATGTAACTTATATACTTTTCATCACTCTAATAAACAAGTCAGACTAGATTTGGGAACAAGGCACACTTCTCTATGTGATATCTCCATATTTGATGCTGAACATTAAATAAATGTGTGGAAATCTCTGGATATTTTAAATATTATCATCTCTCGGTAAGAAACTAATTCTCAAGCCAGGGGAATGTGGTTTTCTTTTTGAAATAGATATTACTTCTTTATGAATGGAGGCTAGGCAGAAGGAGTGTCTACAATTGCTCAACTATACTACCCAAATTGAGCTGCAAAGAAAGTCAGCAAGAGGATAGTGTGAAAAAAGTAGATGAGTAGTTACTCTGCGGGAAAAAAAAATCTTTTTTGACAGGGAGCTGAAAGGAGAAGGATATTAGTGTTCTTGCCTGAGCTAATATAGAACTTTAATCTGACTAAATTGAGCTGTATAAACAAGGGAAATGTTTTTGCTCTAGGTACTACCATTTCCCACAATTATTAGTTAGTTTTTCACCATCATAAGAGATGTTCATTTTGTATTTTCTATCTCAGTTATTTCCATGGGTTCGAAGTTAATATTGTTTCATCAAAATAAAATTCAAACATTCAGTATAACCTTACACCATGAGCTTTCTAGACTATTAAATTATAGATATTTAAATTTTAGATTTCCAGCTTTGAAGTAAATATAGCACTCCCAAAATCTTTGCTTATCTTGCTTACATTATTTGCATAAATCTCAGGGAAGACTTGAAGCAACATACTGCTATTGAGATGATGCTTTATCTTTTGACTTAGGGCTCATTTTCCAGCCTGGAAATACATTTCTCCATTATCTACTTGGCCATGGTTTCATTTCCTTATTGACATTTATATTCCTACACAGCCCTTTAGTAAGACAAATACTTGTATTAAAAGAAAATGAGAATGAATGAGAGTTACTCTAATTAAATTTAGTCAAGATTTTCCTTTCCCAATCACAGAAACCACTTGAGCTTTGTGCTATATTTTAATGAAGTATGAAACAGGTCAGTACATTTGCTCTCATTTATTCTTCCAGAAATAATTTTGTAATGAAAAGGAAACATATTATGTATCTGATTCATTATTATAAGATGAGCCAAGTATACTATTTAAAAAAAATGTCATTCTACATTTCAGCTAGGCTGAAATTCCAGGATTCTCATAATTTTGTGATTTAGAAACATCAAATATGAACTAGTGAGCTCCATTTAAGCTTGTTTAGAATAATATATGCCAAACATAAAATAATCAAACTAGTTTCAATCGAGGCTTTGCCTTAATTAAATATAGTTGGTTCTTATAAAGGCTTCAGAAAACAGTATGAATATTTATCAAGCAACAAAAAATTGCCTGTACTCAAATTAGTAGTATCCCTATTTCAGAATGCATGCATATAACTCAGAGAGTTTTTAAGTGATTGAAGCTAAATCTATAATTAGAGATTAATAAAAATAATAAGAAAAATTATTTTTATGTCAATTGAATATCACTTCATTATAGTTTGAATGTCTATTTCCATAAAGACAAAATTTAAAAAATGCTGGTGAGGATGTGGAAAAAGAAAACCCTTGCAGAGTGTTGCTAGAAATGTACATTTGGAAGTCTATTAAAGAGAATAATATAGAAATTCTTTAATAGAATACAAATAGAACTACTGTGCAATCAACCAATACAACTACTCCTGTTAACTTGGAACTGGTTTCCAGACTCAGAAATAAGCTTCTGTTGTCTAACTCACTCGTTTGTTATGGTAGCCCAGCTAATTAGTCTTGTTAACTTCAGCTTTCTTTTGAGAGCAAAGACAGAGAAGTAGTTCTAGCTCTCTCTCTATAAGATGAATACTTTGTCACTGTTCCTTCTTAGTCTCCTCCTTTGCTCACTTTTCATTCTAAATGTATTCATTTCTTTCTATTTTTGATATTTTCAATTAATTTTACAAAGCTCTTCCATTCTGACATAGCTAAATATCTATACAATGTACCTAAAGCAAATTCAACCCTGCATCGCTCTCCTTCTTCCCTCTTCTCTACTTTGAAAACACTCTCAATAGTACTCATTGTTCTATTTCTCTCTCTCTCTCTCTCTCTCTCTCTCTCTCTCTCTCTCTCTCTCTCTCTATCTATCTATCTATCTATCTATCTATATCTATCTATCTATCTATCTATCTATCTATCTATCTATCTATCTATATATATATATATATATATAATATGATTTTCCTCTTCACCAGTGATATTTGGGTGAAGTTCACATTAATGAACTCATTTTAAACTTAACCATATTGTAAAATCTCTATCTCCAAACTCAACTGAATTTTGAGATACAGGGGGTTAGGATTTCATATGAATTGGGGGAAAGGGACATAATTAAAACTATAAAGTACTAAATTCAAAAGGTAGTCCATGAATCTTCACATCTATAAAGATTTTAGCAAAGATGGGCATTTTGTGCTTCAACTCAAAGTAGGATGAATAAGAGGAACACTGGTTATTTTAGTACCACATAACAGAACCCAGTGAAAGCTTGCCACAAAGCTAAATTAGATACATATAACTGGTAAGAGATAATACTTGGGAGAAGAGTATTTGATAATAGGTGCAAGGACAAATCTGATGAAACAAAAAGCCTAATGGTTCTAATTTCTATAAGTGGAAAAGGGCTTCCTGAAGCACACAGATGTGAAAAGACGACAGAGACATGGACACCTATACCAGTAAATATAACTGAGGTCCAAATTCCCCTAAAAAACTCTCAACCCCTTATTGAATATAAATTCTAATGATTATTTTATTATTATTCTAATAGTATTTGCCAGAACTAAAATGCATCAAAACCATAAGAGATATTTTTGGTACATTAATAACAAATACTGCTAATGTCCTTCTGCTTAAAATCTCCTTTTCCAAAATCACTATTCACCCTTCAATAGGTATTTTCTCATGAGAGATAATTTCAGTGATTGACAATCTGTAGAAATGTTCTAAAAATTATGACTACAGACATCTAATCCCTTATGTTTAAAAACCCATGTGCACCACAAAATTCCACAATTTGCATTGAAATTAAGAGCATTCATTTCTAGGGACAGATTACTTTGTTGATAAATTTTCTCCTGAGGTTTGTCTTAGTTCTAATTTGTTGCTCATTAGCACCTCTTTCAAAGGGCAACTACAGGAAATAAAAGAAGATAAAACAGTCTAATTTAGTCCTCCTTATAGAACCATAAAAGCATTTAATAAAGGAGTTTGTTGAATTTTATATACTAGATAAAAGTAAAAGCCTGTTTTTATAAAAAATCATCTGTTAGTAATTACATACACATGTCAAAGTATATTATACCACTGATGGTGAAACTATATTCTGAGATTTTTTTTTGGTTGGTCATGGGCCTGAACTCTGGGCCTGGGCGCTATCCCTCAACTCTTCAGCTCAAGGCAAGCGCTCTACCAGTTGAGCCACAGTGTTGCCACTTCTGGCTTTTTCTGCTTAGGTGGTGCTAAGGAATCAAACCCAGGGCCTCATGCATACAAGGCAAGCGCTCTACCACTGAGCCACCTTCCTAGACCATTACTCTGAGATTTTTGTGTTAATAGATTAATCTTAAAAAAGGAAATGAGTATAAATGGAATACTATATGTTAAAAAGTAATGAGTGGCACCAATAGACACATGAAGAAATGCTCAGCCTCTCTAGCCATAAAAGAAATGCAAATCAAAACAACATTGAGATACCACCTCACCCCAGTTAGAATGTCTATAATCAAGAACTCTAATAACAATAGATGCTGGAGGAGATGTGGACAGAAGGGAACCTTACTGCATTGTTGGTGGGAGTGTAAACTTGTTCAACCACTTTGGAAAGCAGTATGGAGGTTCCTCAAAAAACTCCACATAGAGCTCCTCTATGTCCCAGCAATCCCACTTTTGGGCATTTACCCAAATGTTCACAAACAAGACCATGCTAAAGCTACCAACACCACTATGTTTATTGCAGCCTTATTTGCCATAGCTAAGATATGGAACCAACCCAGATGCCCCTCAGTAGATGAATGGATCAAGAAAATGTGGTATATATACACAGTGGAATTCTATGTCTCCATCAGAAAGAATGACATTGCCCCATTTGTTAGGAAATGGAAAGACTTGGAAAAAATTCTATTAAGTGAAGTAAGCCAAGCCCAAAGAAACATAGGTCCCATGGTTTCCCTTAGTTACAATATCTAGTATATGTCTGAGTCAAGCAGAAAAGTTCAGATAAGTTGATGTTAGGGAAATGTAACCTAAGATATGTATTCAAATGTTTTTTTTTTCTTTCATGCGATTGTTTCTAACATATTTATAAGATGATTTCTTTGTTGCTTTGTATGTCCCTCCCCCACGGTATAGCCCCTGCTTTCACTGTATTTGATTTTGGTATAATTTGTGGAGGGGAAGAGAAAAAACAAATCGTTTAAATAGGGATACAGGTGGACCCATTGCAACAATGAGATATACAAGTCTATGTTGAAAACGAACTTTACAGCTTTGGGGAAGGGAGTGGGGGTGGAGGAAGGATGGGATGGGAAGGGGAAACAAAGGAGGAGGCTACAATGCTTGATAAGAAATGTACTTGTTATCTTACCCATGTAATTGTAACCCCTCTGTACAGTATTTTCACAATAAAAAAAGTAATGAGTGGCTTACATTTTAATAAATATTGAAAGAAAAATATGGAAAATGTTATGTTACCTCACTTTGTAATACAAAAGTAATATTTTGAGTTAAAGCTTCTGACATGTAAAGCAATTATTTTATTATTATTATTAATATTAATATTTCTCAGTGCAAAAGGGTATTCAAGATAGTTGAAAGTGGACATTATCTAAAGGGATGTAAATAACATAGAAATTATTAGTCACAGATTATATCTTTAGATCCTTTGTAGGGTACATCTGCAGCTCTGGCCATGTTGGGACTTCCAGTGCGGCCCTTTTGTAAATTATGTTCACCAATTGCGAATCGATGTGGGCCATAGATTTTTCACAGGGAACTTTCATACCTTTGTAACTGATAGACATATCTTGAATTTTGACAATACTACGTAATATGGGCCACACTTGGCGTCCCTGAAAATACTGACAAAATAACATACAAAACAAACTCATAGACAATTTGCAATATAAGTTCTGTATTTTTTTTTTGGTCAGTTGTGGGGCTTGAATTCAAGACTTGGGCACTGAAAGAGGTAAGGAGCCAGAAGGCCGCCATCAGTCAGAAACATGTGCTGGCTCCTGAGTGACCTAGGGCCAAGAGTTTCGGTTTCAAGAAAAACACTTAACATTCCAACCCACCGGTTCCTTAGAACCCAGAGCAAACTATTGACTCAGGTGTGATTCATAACCATTCATGGTCAAGTCATGGGATAAAGCTATTTTTCTGTAAAGAGCAACCAATCCTATTTGCCCAGTTTAGCTTGCTTTAAATGTTAACCCATCATGTAATTTTTTTATGTAAAAGTTCCTTAAAGTTGTTTGTTCAATACTATAAAATCTGTGCTGATTCTATGCTCAGGGCCTCTTAGTGTCACCCGTTACCAATTGGGCAGAGGACCAAGCTCCAGCTTGTAATAAACGACTCTTTGCTGATCGTGGTCTCTGGTGGTCTGTGAGGGGGCATCCGAAAACGGGGTACTTCAGGCACTGTCCCTGATCTTTGTCACTCAAGGCTAGTGCTCTACCACTTGGAGCCACAGCACCACGTCCACAATTTGCAATATATATTATATGTATTATATATGTAATATATAGGTGTACTATATTTCTTATATTTGTAATATATATTATGTGGGTGAAATATATAGATCACATTAAGTATTCTTTTATAATATATATGTCACATGTATATATAATACAAGTATACATGTCACTTTATATACATATATATATTCTTTGATCAGTTAATGGGTATTGGATTTCTTTCCATATTTCAACTAGAATGAATAAATTGCTATAAACATATGAGCATAGATATATCTTCAAACCCCTGTTTTTAATTTTGAGCATATGTACCCAATGGGATTGCTGGATCCTATGGTATAAGTACTTCAACATGTTGAAGAACTGGGGTACTGTTTTCTACAGTTATTTCAACTCACATCCTCACCAATATGTGTGAATGTTCTAAGTACTCGTATCCTCACTAACAACTTTTAATTTTTAATAAACATTTTCATAAATGTGAAGTGATATTTATTAATGGTTCATTTGCATTTCTCTAGCCATTACTAATATTGGCTACATTTTCCTGAGCTTATGGGGCATTCGTATATGTTTTCCAGACAAGTGTCTGTGCAAGTTCTTACTCCATTTTTCATCTGGCTTCTTTAGGCTTTCTTCTAGTGGAGTTAAAGGAATTGTTAGTTTTTCTGAATAGTAGTTCATATCAGATACATGAGTTTTAAATATATTATCCCATCTCATAGGTGCCTCTGTTTCCTATTGATGGCCTTTAATGCCTAGTTTTTAATTTCAATTTAGTCTTTTTTCTCTCTTATTATCTATGTCTCTACACTCACTCTGTACAGGACTGTACAGGACTATAGCTATTAACTGCTCTTTGCTGTGGATAAAAGTTAAGTTGACCAAACAATGCCTGATAATTTATTAGGAACTTCTCTCTCCTGGTAACATTCCCCTACCCACTGCTCCTGAAGTAAGCGGAACTCTTATTTCAGTCTGATGACTGCTTCTTACTAAGTCACATTTAAAAGTTCCTCCCTATCCAGATTCCTGTAGCTAATACCTATAAACCTGGCTACTCAAGAGGCTAAGATCTGGAAGATTATAGTTTGCACTCAATCCAGGAATAAAAATTCACCATTTCCAAAATAACCAATAAAATTTCAGGCTGGAAGTGAAGTCCAATTGGTGGAGCACTGCCTGTGAACATGCAATCCAATCAAGTTTGCAATTCTGAGTTCATGCCCCAATAATGGTACCTTTTACTAAGAGGGAGGGATCATTAAGATTTACTCAATGTTTAAACATGTATGTGAATCTTCATGTTCTCATTTAGAGTCAGTCCTTATAACTACTGCACATATTGCAATCCCATCTGAAATAAGAATTAAAAAAAACAACCTAATATTTAAGAAATGTTTTTATAATGACTCTACTAATTTCTTTAATTTCACTGTACAACTAATATTAAGTTAAAGGAGAACCATTTTAGTCAATTATACAAGTTAGTTTAATAAAATAGGTAATGATTTTTAATGTGTTGACAATTGCTATGAAAGTACAAGAAAAAAATTAGTCGGTAAACATAATTTAATGCTGGTTTATGAATCGAAGTTTAATAGCTCTCTTTAATTTCCCTTTAGGAATAAATTCTCAAACCCATCACTCAACATTCACCTGTTGCAAAAATCACAATCATAATAAATGTGGAAAGCCTGCAATGACAAGAATGAACTCACTTCCCTATCCATTACTTCTGGGGAAAATTTACATTCAAATAGTATTTTCATTATTTTGTTACATATCTACTAGCTGCTCCCTATCACTTGGGTTGGTAATGTTAGTACAGGGGTCATTTTAAATTCTCTGAGCAGATATATTCTCTTTAAAATGCAATTTTTAAGCGATAAAAAGGAAAATCTGTAATTATAAGCCAAAAAACCCTGAGAAATGCCTTAATATATTATTCCCAAACTGTTCACACTAAAGTTAACTATCACATTTTTGTTTTTCTGGGAACTCATAGAAAGAAAATGTATATGCAGTTTTGCATGATAAGGAGCCATTACTGACAGCTTTCCGGAAAAATGATAATAAATCATTGTTATTCCTGTATTGAAGATTTGCAGCACACAAGAAGCTGAGAAGCAAGCACTGACTAGGATTTCCCCCTTACAGCTCACAGCATCCCTTCTTGAATCTGCATTCCACTGCTGTAGAAGAAAAAAGCATAAATCTCCATAAAGTTCAAGCAAACAACCTGGGAAAAGCAAATTCACAAAATTTGTTCTAAAATCCATAAAGCCTTCAATTTTATCACTAAATACAGCATGCTAATTAATAAAGAAGCATTGAGAATAATTACAAAGATAACTCGACTGCTGTAAAAACTTTATCATTCCACTCATTAAGCAATGCAAATGATCCTGACATAGAAGTATTTGATTCAGAAATTAAACGGGACCTGTTGATATGTTTTATTATAGATTCAATACAGATTTGAGATCTGGTGTGTGGCTACTTGATCTCCAATAGAACTATTTTCCTTTACGCTTCAAAACATGAGTTTTAATTGGTAATGTTTTCAAGTTTTTATCTGAAGTATAAAGAAAGCTTACAAGCTTTTTTTATCTGTACTCAAAATTTTCAACTGTGAAGAGAATATTTTGTCTTCATATTTCCCTCTTACATTTAATGAAATAAATTAATAATAGATAATGCAATGAAATTCTTATCATTATTATTGTTCCAGCCCATCCTATTTATTTTTGATTCCTATAATAATTACCTCTTGAACTTCTTCAATCATTAAATGGACATATCGGAAAAAATGCCTTATTTTCTTCATAAGTAGATACATACTTATTGGAAGTCTTTACATATGTGAAGACTTTCAATTATGTATATTTACACATAAAGGTTACTTGAAGTCTCAGAATGTCATGACAATATAGATGTACTTATTTTGTCATCACGTGGAGAACTCAACTAAAACAGCATGGTCATTGCATAGAACTGTTTCACACACAAATTACCAAAGTTACAAATTCCCTTTAGATAGTACTCTGACATTTCCCTGTGGTTGTGATGGCCATCTAAGCCAAAAGAAATGTGTTACCCCAAAGTCACCAGATGTAATAAGTCGGAGGGCTAAACTTTAACTTTTCCATTCGTGCCACAAACTACACTAGCTTAGATGAAATTCTCAATATGTGATATCCACAAAACTGACTCCTAAAGAACACAAAATCTGACTAGAACTATAGAAATAAAGAGATATAATATTGAAAACATGTTACCACCTATCAGAGACCAGACTAAGATTATGTCAATAATAACTTTTGTTAAATAATTAGGAGGGAAACATAAAATAGCAATACTCCAGAAAACACAGAAAGAAGGTCTACTTTCCAAGTTATATCATGAGGCTAATATTACTTTATGCATGTATATATGTAAAATCATTTATAATATCTGGTTTGAATAGGCAAACTAAATTCAACAAGATATTAAAACTAAATTCAACAACATATTAAAATTTTAGTAACTCCAGAGGTTTTCTAAGGATTGTAATACAAAGCCAGATTTGGCAGAAAACCATAAGACTCTTATCTCCAATTGCCACCAAAAAACCAGAAGTGGAGCTGTGTGGTAGATGGATTGGTTGAGCAAAAACTCAGTAACAGCATCTAGGCCCTGAATTCAGCTCTAGGATCAGCATACAAAAACAGCAGTATTCACAATGGACAAATCAAGGTGGGATTTATTCCAGGAATGTAAAATTTACATAACTTCCCTAAATCAACTAATTTAATGCAACGTGAAAGTAACAAAAATTTGCAAGTATAAATACTATAAATAAAATTATAGATAGATATAATTGACAAAATTCAACTCCTATCTTGATCAGACTTCATGAAAGTGGAATCTAGAAAAATGACGTAGTGAGTATGTTCAAGGGTGAAAGACTGAATATTTTTGCCCTCCTAGGGTGAGTACTTCATCTTCAGTCAAGAACTTTCATCTGTGTTATTAAAAGAAATATTGCTGTAGGTTTTAGACAGACTAGAAAATAGTATTATCTACTTTGTAAAAAAGGCAAAATTATCTAGAGTCACAGAAAACATAACACTTTAAATAGAAAATTATAGGTTGACCCATTGTAACAATGAAATGTACAAGACACTATGTAGAAAACCAACTTTACAATTTGGGGGGCAAGGGGGTAGTCGGCAAGATGGGGAGAAAGGGATGGTAGGGGAAAAACAAAGGAAGAGGTAACAATGCTTGATAAGAAATGTAATCATTACCTTACTCATGTAAGGTAATTTACTCTGTACTCATGTACTTTGTACACTAATTTTACAATAAAAACATAAAAAATACTCATACAATCATAATGAATATACATACATTCAAAAACAAAAATATTAAAATTGTTATGCAGCAAGGATACATTAGGCAAGATTATTTTGCTTAGAAATCCTATGTATGCTCAATGATTTGCAAACAAAAGTTAAAGAATACAATTTCAGCTGGGCCACCAGTGTTTCACATCTGTAATCCTAGCTAGCTACTCAGGAGGTTAATGGTTTGAAGCCAGCCCAGACAAAAAAGTCTGTGAAACTCTTATCTCTAATTAACAATAAAATGCCAGATCGGTGCCTGAAGTAGAAGATCACTAGCCTTGAGCAAAAAAACATCAAGAATAGTGCCCAGGCCCTGAGTTCTGTACCACAGATACACATGCACACACTCACACACAATTTTATTTTTAATATCACCAAAGGAAATGAAGACATTTAGAAGTAAATTAACAATTATAAGACTAGGTCTCTGAAAAACTGTAAAAATTTCCTTACACAAATTAAAGAAGTTCTGCAAAGAAGTCCATATTCATAGACAGAAAGATTCGACATGTTTAAGGTGACATTTTTTCCATAGAAAACTATGGCTATACATTGAAATATTGACTGAATTCTCCTCCTCTTCTCCTCTTCATTTCTCTGCTTTTTACCCCTTGACCCTACTCCACTGTTTTGCAGAACTTTGATGTTGCCTTTCTAAGGAATTACACTCTTTGAGCTCTCCATTGAATCTACCATATTTTAGTTAATTTATTTGTAAGAATCCAATGTATATTTTACAAATTAAGAAGAATATAAGAAGAGGTGGGGAGGAGAGGGGAGGGATTAGTGACAGTGTTGAAAGGAGTAACATTGCTCAAGATATGTTATATTCATAAACTTGTTAAGTGGCAACTCCTTTGTACAACTACGTAAAGATAATAAGAAAAAAATAAAACCATGGAAACAATGCATACATAATAATATTACAACCATTTATCATTTTTAGAAGTTGACTGGCATATATGAAATTATCTATTAAATACAAAACATATGAAAAAGCTTCTATAGCTTAGAAAACCACAAAGCATTCTTTTCTAATTTCAACACAAACACTTGATAAAGCTGTAGATACTAAGGCAAATTATCTATATACTAGTGTATAACCAGAATACAGAACATCTATTTTAGATCAATGGAAAAAATTGGCAGTTCTATGTGCTTATGCAATTGATATATGGCAAAGATTGTCAAAAATATAAAAGAAACTCAATATTTAGATGCAAAATAATTAATTTAACTCACTTCAAAATATACACACATACAAACACACAAGCATACACAAGCACACACATTTACATTCAAAATGGACCATAGGCTAGAGAAGGTGTTTAATTTAGGAAAAAAAATAACAGGATTAGAATTTTGAGGTACTTTGTTAGAAAAAGATTTTGTACTAGCATGAGTGGAGAGAGCCAATGTAAAAAGAGAGATAGAGTGTGGATGTGATTTAAATAAATTATACATGTATATGAATGTACCTTAATAGATGCCACTGAACATTAAAAAAATAATAGAGTTGGTAAATTTGATCAAAATATGTTATATGTGGGTCTAAAAATATTACAATGAAGTCTTTTCATATACTTAACTTATACTAATAAAAGTGAATAAATATGAATACTTCTTCCATAAAGGAAAAACATGAAATATTGGGCATCATCAAAATTCAAAGGACTGTGCATTACAAAACAGCATAAAGAAAATGAAAAGATAAGTAAAACTCATGATCAAAATAGGATCTATCCCATTTACATTTACTTTATATTAAGAACTCAAGTTGGAAAAGTCACATTATCCAGATAAATCCAAGGAAGTTCTACACATAGTGCATAGCGAAGTGAAAAGTTGATAATGTGCCGGTGACTGGTGGCTCTCGCCTGTAATCTTAGCTACTCAGGAGGCTGAGATCTGAGGATCACAGTTCAAAGCCAGCCCGGGCAAGGAAAGTCCATGAGACTCTTATCTCCCATAAACCACTAGAAAACCGGAAGTGGTGCTGTGGCTCAAGTGGTACAGCGCTCACCTTGAGCTGAAGAGCTGAGGGACAGCGTCCAGGCCCAGAGTTCAAGCCCCACGACCAACAACAACAAAAAGTTGATAACATAATTAATCTAATGTTAGTAGAAAAATGAAAATATCTTTACATGTGCACAATGATGGTTACAATGAATGGTGCAGATGATACCAAACATTGACAAAGATGTGTAGAAATAGCAAACACTATATTTTGCTCTTGGGAAAGAAGGATCATAGGTCACATTGTTAAGCAATTCAATGGTTTCTTTTTCTTTTTCTTTTTTTTTTCTTTCTTTCTTTGTGTCAGTCGTGGGGCTTGAACTTTGGGCCTGGGCGCTGTCCCTCAGCTCTTCAGCTCAAGGGCAGCGCTCTGCCACTTGAGCCACAACACCACTTCCGGTTTTCTGGTGGTTCATTGGAAAAAAGAGTCTCATGGATTTTCCTGCCTGGGCTGGCTTTGAACCGCTATTCCCAGATC
This sequence comes from Dipodomys merriami, assembly GCF_024711535.1. NCBI lineage: Eukaryota > Metazoa > Chordata > Mammalia > Rodentia > Heteromyidae > Dipodomys > Dipodomys merriami. The sequence goes on along the minus strand of NW_027202382.1, from coordinate 11,302,477 downwards.
TCGGTCTCCTGAGTAACTAGGATTATAGGTGTGAGCCACCGGAGCCCAGCCATATTCGATGGTTTCTAAAATATTAAATATTAAATATTAAATAGCCCAACAGTGCCACCTTTAGATATCCACCCAAGAAAAATAAAAGTATATATAAGTCGTTATGTAGAATAACGAACTTTACAACTTTGGTGGGGGTTGGGATCTGGTGGGGAGAGGTGGGGGGAATATGGGAAGGGATGGGAAGGGGAAACAAAGAGGAGGCAGCAATGCTTGAAAAGAAATGTACTCGCTGGGCTGGGAAGGTGGCTCAGTGGTAGAGCGCTTGCCTTGCATGCCTGAGGCCCTGGGTTCGATTCCTCAGCACCACATAAGCAAAAAGAAAAAAGCCAAAAGTGGCGCTGTGGCTCAAGTGGTAGAGCGCTAGCCTTGAACTGAAGAGCTGAGGGACAGTACCCAGGCCCAGAGTTCAGGCCCCACTACTGGACCCCCTCCACCAAAAAAAAAAGAAAAAAAGAAAAAAAAGAAATGTACTGTTATCTTGCCCATGTAATTGTAACTCCTCTGTACGGTATTTTCACAATTAAAAAAAAAAGAAAAATAAAAAAGACAAATAACTTGCAGAATAAAGAACTAATTACAAAATAAGTTATTAAGCAGCCAGCAAACACATGAAAATATGCACAACATACATTAAATATAGAAGTACAAGTTAAAACTACGAGATCCAATTCTCACACATTAGGTTGACTAAAAACATTTCCATTTCAAGTATTAGTGGGGATGTATACCAACTAAAATGCTACTAGCAGAAATATATGTCAAGACTACTCAGAAAATGTGGTATATATACACAATGGAATTCTATGCCTCCATCAGAAAGAATGACATTGCCCCATTTGTTAGGAAATGGAAATACTTGGAAAAAATTCTATTAAGTGAAGTAAGCCAGGCCCAAGGAAACATAAGTCCCATGGTTTCCCTTATTTGCAATAAATAGTATATGTCTGAGTCAAGCAGAAAAGGTCAGATAAGTTGATGTTAGGGGAATGAACCCCAAGATAAGTATTCAAATTTTTGTTTTTGTTTTCCTTTCATGCAATTGTTTCTAACATATTTATAAGATGATTTATTTGTTACTTTGTATGTCCCTCCCCCATGGTATAACCCATGCTTTCACTGTATTTGATGTTGGTATAATTTGTGGAGGAGATGGAAAAAAACAAATTGTTTAACTAGGGATACAGGTGGACCCATTGCAATAATGAGATGTACAAGTCGTTATGTAGAAAAATGAACTTTACAACTTTGGTGGGAGGTGGGGGGAGGATTGAGTGGGGAGAGGGGAGCTATTGGAGTGAATGGGAAGGGGAAACAAAGAGGAGGCAACAATGCTTGATAAGAAATGTACTCGTTATCTTGCCCATGCAATTGTAACTCCACTGTATGGTATTCTCACAATTTAAAAAAAAAGACTACTCAGAAAAACAGTTTGAAATCTTCTTAAATTAAACATACATTTATCACAAGACCCAGACATCCTACTCTTAAGTATTTACTAGAGAGGAATGTAAACATATATCCCACCAAATAGTTACACATCAATATTCATATCAGCTTTATTCACAGAAATCAAAACCTTGAAATTACCAAAATTCCCATGTACAGTTATATCAATAAGTTATTATTATTTTAAAAATGAAAAATGTTCAACAAGTAGAAGGGAGAAACTACTTACATTCACAAAGCTATGGATTAATTTTTTATATGTTACAAAAATTAAAAAACATGCTTAGTACATTATTACATTGTAGGAAACAATGGAAAAGTTAGATTCCAACACCAGTGAAATAAATCACATCAGGTGTAACATAAGGTTAGCTATGGTGGTGATGAATTACATAATTCTGAAAGAACTTCTTAGCATAGCAAAAAATAGATATATTGATTATGATAATGATTTCTCTGGTTCATACTTTCCCAGAGTCATCAAAATTAAACTTAAGATGTATGAAAACATTGTGTATAAATGACAGCCTGATATAAAACATGAGCAGATGAAGGAAAGAAAAACAAGAATGGTTCCTTGAGTTAGAACTGAGAAAGACTATCACTTTTCAAATGTTCTTTCTTCAGGAGACTTAATTATTAAATTAAATTATTAAATTATTTATTAAATTAATTGTATATTAAATTTTTATTAAAGAATTATACAACAACTGGGCACTGTTGGCTCAATGGCTCATGTCTACAATCTTAGCTAATCAGGGGGCTGAGATCTGAGGACCAAGGTTTGATGCCAGACTGTGCAGGAAAGTTTGTGAAACTCTACAGTAAATTTTCAAAAAGGTATTAGTGGAAGTATGGCTCAAGTGGTAGAGTGATAATCTTGAGCAAAAACATTCCAAAATGCTCTCTCTCTCTCTCTCTCTGTCTTTCTTTGTGTCTTTTACTTTTTTTCTCTCTCTCAGTCATGCACACACACAAAGTCTGAAATGTATTTAATGAGTGCATAATACCTATGACCATATAAGATGATGCTAATTGAAATGAACTCCAAGATATGGAAATAAGAAGTTTTCTTCGTTGTTGTTTTTAATGTACTATACCAAGTTATTTCTTTTTTTTTTTTTTTGGTCATTCTTCAATTTTCCTCTGGGTTATGCTCTGTTGTTAATGTATTTGATTTTGGTACCCTGTGTCTTGAATATATGTTTTTCTCATCTGGGGAAGGGAAGGGGAACAACAAAACGATGAGACAAAGGACAAAGAGTGAACCAATGTAATAGCGATACTCACAAGGCAATATGTTAGTTATGAACTTTATAACTTGGGAGAGGGGTTGGGGGCAGAGAAAGTAGGTGAACAACGAGAGAAGAGGTAACAATGTTCCACAAAAAATGTCTTCATTGTCTTATGTATGTAACTCTAACCCTCTGCACCTCACTTTGACAATAAAATTAAATTAAGAAAATAATTATACTTGAGATTCTATGTTATACATTATTCAATATAGGGATCTATTTTTCTAAGAGTTACTACCACTTAATACAAATGCATGTTCAAATTCCAATACACAGATGATAATTGTACCTGAAAAAGATGTTGAAAGACTCATAGTTCAGACTTGGCAAGTGGCTGAATACAAGAAGAGTGATGATGCCACCGCCAAAGCTTTATGAAACCCATTGTTAAGAACGAATGCAATGCTCCATTGTGCCACTATAGAGGAAACCTTTTCATTTGCAGGAGCCAATTCTACCTTGCTTATATTAGGGAAACTAGCAAATGAAAAGTTTTATGACAGGTCTTTGGACTGTGAATTTAGTGTGATATCCAAGTAATAATATTCTTAGAATGGTGTTGATAATGACAAAGTCTATGAATCCTAATAAAGAAAACAATAAGCCTAAGGATATCCCCACAATCCTTCCTTCAGCGTTACTGACCTCCCTTCAATGATTAGCAGAGACATAGGTGCCCCTGATGTATTTTCTGGGTACCTAATGAATGGAATTCAGCACCAGAACATAGCCTAAGCTTCAGTCGCACTTTTATTTACTCAGTTTTGCAGCATGCATCCTCAAGCATACCTGAAACACCCCAAAGAATAAAAATAAAATACACAAAAGAGTAATAGCAGTTTTGTTGGATCTGCTCTTATTAATAAACTATTAAAACAAGATACAAAGGCACAATTCATTTTAATCTTCTTATAAATATGGATTTTCCTTTTAATTTTTAAAAACATTTTACCTTTCCCAAACTACATTCCATTAAAAATAAAAATAACCCTAAGAGAAGCAGATGCATAAAATTAATGTAATATACTTATAATGCTGAGTTTGTTTACATGTTGCCTTCTCTAAACTCTAGTGAAAATTTAAATTTTTAGATTCTTAAATATGTCAGTGTTCTTTGACTAGATTGTAAAATCATAAATTAATCTGCAATTGAAGAAAGCCCCTTCAAAATTATCAGCATACTATAGAAAACTTAAAACAGCAAGTAATAATTGTAAATGCAAAGCGGTTCATTTGTGGGTCAATGATTTCCATAATATGTGTGTAATATTAAATACCATGATGATCTCTTTAGTGAATTATTTTGGAAAGTAATTGAGCTTTTTGTATTTCTAATGACTTAAATATGCAGTTGATATACAGAAGTTAGATCAAAATCGTAAGTACCTATAGAAGCATATACAGGATCATATGCATATACATACAAATATGTTACCTAAAGTATGGTCAAACAAAAGCAAAGATTCCAATGGTGTAAGTACTTGAAATTACATAAAAAATGAGAAAGCTGTAACATGTGTTATCAGGGAAGGATAAGGTCAAGGGGAGGAGCCAGATGAATGGAGGAAGGATGTTTGGGAGAACATACTCAAAAAATTCTGTGTCCATGTGTGAAAATAGAACTAGGTAAATTAAGTGGATGGTTAGAGTTGGGTGAGTTGGAGGAGAATGATGAAAGGGTTGTTATTGATCAAGATGCATTGAACTCATAAACTGACATGTTGAATTGAAACCTCTTTAGTTACAGGGACTTAAAAATCAACAACAACAACAACAATAATAAAGACTATTTGTCAGTCACCTTGTTTCAGTCGTTACTTTAACCTTTCCCAACTGCTCTTTCATCAAATGAAAAACGAGAGTAATAGGAACTATTTTAACCCATAGAATTAGCTAAAATTATATTTTGTAAGATGTCTGAAAGCATTAGTGCACATTACAGGGGAAACTGCACTTAATATCCCAATGTATCATTCAGGGAAAATACTGTATGAAAGGTTTTGCTACAACACAACCTGCTTTCCCTATGCACAAGACTCTTTTTTTTCTATACATGACCTTGGAGTATCCTCTCTTTAATCAATTATATCTCACTGTTGTCCAGAGCTTACTCTAACATAAGCTCTTGCACAAAGTCACCAAAAAAAACATAGAAATACATGGTGGTCTCTATTTTGGAAAGTAAGAATATTGATATTTGGGCCCATTCATTTAACTCTTGCTAGATATGTTAGTGTTGCTTTTTTTTTTCTCTAAATGACCACGAACAATGCTATGTGACTATGGTGGTGAGTAATAATGAAGGAGACTGATTTCAGGAGATGGTGATTTGTCATTGAACAGCCCTCCTGTCTCCCTTTTCCCTTATTTCTGTGGTATAAGGTCTGTTAAAGGGGTACCTTATTCTCATGTGGTTTTAGTTTTAATTGCTAGTTGTGTGTAGCAGATTGCATGACACTAGACTCTAACACAAGTAATGAGATCTGTGAGAGAAAATTAACTGAAGCACAGGAAGTGTGCTTGCAGTGGTAGAAGTCAACTTGAAGTACAAAAAATATATATACAGAAGAAATAAAGCTGCTAGAACAGAGAATAAGTTTCAGGTATTGTAGAAAATGCTCACACATACATTAAATACACCTTCCCAGGGACTTTCACCATATCCTCCTTTTACCCCCTTTTGTTTAACTTAGCTCCAGTAAAAAGAATCCAAAACTAAGAAATTTATTGTGCTATTTAATTAAAATGATTGATGAAAATGTCCATCTCACACATAATTCTGTTGAAGAGCAGTGAAGAGGGAAAATAATGTACGTGAGCTGGAAGTCAAACTTATAAAAGAAGGAATGGCGTCTGTTCACTCATCCCCTCTATTAAGTTCACTTTTAAGTTCATGTATTATGCCTCATTAGCTAGGCTATAGTTCTTAGCTACCTATGCTCTTTGATGTATCAATTAAATTAAGAGTTTAAAATCTGGGCCAAAAATATAGGTAGAAGTGATAGATATCAGTTCTATTAGGAGCAATGTAAAATAGTGAATTCAGTACTTAACACCCTATTTCCTCAAGAAAATTGCATTAAAGGACTTAGGATGCCGAGGTGGCCTTGTAGACAAATATAATGACTTACAGGGCAACAAAAAACTAAATGGAAGAATATGATAGCCTTCATAACATGAGGAAGCAAGTCATTTATTAACTCTATTTTCAGCCAGAGAAAAATGAAATACAGTTTGTGTTTATATACAAATGCATTATATATATATATATATATATATATATATGTATATATATATATATATATAAATGTATATATACAGACATGTCTATATCTGGGCATATATACACATAGATATATGTGTATCCGTATCAATCAGCTTTCCATTATCATTGCAAAAATACTTAAATGACCAATTGAGAAAGGTTAAAGGAGATTTCAGTCCACAAAGCATTAACTTTGTTTCTTTTGTAATGTGGTGAGGCGTAATATACTGATGAGAATGAACACTATGGGAAAGCCACTAACAGCTGACCCAGAAGTAAAAGAGGAGCATGAAGGCCATGCCCACAAAGACTTACAGACCTGCTGACAGATTACAACTCTTATCCATCCCCACCACTACCACAACCATGCCACCTCCTTACCCCCAACCAATAGATGCATCTTGAAGATGAAGCCCTTATATATGAACCCTTGGGAGACACTGAAGTTCCAAATTATAGTTTATCCCTTTGATTTATTGTCTGTTTCACAATGTGTGTAACCATTTTCAGATAAAAGGTAAATGGTATTGTTATTATCAAAGATATATTCTGACAATTATGAGGAAAGTCACATTTCTTATAACAAGTTTATAATACCAAGAGACAAAATGAAAATTGTATAAAAACTGACTTTGAAAGCATGTACTGGCTATTGAACCAAGGATCAGACAGTGTTATCAAAACTAAAAATATCTTCTTGCCTAATTTTCATTATATGCTACAAAGTTCCACCCTATGAGCAATTCAGTCATACTCACATTACTGATTTTGATGATGGACTTCTTGACAACTTTATCAATCAATCCTTCCTATCTATCTAGCTAGCTAGCTAGCTGTGTATCTATCTATGCACAGAGGCTTGAACTCAGAATCTTGTGTTTTCATTTAGCTTATTGCTTAAGGTTGGCACTTTAGTACATGAGCCACAGATCTACCACTTGTTTTTATTTTCTGTGTGTGGTGAATTGGATATAAGAGTCTCACAGACTTTCCTTCCTAAGCTGGTTTCAAACTGTTATTCAGGGGGCTGGGAAGGTGATTCAGTGGTAGAGCTTTGCCTTGCATGCATGAGGCCCTGGGTTCGATTCCTCAGCACCACATAAGCAGAAAAAAAAGCTGGAAGTGGCGCTGTGGCTTAAGTGGTAGAGCGCTAGCCTTGAGCTGAAGAGCTGAGGGACAGTGCCCAGGCCCAGAGTTCAGGCCCCACGACCATACCCCGCCCCCCCCCCAAAAAAAAACCCTGTTATTCAGATATCTCTGTCTCCTGAGTAGCTAAAATAATGCAGTATTGGGATTTTAACCCTGTTAATTCAACTACTTAAAATAAGACATGTTTTAAAGTATGCAAATACAGTCATTATATTCAATGTATTTTATGTAAAAATTGTACTGCATAACTGGATGGTAGAGCTGGAAGGGGAAGTAATGGGGGAAACAGTGGCAGGAGCGACATAGACTAAGATGCACTGATGTACAGAATTGTAACCTCTTGTACAATTAATTATTAATCTTAAAATAAAATCATGCAAAACAAATTCTGATTTACTATTATTTTAGTCTTCATTGAATTTGTAATCTTTTCAAAAAATTGGAAAATGTTTAATGTTAGCTAGAAAATGGTAGAAGAGATTTAAAACTACCAGTGAAATTTAAAAGACAAATATAAGTAACAGTAATCGCAGATTGTACTTCGTCCTTGTTCGAGAGCATATCAGCCTATTTTTCTGTGAAGATCATCTTATAGAATGATGACATATTTGTTGTGAAGAATAACTGGGTTCAAATGTATGATTGTTTTACACCAATCTCTAAAGCATGCTATTAATTAATCTCTGGTTTATTTGTCATGCCTGATTCATTCTTTGTCATTCTTCCCTATCCATCACAAAAAGAATGATGATGTCATGAGCTTGGTAGGCAGAAAGTGCAGTCATGGTACTCTTCAAATCTCCATTCCTGCTTAGCTAGTGTGTCTCATATAAATGCTCCTTTTCTTGAACATAGATGCCAAATGAGCAGAAAATTCTTGGCATTTTCATTCTTGTGCCAGTAAGTATTCAATGTATCTTACTAAAAATTTTTAAGTCTCATACAACAGCTTTGTGTTTGATTTGCTTCTGTTAATCTTCCTAAAAGATAAGCCATTCCTATCCATAAGAAAGGTGTCTATTCCTGTGGGGGTTGCATTCTTCTTTCAGAGTTCTAGAAAAATTGATGTTCTATATATGTTTCTCAACCCTTCTAATATCATTAGTAGGTATCTGACCCTATGGGATAAGATTGATTTTAAGGATCAGTGGGAATTACATTTTTAAACCGGTAATTACAAGGAGCAATCATTGCATTATAGGGAGAAATTTTGCCTTCCATTTAAATGCCAAAAGTGATAGGAAGACAATATACTGTGCAATTAGCTGTGAACAAAAATGCCATGTAAAAAGAATATTTCATGTCAACAATATCCAGAAATGCACTATGAAATAGCTATTTGCATGCCGGAATCTTCTAGCCACTCCTAGTTAATAGGAACAGTTCTCAAAGGATTCAGAGTTTATAGCCTCACACAGAATATGTTATAAAAGATACACAAACAACTAAGCAAGAGTATTGAAGCCAGCTTGACAGTTACATTCCTCAAGATAGTATGATGACTTGTTATTCTCTCTATAAACAAATCTCTTGTGAGTTTTATTTTTATCAAACCTTCCCCCAGAGAATTTACTTGATCAATGTTTTTCCAATCCTAAAAAGTTAAGAATCTGATTATAGGCTCTAGTATGGCTCAGATAATCTGAGAGAGACAGTCTGATATCCTTAGTTGATGTGATTCGGATGCCTATGAACTCTAAGTTGTTTTCCAGAGACTGGACTTTTCAGACTAATTGAGTTTGGTTTTTGATCCTTCATTTCTAAGCTGAATGATAGTGGCTGTGTTTGTTTTGTAAAAGGAGAATACAAACACCAGTATTTCAGGCCTCTCATGAATCATAAATGAAATAGAATATGAGTCTTAGACATAGAACCATCATAGTAGTTATTATTATTATTATCATTAAAACCTTATTGATTATAATACAACAACCTTTGATGACTAAAAAGGTATAATTTTATAGCCTCAAGTGTATATTTTGGATATGAATCAGATTTTACTACAGATAAGCAGATGAATAACTGTATGAAAAATGAATGCTGTTAATGAATGCTGGGCAAACCAGCTCTGAGTGTTGTACATGTCTTCTATAACAAAATAGATTTATGAGAGAAACTGTGAATTATGAGATAATAAAGAGTTACTCTAAATTAAACGTATTTTAAATTGTTTTGTTGTAAAATTAACTTTTTATATTGAGAACATAATTTTTTCTTAAAATCCAGGCTAACATATTAAATCATTTTGATTGTCCATACTTAGGTTTTAGTAGGAGACTCTTAAAATATTCTTTATTGAGCAAAATTTATTGTGTGGATATATGAGATAAATATGTGTGTAAATATATATATATATATATTTATTTAGAATCTACATGTCCCAAAATAATTACATAGAAAAGCTCACTTTTCTTACTTTTGAGGAAAATTAAATTGATTTAGTCTACAGTAAAATATAAACTATATCTAATGGTTATATGAACTTAAGTGGAGAATATAGACTTTGAAAAAGTAGGCATTTATATAATTTTCTATTGCTCTAAGGCTTTAAATATGATTTTCTTATTGGATACATGTTTTCTTAATCCACAGCTCTATTGGTGAACAGTATACTTAGATTAATTCCTAATATTAGTTATTATAAATAATGTTGAAATACATTTATCTTTTCATCATACATCATTTGTTATCTATCATCTATGTATTTATCTAGCTTTCATCTTCTAGAAATAGAATTGCTGGATCAAATAGTTAATATGTGTATGTTGACTGATTATTTTTTGAGAAAAATAAATACTGTATCAAAATAGCAATACTGATTTCTATTCACGTCAGCAGTTCACTGAGGTTCTTTTCCTCAACATTTAGTGTCTTTGATAATATTTATAATAAGCACTCTGTAAGAACTGGATTTAATATTCAACTTTGCCATGATTATACAGAGTAAGTTTCTCTTCATTTATTAGTTGTTAATTCATATTTCTCCTTTTAAAAATGTATTTTCAGGTTCTTTGTACATTTTTTATTGAATTGTTTGTTTTCTTGCTACGGAGATGCTTAATATGTTGAATAGTTATCTCTTATTAGTTGTTTAGCTTGTGAATATTTTCTACCAATGAACAGATTGGCTTCTCAGGGTTATAATTGACTTTGTTTATAATCATATTTATCCAACATAAAACAAAGAAACAAAATAATTAAACTTATTAGTTTTTCCCACATATATCCAATAAATTCTCCTTATAGTGTCTGGTCCATGTAAAGCCAAAACATTTCCTATTTTGCATATTAACTCAGTTCCAGGTAACTGCATGGCTGAATTTTCATTTTGTTGGTTGTTTCTTATGCTGTGCAGAAGTATTGTGGCTTAAGATAATCCCATTGTGTTCTTTTGAAGCATTCTCCCTGTTTTTCTTGCTTGGATTTATTTATTTATTTACTGTTTGGAGGGGAGGTCCGGTAATGGGGCCTGAACTCTGGGCCTGGGCACTGTCCCTCAGCTCTTCAACTCAAGGCTACCTCTCTACCACTTGAGCCACAGAGCCACTTGTGGCTTTTTTCTTTTTTGCTTATGTGGTTCTGAGGAATCAAACCCAGGGCCTCAAGCATGCAAGGCAAGCTCTCTACCACTGAGCCACCTTCCCAACCACTAGGATTTTTCTAACTTACAATTAGAGGTCTTAAATTCAAGTAATATACATACACACACACACACACACACACACACACACACACACATATATTATATATATATATATGATTTTGTGTGTGTGGTTTAAGGTATGGTTCTAATTTCAATCTTTTCCATGAGGCTATATACTTTTCCCAGAAGCACTGTTAAAGAAATTTTCTTTACCTCAGATTTATAGTGTCAACATTGTCAAATGCTACTTAGCCAGATATGTGTAGCCTATTTATCGATTCTAGCATTTTGTTCCATTGCTATATGCTATTAGGTCTACTGTAGGTTGGTGACATATTTTGAAGCCATTGAGTGTGATGCTTCTAGCTTTGTTGTTAATAAACATTATTTTGACTTTTTAGGTTTGTTGTATCTTTACAAGAACTTCAGCCTTTCTTGTATAGAGTAAGATTTTACCAGAAAGAGAGACAGAGAGAGTGACAGAGAATTTTCAATTACATAGATGGAACCTGGAGGATAGTACATTGAACAAAATTAGCCAAATATAGCTCACTGAAAGCCCAAGATTGCATGAATGTTTCTCTCCTGTCTCTCCATCATGTATACATTAGAATCATATAAGATTTGAAGGGATACTTAAACTTCTTGCTGGTAATAGTATAACTGATAGTACATGATGAAATTGAAATTAGATGATGCATTTGTAAATGTAATGGTGTTTCAAATTCCTCTTTAAAATTTTCTAAGGAATTAGCCTGGCTCATGACTGAAATCCTAGTTACTCAGGTGGCTGAGGTCGAGAGACCAGATCAATGGCTGCCCAGACAAAAATGTTCATGAAAATTTAATCCTCAATTAATCACCAAAAATCTGGAAGTAGAGCTGTGGCTCAAGTGGTAGAGCAAGAGCATTGAGTAAAGCAAAACAAAACAAAACAGCTCAGGGATTGCTGAGCTCTAAGTTCACACCCTAGGACAGCCTCTGTCCCATCTCCCAATATAATATGATATAATTACATATATATATATATATCAGGTAGAAATGTATATATAATTAAGTATAAAAAGGTGAAGGGTAAGAGAGAAGAAAAGATACAATAATAACAGTGTGAATATGATGGGAATGAGTTATATGAATATATGGAAATATTACAATAAATCCTTATACTCTACAATTAATGCTAATAAATTAATTTTAAAGCATAAATAGTTAAATAAAACTATTTAAAGGTAGTCCTTAACTTCCCAAACCAACCTTGGCCATGCCTACCATACTTGCCTTTGAAGGTCACTATATGAAATGCAGTCTAATAATTAAATACATGTAAAATATCTTATATATTATTTTTACTGTTTGTTACAATGTCTGTAATTTTACTTAGAAATTTTAAGAAAAGAGAATGAAGGAAGTTGTAATATCATGTTAATTTTAGGAATAAGTCAATTCAACATTAGAGAACAACAAGTAAAATTATGAAGCAAAATGAAATACGTGAATGTACTATGACACAAAAATCAAACTGAAAACTTTTTGAAGTACATATAGTTTAAAATAAATATATACACAAATTAATGTCTTCTCAGTGATTCACATCATTTTATGGTACTTTTTTTTTGTAAACATACTATACAGAAGGGTTACAATTACATGAGCAAGGTAATGAGTACATTTCCTATCGAGCATTGTGGTCTCCTCCTTTGTTTTCCCCCTACCATCCCTTCTCTCCCACCTCCAATTACTCCCTGGATGGAATTTGGGAGACATACTTCACTCCAGATCCTTACTGGGGAACGTGCCAAGGAATATGAATGAATGGCATAGCAGATAAAAATGATCATACTTAGTGTATTATAAAGTGATAACAAAACGTCTGAAACTAGTTAGTTTCCTAACTGTTCTGGAGGCTAAGAAGTTCCAGATTACTATAACAGCAATCCACTCTCTGTGATTTCTTGTTGGTACCCTTTCTGTGCATACCTTGGAGGTATGCAGGCATGTTGTATCCTCCTAGGATAGAAGATGGGAGGGAAAAAATGGCCACCGGGTGAAGTTGTAGGCTTTCATTTTTAGTTTCTTGGTAGTACTGGGATTTGAACTCAAGTTCATCGACTTGGAACATTAGTCCCTATCATTTGAACAACTTGCGATATCTTTTATTTATATCTCAGAAAGGAAGGATTAAGGGAAAACTAGAATTTAGTGGCATTGACAGGAACTTGATGAATTTCAGGAGTTTGGAAGAGAGAACTGAAATATGGGATTGCATGAAGCTAAAAAGACAGCACAGTGAAGAACACACATAGTTACTAAGCTAAAAAGACAAAATGGGAGTTCTCCACCTCCATATCTGACAAAGTCCTAATAGCCAAAATATGCAACGAGGTTAAAAAAGGAAAACAAAACCTTAAACCCGTAAAGAATCAGTAACACAATTAGTAAATGAGCAAAACAGCTAAATAGACACTTCTCAGTGGTAAAGGAAAAAATAGCTATAGATCAATGACAAAAATGCGTAATTTTCAATAAAGAGATTCTACCACACTTCGGTTGGACTTACTACCATCAAGAATATACAAATACTAGAGTACTGGGGGGAAGAAAGGAACCCAATTACACTTTTGTTGATGTAATAGTGTAACCACTGTGGCAGAGTGTATGGAGTCTCCTCAAAAACTGAAAATAAAATGATTCTCTGATGAAGACATAGCACTCTTGGACATTGTAACCACTTGGGCTAGTGAATTGAATTATTGCTTTTATCAAATTTTCAAAGAATTTATCATAATTTTTCCAGTAGAAAAACATAGTAAGACAGAATGGTAAGCTATTAGATTCAATTAGAAATTAATACTTATGGCACCGATTGAATAAACTCATTTAAAGTTAGAAAGATGGTACTTGTTTAAAGAAAAGAACTCACTTGTATAATACTAAAATAATATGACACACATTTTTAGATCAGTCAGTAGCAAAGCTGTAATGAGAGTTTAGAACATCATAATCATAATGACAAATTCATAATCATTGATGCATAAGTTTCATATTTCACTAGTAGAGGTAATATTGGATTTAGGACTTATTTCTAGCCACATTGAATGAATGGTATGGCAAATTTTCATAAATACTTTCAGTTTACATGTGAGGAGGAAATGCAGAATAAATTACATAGCATCTATATGTATTATACGTATATATATATATATATATATATATATATATATAATGTTATCTTTGGTAAAATCAGAAACCTCACTTTAAGTTCATATCTTGAATAGGTGGGAAATTGATCAAAGAAGGATTTTCAAACTTGAATTGTCTTCTTCAGTTTTCCCAAATTATCACTGTTCTTGGCCAATGGGACCTGCTCAGTAGACAATCATTAAATAAAATTAAATGGAATAGGGACTGGGAATATGACTTAGTGGTAGAGTGCATGCTTAGCATGCATGAAGCCCTGGGTTTGATTTCTCAGTATCACATAAACAGAAAAAACTGGAAGTGGTGCCATGGCTCAAGTGGTAGAGCACTAATCTTGAGCACAAAGAGGCTCAAGGACAGTGCCCAGGCCCTGAGTTCAAACTCCAAGACCAGCAAACAAAAAACAAATAAATAAATAGAATAGAATGTTTAATACATTTATGTTTTTAAATTTCAGAGTCTGATATTTTCATTAAACAAACTGTATTTATAAAGTGTGTGTGTGTGTGTGTGTGTGTATATATATATATATATATATATTTCTTTTACACTCAACAACCTAACTATATATTTTTTTATTGTCAAGGTAATGTACAGAAGGGTTACAGTTACATACGTAAGGCAATAAGAACATTTCTTTTCAAACTTGTTACCCCTTCCTTCATTTTTCTCCTACTTTGACAACCCCTCACCCCCACCACCCCACGTTGTACAGATCATTTCCAACATATTGTCTCGTGTATGTCACTATTGCATTGGTTCCCCGCTTGTCCTTTGTCTCACCATTTTGTTGTTCCCCTTCTTTTCCCTAACTCAAATAAACATATATACAATACCAGGGTACCAGGCTCAAATACAATGACAACAGGGAATGTACCATAGGGGGAAGATCATACAAAAGAAACAAAAAAATCGCACAGTACATTAAATACATGAAAAATAAAGAAAAACTTCTTACGTCCATGTCTTAGAATTCATTTTGCCTAGCGTCATCTAATATGGTCATATGTACATAGCGAATGAGCTACTCTGATCATCTAAGATTATCCTAGATGTATACTAATTATTGCAAATAAGAGAAAGCATGGGATCTATGTTTCTTTGGGTCTGCTTACTTCACTTAATATGATTTTTTTCCAAGTCTTTCTATAAAGTATATTTTTAAATGGGCTGAACACATTACCCAAGTTTGATTGATTGATTTGGTGTGATTATTGAAGCTACTGCTAAATTTGTCACTAACCAGTTGTCATTTTTATTGCTGAGCATGACTAGTGATATTCATTGGTCTAAATGATTTACAGTATTACATACCAAACAAGATTTGACTTACATGAGGTACTAACTCTGTTTACTTTATCATAGGAAGTTAAGGATTAATATGAGATCCTTGAAGTAATTTCTTTCTTGGTTTATAGTCATTTTAAACAAAATTGTGAATTATCCAGGAACCAATCAGGTCTATAGATAATTTTAGCATAATTGCTCATTAGATCTGTAAAGGAGATACTATATTTTGCCAACATTTTGCTTAGGATGATTATCAGAAATTTAACTTTAAATTGTTTTACTTTTAAACAAATTATGCATATTAAAGACAAATTTAAAGGAAAATATATTTTTTTCTTTTTTCAATTCATACAGAGACCAAGAATTAGTTACTTTAAATAAAAAGGCAAAACCACAGCCTAGATTTCTCAGAATCAGTAATGAGCTCATTTAAAATGAATTTCTTGCTTTTATTTATTTATATTTTGTCTTTATTTTTTTCTTGCCAAGGAAACAAGGTCATTTAAACTTTACTTGATCTGTCTTCTCCTGCAGTGTGTTAGTTTATGACAAAGCTGGGGTTTATGGAGCTTTTGATCTATAGAGTTCTGTTTGATTGTGGAAAACCCAAACTCATGTTCTGAATACAGATTCAGAAGGACTTGAAATACCTGTGAGAAGATAAAAATCTAACGATTGGAAACTGTTGTAAATTTAGAACTGGGAAATACCCTTAAAGGAAAATTACCAGATTAGAAATACCAACAGAAGTGACTTCAAAGACTATGATAAAGAGAAATTAACATATGAATAAACTACTAGGAAGAACTGGTAGTAGTTTATTCTTTCTCTCTCTCTCTCTCTCTTTCTCTCTCTCTAGCTCTCTTGCTCTCTAGCTACTTTGTACTCATTATTCTAATCATGGTAAGATTCTAATACATAATTTCAGATATACTACTATCTCTAACAATCCCGGTCATTGACCATAATAATTTTTATTTCCAAAATTTTCTATTTTCTCTGGGATCTCCTAGAAGACAGTTACTCATAATTAAGTATTGGTTATTCCATCTGAGAGTTTAGAAGCTACATCTGACCTGTCTTATCTGAAATCTTCCACAGTCCTCTAGAATTTTCGTGGTAGTACTGAATGATGTGTCAGAATTACACCCTTTTGTACAACTAAGTGATGCTAATAAAATGTAGTTAAATAAAATTCTGAAAAAAACTGAATATGAAAGATAGCTTAAAAAAGATTAAGGATTTATAATAGGATTAAATATGCAAACTCCTTTTGAAGTAAGAGTTTAGAAAGAACTAGCAGTCCTAAATCTTAGTCTCTCTCAAGTTTCATTTATTTAATCTTAATTCCACTATGAATGAAACCTCTCTCACTTGTTTGTTCATTTATTGGTTTGTAAGTGAAATGCTCTGAACTTCTCCCTCTCATTATGCCTCTACTAATTACTATCTTCTTGGGATTGCTAAATACCTCTTCTCTAATGCATTTTTCAATATTTCATCTATTCTCCTTAAAAGCCCTTATTAATTTTTTATAGCCATTGTAGATTCACATGCAGTTGCAAGAAAGGATATGCATTCATTTTTTTTACTCAGTTTCCCTGTGATTACATCCCAAAACAGAATATCACATTCACAATACTGGTATTAATGCAGGTAAGACAAAATATTTTCATCATCACCAACAAGATTGGCATCAACATTTCATCATCATCAACAAAAACATTCTGGTCTTAAGGACTATAACTACACTCTTTGTAACTCATCTTCTTTTTTATCCTTGTATATTTCTATTGTTTTTCAATATTTTACATGCATTATATTATCTAATACTTACCTATCATGTATATCATATGTATCTTTAAATTTTTACTTTATGTTTTGTTTCATTTTTAACTTCTAACTTTATTGCCATGTAGACTTTGAAATCTTGACTTTGTTGTGTCTTCCCAATATTGGATTATAAGTGTGTCTCCACAGTCAGTTCTTATATTTTCTCTATTGTTATTCCACATGTTTCTCTGAAGTATCACCATGTTAATATTGTTTATTTTTCAATTACTCTTTTGAATATATGGTGTGAATATGAAGCATTTTGTTTAGCCTTCCACCATAAAGTGTTTGTTTTCTCTAGGGGTTATTAGGAATTAAGGTTAGATATTTGTTAACAAGCTTTTCTGTGAATATTCATTTGCATTTCTCTGGGATAAATACACAGGAATTTACATGTTTGGTCACTTTTCTTAATGATTTTGGTAATTGTGAGAAGTTACTGAATTATGCAATATGTCTGTATTATTTTTAATTTCTACTAACTATGTACCCAACATGGTTCTTCTCATTTATATCCTCATCAATATATATTTTCTCAATTTCAAAATACAGAAATATTTTGAGAGGTGAAAAGTAAAAGTTTATTGTGATTTTTGTGTTTCCATAAAAGGTAATAGTATTGAGTGTATTTTATACAGCTACGTTATAAAACGTGCTTGTAGTTTAAATATTTTAATTGAACTATTTATTTTTTAATATTTTGTCAGTACTTTATACACTATTGGTAAAAGTACTTTGACAAGAATTTAGCTTGCAAATGTATTTTCTATGTCTATTTTGTCATTTTTCCCAACATGCTTTTTCAAAGAAATGGTTTTAAATTTGATGGAGTTTGCAAAGTTTTTCTTTGATGAATTGTTATTTAGGTTGTATCACAGAACTTTTTCACATCAAAGATTTTCTTTACCAATGCTTGGTAAGAAATGTATGCATTATCCTGCCCATGTAATTGTAGCCCCTCTGTACAGTATGTTCTCAAATAAAATAAAATACAATTAAAAAAAAGTTTATGATTCATCTTGCAATTATTTTGTATAAGGTGAATGATACACAAGCTAAGGTTGAAAACTCAGTCTGCAGATCCCAAACTGCCTGAACTCCACATGGTGAAAAGATAAGTTTAGATTTGTGGATGTACTTTAGGGCTCTATTTTCTAATGTTGAATTTTGCAATTATACCTCTAGCAATACAACACAACGTTGATTTGTGAGCTACCATGAGTCTTGTAATTTGTGAGCTACCATGAGTCTAGTAATTTGTGAGCTACCATGAGTCTTGTAATTGAGATGAAGTTATTCCTCACACTCTATTCTTCCTCCCCAAATTAATTTTTGATATTTTTAGAAATTTTTGGTACTTTCAAATACTCATTGTGGAGTATCTGTATCCCATTTATGAAAAATTGCTAGGATTTGAGGATGGTGTTAGGTCTATTTGAGGAAAATTGATAGATTCAATTATGATAAATACTGTGAATCAGGAACACATCATTAATTTTCTTTTTTTATAAATACTGGATAGATTTTTTAACACAATATTGAAGAAAATGAAAAAGGAATATATTCAGGACTTGTCCTCAATCTAGAGGGTAAATATTTAGACTTTCATCTAACCTAATACTCATTTTAGACTTTGTTTTTATTGTGAAAATACTGTACAGAGGGGTTACAATTACATGGGCAAGATAATGAGTACATTTCTTATCAAGCATTGTAGCCTCCTCCTTTGTTTCCCCTTCCCATCCCATCCTCCCCCCACTCTCCCCCATTCAATCCTCTCTCTCTCCCTCCCCCCCCACCAAAGTTGTGAAGTTCGTTTTCGATATAAAAACTTGTACATCTCATTGTTTAAATGGGTCCACCTGTATCCCTTTTTAAACGATTTGTTTTTCCCCTTCCCCTCCACAAATTATACCGACATCAAATACAATGAAAACAGGGGTTATTCCATGGGGGAGGGTACAAAGCAACAAAAAAAATCTTATAAATGTGTTAGAAACAATCGCATGAAAGAAAAAAAAAACATTTGAATACATATAGGGTTCATTTCCCTAACATTAACTTATCTGACCTTTTCTGCTTGACTCAGACATATACTAGATATTGCAAATAAGGGAAACTATGGGACCTGTTTCTTTGGGCCTGGCTTACTTCACTTAATATAATTTTTTCCAAGTCTTTCCATTTCCTAACAAATGGGGCAAAGTCATTCTTTCTGATGGAGGCATAGAATTCCATTGTGTGTATATACCACAATTTCTTTTTTTTATTTTTTTATTTTTATTTTTTTATTGTGAAAAAACTGTACAGAGGGGTTACAATTACATGGGCAAGATAATGAGTACATTTTTTTATCAAGCATTGTAGCCTCCTCCTTTGTTTCCCCTTCCCATCCCTTCCAAGCCTCCCCCCCCAATCCTCCCTCCACCCCCTCCCCACCGAAGTTGTAAAGTTCGTTTTCGACATGACAACTTGTACTTCTCATTGTTGCAACGGGTCCACCTGTATCCTTATTTAAATGACTTGTTTTTCCCCTTCCCCTCCACAAATTATACCGACATCAAATACAGCGAAAGCAGGGGTTATTCTGTGGGGGAGGGACATACAAAGCAACAAAGAAATAATCTTATAAATGCATTAGAAACAAATGCATGAAAGAAAAAAACATTTAAATACATACCACATTTTCTTGATCTATTCATCTACTAAGGGGCATCTGGGTTGGTTCCATATCTTAGCTATAGTAAATAATGCTGCAATAAACATAGTCATGCTGGTAGCTTTAGTGTGGTCTTATTTGTGAACATTTGGGTAAATGGCCAAAAGTGGGATTGTTGGGTCATAGGGGAGCTCTACGTGGAGTCTTTTGAGGAACCTCCATACTACTTTCCAAAGTGGTTGAACAAGTTTACACTCCCACCAACAATGCACTAAGGTTCCCTTCTGTCCACATCCCCTCCAGCATCTGGTGTTATTAGAGTTCTTGATTTTTGCCATTCTAAGTGGAGTGAGGTGGTATCTCAATGTTGTTTTGATTTGCATTTCTTTTACGGCTAGGAAGGTTGAGCATTTCTTAATGTGTCTATTGGCCATCCTTCTTTCCTCTTCAGAGAAGTTTCTCTTTAAGTCTTTAGCCCACTTATTTATTGGGCAGTTGTTTTTTTTTTTGGAGATTTGTTGTTGGGGGATTTAATTTTTTGAGTTGCAGGTATATTTTAGATATGAGACCCTTGTCTGTTGTATGGTTAGTGAAGATTTCTCCCATTCCGTGGGCTTTTTATTGATCTTGCTAGCTATGTCCTTTGCCATGCAGAAGCTCTGCAATTTCATGCAATTCCACTTGTCCAACTTTTCTTTGATTTGTTGTGTTTCTGGGTCTCTATTAAGAAAATTTCGGCCTGTGCCAACAAGACCTAGGGTTTCTCCTATTCCATCCTGTAATGTTTTCAGAGTGTCTGCTTTGACTCTGAGGTCTTTGATCCATTTGGAGTTGATTCTGGTGCAGGGTGATATGTAAGGCTCTAGCTTTAGTTTTCTACAAGTAGTTAACCAATTTTGCCAGCACCATTTACTGAATAGGCTGTCTTTCTTCCATTCTATTTTTTTAGCTCCCTTATGGAAGATTAGATGGCTATAGGTCTGTAGGTTCATTATGGACTTTTATATTCAATATCAACTTTAATGTGTTTGGTACGAAATGTCCCAAAATGTATAAGTTCAAGGCTTTGGTTGCCAGCAGGCAGTTTTCTTAGGAATAAGTGTATTCCACCAAATGATTCCGGCCATGATGTTCTGCCTCACCACAGACCACAAACAAAAATCAGGTTACTATGAACTGAAAACAACCAATGTACCAAAATAAATGTAATTTTTTTAGGTATTTTGTAGCAGTGATGGCATGCCAGACCACACTGATTATTTGTATGAAAAATAAGGATACTTCTGTGACTAAACCTACTCATGGGGTTAGAATCCTTTGAAATTTATAGGAAGTTTAGAAATGTTGAAAAGCAGGATATAAAAATTATAGATGGCTAAAGTGGATATTAATTTTGTATGACCTCAAAATAATAAAAAAGCATAATACTGATAGAGATATAGACAGAAAAATTCTATCCCCTGGAGGGTTGTACTAGAAATGAAGATGGTGAAGATTTGCATGACAGGACATTTATGTTACCATCTGGGAAATAACTTGTCTTCATTTTGTTCATGCCCAGAGATTTTGTGTGAGGTGAGTTCAAAGGCAACAGAGTAATTAATTGGGTCAAGTAAATTTCAAAGGTAAGATAGCATCCAGATGGCAGCATGAGTATTTATGGCTGTTTGGAACAAAAATAAACAGAAAATATTAGACAATCTTGAAATTTGGCTATGAAGGGAAGCACTTTTTTTAGGCAAAAGGAGGGGATGGTCACTGAAGTAACAGGTGCTATTAAATAGAATCTACATGTTTTATACCAGGACAGCAGGAATGTGCTTTGGGGGTAGCATAGTAGTTAATCAGAGACAACCAATTCTAGGCCCAAAGACATAAAAATGTAAGAGACTGCTCTGGGAAGAGAGTCTTTTGGGAACTGTTCACATCGTGGCTACATAATTAAGTGCTTCACTATGTCAGCCTTCCAGACACTCAGAAACCATGACAACCAGGGTCAAGTATATTCAGTAGTTCTCAACCTGGTAGCAGATATTGGTGACATCCACTTGTCCTGGTTTTACAGGCTTACCCAAGACCAAAGTTATAGGGTTCTAGAAACTTGCATCAAGACTCCAAAAGAAATCCTTGTTAGTAGACATGGTATGACAAAGCTAGATCTTGCAGGTAGCCGCAGAGAGGACAACAAATTGAGAGTGGAGTCCAAGCTTAAATGGAGATCCAGGAAATTAGCTATGATGGCAACATGAAAAGTCAGCTGAGCGGAGCTTCAGACAGTGAGCAGAATAGTCCCAACACAAATGTCCTGTAGGCTCTGCAACTTGCAGGCCATCGAGTCAAGTGCTGAGGAGCTCACATCCTCACACAAACAACCCCAAATGTCAGATAGAAAGCTGTAGGATTTTATGTATTCCTGCTGGGTTTTGGTCTGCTTGTCCTAATCTTTCTGTTCTGTCCCTTTGTGAATGGAAACATTGAACTCAAGGCTTTGAATCTTAGAAGTAGGCAGATACACTTATGATTTTACAAGAACTGACAGCTAAGAGTTCACCTTGAATCTCAGAGGAGATGTTAAACCTGGACTTTTTATCAGTGGTAGAATTGTAGCAACTCTGGGAGATATAGCATTATGAGATGGACATGAGGCTTCAGAGGCTAGAAGTGGAAAACTGCTGTTCAGATCTAGAATGTTTCCCCAAAACAACATGCTAAAGGCTCAGTAGGAAGCTGATGGTGTTTTTGGAAGCTGGTGGAAAGTTTAGGAAGTAGGGCCTGGTTGGAGAAAACAGCTCATTGGAGGGGAGTCTTGTTTTCGACAATTCACTTCTTTTCTTTCTTCTAGCTTCCATGAGGTGATAAATTATGCTCTGCCCCTCAACATGATATACTCTACTATCACGGGCTAAAAAAGAGAAAAGAAAAGAAAGAAAAAGGAGTAAACATGGGCTACAATTATGAGACCACAATATATTTTCTCTGGTATTTTGTCATAGTGGAATTCAAACAAGACAATGTAAGAGTATTTCCTTCTCTTAATTTTCTGAAAATTTTATCTTGAAAAACTATTTTAATTGTATCATATGTATTTTGTACATTGTTTGAAATAATGACATCTTTTTTCACAGGGGAAATTATATTGTGAATTGCCTTAGTTCATTTTTTTCAAATACTGAATTAAGGAAAGGTGGAGAAACATTCTTTTAAGTAATTTGTGATAGGTCAAACAATTATGTAGATATAATCTAACCCCTTTATCCTCCTACTTTAATCTCTACTTTCTATGAGATTTTTATCTCAAAAATTTGAATTACTGAAATGTCATTACTCCATGTGGACCTGTGTAAGACCATTGCATATACATTGGTACTAGAGTATCCTTGTTACCTCTAATTGGGAGAAAATATTCATACAATATATCTCCTTGTCCAATGTGATTCTTAGTTTGGCACCTATTTTTTTTCTAACAATATTTCTCATACATTTACAAAATTTGGAGTTGAATGGTTCTGAAAATACAGAATCTTATCAAAGTAAATTCTCAGTTAAAAAATTCTAAGTTCCCATCATGTCTATTTTTGACATATCTTCTCAGTGGCCAAATACTCATTTCTATTTACATTCTGATCTCTTTGGTGCCCAAAGGTCTTTTGAAGTTAAAATGTTAACAGAAAGACTTTGATCCTACAATCAGAGGAAAATGTCAAATAATACTCTTGGGCTCTGAGTATTTGCCATATGTAATATAAATCACTGGCTCTCATTTCTATTGGGCTATGTTGTGGCAATGTTGGCTCTTGGCACCACACAGTAAATAACTTTATGTTTTTAGCACAAGCCTAGGCTACACTTTCTTTCATATTAATTATCCACATACCTAAAGGGGCATTGTTGAAGGGCATTGTTGGGCAGAACTCCTTATCCCATGGTGGCTAGGAAGGAGAAATAGGGTGAAGCAAATACACAACCTTCAAATTTTGTGTATTTCCTCATTAGGCCACACCTGTAAGAATCCATTCAGGAAGTGGCGCTGTGGCTCAAGTGGTAGTGTGCTGGCCTTGAGCTGAAGAGCTGAGGGATAGCATCCAGGACCAGAGTTCAAGCCCCAAGAAAAAAAAAAAAAAGAATACATTCAGCTACAAACTCATCAATGGATGAATCCATTCCCAAGATTGGTGTCTTCATTATCCAATAATGCTCATTAGCACCAGTAAATGGTACCTCTGCATATATGTCTCTCATAACAACATAAACCTAAGTTTATGTTAAATTTATTTTATAAAAATTAATGTAGATTAATATCTATCTTAGTGAAATATCAGTTTTTAACTATGTCCCTCACAGTCATTCAGGACCTAGCATGAAAGGAGATTTTCATTTTCAACCTTCCAAGGTTTCTTGCCATTGGGTGAAAAGTTTGAAAAGTAGATATTATGCTGTAAATGTATTTTGTGTGTGTGTGTGTATGTGTGTGTGTGTGAGTGTGTGTGTGTGTGTGTGAGTGTGTGTGTGTGTGTGTCCTAAAGCTTGAATGCAGGGACTAGATACTCTCCTTGAGTGTTTTTTCTCAAAGCTAGTACTCTATCATTTCAGCCATATCTCCACTTCTGGCTTTTTTTTGGGGGGGGGTAGTGTATTAGAGATAAGTGTCTCACAGACTTTCTTCCCTGGATGGCTTTGAACCTGGATCCTTAGATTGCAGCCTCTTGAATAACAAGGATTATAGGGCAGAGTCATTGGTACTGGGCTACAAATTACTTTGCATAGACTGTTCCTGCCAGGAGTATAAATTCCACACATTCAAATTCCATTGTTCAGAAATCCTAACCACATGCCTACATCTCAATAAAGGAGAATCATTTAGCAACAGAGCAAGCCTCAAATTTTCTTTATCCAATTGTACATGTCAGATTTCACAGTTATAAACCCACATTTTATAGGTGTATAGACAGTCTTTGAGAGGTCAAGCAAGTCAACTAATGCCAAACAAACCTAAGGCAAATGAAAATGCAACCCCAAGGTTTGAACCTGTAAAACTCACACTAGTTCAGATTTAAAATGAAATTCCAGTTTGAGTCCTTCGACCAAAGAAAAATAAAATGATCTCAAAAGGACTTTGTTGATAATTTCTAATTTCCACGAAATTGGAAGCTTTTTCTCTCATATTAATACTTGCGTGAGTCATTTCCACTAATATTTTGTCTTTGTTATTGCAGTACCATTAAGTAATTGTACAAAAGGAGTTGTCATTTACCAAAACAGTTTATGAATACAATGCATCTCATCATTGTCATCCCTTTCAGCATTCTCATCCATCCCTGACCTACTCAGTTCTTCCATTATTCTTCTTAATTTTATAGAATATACATTGTGTGTTGTTTTTTTTTTTTTTTACTGCATTTTCTCTCTCTTCTCCTCTCCATTCTTCTACTCCTTTCCACTACACCCTACCCCACACCCTTTAAATATCTACTTCCTGGTGTTTATTTTTTAGTTTTGTTGACAGGGGAAGTCATTTTTGTATACTAGAGAAATTCAAATACAGCTCAAGTCCAATTATACTCAACATGCAAAATTCTGTTGAATCTTTGTCTCAGTATTCTAGCTTCTAAAACAAATGCTTCTATTTCCTATTCATGAACATAAATTAATCATTAATCACTATTTTCTTCTAAGGATAATACTTTTTTAAATTTTAGAACAGAATTCAAACTTGGTACTTGGTGCTTCCTCTCATTGGCTATTGCTCTACCAATTGAGTCACCCCTCAAACCCCTAGGGATATACTTGTCATGTCAAGTCTGTGAGGTATTGACCTTGAATACTTTCTCTAAAAACCTCTTAGATTACATTTTAAATTTTATTCCATATTTTGAGTTTTGTCTGTTATAACATTTGAGTTTCATGTTTGTGTCATGGGTATTCAATTGTTCTATTTTTTGAATAACACTGTTCTTACTAACTTAATTGCTTTTAGACCATTTGCAAAAATCTGCTAAGCGTACTTTTGTTATGCTTCTGTATTTTCTTTTCTGTCTAAATAATCTGTGTCTGAACCTCTTCCCACTTTATTCTGTTTGGCATTTTATGATGAATTACTTGATGAACTATACAAAATGCTACAGAAAAATGTCTTGCACCTACCTGCATACATTTTTTCTGGCTGTACCAGTGATTACAATCAGATTGTCAAAAAAATTGCTAAGAAATCTGTTAATTTTATATCTTAAGTCTCAAGGTTATTTTTTTCTTCTATCATCAGACTATTATTTCATTAAGAGCAATCCTTTCTCTCTTACACTATTTACTATTTTCTCATGTTTTCTATACAAAATATATTGAATAGAAATCCATTCAATATATATGGAAATACATATAGTGTATGGAAATCCATTGGGCATGTATCTGGTTACATCTAAACCTTCTAGACTTTGAAATGCAATCTATTTCTATATTATTATAGCAAACAATGTGTAAATAATCCCAATAATCTCATATTCAAGGAGCTGAGAATATCATTCTAATTTTTCATTTATCTTTCCTAATGTACCTAAAATTTCTATGAAGCATTACAATGAAGTAAAAGAATGGAAATTTCTGTAGATTCATATATGTATACTAGATACCTCTGAATGTATTGGAAAGAATAAAGTCTTTAATTGGATTAATGGAGCACCAACTTTTGGGCTTTCAGTCTCTCAAAAGTTTCCAGAAAAACTATGCAAGGATAATTTGGGAATTGATGAATTTTCATTAAACATTCTCTTACAACTCTTTTTGTGCACTTTAAGAGGTCATTTGAAATCAGGTTTAGTATGTAAGGGAGTAATGTACTTTAATGAGCGTGGGCTAAAACAATCAATCTCAATATTGGAAATATCTTACCTTGCTTCTCTTATAGATTTTATGCTTATTCTTATTTCCTCCAACATTATCAGTAACATGTAATTGCATGAATAAAACAACAACAAATGCTTAAAGTTGTGAGTGCTGCAGAGGTATATCTTAATTTACTTTTCTTTCTTTTCTTTTGATGTTTATTTCTGAGATGAAATATTCAGGTCATCCAGATTTTCTACCAGATATTATTCTATCAATTTCTGAAATAATAAACACAATAATAATAATAATAATAATAATAATAATAATAATAATAATGTTGCACTTGAATAAATTGCAAATCATATGTCTGGAGACATTGACACCACGAATGGTGTATATAAGAACTTCATCTATAAACTTCCCTGTTATCTTCATTCTACATCTGGATCTGACATTGATGAATGGAAATTAGTTTAAATCCACATGTCTTCTCTATATCTTATAAAGAAGAATCTCTTTCTTCTTTCTCATGATAATGCAAAATGAACATTATTGAAATATAATTTCTTTCTTATAAAAATAATGTCGTTCTCAATTGGAGAATTTTGCACAGCCTCTAGTTAGGATCACAAAACTTCTCCACAATTAAAAAAAGTTCAACTCTTCAATTAAATCATTTCACTTTTTTTAATTTGATCATTTCACTTTTACTTAAAAGTTTTAACTACTCCTTCACAATAACAAATGTGTTCTTTTCAATTTCTCTGAGGCCAGCTTCTTTATTCAACCATTAAGTCAAATTGTGTCTTCCTGTTGTTACAGAATGTGGCAAATCAGTGATTGGTCAAGAATTGTGACTTTGGTTGTTATATTTTTCATAATCAAAATATCTTAAAAGAATATGTGGTTACAGTATTCAATGATTTTAAATCTCTAAACTTTTTCTCTTTAAGTTCCTAGTAATTACTAATTTTCATTCTCAAAATGGAAATATTGACTGAAAGAGACAAATGCTATTAAATTGTGAAAGTTGTTTTTAATGAAAAGCTTCTCTTCTTGAATATCATAACCAACATCAATGCCTAATGTTGACCTTATCATTCTCAATGCAATTAAAATACCGAAGTCTTTATGAAGAGAAATCCTGACAACATCTACATAGAAAGCTATGAGGTAAAAATGTGTATTGGTAAAAAAGAGACAGTGAAACCAAGGAAGGATATTCTTAGGAGAGGATCAAAAAGGCTCATTAGCTATGTGCATGTGATCATATAAAATGATGCTTACTGAAATGAACTCTGAAAAATGGAAACAAGAGATATTTTTTATTATTTCACTTTATTTTTTCTTTCTCCGTTGTCACTATTATTTATTTCTGTACCATTTGTTTTGTATTCAGGGGGAGAACTGGAATGGTGATACAAAATGTGAACAAATGTAGCAGCAACAATCACTAGACACCACTAGACACTACCTTGAAAAGGAACTATACAACTTGTGTGTAAGAGTGTTGGAGGGGAAAAACTGGAAGAGAGAGGAGAGATGATACTGTTCAAAAACAAACATACTCATTACCTGAATTACGTAACTATAACCACTCTGTACATTACCTTTACAATAACAATAAAAAAGAGGCTAGTAATGAAGCTGTCCCACAGCTTATGTCAAAAACTAAATATGAAGATAAATGAAAATGCTGATGACTCCTTGACTCTTTAGCAATTTAATTTCTGTGAGTCAACATCTACTTTATTGGCCTCATTCAGCAGTGATGTTGAAAGTTTATCAAGAGCTACTGTTAACACCTGTTCAATGACTTCACACGCCACATCGTAATAAATTCACCTCTCCTTACTCTACTCAGAGGGTACCTGATGGTCAGCAGTTGAATGAAGACTCATTTTCTATTCTGTCATCAGAAAAATCCTCTAAGATGAAATGAAGCTCAAATTTCAAATATGTGGTTCCAATCAAATAGGAGAGATGCTATTGTTAATGGTGATGTTACTACATTTGTAATGGAGGAACTTGAGTGGCACTTTTACAGATATGGGAAGAGAACTGTAAAGTACGTGCTGCAGATATGTGATCAGATGAGTAGATATCTAGATAATATATGAATTAAACCTTGAAAAATCTCTCAGGAAACAAAGGCACTAACATAATGGGGTAGGGGTAGGACAGAGGTCTTTCATTATGTTTAGGGTTAAAATAAAAGGAATTGACAGAAGTTCTAAAGTGGACCAAATACATCCCTACCTTGTATTCTCTTTCTAAGAAACCCAGTGACTGCTCTCAAACATTAAATGCTTACCAATTCAACTAGTAAGGTTAAGCCTTAGACACATTGGGTTCATGGACCCTGGTCACTGTAGAACAAGATTTGAGAGTTATACTCCTAGAGCATAGAGAACTAAGTAAAGTTTTGAATATGGTAGTAGGTCTTTCAGCCTAACTCAATATAAAACTTTTAGATTGCCAAATGTATGTGTACCAGGCATTAGGAAAGTTGCTATGAAGACCATGAATTCATCATTACAAATGATGTTCAGATACTGATATGTAGACACTCTCAATAGAACATGTGGGAATGCCATCTGCTTATGTGAACTTTCTAAATGGATATCATTAGGTGACTGTCTTCTTCCTCAAACCAGCACAACTTCTACATACATTTAATGTCTGAAATTTTATTATGAAAGACAACAAAATATTAGGCAGACAGATTTTAAGTATGTCATAATATGGGAAGAAAGACCAAAACAAAGAATTAAGGGACTCTTTTCACCCCTTTCTTGACCACACTCTCCTCAAGGCTCAAGGACACCCTGGCCTATGAACTCACAGCTGGCTTCCATATTCCATAATTTGGAAGTTGTTTCCCTGCAGGCACGTTATGCCAGCATAGCAGTGGTTGCTTGAGAACAAGGTAGGTATGCATATAAGGAACTTGAATGGGTTGCGTGTAATTGAAATGCCATACTTAGTTCCAAGAGGAACTAAGCTCTATAGTAAATGAGTTGAGGATGGTAAAAGACAATGGGATCTAGCTAGTAATCTTGAGCCAGCTGTTTATTCTTTTATCTAAGACACCAAAAAGAAATTATCCAGAAGCATACATTTCATGTTACTACATGCCATACAAATTGATGTATGACCCACATTAAATCTTTAAAGTTCTATACGCTTCCATTTTTTTCATTAAAAAAATTAAAGACCTTAGATTTGATCTTTGAAAATGGTTCAAGCCCTAACATGCCAATCATTATTTTCTACAACCTATGTATTATAACAAATAATACATTTATTTTCAGTCATGTCAACAATTTTACAAAACATTTTCTAATTATTTCTAAAAGACATAGACTAAATATATATATATATATATATATATATATATATATTTGTTTAAGTTACACAGACTAAAGTCATTTCTATGCTGTTCTTTCATGCTGTTAGAATACTTAAACCAGGTGACCAAAGGGGCCTCTTGAAGTGACTAAGCATCCCCTAGCATATTTTTCTCTTAGACTAAGTTAAGGTGCCAAACCTAAAACAATTTTCCCATGCAAGATTTAGCAGGGAAGGAATTACTGAAACCACAGGGTGGAAATTAATGATTAGCTTGAGATGCTATTTGCATACCAGCAGGAGAAAAGACTAAATGAGCTATGATCTGAAGTAAAATATGTCATCCTGGAAATTGAAAGTGATATGATGGAGAAACAATGCTGGGTAATAGGGGAGGAGAAAGTGAGCTATTACACCAAGAGGCAAGGAGACAAGCATTTAAATTAAGAGGACAGGACAATGAAACGTCTTGAGTTCATGTGCAAGGACCCAGACTGAAAGACATTGCGGTTAGTGATTGCTGACAGGAAGCAATCCATCAGTGAAGGGAGAATGCAGCACTAAGAAGGAACAGGATGCAAAAGTGCTTTCATACTTGGATAAAACAAGCAGACATGAAATTCATTCTAAGCACTTCCTTGATTAAGCAATATCATTAAGTTCTGCCATAAGCAAAGGCTCACACTATGTAAAGTATGGGAGGGAGAAATGAGGTGAGGGATATAAAAACATTGAGTTTGATGGATGAATATTTGAGATACTATAAAGAAACACTTTCCACTATTTGGGCCAAGGCAGGTATTAGAGAATAATAATTTCTAAAAATGAAATTTTTATGTATATATGCTTATACATACACATATACATTTATAAACATTTATATGAGAGAGAAAAAGAGAGAGAGAGAGGAAAGAGGAGAGAGGGAGAGAAAGAAAAACAGAAAGAATGCTCAAGCACTAACAAATAGCAGTGAATATAAACCCAGATCATCTCACAGTTTAACACAGATCACTTTATCTTGAACCAATTTCTTTGTTTGGTGTTAAGGAGAGAAAGGCATAAGTTTTGCTGTATATTCACAATTGTTATCCACACTGTGACATATAACATATGTATAGAGAATATTATTCTACTTTCGATGTCTTGTCCTTGGAAATAGGGTTGGTAAAAAAGACAAAAAATTATAAGCCTGAAATTAGCTGTAGTGCAGACATCACAAAAGAAATGGATATTAAACCATTCCATTGCATATGATAAAGTTAGTGAAACAAAGAATGGGATGCAGTCCTTTAATAACAAAGTTTATATTTTGTTTTTTTATTGTGAAAATACCATACAGAGGGGTTACAATAACATGGGTAAGATAATGAATACATTTCTTATCAAGCATTGTTGTCTCCTCCTTTGTTTCCCTTTCCCATCCTTCCCATCTCCCACTCCCCTCCAGGCCTCCCTTCAGCCCTACCCAAAGTTGTAAAGTTTGTGTGTCACATGCAGGTATAGGAGCAGCTAGGAAAGAATAATACTTTGTTGCACACATTTCCAGATTCACAGTTGGATTAAAGATTACAATAATTCCTATTTAATAAACAACAATGATAAAACCAAAACATAAAATGTGTAAATCTAAGACTCTTCTTCTAGAAAATTCAGTTTTCAAAAATTAAATATTTTTTGCCAAAATTGAAAATTTTAATTTTATCCACAGCTTTTAATTTCAAAGAAACACCAACGTATAAAAAGTTCAACAAAATGAGCAGTGATACAGCTTTTCTTGTGTGGTTTATTAGTTTGTTATTTGGGTTTTTTTTTTTTTCAATGATGTGTATTGTGCAAAACACACTCACCTATCCAAGCTCAAAGAATAAACTTAGGGAGAAGTACAGTAGAAACAAGACTTCAATAGTGTTTTTGCAAGATTGTAGCTCTGGTAAGCAGGCTCACCCAGAGCAGCTAAAAAAGCATGTTTCCCCCTATGATCAGATCCCTCCTCGAACCCCTCACTGGCTAAGAACTATTATGTATATTACCTGTCTGGATTTCACCTAGGTTTCATTATTTTTATTGATTTATTTTACTATTCAAACTTCTTGGGATTAGTTGAATTTTTAAATAAGGTTCTTGTTCTCTCCACCTCCCTTTGTTTCACTCTGTGAGGAAGGTTTTCTTGGGTGTGTACTTTCTGGAATATACCTGATTTTTCTTATCTTCTTCTTTCATTGCAGGCTATTATTCACTCTGCTAATTAGCCCTCTCTTGATGTCCTATTTGCCTATTCTTTTTGTCTAGGGACTCTTTGGGCGTACATACATTACAATTGCCACACCAGTAAACCCTTAGGTCATTGTGTTAGCAAGTTCATAGTAACTTTACACTCCAAAACAGATGCTTTGTCTTGAAAATGGACTGTAACTGACGTCACAGGATTTAATCAAGAGCCTCTGACAGGTAGACAAGTTATCTGTCTGTGAGATATATCCAAGTTTAAAATAGGACTTAAAACTCCCCATACCCCCCAAAAAAACAACAACTCTAATCTTATCAATAGTTTTACCACCTTTAGTTTTTAATATTTTTATTGTAAAGATACTGTACAGAGGGGTTACAGTCATATGAATAAGGTAATGAGTACATTTCCTATAGAGCATTGTTACCACCTCAATATTTTTTCCAATATAGACTTTTGCTTATTTTTCAATTTCATTTATAGGAACTTAGGTTACAAAAGTAAGTGCTATTATGTCTGTTTCTTTATATATGCACATAGGAATCAATCTTTGAAGATGAATATGTTCAGTAAGGAGAAGGAGGCAATATTGATGTTGGGGGTTGTATTTTTTATCATGATATCATTTTATTGATATTTTTGGTTACTCATTTGTATGCTTTACACAACATGTAGATTAATTTTTTTAAAAAACATTTCTATTAGGTTTAGTGTGCCATTCACAAAGCAGTTTATGAAAACAGTGGAGCTTTACCACTGTTACACTTTTCAATATTCTCACCTAGTTTTCCCAATACAATATTTGCCTTATGTATCTTAATTTTTAAGTTATGGGTTTTTTAATTTTTAATTTTTATTTTATTTTTTGCCTTTTAACAAAGTAGTTTATGTGTACAACATATCTTGATCTGAATGATCACTACCACATCTTTCCCCTCCTTCAACCCAACCTTTCCCTTATATTCTGCAAGTCTGTGGTATATACAATGAATTCTTGCCCACTTTCTCCCATTTTTCTTCCTTTATTTGTCTACCCCTCTCCCCTCATGCAAGTACCCATTTCTTGGTACTTATTTTGTTGGGTTTTGACTTAGTCTTTTAAAGCATTATATTATTTGATACCTCCGTAGAGCCTGTTACATTTCAGTTAATTAATTTGTAACCTCTTGCTTTCCACCTTCAGTGTTTACCTGTATATTTATAGGCCCATTACCACCGATGAGAAAAAAGCATGCAACCTATGTTTCTCTGGCTCTGATTTACTTCTGTTAATATAATTTTTGTCCAAGTCTCTCAATTTTCTTATGAATGTGATAATATCATTCATTCTGATGGATCAGTAGAACTCCATTGTGTATATACCACATTTTCTTGACTTCATTCTGGAGTCCAAGACAGTAGCACCAGCTGTATTAGATGATAAAATAATTCTTCACAGTGAAGATGCAAGAAGTGGAACCTAAAGAATAATCAGTGTCTGACAATTCCCTAGAGTGGAGAAAATCACTCTTTGCTGCTGCTATCAGCATCTCATGGATTAAGTTTGACATGAATTGAACAGGTTAACCCTTAAGTTTCCCACTGGCCTTGAACATGAGAAATGAAAGAAAAGAGAAGAGAGAGAACTTTAATGAGAAGAAACTGCTTGAAGGGATTAACACAACATCAGTCTAATGAGAAAACACAAAATATAAAAGGCAACACTATTGACCTTCCTTTATTTGCCACTGGATTAACACTGTATGCTGGATCTGTATTTTGCCACAAAAACGTGACTTGTTTGTCTCTCCTGGTTTGAGTTTGGTGATCAATGATAACACATCTGGTTATAAAGCAAGTCATCTCTGTTATTGCAGACTAGTTACATCTATTGATTTGCTTTTTCACCAATTTGGACAGCTCTGCAGAATGTTTCAGAAAGGGCAATAAAAATAGATCCTGTTTCATGTTGAATATAGATATCCGTGAAGAGTATCTTTGTATGATTGGGCTCACCATCATTCCTTTATCTTTGCTATTTTTAGAATCAGCAAATGTCTCAGCCCTTCAAATGCCTTCTTAATTAATTGGTGAAAGTGATTATGCAGACAGATGGCTTATTTAAGGAATGTGGTTACATTATATCCCTTGGGGAAAAGCCATCTGCTCTGATCAGGGGTCTGGGGCTTCCAGATGTTGCCATTTCCTCATAACCTGTGGAGTCATTGGCACCTGTATTTTCCACTATGATGTAGTATTCTCTGGGGAAAAGCATCCTGGAGTATATTACCTTGTGCAATAAACAAGTAGAGACTAGTATATAAGATGCAGGCTAAAGTTGTTCATCTTACTTCTTCTTTTCCCTAATCATTCCCATTCTTTTAGTTCTAACTTTGAAGTTTTCATTGTTACAGTACAATAGAAAAAAATCAGAAAGGCAGAGCAAACTTCAGAGAGACAAAAGAGACATTTTTGTGATATCCTCAAATTCTAAGTTAAAATGATCTGTTTGTAAAAGGTAGGCCTACCTTAAAAAAATCAAACATTTTCTCTGTAGAGAAGGTATTAGTTTAACCCAAGGCAGATAAACTTGGTCAGGAATTAGGATTTGAAAATGCCAAGTGCACAGATGGATCTTCAAAAAGATGAAAAAACAAAAACAAAAACAGAAAAAAAGGTGTATCCATAAAAGGAATTCACTGAAGTATTACTTCCTTATTTTGAGAATAGATAGGTACCCACTTATCAGTTATAACATACTTAAGCAAAATCTGCTCACTAGCTTGTTCTTTTTTGACCAGGAAGGAAATTGCAGATAAATTACTTAGCAGCTACCTCTACCAATCAGTCTTGCTGTCCACTCAAAAGTATGACCAGTGGACCTGATTAACTGCTGGTCCAAATAGAAAAAGTATCAGCTACTTGATTAACATAGAGAACAATATGGAACCAGAAAATCTAAATCAGAGAGGTAAAAATTTAACATAAGAATATTTTTTCAGCAAGATAGGCATAGCCACTGCCTATGAAAGAATAAAGAAGGGTCAGAAAAAAAATTGAGAATTAAATAATATCATGGGAAAGCCTTTCACCCATCTCTGAGGAGACAGAGATCAAGAAATGACAAACTCAAGGCCAACCTGAAGTACATGACCAAAATCTGTCCATGACCCCCAACCCAAGTTCAATCATTGCCAAAATAAACATTAAATGAATGGCTTGAGTGTTTAAGAACAAAGTGAAGTGCATCATAGATACATAGATAATTACAAATACAATGGAAAACTATCCTTAAAATCCTAATTAGAAAAAAATATATTTTGAAAAAATAAATGTATCAAGAATTTATAAAACCAATGGGAATTTCAAAAAGACTGAATAAAACAATTCTCAACAATGTGAAGGAATGGTATTTTTCTGAACTTATGAATGTCATGCTGTCATATGTGCATTTCTATCTAATCAGAAGAAAGATCAAACAGTATTGCAGGTAAGCCAAAAGTCTTGATATCCATTGATAATGGTGGTTAAATCAACTATGCACAAAAAAAATGCCCTGTCATGACTTCAGTCATCAACATCTAAAAATAGAAGAAAATTTGAAATTCCTTTTGAAATATTAAGAAAAGTATTTTTTTATATTTCAATCCAAATCATGTCTGTGTGCTCAACACAGTAATATACATATTTTCTATGTTTGAAAAAGAATTGTTGAGGGCTGGGAAGGTGGCTCAGTGGTAGAGCGCTTGCCTTGCATGCCTGAGGCCCTGGTTTCTATTCCCCAGCACCACATAAGCAAAAAGATAAAAAGCCAGAAGTGGTGCTGTGGCTCAAGTGGTAGAGCGCTAGCCTTGAGCTGAAGAGCTGAGGAACAGCGCCCAGGCCCAGAGTTCAGGCCCCACAACCGGACCAAAAAAAAAAAAAAGTTATAATGAATAAGGTCCATGAGGCTTCAAAAACTCATGAAAACCAATTTACTTCACTTTTATTTAGAGACTGAGGGCTTTTCCCAGAACATGAAAATACCCTGTGTTTTCTGTATTTTTATGTTTATGATTCATTAAAATTGTTTTACAAAGTCAGCATCTATAGGAAACATTTCTAGCAATGGATCCATGTATAAACTTTTATAACTGTTCTAAAAGTTAATTGTTAATCCTCTCTGCTCAGTAACCTCAGAACAATTAATTTTGCAGTACTGAAGCCTCACTTTCCATAAGCACTTTCTAGAGAAGGAAAAAAAAGAGGGTAGCATTTCTTGCTGAAGAACTGATCTGTCAGGATTTTTACAATGTAAGTATTTCAGTCAAATCAGATGAGATAAAAGAAGCAATTCACTTTGAACTCACTGGAAGGAAACATTCAAGATGAAGAAAAGCTTTGTAATTGCAGCCAATGATGTACCTGTTACCACGAAAAGGACAAAATAACTCCCTTCAGGCCTACTATGCAAATGAAAATATAAAGTAATAAAAGTGAATCTAAACTACTTGACCCTGTGAAAAGTACCTCTAATTTCCTTGGCATATTTTAGATCTGATGTGAGATGGAGTAGTTAGAATGTGCATCTGCAGGTTGAGGATTATCAAAACATTGAATTACTTTCTTATAAATCTAAATACTTTTCTATTTGAAACATAGAGGACATGTCTTAAAGACATAACACAATGAGTCCTCTTTCAAGAAACAGATATTGATGTCTGTTAACTGTATATACTTGTGGAATACATTATGATATTTCAATACAGGTGTACTGATCAAAAAGCTTATATACAATATAAAATATTTTTCATGTGTATGAATATACATATTTGCATATATGCACCTACACCTATTCATTACATATATATGCATATTTGTAAATATATTCATATACGTATATACACATTACTGTATATATGTATACATGTCCATATACACACATACATATATGTGTGTGTCCTGGATTTGTAGTTTCATTAGTGATCAGTAATTTTGATACCATCAGCTTTGTTTGTCCCAAGATTGTTTTAGTTATTTGGCATGTTTTGAGACCCCACATAAAGTCATGCTTTTTCTTATTTATTTGAAGAGTGTTATTGAATTTTGATGGTGTATTTATTGAATCTATTCATTGCTTTAGACAGCATATATTGACTCTTTTCCCTTGTTCATTACAATATTTTCTGTTGTCATATTTGCTTTTAGTTCCTTTCAACAGTAGCCAGTAATACTTAAGGGTTCTATATTACATTGCTTTTCCTGTTCCAATACATTATGGAAAAATTAGTGACAACATTTGTTTAAAACAAGAGAAATATCATTGCAAATATTTCTGTAAAAGAGAAACATTCACAGCTTTTTGAAAAGTAATTCTTCAGTCTTTACTAGTTATCAGCACAGCACATACTACTTAGCTCTAATCTTGTCTCCATAGCCACATATCTACTTTCATGTGTTTTGTGTTTTGTTGTTTGCCTAAGCCGATCATACTGCTGTTATACATAATTTCCAAGCACAAATTACATGAAGATGCAACTAGAATTGAAGTTTCCCACTTTCTCACTTAGGGTCCTGTGTTGTGTGACATGAGTGGTTTGAAATCCAGTTTCTAACAGTAGCATGATATTGTGATGTGGTGCAAAGTACCTTAACCATATTAATACTTAGTTTTTTCATATTACAAATGTGCATAATAATATCTACCTCACAGATGGTTTATGTGTTAGAAACCATAGTGATGTTATAAGATCTGTAGCTCTGTTGGAGTCCCAGAATTACAAGATGTATTCATTTTACCTTCTTCTCTATACATTAATCGATATTTAAAAATCTTTCCATTTTCTCATTTTTTTTGTCTATCTCAATGTCCTCATTATGTCCTCAGTACATTATGTATCTGTTAGTATAATGTTAGAATTATATGTTGTCATAACTTTTTTGGGGGGTCAGTCCTGGGGCCTGAACTTTGGGCCTGGGCTCTGTCCCTCAGCTCTTCAGCACAAGGCTAGCGCCCCTACCACTTGAGCCACAGCACTACTTCTGGCTTTTTATGTTTATGTGGTGTTGAAGAATTGAACCCAGGGCCTCATGCACATGAGGCAGGCACTCTACCACTGAGCCAACTTCCCAGCCCATAACTTTTAACTCATATGAATTTTCTTTAGGAAAAAGAAAATATTTCAGGAAAACCGAAATATATTTAATGTTTGGGGCCATACTCTTCTAGGTCTAAATGTTCTCTTGTTCAAAAGAATATAACTATATCATGTAAAAAACTTGATTGGAATCTGGAGAGCCAGAAACACAACAAATCAATGAAATCTGGATTTAAAATGGAAATAGGTAAGTTATTAGATACAGCACATCTACAGAAATACATATAAGTATGAATTATTATATTTATAATTTATTTTGAACTTGGAGAACATTTATTCTATAAAGTACAAATATAACATAGAATTTTGTTTCAACAATTTTATTTAATAATTTTTAAGGTAGTTATTTTTATTGAGTAGTTAGTCATAAAAGGAGGTTTCAATTCCAAAAGTTAGGTTAAGAATACAATACATCTTAATCCATCTCACCTCTTCTACCATTTCTCCCATCGATCCCCAACCCATTCCTACCCCCAAGTTACATAGTTCAGCTTTTACATAATGTATATTAAATATAGTGACTGCACTGGTTCACCTTTCTGCCTTTGTTTATGTCCACTTTTACTACCCTCCCTTCTCCCCAAAACATGTTTCAGCTTCCTAGTTATACTATATTTTTAATGGATGAAAGCTATAAAATTTTCCTCTGAAAAAAGCATATGTAAAGAGAAATTAGAAGATAATTTCTGGAGCATAACAAATCTGAGTTGAAAACATAGATTTCTTTTTAAAAAATGGCTTTCACATTCAATAATGAACTATTATATCAAAACTGTATAGAAAGACATCTATATTCACATGTGCATACATAATATATTCACACAATGCGAATAAGAGAAAAAATATTTGAGATGACCTTTCCACTCACAAAACACCACGTACTGTGATTTTACTGTGTTCTATCCATTACTATTTAGAAGACAATTTGTTTTTAGTCCTCTAACTTGAACTTATGACCCACTACTGCATCATAATCTATAAATAGGTCAATTCACAGTTTGAAAAATACAACTGTAGTTCTCTCAGGTTCTTGTTTTCCAACGTAATTCTTGACGTTTTGGACAAAAAAATACAGTAGTCAGCTTCTGTGTCATAAGTAATTAGGTATGCCTTACTCATGTTCAATTTCTAATTTTAAAAAGCAGAGGGAAAAAAACAAGTCAGATACTCTATTTGTCTATCTGAAGACAGGATTGGATATACCAAGAAACACTCAATAAGTATATCGTTAAAATTGTGCCTAATTTCAGTGTATTATCATCATAGTTTCATTTTGTTTTCAGTTTAGTATCTTTTCAAACTTGTAATAAGGGTGTGTATAAGTTAATTCCCAGTAGTTTCTACAATGTGTTTATCTTGTCATTAAGCAAGCAACATAATTCTATTCCTTCTAAATAAGAAATTCAAAACAGGTAAGAAGTAGGGTCAGAGCCTGGCACAGGCATGTATCCACAGCACCAAGTAGGTTAAGGTAGGAAGATCATGTGTTCACCGGGACCTGAGCTTGCCATCATCATACTGCTGGATACCTGGATATGTGTTTGACAAAACTCTGATTAAATTCCTAACTCATACTAGAGAGGAATTCCAGAGAATGATTTATTTAAAAGTGCCCTTGTATAACCCACAGTAGGCACAGCTAGTTTTATATAATCCAATCATAAGGCATAACTGTCAAAATGATACTAATATCACTCACTAACATCATTTTGTGTTTCTACCTTTTTGTTAGTTTTGAGGCATAATCTGAATATTAACGAGCTATAAATTTTATCATTCTTGCATTCTAGCTTCAAGTAGAACCGTACATTTTTCTTTCCAAATTAGTTGTAAATACTTTAGAATCAGAGAATATCTAAAAAAGATCAAAAGCTGCATGAAATATTCCATATGCAAAGATCTCTGTCAATTCTATAATGTTTGTTTAAAAGCCTCATCATTTAATGTTGTACATAGAACAAATTCCGGTAAAAGCCAGTTCCCAAATGATTCAGTTCCGTTTTTCACAGAATTCATTTGTGTATAACTCCCAATAATTGTGAAGGATTAGTTAACATTTCAATGCTTACTTCACATTTTAGAGGAATATTGATATTTTCAGAATGAAAGGATATCTGGAAGACAATTACTTTATATGTTATTCGTGAACTTTTCTATTTAATAAAGGCTCATAACAGTCACCTTATATTAGCAAGTATTTTAAGCTCTTTATTGTTTTATTACTACTAACCATCTTCGTAACAGCTCCATAACTAGGCACTAACATTGTTAATCAGCTGTGTAATGTCACATATCAAGGTGGCAAAGCTTGATATATTCTGTGGGAATTTTCAGCATCATAAGTTAATGTTAGATATCAATCAACAGCCCACTTCACAAACTGACAACTTTAAATTGCACTCATTAGCCTGGTACCATCGTCTTCCTAAGAAACCTACATCTCAAAATAAACTTAGTTTTTGTCTTTTGTTTCCTGCAGAAATAAAATGACTGTTAAAGATCACAATGGCTTAGTTGTACCACCAAGTGACTTTAATTTCAAAGCCCTAGAAAGTTTGATTAGGTTCCTGTTCTCATCAAGATTAGTCCCATTATGGGTTTCATCTTCTTCATAATAAGACTAGTGATCTTATAAAATAAGCCCAAGAGAAAGCCATGCAGGTCAGGAGGCCTCAAATCCATTCTAGCAAGCAGTAGCCTAAATAGAGTCACAATGAGAATAATATTGGAAGTTGAAGTTCACAATGATCTGTAATTGTTGGTTATATCTCCTAAAGACAGCACGGTGGAGCAACATTCCTAATCCTGAAACAGTGCATGTAGGAGCTAGCTGAAAGGAAATATAAATGCTGAGGAGCTCCCTTACCCATTGGTAGACTGGTTAGGTTAATGAAGAAATGTCTTCATTGTGAATTTACCTTGAAGTATCTGTACACAGACCTGATATATACAAAAAAAGGATTAAATACACAATAAAAAGGCAAACCTAAGTTTTAAAATCTAAAAAGCAACATTTTCTACTTTACTTGATATTAACTGCATGAATAGATTTTCTGCAATTCAAGTCAACCCACACCATCCTCTAATTAGCAATTAGTCAAACATACCATATGTATGTCGAATGCCAATTTAACTAGAAAGCACAGAACTTTTGCATGTAAGATGACAATAAGTTGTAAAAGGAAAGCTAACACCCCACACTCACAGTTAACTTTGCTAATATGAATGCCACAATCACATCTCTTTTTGTAGACTCAGTGAAAATGAAATGATAGGATATAGGTTCATTGTGTGTGAATGTGAGTTGGGTTCAAAAAGCAATCTGTATATTCATGATAATTTCATGCATTACATTTAAATAGACAAACTAAATGAAGTTTTGAATTTAAAGTAAATCCATGTGTTGTGAATGTCAAAACTAGTTTTTAAATGTAAACCATAAAACTTGGTGTAAAGTTACAGCTATGAAGAGAAAAGTCAATGACTCGCTAAAAAAACCTACAAAAGTGTTGGCAAATACTAGATAAATTATATCATCTTAGAGTGTTTCAGACAAAATTCCTGCTGACAGAACTTGAAGCTTCCCATTTTAATGGAGGCAAGTAGTCGAACTAGTAATGAGGACATGTTTTTTAAATTATTTACATAATTACTAACACAAATAATACTGTTTGTAGATATTAATTGTAAGGGTATAGTTATATAATTTATAGCATTATAGAATCAAGTTTAGATACATTTCTGTTTGGAAATTTTAAACTTTGAATTTATTTTAGTAATTTATTTATTGTGGAAATACTGTACAGAGGGGTTACAATTATATGAGTAAGGTAATGAGTACATTTCTTATCAAGCATTGTTACCTCTTTCTTCGTTTTTCCTCTACCATCCTTTCCCTCCCATCTCCACTATACTCCTCTCTATCCCACCCCACCCCCCAATCCCCACCAAAGTTGTAAAGTTCATTTTTCAACATAGCCTACTTTTCTTTATGTCCAGATTTTCTACAGAAAATGAAGATTTTATAGTTAGAAAAAAATCAACTTCAATTTGTAATTGTAGTTGCTTTTAAATGTTGTTGAGCTTCTTTTTTATTAATAAGTTTTTTATTGTTAAAATACTCTACAGAGGGGTTACAATTACATTACCAACGTAATGAATACATTTCTTATCAAGCATTGTTGCCTCCTCCTTTGATTTTCCCTTACCATCTCTGCCCTCCCATTTCCCCTACTACACTCCCCCGCCCCCCACGCCCTGTTCGTTTTTCGACATAGCATCTTGTACATTTCATTGTTGCAATGGGTCCAGCTGTATCCCTATTTAA
This sequence comes from Dipodomys merriami, assembly GCF_024711535.1. Classification (NCBI taxonomy): domain Eukaryota; kingdom Metazoa; phylum Chordata; class Mammalia; order Rodentia; family Heteromyidae; genus Dipodomys; species Dipodomys merriami. Next base: position 11,259,805 of record NW_027202382.1, on the reverse strand, counting down.
ACAATTTGTTTTTGTTTTTTCCCTTCACCTCCCCAAATTATACCAACATCAAATGCAGTGAAAACTGGGTTATACCATGGAGAAGGGACATACAAAGCAACAAAAATATCACATGGTTGGAAGTGGTGCTGTGGCTCAAGTGGTAGAGTGCTTGCCTTGAGCTGAAGAGCTCAGGGGCGCCCCAGCCCAGAGTTCAAGCACCACACGGAAAAAAAAATATCACATGGTACCTTGTAAATACTTTAGAAACAAGAGCAAGAAGGAAAAAAGAAAAACACTGTGTCCCTATCTTGGGGTTCATTTTGCTTAAATTCATCTTACCTGGTCATATGTATATAGTTTCTGACCTTTTCTACTTTGCCCCAGACATACACTAGATATTGCAAACAAGGAGAACCATGGGACCTATGTTTCTTTGGGTCTGGCTTACTTCACTTAATATAATTTTTTTCCTAGTCTTTCCATTTCCTAACAAATGGGGCAATGTCATTCTTTCTGATGGAGGCATAGAATTCCATTGTGTACCACATTTTCTTGATCCATTCATCTACTGAGGGGCATCTGGGTTGGTTCCATATCTTACTATGGTAAATAATGCTGCAGTAAACATAGTTGTGCTGGTAGCTTTAGTATGGTATTGTTTGTTAAACTTTGAATTTTACATTTTACAAATGTCCTGTACATTTTCTTAGAGGGTGTTTTTAATGCTGTACAGAAATTTTGCTTTCTTTATGATGGAAAGAAAGTAAAATAATTGTATGAGATAATATAAGGTTAGAAAAATGTTCTAGCATATTTCCTTTGAATCATTTTATATATAGGAAAGTATGTTGGTATTAGTATGTCAGTCAATATATTTTTTTCTAATTTTATTATACATAAAAAAGTTATGAACACATTTATTTCTGTTTATAATATCTTAAATTAACTTAAATAACAAGCTGACTATTTGAGAGTTTTATTTGTTTACAACACACATGAAAATCAAGATTGAAACTAAGATTAATTCTCATACAGTTTTGATGTTCATCAAATTTGCTTTTAAAGAATTTTAAACTGGATTAAATACTAATCTTAAGACTTGGTTGCTTTGGTTTACCTCAGAGTAATGAGTTCTTAGTAAATGGGGGCAGAGGTATTAAGAATTCGATAATACAAAGCACTTTCCCAATAGCTTATATTTACATCATTTCCAAATTTGTTTTACATAAATTTAACATTATTTAAAAAATTATCTCCTAATCAGTTCAAATAATACAATATTACAGCAAAAATGTTTCATTGTTGTTCATTCTCATATTTCAAATGAATATACTACTAATTGTTTGATGTGAATTTTTCACAGTAAAAATATAAAATTTAAGTACATGCATACATTTAAAAATACATGTGCATATGATATGTCTGAAAATAAAGGAGGAAGCAACGATCCTTGATAGGAAATGTACTCATTACCTTGCTTATGTAACTGTAACCGCTCTGTACAGCATTTTTACAATAAAAACTTACACAATATGGACACTGCTGAAAACCTTTTCATAGCAAAATGAAAAGAAGTTACAGGTTGTACTCAAGATTTTTTTGGGGGGGGGTCGGTCGTGGGGCTTGAACTCTGGACCTGGGTGCTGTCCCTCAGCTCTTCAGTTCAAGGCTAGTGCTCTATCACTTGAGCCACAGCTCCACTTCCATTTTTTTTTTCTGGTGGTTTATTGGAGCTAGGAGTTTCAGGGACTTTTCTGCCTGGGCTGGCTTTGAACCATGATCCTCAGATCTCAGCCTCCTGAGTAGCTAGGATTACAGGCGTGAGCCACCAGCGTCCAGCTTCAAGATTTTCTTGACACTATAAGGAGAAGTTATGTCTATGTTTTTCAAAATACTAGAGCCTATTTGCTATCCTTAGCTTGCAGATCACTCTTCACACTTCTCCAAAGCAAAGTTCAATTGTCATTGTCAGATCCTTTTTCTGATTTTGCCTTAGTACTTTTCTCATATAAGGACCCTTATAATGAGATCACATAATGTTCTTACTAACACTCCATAATTTTGTCCATATTTCAAGATTCTCAACATCTGCCAATGTTACATTCTTTTCTTTCTCAAAGGCTTGCAATACAGTGTGTGTGTGTGTGTGTGCGCGTGCGCATACGCACTTGTGCGCATGCATGCATGCATGCATGTGTTCTTCAATGCATGTGTATTTTACATTGCTGCCAGTTCATGTGAATGAAACATTTGATAATGTATTTTCTTTTATTATGACATTATTTAACAGAGATGGGAAATATCTTACATGATTTGTTAGTTATTACTAATCACTTCATTAATTTTAAATTGATTTGGTTAAAATATTTGAGTTAGTTTACATTTCACATACAAACTCTTTTCAACTATATGATTTCTACCAGTCATTTGGGTTAATGAATTTTTTAGAATAGGATTTAAAAAGTTTTCTTTTTTTTTAATTTAAATTCTATTTTATTTTATTTGAGAACATACTGTACAGAGGGGTTACAATTACATGGGCAGGATAATGCATACATTTCTTACCAAGCATTGCAGCCTCCTCCTTTGTTTACCCTTCACCTCCCTTCCCAGCCTCCCCCCTCCCCCCCACCCAATCATACCCCCCTCCTCCCCCCACACCGACATTGTAAAGCTTGCTTTGACATTACATTTTGTATTTCTCCTTGTTGCAACAGGTCCACCTGAATCCTTAAACGACTTGTTTGTCCCCATTTCCTCCACATGTTATACTGACATCAAATAAAGTGAGAGCGGGGGTTACATTGTGGGGGAGGGACATACAAAGCAACAAAGAAATAATCTTATAACTGCGTTAGAATCACATGCATGAAAGAAACGAAAACATTAAAATACATATTTAAGGGTTCGTTTTCCTAACATCACATTATCTGACATTTTCCGCTTGACTCATACCTATACTAGATATTGCAAATAAGGGAAACCATGGGACCTATGCTTCTTTGGGCCTGGCTTACTTCACTTAATATAATTTTTTCCAAGCCTTTCCATTTCCTAACAAATGGGGAAATGTCATTCTTTCTGATGGAGGCATAGAATTCCATTGTGTATATATACCACATTTTCTTGATCCATTCATCTACTGAGGGGCTTCTGGGTTGGTTCCATATCTTAGCTATGGTAAATAATGCTGCAATAAACATAGTTGTGCTGGTAGCTTTAGTGTGGTCTTGTTTGTATACATTTGGGTAAATGCCCAAAAGTGGGATTGCTGGATCATAGGGGAGATCTATGTGAAGTCTTTTGAGGAACCTCCATACTGCTTTCCAAAGTGGTTGAACAAGTTTACATTCCCACCAACAATGAAGCAAGGTTCCTTTCTGTCCACATCCCCTCCAGCATCTGTTGTTGTTAGAGTTCTTGATTTTTGCTGTTCTAACTGGAGTGAGGTGATATCTCAATGTTGTTTTGATTTGCATTTCTTTTATGGCTAGGGATGTTGAACATTTCTTCATGTGTCTATTGGCCATCCTTCTTTCTTCTTCAGAGAAGCTTCTCTTTAAGTCTTTCGCCCACTTATTTATTGGGCAGTTGTTTCTTTGAGGATTTGTTGTTGGGTGGTTTAAATTTTTGAGTTCCAAGTATATTTTAGATATGAGACCCTTGTCCGTTGTATGGCTAGTAAAGATCTTCTCCCAATCGGTGGGCTTTCTATTGATCTTGCCAGCTATGTCATTTGCCCTGCAGAAGCTCTTCAACTTCATGCAATCCCATTTGTCCAACCTTTCTTTGATTTGTTGTGCTTCCGGGTCTCTATTCAGAAAATTTCGGCCTGAGCCAAGGAGACCTAGGGTTTCTCCTATTCCATCCTGTAATGTTTTCAGAGTGTCTGCTTTGAGTTCAAGGTCTTTGATCCATTTGGAGTTGATTCTGGTGCAGGGTGATATATAAGGATCTAGCTTTAGTTTTCTACAAGTAGTTAACCAATTTTGCCAGCACCATTTACTGAAGAGGCTGTCTTTCTTCCATTCTATTGTTTTAGCTTCCTTATCGAAGATTAGATGGCTATAGGTCTGTTGGTTCATTTCTGGGTTTTCAATTCTATTCCATTGGTCCTGAGGTCTGTTCTTATGCCAATACCAAGCTGTTTTGATTACTATGGCTTTATAGTAGAGTTTGAAATTTGGTATTGATATTCCTCCAGCAGTGTTCTTTCCGTTGAGGAGCGTTTTTGCTATTCTTGGTCTTTTATTGTTCCATATGAATTTTTGGATTGCCTCTTCTATTTCCTTGAAGAATGAGGTCGGAATTTTGATAGGTATCGCGTTGAATTTGTAGATAGCCTTGGGAAGTATTGCCATTTTCACGATGTTAATCTTGCCAATCCAGGAGCATGGGAGGTTTTGCCATTTTTTAAGTTCTGTGTTGATTTCCTTTTTCAAGATTTTAAAGTTTTCATCATAGAGGTCCTTCACTTCTTTGGTTAAGTTAATTCCTAGGTATTTTATTTTTTGTGGGGCTATTACAAATGGAGTTGCTTTCCTAATTTCAGCCACACTTTTCTCATTGTTGGCATATAGAAAAGCCATTGATTTGGGGGGTTAATTTTATAACCTGCTACTTTGCCAAAGTTTTGAATCAGCTTGAGTAATTTGGGAGTGGAGTCTATGGGATTCTTTAAATACAAGATCATGTCATCTGCAAAGAGGGAGAGTTTTATTTCTTCTTTCCCTATTTGGATCCCCTTTACGTCTGCATCTTGTCTTATTGCTGTAGCTAGGCATTCTAATACTAGATTGAAGAGAAGTGTAGAGAGTGGGCATCCTTGTCTTGTTCCTGAGTTAAGAGGAAATGGCTTTAGTTTTTCACCATTGAGTATAATGCTGGCTGTAGGTTTGTCATATACAGCCTTTATTGTATTGAGGAATGTTCCATGGATTCCTAATTTTTCCAGAACCTTCATCATAAAGGGGTGTTGGATCTTGTCAAATGCTTTTTCTGCATCTATTGAGATAACCATGTGGTTCTTATTCTTGCTCCTGTTGATGTGATGAATAATATTAATTGATTTGCGTATATTGAACCAGCTTTGCATCCCTGATATGAATCCTGTTTGATCATGGTGTATGATTTTTTGGATGAATTGTTGAAGTCGATTGGCCAAAATTTTGTTGAGAAGTTTTGCATCAATGTTCATCAAAGAAATGGGTCTATAGTTCTCTTTCTTTGATGAGTCCCTGCCTGGTTTTGGGATGAGGGTTATGATGGCTTCATAGAATGTGTTCGGTAGTGAGCTTTCTCTTTCAATTTCATTGAAGAGTTGGAGGAGTATTGGTGTGAGCTCTGCTTTGAAGGCCTTGTAAAATTCCGCTGTAAAACTATCTGGTCCTGGACTTTTCTTAGCTGGGAGGTCTCTTATTGCTGTTTCTATTTCAATGCTTGATATGGGCCTGTTAAGCTGGTTTAATTCATCTTGGTTTAGTTTTGGCATGTCAATATTTGCTAGGAAAAGGTCCATTTCTGTCAAGTTCTCAAACTTATTAGCATAAAGTTTTGAGAAGTATTCCCTTATAATGTTCTGAATCTTGGTTGTTTCTGTGGTGATGTTTCCATTCTCATCTCTGAGTTTATTATTTTGGGTGTGTTCTCTCCTTTTTCTGATAAGGTTTGCTAAGGGTCTGTCAATTTTGTTAAGTTTTTCGAAGAACCAACTCTTTGTTTTGTTGATTCTTTCTATAGTTTTTTTGGATTCTAATTCATTTAATTCTGATTTAATTTTGATTATTTCTTTCTGTCTACTGGATTGGGGTTTATCTTGCTGCTCTTTTTCAAGGAGGTTCTAGATGTGTCATTAAATTGTTAGTTTCCGATCTCTCCAATTTGTTGATGTAGGAGCTCAGAGCTATAAACTTGCCTCTGAGTACTGCCTTTGCTGTGTCCCAGAGGAGCTGGTAATTTGTGTGTTCATTTTTGTTGAATAGCATGAACATTTGAATTTCCTTTCTAATCTCTTCCATGACCCACTCATGATTCAGCAGTGTGTTGTTCAGCCTCCATGTGATACCGGACTTTCTTTGGTGGCTTTTGGTGTTGAGTTCTAATTTTATTCCCTTGTGGTCAGAGAGAATGCAAGGTATAACTTCAATGTTTCTGAATTTAGACAAGTTTGCTTTGTGGCCTAAAATGTGGTCTATTTTAGAAAACGTTCCATGTGCTGCTGAGAAGAACGTGTATTCTGATGCTGCTGGGTGAAATGTTCGGTAAATGTCTGTTAAGTCTAGTTGATCTATGCAGCTGTTTAGATCTGTGGTTTCTCTGTTGAGTTTTTGCCGAGTTGATCTATCTAGTGGGGGTCAGAGAGAATGCAAGGTATAACTTCAATGTTTCTGAATTTAGACAAGTTTGCTTTGTGGCCTAAAATGTGGTCTATTTTAGAAAACGTTCCATGTGCTGCTGAGAAGAACGTGTATTCTGATGCTGCTGGGTGAAATGTTCGGTAAATGTCTGTTAAGTCTAGTTGATCTATGCAGCTGTTTAGATCTGTGGTTTCTCTGTTGAGTTTTTGCCGAGTTGATCTATCTAGTGGGGAGAGTGGTGTGTTAAAATCCCCAACAATTAATGTCTTTGGATCTATATGGGATTTGAGGGAAAGTAGTGTTTCTTTGATAAATTTGGGTGCTCCATTGTTTGGCGAATAGATATTTAGAATTGTAATATCCTCCTGAAGGAGAGATCCTTTAATTAGTATGTAGCGACCTTCTTTATCTCTTCTCATGATTTTTAATTTGAAGTCTATTTTATCTGATATTAGGATTGCAACTCCCGCCTGTTTATGGGGGCCGTTTGCTTGGTAGATTTTGTTCCAGCCTTTAACATTGAAAATGTGTTTGTTTTTACGGGCAAGATGTGACTCCTGCAGGCAGCAGATAGAAGGGTCTTGTTTTTTAATCCAACTAGACAGTCTATGTCGCTTAATTGGAGAGTTTAGTCCGTTAACGTTAAGAGATAGGACTGAGAGGTATTTGGGAGTTCCTGCCATGTTATCTACCTTCTTGGGAGCTGCGAAAACTGGGTTCTTCCTATGGTTCTTGGATTCTCAGTTTGGGTGCAGTTTGTTGGCCTTTATTGTGGTCTTGTTGGTTTTCTATGTGTAGGACATCTTTAAGAATCTTTTGTAGGGCTGGTTTGGTGTTTCAATTTTTCTTTGCTGTGGAAGGTTTTTATTTGGCCTTCAGTTATGAAGGAGAGTTTAGCTGGATACAGTAATCTTGGTTGATAGTTGTTTGTTTTTAGGGCATGGCATACATCATTCCAGGCTCTTCTTGCTTTGATTGTCTCTGCTGAGAAATCTGAGGTGATTCTAATTGGTTTCCCTTTATAGGTGATTACCCTTTTCTCCCTGACAGCTTTAAGGATCTTTTCCTTGTTCTGAGTTGATCCTGTGTGGATTATAATGTGACGGTGGAATGTCCTATTCTGGTCTGGTCTATTTGGGGTTCTAAAGGCTTCTTGTATCTGAATAGGCCTATCTTTTTGCATGTTTGGGAAGTTCTCTGCTAGGATCCTGTTAAACAAATTTCCTAGACCATTAACTTCTGTTTCTAGGTGCTCCTCTACACCCATTATCCTTAAGTTAGGCCTTCTGATGGTGTCTTCCAGGTGTTGGATAGATCTATCATATTTCTTGGACTTGTCTTGGATGGTTGTATGTTCTTTCTCTATAATATCTAGGCTGTCTTCAATCCCTGAGATTCGATCTTCTGCATGGTCTAACCTGCTGTCAAGACTCTCTACTTTGTTTTTTATCTCTTTTCCTTCTAATTGGTCAGCTTTGATGGCTTCAAGTTCTTTGTTGAAGCTCTGTTTTAGGTCTTGTATGAATCTCTTTACTTCCTTAATTTGGTGTTCAGTGTTTGTCCTCAAATCACTTAGTTGATTGGATATGGTTTCTTTGGACTCCCATTCCTTCTGTTGGGTTCCATTCACCATTCCCTTTGTGGTCTCCCTGACTTCCTTCAGCTCTTTGTTGATGGATTCTATGGATGCCTTTAGTGATCTTTGTGTGTTCTCTACCTGGTCTCTCAATTCCTGTATTACTCTTTGTTTAGCTTCCTCACGTTCGTGGGATTCCTGCAGTTCTCTTTGAGTGTTCTCAGCTTGCTCATGCCATTCCTCCCTTTCTCTTTGAGTATTCTCAAGTTGTGCACGCAAATCCTGAGTAGCTTCCTCATGCTTATGATATTCCTTTATAAACTTCTGGGATGCCTCCTCTCTCTCCCTATCACGCTCATAGAGAGTCCTTTGTAAGTTGTCAAACTTCTCATTTATCATGTTTGCCACCAGTGTTTGTAGAGCTATTTGGGAACTCTCCTCTGGATTGTTCATTATCTGATCTGACCCCTGATTATCAAGATTGGGAATTGAGATACCCGAATTTGCCATTTTTCTTGTGTTTTTCCTGCTTACTCTGCCCATTTGAGATGGAGATAGCACCAGTTTTGTGCTAGAACACTATCTTAAGGCAACCATCAACCAAAGTTTGCATTTGTACAGTCAATAGTCTACAGATACAATCTAGTTCAACAGATACATCTATTCAACATCAAACAACTATATTTTAAAGGACTTCGAACCGCAGAAAAGAATTTGGAAAACCAGAAATTATTAGGATTAGGGAGAGATGTGGGAAAAATATAGGAATAGATTGGTGTGGGGATGCACAGGAAGAGTTAACTATGTCCTAATCACAATGCAGGAAATGGGTTGGGTAGGATGCAGGTAGAGAGAGAGACAAAAAGAAGAGAGGGATAGGGGAATGAAAAGAGACCAGAAAAAAAAATAGAAACGTAAAAGTTATTGCTATTATAGATATTAAAAGACCATCTATTTAGAGAGGAATGTGAATATGTTGGGAGAAAGGGAGGGACATAGAGGAGATGTGAAAAACTTTAAGGATGAGAAAGGGAGAAGAAAAGATCAGAAGTTCAGTAGAGCTAGACAAAAAACAAAAAGATAATTAAGAAAGAAAGAAAAAGAGAAATAAGATAAGAAAAGAAAGGAAAACGCTCATTCACATATTCCTAAAATAAAAATTATAAGAGGAGAAAAAAAAATTACTGGAAATCAATTATTTTTTCAGAAGAGGCAAAAATTAAAGCTTAATAAAAGTTTTAGAGGGAAAAAAATTTTTTATATATATAAGGTAACAAAAAACAAAAAACAAACAAAAAAAATAAAAGAAGAAGAAAAAGAAAAAAAAAGAAGGAAAAAAAAAGTCCTTTGATTTTTTTTTTTGGGGGGGGAGGGGTGGGAAGAATCCTGTATCTCCCTTTTGTCTGTAACCAGCCTTTTGTTGGAGTCTCTGGTCAGCTTGAGGTCCTGTGGCTTGATTGGTTCCTTAAGTCGGTTTGTTGGAAGAGGCAGAAAAATGCTCTGCTTTACCCAAGATATTGAGATCCCCCTCCCAGGTTAGTTTTCTAGGAGGGTGATCTGCTTTGAGAATCACAAAAGAGGGGGATGCAGTGGTGAGGCTAGGTTCTGGGTAGAGTTGAAGCCTTTCAACAATCTGTAGCTTTTTCCTGGGGCTGTTTTGTGCAAAAAAAAAAAATCTCCCAGAGCCCAGCCTGGAGCCGTTCTCAGGGATTCTGTTTTTCAATTGATTGTTGAGGCTGCTAGAGGGAGGGGCAGCCTCTGGCTCTGGTTACCCAGTGAGGGAAGCCACTCCAATGGCTGGCGCCTGAGCTGGGTGACTTTTCCCTGGATGGAGCCGAGTCTGGCAGGTCACTTCGCCGTTAAGTTCTTGTGACCTGCTAAATGACTCGTTTTATTCCAAGGCCTGGGTTGGAGCTGGCAGCTCCTCCGAGCTTTGTCGGTATCCAAGATGGAGATCACCGGTGCTGGGGGGGGAGGGGTGGCCTTCCCTCCTCTGCTCCCTGAGAAGGAGTGAGGACGTCGGGCTTCTACTCACGCCGAGTCTTGGATCCTGGGTCGTCTCTGGTCTGCAAGCTGCAGGATGAAGATGTCCGCTCTTTGTTGGTTCTTGCTGGTGTTGAGTAGAATCCGCTCGCCCGCTGCATCTGGCTCCTTCTTCCCGGACTCTCTGTGTGAGCGCTCAGGTATGGCTGGCTGCGTTCTCCGCCACTTGCGACCCTGCCGCCGCCGAGGCGGCGGCTGCTGGCAAGCACTCAGATGTGTCTCCTTGTCTTGGCTTCCCCTCTCTTGTCTAACTCTCTGTCCTGTGATGGCACACTTGGTGTGATTCTCTGGCTTAGGACTGTTCACTGGAAGTCTAAAACTGCTTTCTATGTGAGAGCTTGTTCAGATTACAGCTTCTCCTCCGCCATCTTCCCGGAACCTGTCTAAAAAGTTTTCTTAATGTCCAGTTTTTCTTTTACTCATCACCAACTCATCTTATTTTATGTATGTGAATTCATGAATTTCTAATAACAAATTAGAATTATCTTTCATTTTTATAGTTCTCAATTTTTGAACATCAATTAATTTTTTATCTTTCTTCATTTGTCTTATGTAATTATGATACTTCAATGACCACAAATAAAAACATTGGAATGATAGGCAATAATCCATAATAATAAATTTTCTCTGTAGATAATTAATGGATGGCTTTATAATATTAATTGGTTTCTTTTCTTAACCATAAATACCTAGACATGATATAGGGTTTGATGTGGTTTACACTGTGAGCTTTATAAACAATTTGTGGCCAATTGAGTTGCCAGAAATACCTTCTGGTTTTCTTTCTAGTTCTAGCATGGTTGTATAAGGGACATTGTAGATAAACCAATTATTTTTACTGAAGCCTTGATGGTTACAGCTATGGAGACTTGATGTTTACAGCTTAGGAGCAAAGCAAAAGGAGAACAGTGAAGATCCGTCAATTAGTAAAACCTTTTATTCTAAACAGCATCCTCTAGTATTGGCTTCTGGAAGTCCAGGAATGGTATTGCCAACATGATTTCCTCAGTTTTGACTCAATATCCAATGATACCTATATGTCTGAATTTAGTTTTATTATTGACCTAAACAAAGGAGTTTTTAAAAAAATTTCTATGCATTTTCCAGTGTAATTAAGTTATTGCTATAATAATTTAGTAAGTATGTAAACTAAATGTCTATATAATTGTATAATTATTTTATTAATTGCATGCATAAGTGAAATTTCATAGAAATGAATTTAAGCTCATGATTCTAGTAGAAGAGCGTGGGATCTTAGGTGTTCTTCTGAATTCAGGACCCAGGTTGTCTGGTCTAAGATGAGGCTCACAGCAGACAAAAAAATGATAGAAGATAATCACTGTAGTGTGTAAATACAATATCAAATTGATGAGACTAAGAACACATGTTTTTTTTTAAAAAAAAACAACTAACATTTAAGCCTGTTCTTAGAAGAATAATGTTTATATCTAGTAAGTGGGTGTTGGAAGTGGTGCTGTAGCTCCAGTGGTAGAGTGCTAGCCTTGATCTGAAGAGCTGAGGGACAGCGCTCAGGCCCAGAGTTCAAGCTCCACAACCAACCAAAAAAAAAAAATATTGAAGTAAGTGGGTGTCTGTGGGATTTAAGCAGGAGAAAAAGACTAGAGGAAACAAGTCAGTAAAAAAATGTCAAAGAGAATATGTTAGGTGGAAAACGAATATATTACATATTTATTTTTAAATATGTTTATTATCTTCAAGTAGTCGTACAAAGGAAGTACTATATCACAAAGCAGTTCATGAATACAATACATCTTAATCAGTGTCACCTCCTTCAATGTTCTCATCTTCCTTCAACCTTTTACTTTTCTTCATTTTATGGTTTATACAGTGAATTCTTGACTGCATTATCCTTTCATTCATCTTTCCCTTTTCCCTTGGTCTCACACTTTCACTTGGATCTATCCATTTCCTGGTGTTGATATTAGTGGGCTTTGACTTAGTCTTTTTAAAAGATTTTACTGTTTGAGCTCACCCCATGGAGTCTATTGTTTTAACTTATTATTAATTAATTAACTTTAGTTAATTCATATGTACCACTTGCATATGACCCCAGCATATTTGTTTTCATATTTATTGGCACTTTCTAACACAAATGAGGGAAACTATGGAACTTTTGCTTCTCTGGGTCTGGTTTATGTCACTTAATACAATTGTTCTATCTTCCCAAGATCTATCTATCTATCTATCTATCTATCTATCTATCTATCTATCTATATCTATCGATATATGATATATGATATATGATATATCGATATATGATATATCGATAGATATAGATAGATGCATATACCACATTCTTTCATTGAAGGGCAACTGGGTTGAGTCTCTCTTGACTATGGTAAATAGTGGTACTGCAATGAACAAGCCTGTGCTAATGGCTTTAATGTAACCTTGTTTGTGTTCTATTGGCTAAATGCCAAGGAAATGGGATTGTTGAGTCGTAGGATAGTTTTATGTTTTGTTTTTCCAGGACTGTCCATAATGCTTTCCAAAGTGCTTGAACAAGCTTACATTCCCACCAATAGTGTATTACAGTTTCCTTTGGGCCTATCCTCCCCAGCATTTGTTGTTTTTGTTTTCTTAATGATTGCCATTCTTACTGAGATGAGGTAGAATCTCAGCATTTGGTTTGCACTTGCTTTAAGGCTAGGAATGTTGAGCATTTCTTTATGTGTTTATTTTCTACTTTTACTTCATCTGAATAGTCTTTTAGCCATAAGCTCATTTATTAATTGAGTTGTTTCTTTGAGAGTTAAATTTTTGAGGATTCAATTTCTTCAACTCTAAGTATATCCTTGATATTAGGCTCTTGTCTCATTTACAGCAGATAAAAATATTTTCCCATTCTGTTGGCTTTCTGTTTAGCTTTTAGTTATGTCCTTTTCATGGAGAATCTTTTAAGTTTGATGTAACCTAATTTATGAAGTCTTTCATTGATTTGTTGTGTTTCTGAATTTTTACTTAGAAAGTTTCAGCCTGTTCCCAAGAGCTTTAGTTTCCCCTACCCCAACCTGTAATAATTTTGTGGTTTCTGGTTGTACTTTGAAGTTTTTGTTCCATTCTGATTTGATGCTCATGCATGGTAATATGTGAGGATCTAGTTTCAATATTCTAAATGTGATATTCAGTGTTGCCAGGAGATACTGTCTTTCTTCCAGCTTATGCTTTTGGCTCCCATATCAAATATTAGGTGGAGATAACTCTGTGGAGTTCTTGGTCTTCTATTCTGTTCCATTGGTCTTCAGGTCAGTTCCAATTTGTTTTCTTTATTATGGCTTTGTAATAGGGTTTGAAGCTTCTGTATTTTTATTCCTCCAACACTGTTATTTGTGTTCAGAATTGCCCTTGCTATCTGGGGTCTTTTGTGATTCCATACAAAGTTTTGGATCATTTTCTCTATCTCACTGAAAAAATATTGTTGGAATTTTGATAGATATTACATTGAATTGTAAATTGCTTTAGGCAGTGTTGCCATTTTTATGATGTTAATTCTTTTAATCCAGGAACATGGAAGATCTTCTCACTTTCTTAAATCTTGTTCAATTTCCTTTAGCAATTTGTTTAAGTTTTCACTACAGAAGTACTTCACATCTTAGGTTAAGTTACTTCCTACGATTTTTGTTGTTTTTGTGTTTTGAGGTAATTACAAACAAGGTGCTTTTCTGATTTCAGTTTTAGTCTTCTTGTGGTTGGCATACAAAAAAGCAATTGATTTTTGGAGGTTGATTTTATACCCTGCTACTTTGCTAACATTTTGAATCAGCTCTAGTAGTTTGCAGGAGGTGACTATAAGGATCCTTTAAGCACAAGATCATATAATTTGCAAGAAGAGATAGTTTTATTCTCTCCCTCCCTTTGGATCCCTTTTATGTCTTTCTCTTGCTTTATAGCTGTTGTTAGGAATTCCATTATTACACTGAAAAAGGATGGAGAGAGTAGATATTCGTGACATTTTTAGTTAAAAAAAAGAATCGGGAAAAACTTTTCGTATTAATGCTTGTTAGCCACAAATATATACTGACAGAAGAAAAGAGAGAGTTACAAATTGACCTCTAGCCATGATCATTTTACTTGTCACTATTTTATTTATGTTTTCAACTCTTGAGAAGAACAAAATGCAATATGTGAAGAAGGCTATAATGTATATTAATTTCAATATCCTAGTAAGCACAGGTACTGCAATCTTTGGAAAGGCATTGGAGATTATGGTCATGGGAAATGACAGTTTATTAGATTTTGTAGTCATGCTTCACATTTTGCCACACTCCAGATGATTTTTCCTCCGCCATTCAAATACTGCAAACACAGAAAAGCATACAACATATTTGTTTTCAATGTGCAATTAAAACAACCTGAACTCCAGAGATCAAAAGCAATATTGTTTGACCTTGTAAGGGTTGTAATTTCAAGATACACCAGTAAAATTGTTATGAAACAAATAGGTTAATAAAATGGCTTTGATACTTTCAAATTCAAAATAAATAGTAATAACAATAATGCTAGCCAAACATGTTGACTTTTCTTCTTTTGGTTTTTGTTGTTGTTATTTTCTGTGACAAAATCTTGCTGTAGTCAATCTTGCAGTTGACTACAGAATATCTTCATGCTTTGGGCTTTCCAGCTATCTGTTACCAAACAGTCTTTAGGCAATCTCATCACAATGATTCCCTCTAAGTTTTTTTTTATGGTTTTGTTAGCATCAACTAGTTGTACAAAGGGGTTCCATTTTAATCTTGGTCATAATCATCCCCTCTATTATTCTCCCTCTACTACTCTCCTTTACCTAATATTCCTTTTTAATTTAATTTTATTGTCAAGGTGATGTACAGAGGAGTTACAGTTACATACATAAGATAGTGAGTACATTTGCTGGGGAACTTATCCAATCCCTCATTTTTTACCACTTTCCCTCCTTCTCAGTCCAACCTCCATTGTACAGTTCATTTCAAACATATTGTCTTCTGAGTATCACTATGGCAATGGTTCTCATTTGACCGTGGTCTCACCATTTTGTTGTTCCCTTACCCTTCCCTAATTCAGAAAATGTATATATAATGGCAGATCTCCTTCCCTTAAATTTTAACTTCATGGATACATTTTCCATGTTGCTGAGATTCTTGGAAGTATGCAATATATATTTAAGATTCGGAAGTAAAATAAAAATAAGAATAGAACAATAGTTGTACTCTAAAAAGTACAATACTGCCAAAATGAGAAGAATTTGTTTTAGCAAACTTTGGTTGTTATATAAATCATGCTATATAACCACTGCAAACAACAGCAGATTAAAAAATATAGAAATAATAAAGTAACAACTCAACATGTCTAATAATACTTAACAAGCAAAACTTTAATTACTGATAAGTGATTTTCTAAAAATTCAAAATGTAAAAAAAATGCATTTCTTTTTTTTTCTTTTTCTATTTTTTTATTGTGAAAATACCACACAAAAGGGTTACAATTACATGGGCAAGGTATGGGTACATTTCTTATCAAGCATTATTGCCTCCTCCTTTGTTTCCCCTTCCCATCCCTTCCCATCTTCTCCCACTGTGCCCCACCTCTCCTATAGCCTCCATCTCACCCACCAAAGTTGTAAAGTTCATTTTTCGACATAACATCTTGTACATCTCATTGTTGCAATGGGTCCACCTGTATCCCTATTTAAACGATATGATTTTTCCCTTCCCCTCCAACATCAAATACAGTGAAAACAGGGGTTATACCGTGGAGGAGGGACAAACAAAGCAACAAAGAAATCATCTTATAAATATGTGAGAAATAATCGCAAGAAAGAAAAAAACATTGAATCCTTATCTCGGGGTTCATTTGGCCTAACATCAACTTATCTGACCGTTTCTGCTTGTCTCAGACATATACTAGCAATTGCAAGTAAGAGAAACCATGGGTCTTATGTTTCTTTATGCCTGGCTTACTTCACTTAATATAATTTTTTCCAAGTCTTTCCATTTCCTAACAAATGGGGCAATGTCATTCTTTCTGATGGAGGCATAGAATTCCATTGTGTATATATACCACAAAGAAAGGTTGGACAATTGGGATTGCACGAAATTGCAGAGCTTCTGCATGGCAAAGGACATAGCTAGCAAGATCAATAGAAAGCCCATGGATTGGGAGAAGATCTTCACTAGCCATATAATGGACAAGGGTATATCTAAAATATACCTGCAACTCAAAAAATTAAATTCCCCAAAAACTAATCTTCAAAGAAACAACTGCCCAATAAATAAGTAGCCTAAAGACTTAAAGAGAAACTCTCTGAAGAGGAAAGAAGGATGGCCAATAGACACATGAAGAAATACTTAACCTCCAATAGCCATAAAAGAAATGTAAATCAAAACAACATTGAGATACCACCTCATCCCAGTTAGAATGGCTAAAATCAAGAACTCTAAAAACAACAGATTCTGAAGGGGATGTGGACAGAAGGGAACCTTACTGCATTGTTGATGGGAGTGTAAACTTGTTCAACCACTTTGGAAAGCAGTATAGAGGTTCCTCAAAAGACTCCACATAGAGCTCCCCTATGACCCAGCAATCCCACTTTTGGGCATTTACCCAAATTATCACAAACAAGACCATACATACTAAAGCTACCTGCACAACTATGTTTATTGCAGCATTATTTACCATAGCTAAGATATGGAACCAACCCAGATGCCCCTCAGTAGATGAATGGAGCCAAAAAATGCATTTCTAAACTGGTGGTCTGTTTTTTAGCTTCCATTATCATTCAACTATTAAAACATTATCAAATCCTTTATAAAATAAGAAAGGACTGTATCAAATGTATCTTTGAAATCCTGGTATGCTTTTCATTATGAGAAAAAAATGAAAAAACATTTTATAGTATCATTTTTAATTTCTATTGGAACTTTGTAAATAATATTAAATATATTTTTAATATACTTATAGGCAATTTTTCTTGTGTGGAGGAAAGTTAGATAACATAGTGGGCATTACCACACTTCCCACTCCCTATGCTCAATATCAATAGACCTAATTCTCCAATTAAAAGACACAGAGTGACTTGTTGGATCAAACAGTAAGTCCCATCTGTCTGTTGTTTACAAGAGACACATGTTACCAACAAAACCAGACACATTATTAAAGTGAAAGCTTGCAATAAAATGTTCCACACAAATGGCCACAATAAAAAAGGAGTAGCAATCCTAATAAAATAAAATAGAACTCAAATTAAAATTAGTAAAGATAGACATACTAATAAATGGAAGTCTACTACAGGAGAATATGACAATTGTATATATCTATGTACCAAATCCTAGAGCACCCAACTTGATCAAACACATACTACTTGACTTAAAATTACACATAGATCAAAACACATTGTTGGCAACTTCAACAAGTCATTGTCACCTCTGGATAAATTATTCATCCAGACCAAAACTCAGCAAAGAAAATTCAGACCCAAATACTTGTATTGACCAAATAAACATAACAGATAGTTATGGACTATTTCCCCCAAATTTACATTCTTCTCAGCAGCCCATTGTATATTCTTCCAAGTAAATCTTGTTATTTTGCAAAGCATGTTTGTGCAAATTTTAAAATATTGAATTATACCTAACATCCTGTCATTTCTCAATGGAAAAAACAAATAGAGCTCAACAACAAAAGCTATCACAGAAAACTCACTAACACATGGAAATTGAACAACATATTGTTGAATGATCAGTGGGTCACCAAGGATATTAGAGGGGAAATTCAAAATTTATGGAATTCAATAAAAATGAACACACAAAATGGGAGCTCCTCTGGGACACAGCAAATGCAATATTCATTGGAAAATCTATAGCTCTGAGTGCTTACACCAAGAAATTGGAGAAAACTCAAATCAACATTTTAATGATTGACCTCAAGCTCCTTGAAAAGAGGAACAAGCCAAACCTCAAACTAATATACAAAAAAAATAATAAAAATTAAATCAGAAATAAATGAATTAGTTTGAAAAAACAAAGAAGTAACAATACAAAAAGTTGCTACTTTGAAAAAAATAACAAATTTGACAGACCTTTAGCAAATTTGATCAATAAAACAGAAGAGAACACACTCAAATTAATAAAGTGAGGGAAGAAAATGGACACTTCACAACAGAAATATTCAAGAGTCAGAACACTATTAGGGAATATTTACAAACTTTTATGTCATCAAATTTGAGAATTTGAGAGAAATGGAAGCATCCCTGGAGAACATTGACATACCCAATCTGAACCAAGAAGATTTAACCCAACTAATAGGCACATTAAGAAGTATAAAATTCAAATGGCAATAAAGTGCCCCTCATCCAAGAAAAACCCTGGACCAGATGGATTCATAGCCTAATTTTATAAGGAATTCAAAGGAGAATTCACTCCCATACTCCAAAACTCTTTAATGAAATAGAGAGAAAGATCACTACCAAATTCATTCCATGAAGCCAGCATAACTCTCATCCCAAATTGGATAGTGACTCATCAAAGAAAGAGAACTGTTGACCCATTTCTTTAATGACATCAATGCAAAAACTTCTCAATAAATCTGGCCAACTGAATTTAACAACTACTCAAAAAATGCTGTGATCAAACAAGATTAATTCCAGGGATCCAAAGCTAGTTCAAGATATGCAAGTCAATTACTGGAATTCAACTCATCAACAGATGCAAGGACAATAAACAAATGATCACCTCAAGAGATGCGGAAAAAACATTTGACAGGATCCAACATCATTTAATATAAAAGCTGTAGAGAAAGTTGGAATCCGTAGAACAATTCTCAATATACTAAGGACTGTATATAAAAAACCTACAGCCAGGATTATACTTAATGATGAAAAGTTAAAATCATTCCCTCTAAAATCAGGAATGAGATAAGGATGCCCACTCTCTCCACTCCACTTCAACACAGTACTGGAATTCCTATCAAGAGCAATAAGGCAAGATAAACATAACAGGGAAAAAGAAGTAAAACTATCCCTCTTTGCATATGACAGGATCCTGTGTTTAAAGAATCCTATAGATTCTTTACCCAAACTACTTGTGTTGATCTCAAATTTTGGCAGTATACCAGGGTATAAAGTTAACCCACAAAACCCAGCAGCTCTCCTGTATACCAACAATGAGATGAGCAATGCTGAACTCATGAAAGCAACTCCATTTGTAATAGCCTCAACAACAACAACAAAGAAATCTTGAAATTAACTTAGCCAGATGTGAAGGATGTCCATTGTGAAAACTTTAAAAATCTGAAAAAAGAAATGGAAGCAGAGTTAAGGAAATGGAAAAAAAATCCCATGCTCCTAAATGGGAAGAATTAACTAGTAATATTGCCCAGGGAAATATACAAATTCAATGCAACACCTGTAAAAGTTTCAATGACTTTCTTCATAGAAAGCAATAAATAAATTCAAAAATTCATATGGAAAAATTAAAGACCCAGAATAGCACAAACAATCCTTAGCAGGAAGAACAATGCTGGAGGAGAGTAATGGAGAGTAAAATTCCATTACAAAGCCATAGAATAAATACAGCATGGTACTAGCATATGAGTAGGCCTGAGGACAATGGGATAGAATAGAAGACCCAGAAATGAGTCCACAAACATAAATAGCTACATAATATTTGATACAGGAGCCAAAACACAGGTTGGAAGAAAGACAGCTCATCAACAATTGATACTGGAAAAATTGGCTGTCTGCATGCAGAAAATTGAAGCTAGATCCTAATATATCAGAATCATTTCCAAATGAATCAAAGAACTCAAGTCCAGATACCACAAAAATATTATAGGAATAAAGTAAGGGAAAGACCAGGCCTTCTGGAAATGGGTCAAAACTTCCAAAGTAAAGATCCAAAAATCACAATAAATCAGAGAAATACTGGATAAATGGGACTGCATCAAACTAATGAGCTTCTGCATGGCAAAGGACATAGCTATCAAGATAAAAAGAAATCCCACAAAATGGGAGAAGATTTTTACCAGCTATGCACCAGACAAGGTCCTCATATCTAAAATATACTTAGAATTCAAAAAATTAACAGCCCTCCAAACAAACCATCAAAGAAACAAAAACCTCAATAAATGGGCTAAAGACTTAAAGAGATATTTCTCAGAAGAAATAAGAATGGCCAATAGACACATGAAGAAATTTTCAACATTCCTAGCTGTAAATAAAATACAACTCAAGACAACATTGAGATTCCACCTCACCCCAGTTAGAATACTTTATCAAGAAATTTAATAATAACAGATGTTGGTTGGGATGTTGACAAAATGCAATGCTACTACACTCTTGGTGGGAATGTAAACTTGTTCAAGCACTCTGGAAAGCAATATTGAGGTTCCTCAAAAGACTAAATATAGTGCTTCCCTTTGATGCAGCCATCCCACTCCTGGACATTTATCCAATAGAACACAAACAGTGCCACACTAAAGCTACCAGCACAATCATGTTCAATACAGGATTGTTTACCATAGTCAAGAATGAACCCAGATTCCCCTCAGTGGATCAATACAATGTGCTGTGGAATTCTATTCATCCGTTGGAAACAATGATATTGTATCAGTTGTAAGGAAATGGAAAGACCTGGAAACAATTATTGTAAACCAGAGCCAAAGAAACAGAGGTTGCATGATTTTCCTCATTTATGGTAGAGTATGACTATAAATCTGTAAGTAAACACACTGAATGATTAACATATAATATACATTCCATGTATATTATATATACATGATAAATTACATAGGACTCTAGACATTCACACACTGAAGTGGTTGGCAAAGTCTCAATAGGTATGTTCCTAAGATAATAAAAAAAATTATACTTTATAAAATGTACTCCAAGAATAGGAAATAAGAGATTTTTCTTGTTGTTGTTGCTGTTTTTGTTTTCTTTTCCTTTTGTCTTGTTTGTTAGTTTGTTTGTATTTGGGAGGGTAAGGAAGCACAGAAAGGTGGGATAAAGGGTGAACAAATACAACAAATACTCACTAGACACTATATAGACACTATATAGAAAATACATCTAGTGGGTAGAAAAAAATAGGAGAGAGCAAGGGATGGGACATGGTTCAAAAAGAATTGTACTTATTACCTGATTTATGTAACTGTAATCCCTTTGTTTATCATTTCTACAATAACACTGAATAAATAAATAAGAATACTAGTAAGCATTTTATGTGTTGATTCACAGACCTCATCATATGTTCATAGTTTAAGAATGAGATATTAATAATATTTATAATGAAAGCTAATCATCTGAAAAATGCATCCTAAAATTCTATTGTTTGATGATTGCTTTTGCAAATTACGTTGTAAATGGAACATTTGTGAAATTTTTATGATCATTGAAATATGTGTTTCTAATTGTTTTTATATGAGGAAAAAATCAATTTAAAACAAAATTAAATATTTTGATAAGGAAAATATATTATTACTTTATTATTACATTAAATGTTTAGTACATATATTAAATTGTAGGGCTGTTTTAACTGTACATGGTTTTGGTAGCTTCTTAAATTTTCTTTGCTAAGCAATGGAAATAATTCCACTAAAATGACAGTTAAGAAAGTGGGTTGGCAGAAGTAATTACAGAGCTGGAAATTCTCCAGAGCTCTGGGGCTAACCTCCTGATTACTAGTGCAGCATCTTTTACAGTCACAACTGAGTTCAGATGAGCCTCATCCATCAGCTCCTGTTTTCCCAACTATCTTCTGATTCCTGCTGGAGCAATGGTTAGCTGGTAAAATAGGTGAAAAATATGCTTTTTAGTACATAATAGATTCACAATCCATTCATCAGACATACCTATGATTTCTTAGGTGCTAAAAAATTGATACTCAATTTGAAAATATTCTAACTTACTGTCTGGGGGCTGAAACTACCCTTATTAGGAAATAGATGGGGTCAGGAGGTCCCGAAAAAGTCAAACTTTTAATATAAATATTGTAGAACTTTGGGAACAAAATAAAGGCACTTCTGTTCAAGTAAGATGGTGACTTTAATGGTTCAATTAGGCTTTTATACTTGGAGAATCTTACTTTTGTTTATTGTATTGTACTTTTACCATGTCAAATAAGTTATAGAACAGAAATTAAATACATGTGAAAAAATAAAGAAAACAAGAAAAGAAAAATAAATTTACCTCAATTTGTAAAATAAAGTAACAGCAATATGAGGATCAAAAAGTATCTGTAGGAGACTTACCAGAACATCAGAGATCAATAAGCATTTGTTACATGAACAAATCATAATAAACATGACATCTAAGTGTTCAGACCTTAGTTCAGGAAAAGAAACAAAATAAAGTTTTGTTATCCACGGGAACTGCTGGCATATTCTGAAATTTCCCATGAAAGTTAGGTAGATATATCCAAATATACCACCACAATTATTAAAACAAAGATTCAAATTATGTTAGCTCTAACATACATTGATTACAACAGACAATAATAACTCATTACCTTCACATTCAATGAATAAATATTCACACACATTTGTACATACAAACACATGTGTGCATCAGTTGCCCTCTCCCCAACACCACACCTTTCATAACTACAAAGAAATAATGTCAGCAATTTTATGAAAAGCAATTTTATTAAAAGCAGTGAAGAATTCAGAGTGGTTATGGAAGCTATCATGTGAACTCCTATTCTATGTATTAATCAAATAAAGCCTTCTAGATTTGTTTAGCAGACAAGCTTTTGGTGTCCTTATGCTCAAAAAAGCAATTGCAAAGTAAAAATATTCCTTAACCTTACACATGTGGAATTGGAAAGTTTCAGACACAAAATACTGTTATAAGAACTGTGTTTCAACTTCCAGTTTGGGCTGTTGCATGCAATGAAGATATTTTCAGTCATGGGTGTAGATTTCTTTCATGTACAGAAAAAAGTCTAGCATTGATTAGAAACCCAAGTTTTTATGATTATCCCCATAGTATATCAGAATCTTTTCACATCACCCTTCAGTGTAGACGAAAAGGGAGAATCATATGCCCATTTGTGATAAATAGTTCAAACTCTGAGTAGATTACCTTAAAAAGAAATGCATCTCATGCAGGTGTGTACTGAGAAATTCAAAAAATTTTAAATGAAACTGTAATTTTCAAGTATTCCAATTTAAATACTCAAGAATCAGGATGTCAGACACTAATAGAGGTATTGTTTGGAAAGTGTGATTCAAATAGAACACCTGTAGCTTTTTCTGCAAATGGGAGTGAATTATATGAGGAATATTTATTTCTCTTCAGATAAAATTACTGTGCAGAACAATGCTTTGAACAATCTAGTCTGCAGAGATAGAACTGAAAACATTCATTTGTGTCTTCCTGTATTTAAGAAAACACATATTGTAAAAATAGTTTTCAGCATACAATGTAAAAGTCTTTTCTATATGTTATTATTCACAAAGAAAAGGAATCAATGATCTATTTTGTTTCTATTACAGCCTTTTGTATTGATATAACTATGGGTTCACATGTAGCTTAAGAAATAATATAAAAGATAACTATATTTTTATTCGATTTTCCCAAAGTGGAAACATATTCTTTATACACATTATTAAGAAAGACAGTTATTAAAATTAAAATGTCTTTGACCTTATTCACACCCATTAGTTTTACATGCGATAATTGTGTATGTTAAATCTTTGTGTTCTTTCATGCTTATTTGCATGATGCATTTATGTGCTTAGTCCTATTCTATTTTATGACATATTTGTTTACATTTCTGTGACCACAATATCACACACAGAATTTTAACCTAAGAATCCCATAGCTGAAAACTCTCCCCCTCTCCCACCACCTCTAAGCCCTGAACCAACTAATCTATTTTTATCTCTATCATTTTGTCATTTCAAGAATGCTGCCTAAATAGAATTGCCTAGAATGGAATCTCTTGAGATTGACGTTTCATACTCAACCTACTTTTCAGAATTGGATCTGTCTAAGTTATACTAGTCAATAATTTCTTTAATGCTGAGTGATTGTTTGTGATGTAGAAATTAGACAATTTCTTAAATGTATCAAAGTTCCCGGTTGATGATTATCAATGAATCTTCCTTAAATATTTGTGTATAAATTTTGCACGAATGTAAGATGGCATTCATAAAGAATCAATGCTCAACATCTTAAATAGTTGTCGTAGAGGAAATGTGCATTTGTTTTATAATGAAATACAAACTCTGGTTTAGAATAACTACCAGACTCATCCCTTGAGGGCATACAAGAGTGACTGATTTCTTTTATAATTTAATTATTAATCAATCCTATCACATTTTAAATTTGGGGGGAGATATTATCAGGTAGTAACCCCTCATTTTGCTCTTAATTTGCATTTTTTGTAACAGCTAATGATGCTGAATGTTGAGTATACCCTTATTTTCCATCTTTATAAAATCATCAGTGAAATGTCTATTCATTTCCTCAGGGGATTTTTGTGAAGTTTATATAAACTTAGTTTTCCTCTAAGTTTTGAGAGTCTTTTTATATATCCTAGATGCAAGTACTTTGTTAAATAGATGCTTTGAAAAATATTCTTCCCATTACCTCACTTGCATTTTTATCCTCTTCATAGGGTTTTTAACAAGACTAACAAGAAGTTAGTTTTGATCTGTTCAAACTTATCACCTTTTCCTTTTATAGACTACACTTTTATTTTATATTCCAAGAACTTCTCATCCATTCTTTTCCCCAAAGATTTTCTTCAGTATTTTTATCTAAAATGCATGTATTTCTACATTTGATATTTAAATCTAGGATCTATGTTGATTTAAATCTTGAAAAAAGTAATAAAGTTTTGGTTGATATTTCTATGAAAAGATTCTTCTTTTGTAAATATGCTATTGCAAACTTGTTCAACCAAAGTTTTATTTTGTTCTTGTTTTTGGTTTTGGTTTTTGTAATGGATCATTTTTAAAGGTGTTTTAGGATCAGAGCAAAGTTGAGCATAAGCTACAGAGATTTCTCATATACCTACCCACGTGCAATTATTATTATTATCTGTTTTTCCTACCATGGCAATTTCCTTGTGCCAGCCGATGAACATTCATTGACACACAGATCACAGTGCCCTTCTAGAATGGAATATTTTACAGATATGTCACTCAGCTTTCTATTACTTTGACACAATACCTGCAATTAACTTAAAGGAGGAAAGGTTTATCTTGGTTCTCAGTTCCATCCCATGTTCATTTGATTTTCAGATTTCTTTACCTTTTTACCATCTCCATTATTTCACATTTTCAAAAATACATATAATGAGAATCATACCTTACACAGTCTTGTTACTAAATATTATTCCTTTATGTTTCCTCGATGTCTTTTCATTTCTTGATTGATTATCTTTTCTCTCATTGAATGAATTTCATTTTTTGATAGGCCATAGTCCATCTCCTCAGAATGTAACCTTCATCTTTTGAAGGACATCTTTGTTACTTCCAAATTTGAGTGATTATTATACATACACATACATATAAAATTTTTGAGTGTATATGTAGCTGTCATTTTTAAGAAACATTCAAATTGTATAATACAGAATTGGGACATTCATATTTCTACAAAAATTCCATTTTTTCATATTCTTGCTATCCATTAATTGCACTTACCATTATGCTTTCCATCACTTCATTACTTCTAGCAACCCAAAATATATTTTTCTACTTTATCATGTCCCATAAGTCTCCTACACTTTTGGCATTAATTTTCATACAATTTTTCCCTCGGTTTCAGTGATTTTTGTAAGTGTCCTTTTCACTTCATCTAGTTTGCTGTCTCCTTTCTACTTCATCTAGTTTGCTGATGAAGCTTTCTGTGTGTGTGTGTGTGTGTGTGTGTGTGTGTGTGTGTGTGTGTGTGTGTGTGTGTGTGTGTGTATAGTGTGCCTGCATGTACGTTAGTATTGGGGCTTGAACTCAGTGTCAAGGTGATGTTTCTGGGTTTTTATGCCCAAAGAAAGGCTACCTCTTTAACAGTGTAGCTCACTCTTCTTATGCTTCTTCCGTATTTAATTGAAGATAAGAGTTTCATGGACTTTCTTGCTGTTAGAATGGAACTGTAACTCTCATATCTTAACCTCCTGAGTAGGGGGAATTACAAAGATGAGCCACTGGCAAGCTACTTGTGTTTTATTCATTTAGTTATATTTTTCAACCGTGATTTCTGTTGTGCACTTTTTAAATTTTTCAGGCCTTGGACTTTTTGTTCACAAGGCTATCACTCTACTACTTTGAGCCACAGCTCCACTTCCAGATTTCTAGTCATTGATTGGAAATTAGAGTCTCACAGCCTTTCCTTCCTTGGCTTTCTTTGAACTGTGATACCCACATCTCAACATCCTGAGTAGCTATGATTACCTGCTTGAGCTACTACAGACAGTTCTTAGGTTATCTTGAATTAAATTTTTTGTTGTTGTTGTTGCTGCTGCTGCTGCTTCTGGTGGTCTTAAGGCTTGAATTTAGGGTTGGGTGCTGTCTCTGATCTTTTTTGATCATAGCTGGGGCTTTACTCTTTAGCCACAGGATCTATTTCTGGATTTTTTGGTGGTTCAATGGATATAAGAGTCCATAGACGTTACTGCCCAGGCTGGTTTCAAACCACAATACTCAGATCTCGGTCTTCTGAGAAGCTAGCATTACAAGCATGAGCCATGAAAGCCTGGCATATATTAGCTCTATTAGTAATGACCATTTTCTGGCTGTTTCGTTGAATTTGTTGTTAGTTAAAATATATATCTCCATCTTATTATAGTTGGTTTCTGAATGTTTATTATTTATTTGGAAGATTTTTTTTTGTTTTTCTTTTTATTCACCATATTTTTTCTGAACCTTTACTAAGACTAGTGCCTCTTCTAACCTTACCAGGGTTGATTTAGATTCAAGGAAATGTTACTCCATAATTAATCAAAATAGCAGTTCAACTCTATATAGAGTTGAATCCCATTTTTGTGTTAGTGACCTCCAGGGTCACAAAATGTACCCAGATTTCATACTGACAAGAGAGAAGCAACACAGCTTTTCCCAGAAGCTTTTCCCCTAAGATGTACCTGGATAAACTTGAATATTTGACATGTGTTCTAATTGCTCTTTGCTTTTCAATAAAGAAGATGAGATTCATAGTTTATCTCCCACTTGTTCTTCCCTACATGACAGTCAGAATGTGTACATTCATATTTAGACTATATCCTTTCAACTAGGAGATATAGCTGTTGAATACTTGCATGACTAAAAATATCCTCTGTTCTCCATGGTCTTGTATATCATGAGTTAAAAGTCCAGTAAATACCAGAACTAGGTTATCTTGGAGCCAATTTCTTGTATTGATCTGTATCAGATACAAACTATACTGTAAAAAATCTGATCCCAAGATCTGTCTGGAAATCTTTATTTTCTGGGTGAGCATACAAGACAAAGGTGTATGGAATGTTTTCCTTTCTCTCCTTCTTGGTAGAGAGCTTCATTGTCTTGTCAGAGAGAGAATGGAAGAAACTATCTTCAGAAGAAAGTGATGGGAATAATCACTCACTGTTTATACCAGGGCCTGTGTCATGAATGGAAAGATTCTTGGTTGGAAGTTGTCACGAGAACAAGCTGGAAGGAGCAACTGTTAGCGCTCACTTCCAGATTCAGGCAAGAGAAAGTCTCCTAGACTCCTTCCAATGGAAGAGTACAAGAATTTATTTTGAGATGCCTCTAAAAGAAATCTGGCATGCTTATTCTTCTTAAACTTTGGGAGGCTTAGTCTTTATTTTTTACTTAACATGTAGTCTTATTAGAGACCAAATGCACAAGGAGATGCTAGGAAAGAATGTGGCCAATCCTGTAGAGAGCTGCGAGAGGCCGCACCTGGAAGATGGCGCCGGCTTCCGCCCTCCGCCTTCCCGATGGCGAGTGCTCTCGTGGTAAACAACTCCTGATATGGCTAAGGCAAAGAATCTGGCTTGCTTCTGTGCACCTGAACCTATTGGCGGTTCCCACGTGGCGTATCAGGGTTGGCTACCCAGCGGGTATTTAAGGCTGTGGGGAATTCTCCCTGGGGTTGGGGTCAGAAGATTAAAAAGGTCCTGAATAAACTGCGGAGAGAAGAGTCCGGTGTCGCGTCGTCATTACCGGCCTAGGCGGTAGCGACACGTGGTGGCCCGTACGGGGACTCAGCCACAACCCCAACGAGGACTCAGAACTCTCTGTGGTCAGGGTGGTGCACCGGTAAGTTCCCAGGTAAAAGGGGAATCCGCCACAAGAGCGGGGATAAGTCCCCAGGTAAAAGGGGAATCCGCCACAAGAGCGGGGATAAGTCCCCAGGTAAAAGGGGAATCCGCCACAAGAGCGGGGAGTAAGTTCCCAAGTAAAAGGGGAATCCGCCACAAGAGCGGGGGGATTTTTGCTCTTCTCGGTAGATAAAGAGAGAGTGAGAACCCGGGGCTAGTCAGTAGAGTAGCCAAACGTGAAAGTAAAAGCTTGTTTACCAGCTTTAAATGTTTGAAACATGGGCGCTTCTTTTTCGCACCCAATTTTTTTGGCTCTCAATGAGCTGCTGCACTCAAAAAAGTTAAAAATAAAAAAGAGTACTTTAGAGAGATTTTTGAATGAATGTGACACCGTTGCCCCATGGTTCGCTGTCTCTGGAAGCCTCACGGTGGCCTCTTGGGAGAAACTAGGGAGGGACCTAGATTTTGCCTCTGAACAAGGAACGCTTAAGAGCGGAGTGAGACCAATATGGAAACTGATAAGAGGCTGTCTCGAGGACCAGCGTTGCAGTGAGGCGGTAGAGAATGGTCAGGCCGCCTTAGAAATGCTGCAGGAAGAAAGATCAGAAAGGGCAGACAGCGAAAAGGAGGAGAGCAGGGGGGGGTCATGCCCTGATTTTGCCGAACTAGAGACCTCTGAGTCTACAGACTCAGAGGAATTACAATCAATCATAGAACAAATAGAAAAAACAAAGATAAGAAAGAGGAGGAAATGGAAGGAGAGAGAGGACCCAGATAAAGACGAATGCACGCCCTCCGTGCACCGCCCCACACCTTCGGCCCCTCCGCTCTATGCGGAGGACCCTGGAAGTGGCAGCCCCGGCTGTTCTTTCAGCCCAGGAGTGTGGAAAGCGGTCAGAACCGAGTTACATCTAGCCTGTCCAATATTTCAGGATCCACAGGGACAGCGGTATCATGAACCCTTAGATTTTAAGGTGATAAAATCTTTAGCTGAGTCTGTGCGGACATACGGAATCACGGCCTCCTTTACTGTAGCCCAGGTGGAGGCCCTAAACAGACACTGCATGACACCCGGTGATTGGAGTGGGCTCGCACGAGCTTGTTTGAGCCCAGGTCAGTATTTAGATTGGAAGGCCTTTTTGATTGAATTTGCTAGTGAAGAGGCTGCGGCCAATCAGGCTGGGGGAAACCCAGCTTGGGACAGAGATATGCTGCTTGGACAGGGGAGATTCGCCAATCAGCAGATAGGCTACCCGGTCCAAGTTTATGAACAAATCAATAAAATTGGCATAAAGGCATGGAAGGCCTTACCAAATACAGGCGAGGTGAGTGGCAATCTCACCAAAATCCTGCAGGGCTCTATGGAGCCGTTTTCGGACTTTGTTGCTCGTATGGTTGAGGCCGCTGGCAGAATTTTTGGTGACCCAGACGCAGCCATGCCATTAATTAAACAGCTTGTTTACGAGCAGTGCACTAAGGAATGCAGAGCCGCCATAACCCCATATAAGAACAGGGGACTAGAAGCATGGATGAAAGTTTGCAGAGAGCTGGGTGGACCACTAACTAATGCTGGATTAGCTGCTGCTGTGGTGCAATTAACCCAGAAGAAAGGGGCTGGGAAGTGGCTCAGTGGTAGAGTGCTTGCTTTGCATGCCTGAGGCCCTGGGTTCGATACCTCAGCACCACATAAGCAAAAAGAAATGAAAAAAGCTGGAAGTGACGTTGTGGCTCAAGTGGTAGAGCGCTAGCCTTGAGCTGAAGAGCTGAGGGATAGCGCCCAGGCCCAGAGTTCAGGCCCAGGAAAAAACCTATTTAAAAAACGCTGCAAATTTGTCTAAACAGTTGTCTAGTTATCTTTTAGGTAATTGAACTGGGGAGTTCGACAGCCTGATGGAACAGCTCAGGGTTGCCATCGTCGTGGTGAACTCGACCCGAGTGGATGCCGGATTGGCGGAGGGGTTATCTTCATGGATCTCCGCTGCTATGAATCATCTCAAGGAGGGGGCGGGTTTGGGAGCCCTGACAGGCCTCCTGGTGTTAGCCTCCTTGGTATGTCTGTGGTGCATTTGCCAAATTAGAGGTTCTCAGCGTCGCAGTGCAGCCATGGTTATCCAAGCCTTTACAGTCATTGGAGCAGGTCAGTCCCCCTAAGCGTGGCTTGCCACTCTAAAACAATGAGCACAGATTGCAAAGCCAAAGTACTGCAGTCGAGAGGCATGAGTTTTGCCCTCGAGGAGAGCATGTTTGATTGCACACGGGTTCGATTCGCCTTTTCCCGTCCTTGTGAAAAACGAATCAATGGACAGGCTGAGTCATCCCTAGAGAAGGTACCCTCTGGGAGAAGGCTTGTATGCAGTCCTTGCAATTGCACAACAGGGATCAGACCTCTGTTCTCATCTGTGTTCTTTAAACAAAAAAGGGGGAACTGTAGAGAGCTGCGAGAGGCCGCACCTGGAAGATGGCGCCGGCTTCCGCCCTCCGCCTTCCCGATGGCGAGTGCTCTCGTGGTAAACAACTCCTGATATGGCTAAGGCAAAGAATCTGGCTTGCTTCTGTGCACCTGAACCTATTGGCGGTTCCCACGTGGCGTATCAGGGTTGGCTACCCAGCGGGTATTTAAGGCTGTGGGGAATTCTCCCCGGGGTTGGGGTCAGAAGATTAAAAAGGTCCTGAATAAACTGCGGAGAGAAGAGTCCGGTGTCGCGTCGTCATTACCGGCCTAGGCGGTAGCGACACAATCCCCTTTCTAAGAAATTTGAAACTAGTCTGGTGCAGGGGATGAACTTCTTGGAATGTTTGCATCACTCAAAATATTCTGTTGGAATATAAAGAGAGAGGTCGAATACATTTTGAAGTATATAAAAATGGCATAAAGAACATCAATGAACTCTGTTGACCAATAGGGGATGAGAGAGTGGGAGAAAAAGATAATGTAAGAAATGTCACTAATAAGTTCTATCCTTCAGAGAAGGTTGAGCTCAGAAGGAAGCGTGAAGAGCATAAGTGCAGTCAAAATAGATTCCTTGTGTCTATGAAAATAGAACAATGTAGCCTGTTGAAATTGTTCTGGTAAAGGAGGGTAAGAAATGGGATGTGATAGTAGGGGTAAGATTGCCTGAGAAATATTGTAAAACTGTGTAGATGTAGCAATCAAATCCCTCTCTGTGTACCTAATATAAGCAAAGCACAAACAAAACAAATGAAAACCCAGCATGCCTTTTGTTGTTTGTGTCTAAAGAAAATCCTCCAGTGCCAAGTCTTTTACCATTCCTCAGGCAAAATGATTTAAGAGTTAAGCTTTCATCAGAAGCTACAAATATTGGGCTCTATGTGTGGTACAAGCGCTGACTTCTAAGAATGAAACAGAGATCTGAAGATTTGCTTGATTATAGGGTGCATCATTCAGGGTGGATTTAGCGCACGGATATGTTTCCACTTTCCTTCTAGTTTCATTGAGGGTGTCATATATAAGAGGATTTCATCTAGTTTCTGGCTTTTGCTCACTGAGAATATGTAGGTGTTTTGCTATGTCTGATACAGGAGGAGATACAGTCAGGGAAGGAGGCTGTCCCATCATACTGGCTTATTTTGTGTTCACATTTGTGATTTTTGTTTTGCTTTGTCTTACTATTCCGTTGTTTTGTGTTTGTGTAGAAATGTATAGAAATCCCACCACTATGCTTCTACTTTATCATTTTCATCTTGACTTGAAAGTCTTAATGATGATTCTTGGATTCGTGTATTGAAAGTTGATCATAATTGGACATATGAGGATGTCATTTTCTTCTAGAAGATACATATCAAATCTTCTTAGTAAGTCAATAAATTCAACAATACTAATCTATGGAACAATTAATCTACTAGTAATAGAATATATATGATCTCATGCTTTGTGCTGTACAGTTTTTTGTGTGTAATCACCAATTGTCTGAAATGCAGGTAGCCAAGAAGAATTTGTGTGCTGACTGATTCTGCCTATTTTGAAATCGTTAAATATAAAACCTCGTACAGGGCTGGGAAGTTGGCTCAGTGGTAGAGCACTCGCCTTGCATGCTTAACACCCTGGGTTCAATTCCTCAGCACCACATAAGCAGAAAAAAAAAAAAGCTGAAAGTGGCGCTGTGGCTCAAGTGGTAGAGTGCTAGCCTTGAGCTGAAGAGCTGAGGGACAGTGCCTAGGCCAAGAGTTCAGGCCCCACGACAGGACCCAAAAAAAAAACCAAAAAAAAAACCTCGTACATATTTTGATAAAAATGATTTAAAGACAGCATAAGAGATTCAGCTAAAGGGTAAACAGCACAGGCTGATCAACTTACTGAAAAATCTACAAAATAGTCATGAATAAATTTAGACTTCAATACTTAGTAGGTAGCATATAGAATATTACCTTTGTTTTATTAAAGTTGTTTATCTGAAAGCACTGAGAACTCATAGGTGCTCCAACTCCCTGTATTAATTTCCGGGGTAGCTTATAACATATGAGTTTCAGAATAGTTCAATTAACTAATATGAAATGAACTACTTTATGAAAATGCTTAAATTAGTTTAGCCTTTCTAGAATAAACACATCTTAAAATAATGTGCAATATTTTGTTTGATTCAGGAGAGACACAGGAGATATAGGAGTGGAAGATGAACAAATGCAGTCATGGTATTAAATATACACTTTACAAAAATGAACTAAGAAACTTTTGGGCAGAGACAAGAGGGGGAACATGGGGGTAACTTTGTCCAAGAAGTACAGTATTCACTCATTACCTGACTTAATTTTAATCTCTTTGTAAAACTCCTTAATAACAGTAAAATTTAAAAAAATAGTGAGGAACAGCAGCAGAACTGCACAAAGAAAGAAACTATTAACATCTTTCCTTCTTAAGATGGAAGACTTTAGCATAAGTAAATGGAAGCTTTATGCTGAAATAAGGAAACAGGATGACCCATTGTAACAATGAGATGAACAAGACACTATGTTGAAAACAAACTTTAGAACTTTGGGGGCAGGTTGGGGGAGGGGGTCTGGGGAGGGGGGAGGAAAGGGATAACTGGGGAAAAACAAAGGAGAGGGTAACAATGCCTGATAGGAAATAGACTCATTACCTTGTTCATGTAACCATAACTCCTCTGTACAGTATCTTTACAATAATATATACACACACATACACACACACACAATTATAAATATATGAAAATGGAAGCTTCCAAGTCAGAATTAAGCCAACTGCCTTGACATTATCTATCCAATGGAATAGCTTGTTCATTTTATGCTCTGAGTATCTAGTATAATTTATGAGGTGGAATGTCACACAAAGGCTCCATCTGAGTGGCAAATGAATCAGAGATTAAAAGCATGGTTTATTTTCTCTTGACAAAATGAATCAGTGAGCGAAGAATCAATCCACTGTTGTCACTGAGAGGCAGAACGCCATGAACAAGTTCTCACTTGAAGGCAGGATATGAAGCTGAAGACAGAATGGATTTTTTTTGGGGGGGGGGGCCTGGTCGTGGGGCCTGAACTCTGGGCCTAGGCGCTGTCCCTCAGCTCTTCAGCTCAAGGCTAGCGCTCTACCACTTGAGCCACAGCACCACTTCCGGCTTTTTTCTTTTTGCTTATGTGGTGCTAAGGAATCGAACCCAGGGCCTCATGCATGCAAGGCAAGCGCTCTACCACCAAGCCACCTTCCCAGCCCCAGAATGGATTTTTAATACATGTTTGAATTTTGTTTCTTTCATTAATTATAGTGTGATATGAGAAAAAGTCATCACAGCATTCCTATTTGTGAAATGAACCGAAGATTAGCTACCCAGCTAAGTTGTAACCTAAATTTTTGTGTACAGAAGTCTTGATCACTTAGCACTCAATACAAATCTGACTATGAAAATCAAACATGTATGCTAACAAAAAGTTATGATTGCTTTATGTTGTGGCATTTAAATCCCTTAGTTATTTCTGGAAATAAGATTCTACCCAGTAATATTCTGTATGCTTCTTAATTACGGATTACTCACCATATACCCCTTCCATCATTTCAAGCTACAGACATTGATAATTATTGACATATTTGCTCTACCTGTCACTTATTTTCATACCAATTTTAATTAAGTAAGAAATTGCTTTGGATCATGAACATTTTTCCCAGTCAGTGAATTTCTATAATTATTTTGTGTTAAAAGTAGTCTTAAGAAGTCAAATGCAACAATTTTTATCTGAAATTATATTATGCAATTGCTATTCCAAAAGAGAATGTTAATATGGAAGCTGGGAAGCATATTTTGGAAGTTATCTAAAATAATACAGACTAGAGGTAAGTATCAGGGCTAAACAGACACCAAATCCCTTGTTTCTTTACATTGTTTCTTCCTTCTTTCTCAGTACTATTTTCCTTTGATTTTACTCCAACTCTGGAAACAATGTAAGCATAATTTAATCAGGTTTAAAATTTTGCACTTAGATTACTGAAAACAAACCTATTGAGATGATCTCAGGTATACTATTGCTGTTCAGAAGAAATAAAATATTTGATTTTCAGTAAAAGCAAAAATTTTTAAGATACAAAAATCTAAAACAAAAATTTTGTCTGTCTTTATAAGTGGCTAACTGAGAGACACCATGAATACATTTCTGAAAAATTTTCTATGTTTAGTAATATAATGGATTTTGCATGGTTACCCATTATTGTTCATGGAAAAAGGCATGTCTTATTATGAAATGGCAACTGGAGGAAGATGGATTTTTTGAGTCAGACAAATGCATGTTATGATAATGTCTTAGCTTGAAAAAGAAAATTGCCAAACGCAAAATGATTGAAGTGTGTAT
This sequence comes from Dipodomys merriami, assembly GCF_024711535.1. NCBI lineage: Eukaryota > Metazoa > Chordata > Mammalia > Rodentia > Heteromyidae > Dipodomys > Dipodomys merriami. The sequence goes on along the minus strand of NW_027202382.1, from coordinate 11,224,793 downwards.
GTCAAATATTTCATATGATCAGATTTCTCTGAGTTAATGTATGAGAAGTGCAAACAGGTGCATTCATTGTCAAACCTGGACTACTTATCTTTGGACTTAACTAGGAACAAAGTCCTGCTAGTGAACACACTGAGACATTAATATACTCTTAGAGCAATTAAGAAGCCGAACTAGCACTTTGTCTTAATTTGAGATTTAATCACATACTGCCTATGACATCTGGCATATAATTGCCTTCTCTTGTTATTTAATTTTTCATATGCCAATATCAAGTGCACAATCAGAATAAGAAGTCCTGGAGGGCACATGGGAAAAATATGTTGAATTAACGCACAGTTTCTTCCTTACTTTGTGCATCCTTGGCAAACATTTGTTACATGATGAAACAATGTAAAGAAATTCCATCCTAGTTAATCAGCCAAGATTACACGCATACCAATTAGCTCAGGTCAAGTGCATGTAGGTCTCACAATTGTCCACATGAATATAATTGTGGTATTTGTATCCTGGCAGTCATGTAACAAATGTTTTAGCAGTTATAGTTGTCCAGAAGCACTTTTTGTTAATGTTTAATAGCTATATGAAAACAAAAATGAAAAAGAACTGTATTTCCAACCTAGTTACTAGAAAAAGTTTAGTCCTTTGTCTCTGGGCAGTTTCTTGTCAAATATGAAAGATCTTTCAGACTTTGTATAAAAGGTATAGAAGCTAAAAAAAGTCAATAAAGATTTCAATGATGGAGTGTCACAAATGACAACTTTATATTATTTACTTTGTTTTCTTCTCTTAAAAGGTATAATCAAAAAGAACTGTAACTAACATTCATCCGATTTAAAATACAATTTACAAGCAATCCCATAATTTCTGTTAGAAACATCTTTTTCTTTCTTTTTTTTCTTTCTTTCTTTTTTTTATTGTGAAAATACTGTACAGAGGGGTTACCATTACATGGGCAAGATGAGTACATTTCTTATCAAGCATTGTAGCCTCCTCCTTTGTTTCCCCTTCCCATCCTCCACCCCCCCACCCCACCGAATCCTCCTCTCCCCTCCCCCCCCACCAAAGTTGCAAGGTTCGTTTTTCGACGTAACGACTTGTACATTTTATTGTTGCGATGGGTCCACCTGTATCCCTGTTTTAACGATTTGTTTTTTCCCTTCCCCTCCACAAATTATACCAACATCATATACATATTTATAAGATTATTTCTTTGTTGCTTTCTTTGTCCCTCCCCCACGGTATAACATCCTTTTTCATGTGAGCTCTAGACATTTTGCTATGTGTACTTCTCATCGGTGAGATGTAGTTAAACAAACGGTCAGCATGACTGACACATTCATTCTGCCTGTTTTGGCACCTGAAAACTGTGTTAGTGACCCACAGAAGTGTCTGAGAATAACCAATGAGAATGATTTCCTCATTCCCTCTACAGTATATGTGGAGGGAGTGAGTCTAAGACTGGTTCTGTTAGTGACATTGGTCATGTCATTTAAGTCCTCTTGTTCTATTTTAACTAAAAATAGACCATATAAACAAACATTCTCCATACGAAGGCAATGACTGAGTTGAATAAGCATGAGACTAAACAGGAGGAGTTTTTATTACATGACTCTTTTATTACATGATTCAAATTCAGGGAGCCAAATGAGCATTTAAAAGGTTCTAATATTTACCAATCACATTCATTTCTTTGCATCAATTTTGTGCTACATAAGAGAAAATTATTAATACATACTTATTAATGAAAAGGAAATTAATAGAAGATAAAAGTAGGTAGATAATTTCTCAAAGTCCTTAAGTATTTAGGCACAGCAGGAAAGATATAATGATGTTTTAAAAGTTATCAATCACTGAGTTTCCAGAACCTACTACAAATTACTGTCTATCCATGGTAGACTTAATATCCATTTGGTCAGTTTTACACTCTCATGCATCTAAAATATATACAATTTTTTTCTCCACATTTGATATATTCTGTCACTTAAATTTTTTCTGGGGAGAGCCAAAAAATTTTATGTTTTGTTCACCCAAATAATTATAGTATGCAGCAAAGTTCAGAATTAAGCATTTAACCAATGAAGTTGATATCACTTTTTGCATTGGTAGAATAAATCATGTCTTCTTCTTGCATGTAATGGGCATTTAATAAACATTTGGTCCGTAATTAGAGTAACAAACATATTAAGATGCAATTATAGAGCTTCACTGGTACATTTCATTATCCCCTGTGTGTTTGTGAGTGTGTGTATACATATATATATATATATATATATATATATATATATATATCTGTATATATATATATATATGTAATTTTATTTATCATTTAAATTTGTATTCTAACAAATGAAGAGTGCCAGAAAAGAACTGGTCATGTACATTGTTCATATAATTTATTTGATAAAAAATAAGCCTTGCTTAAAACAAAGCAACTCAAATCTTTATTGCTACTGTTACTGTATCTAGGTGAGGGTTTGTGAAGTTTCCCTCTAAAAGTAAGGCCTCTTTACATAGGGTGGGTCCTTGACTTCAATCACAGAATAAGAATTTCTGGACAAGCTGTAGTGGCTAAATAAAAACCTCTTATCAGTGTTTTATTAAGTAAATCTGAAGGCAGACAAAAATCAGGCAAAGAGACAAGCAGAAAGACAGAAACACACTGCAGCAGCATGGGGGGCTCTCAAAGGGAGAGACAGCTTTTTGACATCAGGGGTATTTATATGATAAAGGCAGGGGGAATCTGACTTTAAAGTTATGCAAAGATACACATTTTACCTTTTCTCTTCATCAATTGTTACAATGTCTGAGTCCCTGGCTCTGGTTTACCATTTACTGTTTAATTCTTGGGCATTTCACTTAGGAAGAAATATATCCTGCCAATAAACAAATGCTCCTTCTACAGGTAAGGACTGCATCCTGTTGTCTCTCTTAGAAACAGAGAGGGCTTCTACTTTTCTAAATACCTTTTTTGTCTCTGAGTTCCTGATCACCTTCACCAAGCCACATTTTCCCTAGGCTATGCTGCCTGATTTTTTTTTCCTAAAATGACTTTGGTCTCTTAATTATAAGGGAATTTGATGGGTGAGGATCAGATGGCTGTATTTGCTTTAAGCTGAGTTTGGGGGAAAAAAATTGTATAAATAATTGTCTTAATATTATTCTTTGGTTTCCTACTGAAGATGAAAACTAATTGTAAGCCTGACTCACTGCTTCTATTTTGAACCACCCTGAATTTTATTTCTGGACTTTATTGTTCCTAAATAATTTTTATCTTAAAAAATACCTCCTTACGGTTATATAGAAAGCCCTTTATGAATTTAACAGCATTGTACTACATAGAAAAATCCACATAGTTGGAGGTCATACAAGTACATTTGGCATTGAAACAAAGTAATTCTGTCTTGAATTATTCATGTGTTTTACATTTTTATCTTATTTTCTTTAGTATGGAGTAGTGTGTTTCATTTTCTCTTTACTAGATTACCAAATGAAATTTGATTTACAGTAATGGTGATGTAGAGTCTCAAGTATGAGATTTCATTGCAAATAACACATAGCACCAAAACAACATTAGTACTTGGTTTAGGTCAAGATAGAATAATCCAAAACCTCTTTATAAATATTACAGGTTTAAGTATATATATTACTTCAAAGTTTCAATTAAAAGTTGAAACTACAATAACATAAACACTTGAAAATAAAAGCATGGCAAATCAGTTCTGTTGTTATTACACAAATATTCTACTCAAATATTTATTTACTCAGCAAATGTCCTGTGTAATATGTAGAAGGATTAAAAACTCAAAGATATTTCTCTTCTTCAAGAGTTATTTATTTTTGGTTTTGCTTTGTATTTTATTGAAACCAACAGAGTACTAAACAGAACTCTTAATAGCTAAATGAAATGTAAATAAGATATTTCAATTACTCATGTAGCACTTTGGGAGTGCATTGGCAGTTTGCATATTAGTTTCATATTATGTAGCCACAACGAAAAATGATTCCTTGTGGGTCTTTAAATGTTAACTATCTGTAAGTATCTTAAGTATATGTACGGTTAAGTCACCAAAATATTACTAAATTTCTGTTGCTGCCTCTGAATAGTTAATGCAGAAGTATGGGATTGAAATATTTTTTTGTTTGCTTTGTTTTCTTTTTCTCAGCTAAACTAATAGGTTTATCTGTGCAGCATAGTCATTAATTCATCAATAATTATGGTTTCACCTAGTGGATGGTCAATTGCTGTGAAATAGAAAAGGTGAGAGGAGATGAATAAAAAGCCAGATCAAAAAACCTTCACAATGGAAAGTTCCTTTTATTCACATATAAAATTATTTAGAATTGTAGGCATTTTTACTATATTATTAGTGCTTAACCATTCACAGAATGACATATTCAAATGCCTAATACCTAATACTCTATCTGACTGGTTCTACTAAGGAAGCTAGCAAGAAAGGAAGAATATATTTACTTTTTTTCCTTGATGGTGTGCAAATCATATGCCTTCTGCAAGTTTACCTAGCTAGAATGTTCCAGAGAATGAATGTTCCTTTTAATATCTCCACATTCTGGAAAAGAGTAGTCAATTGTTCTAAGTTATATAACTTTGTAAAAACTCTATATATCTTTCTAAAATATAATAGTCACCATTATGTGAAATACAGTAGCATATTACATGAATAGTTCCATGTTGACATTTTTCAAGAGCCTCATCAATCTCATTGTAAAGAAAGACAGCTTCAGACAGTTTAAAAGATAGTAGTATATGAGTAAATCCATTGGGCTATTCCTTAGAGCATGACTAATAAACCTTAAATTGTTTTTCAATGTTTGCTTCCATGTAACATTCCTTTATTTCAAAGGGGAGGAACACATTTAAGTCATATGAAACACATTTAAGTCATATAAATTATATAATAAATTGAATTTCACATTATTGCTGCATATTTAAAACATACAAGGAATAATGCTGTGATAAACATGGTTGTGCTTGTATCTTTAGTATGGCCTTGTTTGTGATCATTTGGGTAAATGCACAGAAGTGAAATTGCTGGATCATAGGGGAGCTTTATGTGAAGTCTTTTGAGGAACATCCATATTGCTTTCCAGAGTGGTTGAACAAGTTTACAATCCCACCAACAGTGCAGTAGCTTTTCTTTTTCTTGGCCTCATCTCCTCCAGCATCTGTTGTGATTAGATTTCTTGATTATATCCATTCTAACTGGGGTAAGGTGGAATCTCAATGTTGTTTTGATTTACATTTCTTTTATGGCTAGAACATTTCTTCTATTGACCATTCTTATGTCCTCTTCAAGTAAGTCTCACTTTATGTCTTTGGCCCACTTACTAATGTGGCAGAGGTGTCACTCAGTAGATGATTAGATCAAGGAAATGTGGCGTATATATACACATATACATACATATATACATGTATATGTGTATATATAATATACTACATATTATATATACATGTATATATATATATATATATATATAATGGAATTCTATGCTTACATCAGAAAGAATGACATTAGCCAATTTGTAAGAAAATGGAAAGTCTTGGAGAAAATCCTAATAAGTGCAATAAGCCAGACCCCAAAAGAACATAGGTCCCATGGTTTCCCTTATTTGTAACAATTAGTATACATCTATGATAATGTTAGCAGATGAGCAGAAAAGTTCAATAGCTATGTACATATGACTTAATAAGATGCCATTAAGTGAAATGAGCTCCAAGGCATGGATATAAGAGGTTTTTTTTTTGTTGATGTTCTTTTTATGTACCATGTGAATTTTTTTGCGAGCCAAAGACAAGGGAGAACCAATGCAACAGCAATATCCACAAACATGCTAGAAATGATCTGTACAACAGCAGGGGTGGGGAATAAGGGATGGAAAGTAGGAGAAAAATGAGGGGGTTAACAAGTTTGACAAGAAATGTACTTATTATCTTACTTACATAACTGTAACCCCTCTGTACATCACCTTGTACAGACCTATAGCCATCTAATCTTCAATAAAGGAGCTAAAAAAAATAGAATGGAAGAAAGACAGCCTCTTCAGTAAATGGTGCTGGCAAAATTGGTTAACTACTGGTAGAAAACTGAAACTAGATCCTTATATATCACCCTGCACCAGAATCAACTCCAAATGGATCAAAGACCTCGGAGTCAAAGCAGACACTCTGAAAACATTACAGGATGGATTGCTAGGTCTCCTTGGCGCAGGCCAAATTTTCTTCATAGAGACCCGGAAACACAAGAAATCAAAGAAAGGTTGGACAAATGAGATTGCATGAAATTGCAGAGCTTCTGCATGGCAAAGGACATAGCTAGCAAGATCAATAGAAAGCCGACAGAATGGGAGAAGATCTTCACTAGCCATACAACGGACAAGGGTCTCATATCTAAAATATACCTGCAACTCAAAAAATTAAATCCCCCAACAACAAATCTTCAGAGAAACAACTGCCCAATACATAAGTGGGCCAAAGACTTAAAGAGAAACTTTTCTGAAGAGGAAAGAAGGATGGCCAACAGAGACATGAAGAAATGTTCAACCTCCCTAGCCATTAAAAGAAATGCAAATCAAAACGACAGTGAGATACCACCTCACCCCAGTTAGAATGGCAAAAATCAAGAACTCTAAAAACAACAGATGCTGGAGGGGATGTGGACAGAAGGGACTCTCTTACTGCATTGTTGGTGGGAGTGTAAACTTGTTCAACCACTTTGGAAAGTAGTATGGAGTTTCCTCAAAAGACTCCACATAGAGTTCCCCTATGACCCAGCAATCCCACTTTTGGGCATTTACCCAAATAATCACAAACAAGACCACACTAAAGCTACCAGCACAACTATGTTTATTGCAGCACTATTTACTATAGCTAAGATCTGGAACCAACCCAGATGCCCCTCAGTAGATGAATGGATCAAGACAATGTGGTATATATACACAATGGAATTCTATGCCTCCATCAGAAAGAATGACATTGCCCCATTTATTAGGAAATAGAAAGCCTTGAAAAAAATTATATTAAGTGAAGTAAGCCAGGCCCAAAGAAACATAGGTCCCATTGTTTCCCTTATTTGCAATATCTAGTATATGTCTGAGTCAAGCAGAAAAGGTCAGATAAGTTGATGTTAGGGGAATGAACCCTAAGATATGAATTCAAATGTTTTTTTTTTCTTTCATGCGATTGTTTCTAACACATTTATAAGATTATTTCTTTGTTGCTTTGTATGTCCCTCCCCCACAGTATAACCCCTGCTTTCACTGTAGTTGATGTTGGTATAATTTGTGGAGGGGAAGGGGAAAACAAATTGTTTAAATAGGGGTACAGGTGGACCCATTGCAACAATGAGATGTACAAGTCATTGTGTTGAAAAATGTACTTTACAACTTTGGTGGGGAGTGGGGGGTTAGCGGAGAGGACTGGGTGGGAGGACGGGGGGAGGATAGGAAGGGATGGGAAAGTGAAAGGAAGGAGGAGGCTACAATGCTTGATAAGAAATGTTTATCTTGCCCATGTAATTGTAACCCTTCTGTACAGTATTTTCACAATAAAAAGAAAAGAATAAGGAAACGTACAAGGAAACCTAAAACATGTCTTTAAATTTTTTCTAGGTGTTTAATCAAGTACTTTTTACTGTTTTATTCGATAGACATTTTATAAAAATACCACATCTGGAGATGATTCTAAATATTTTATTAAAAAAATCTTATTAGAAATTCTAGCTAGATGGGGCCTGGCGCCAGTGTCTCACACCTGCAATCCTAGCTACTCAGGAGGCTGAAATCTGAGGATCGCGGTTCAAAGCCAGCCCAGTCACGAAAGTCCATGAGAATCTTATCTCCAATAAACCACTCAGAAAACTGGAAGTGGGGCTGTGGCTCAAGCGGTAGAGCACTTACCTTGAGCTGAAGAGTGCAGGGACAGTGGCCAAGCCCAGAGTTCAAGCCCCAAGACGGACAAGAACAAAAAAGTGCATTGTATCTTTACCTTAATTTATTCAGAAGGGACAAGTCTAAAATTTGGAAGGTTGACAGTGTACTAAGAATATTTGAGACAACAAATAAATAAGATTTGAAGGGAATTTCATTGTTGGTGTACATAGAATACATATTTTTAATTAAGGAAAGAATAAAGCTATATAGAAAAGTGTCCCATGAACTACGTATTTATTGGTTGCTACTCACATCTTCACTGATGAATTTTTCTCTCCTTGGCCTCTCTCTGGTCCAGTATACATGTGACTGCATACTGAAGGGTGGATTGCATTCAAAGTTCATTTAATTCAATATTATATTCTCTCAGTGTCATTGTTTTATACAATATTGTTTCATGTGCATTATGTCATAACATAAATGTCTTTTTAAAAAATTGTTGTCCTAATACCTATTTAATATTCTGTGCAGCACATATATAGATAGGTACTGATGTATTTTTGTAATAATGAGCATTTACATATCAGTCTATCCTGAATAATGTCATAATAAACATATTGGGATGTAAATATATTAATGCCTCTTTAAATGATTAGAATAAATACTAATAGTATTTTATTTGTAGATCTTTGAATTGCATATAATTTAATATCTCAGAATTTATTTTGTAATATTTATATTTCTTTTTTAATAAGTTCTATTAATGCTATTAATAGATGCGATACAAACTTCCAATATTTCTTTAATGTCAGGAATCATCAAATAGACATAATTATATAATGCTTTATATTCAAAGTTAACTATATAACATCAGAGAATATTATATATGTATAATTGCCTTTTAATCAGATTAGGTAAAATGAAAATAATAGCTATAATCAAAAATTTAATGAGTCATTTTGTAAGATTTAGTTCTTGTCAAAATTTTTAGTTTTCTTATAATTGAAGTGCAGATTTAGAGTATAAACACCTAGTACTGTTGTGTACAAAATAAATTATGATAGATAGATTGATAATTTGTTTTGACTATTGTAATAGCTTTATTTACAGTTTATTGCCATTTATTTTGAATGAAAGTATCAGTCCAAATAATGTTTCCATCAATCTTAAAAGTTTTACAATTTTTTGGTTGATCTAATTCCTTGGTACTCACATTTGTAAAAAGAAGTGAACAGTTCCATTCTTAGCCAATATACAGAATGTATGATTTCTACTCATAGAATCACCACTTGCCTCAATTATTGCCATATAACAAACATAAGGAAGGTAAGATATATCCATTAGAAGTGAGCATGAGAAAATTTCTGTACAGATTTGTTCTATTTTTTTTTATTGTGAAAATACCGTATAGAGGGGTTACAATTACATGGGCAAGATAATGAGTACATTTTTCACCAAGCATTGTTGCCTCCTCCTTTGTTTCCCCTTCTCATCCCTTCCCATCTCCAATGCCTTCCCCCCTCGCCAAGGTTATAAAGTTCATTTTTCGACATAACATCTTGTACATCTCATTGTTGCAATGGGTCCACCTGTACCCCTATTTAAACAATTTGTTTTTTCACTTTCCCTCCACAAATTATACTAACATCAAATACAGTGAAAGGAGGGGTTATACCTTGGGGAGGGACATAAAAGCAACAAAATCATCTTAAAAATATGTTAGAAACAATCGCAAGAAAGAAAAAAACATTTGAATCCTTATCTTGGGGTTCATTTCACCTAACATCAACTTATCTGACCTTTTCTGCTTGTCTCAGTCATATACTAGTTATTGCAAATAAGGGGAAGTGTGGGACCTATGTTTCTTGGGCCTGGCTTACTTAACTTAATATAATTTTTTCCAAGCTTTTCCATTTCCTAAAAATGGGGCAATGTAATTGTTTCTGATGGAGGCATAGAATTCCATTCTGTATATATACCACATTGTCTTGATCCATTCATCTACTGAGGGGAATCTGGGTTGGTTACATACCTTAGCTATGGTAAATAATGCTGAAATAAATATAGTTGTGCTAGTAGCTTTAGAGTGATCTTGTTTGTGATTATTTGGGTAACTGCCCAAAAGCGGGATTGCTGGGTCGCAGGAGAGCTCTATGTGGAGTCTTTTGAGGAACCTCCATACTGCTTTCCAAAGTGGTTGAACAAGTTTACACTCCCACCAACAATGCAGTAAGGGTCCCTTCTGTCCACATCCCCTCCAGCATCTGTTGTTACTAGAGTTCTTGATTTTAGCCATTCTAACTGGGGTGAGGTGGTATCTCAATGTTGTTTTGATTTGGATTTCTTTTATGGCTAGAGAGATTGAGCATTTCTTCATGTGTCTATTAGCCATCTTTCTTTCCTCTTCAGAGAAGTTTCTCTTTAAGTCTTTAGCCAACTTATTTATTGGGCAGTTGTTTCTTTGAAGATTTGTTGTTGGGCGATTTAATTTTTTGTGCTCCAGGTGCATTTTAGATATGAGACCCTTGTCCATTGTATGGCTAGTGAAGATCTTCTCCCAATCCGTGGGCTTTCTATTGATCTTGCTAGCTATGTCCTTTGACATGCAAAAGCTCTGCAATTTCATGCAATCCCATTTGTCCAACCTTTCTTTGATTTGTTGTGCTTCCGGGTCTCTATTAAGAAAATTTCAACCTGTGCCAAGGAGATCTAGGGTTTCTCCTTTTCCATCCTTTAACACTCCACTATCCCCACTAGATAGATCAACTCGGCAAAAACTCAACAGAGAAACCACAGATCTAAACTACTTCATAGGTCAACTATATTTAACAGACATCTACCGAATATTTCACCCAGCAGCATCAGAATACACGCTTTTCTCAGCAGCACATGGAACATTTTCCAAAATAGACCACATGTTAGGTCACAAAGCAAACTTTTCCAAATTCAGAAACATTGAAGTTATACTTTGCATTCTCTCAGACCACAAGAGAATAAAGTTAGAACTCAACACCAGAACCCACAAAAGAAAGTCCTGTAACACATGGAGGTTGACAAACACCCTGTTGAATCACCACTGGGTCATGGAAGAGATTAGAAAGGAAATTAAAATGTTCACGATATTCAACAAAAATGAGCACACAAATGACCAGCTCCTCTGGGATACAGCAAAGGCAGTACTTAGAGGCAAGTTTATAGCTCTGAATTCCTACATCAACAAATTAGAGAGATCTGAACCCAACAATTTAATGAGACAGATTTGTGTCTGAGTTAGCAGATAAAATACATCATATAGGGAACATAAATCATATGCAACTTCCTTATTATGTTTAACAGAACAGCCTTTGGTATTATGTTCCCTTCTTGAGAGAACAAAAGGCAGAACTGAGGAAATAGAATCTCCTTTCCAGTTCTGATGGTGGATGAATAAAATAAAAGTGATCATCAAAAACCATACTTTGAAGAAATTGCTAAATATTACTGATGAGGTATAATACAGGGTCTTCATAGAAACAATGTTTGGCAGTGATTTTTATAGATCTATATTTTATTGTAAAAATACTGTACAGGGGTTACAGTTACATGAGTAGTGTAATGAGTACATTCCCTATCAAGCATTGTTACCTCTTCCTTTGTTTTTCCCCTACCATCCTTTCCCTCCCCACCTCACCAACTCTTCCCTACCCCCTTTGACATTGTAAAGTTCGTTTTCAACATGGTGTCCTATACATCTCATCATCACAATGGGTCAACCTTCATCCCCATTTAAGCGTTCTGTTATATCCTTCCCCTTCTCAGATTACAAAAAATATATATACAAGGTTCAGAACACCGGAATCACATACAGTGAAAACAGGGATTATACTGTGGGGGAACAACATACAAAAGAAAGAAAAGAATCACATCATGAATTATAAGTCCATTAAAAATAATAGCAAGAAATAAAAAGAACATTTGTGTCCCTGTCTTGGGGTACATTTCGCTTAACATCATCTTATGTGGTCAGATGTAAATAGCCTTTGACCTTCTCTGCTTGTCCTAAAAATGTACTAGTCATTGCAAACAAAAGAAACCATGGGACCTAGGTTTCTTTGGGCCTGGTTTATTTCACTTAATATAATTTTTCCAAGTATGGAGGTTCCTCAAAAAACTCCACAAAGAGCTCCCCTATGACCCAGAAATTTCACTTCTGGGCATTTATCCAAATGATCACAAACAAGGCCATACTAAAGCTACCAGCACAACTATGTTTATCACAGCATTATTTATGATAGCTAAAATGTGGAATCAACTCATATGTCCCTCAGAAGATGAATGGATTAAGAAAATGTGCTCTCTCTCTCTCTCTCTCTCTCTCTCTCTCTCTCTCTCTCTCTATATATATATATATATATATATATATGTAGATATAGATATACACACACACAATGAAAGTCTATGCCTCCATCACAAAGACTTGCAGTGATTTTTATTGTGAATTTTACTTCCTTATAAAGCCAAGCACCAGTGGCTCACACATGTGATTGTATCTACTTAGGAGGCTAAGATATGAGGATCTGAGGACACTGGTTTGAAGTCAGCCTGGGCAGAAAGGTCCATGAGACTCTACTCTCCAATTAGTCACAGAGAAATGCAGAAGTGGTGCTGTGGTTCCAAGTGATAGGGAGCTATTAGGAGCAAAAAGAGCTCAAGGATGTGTGCCCAGACCCAAATTTCAAGACCCAGGACTGGAAAAATAAAATAACTATTATTAATAATAACATAGTAAAGGGTGTTTAATACAACACCCTTTGTCTACCAGCAAGATACATTGTCCTTTTTAAATTTTATTTTATTGTCAAGGTGATGTTACAGTTACATATGTAAAGTAGTGAGTACATATCTTGTAAAGATCTCCTATGGAAAGAAGTCAGGAAGTGACAAAGAGACAAGAGACAAAAAGAGTATAAATGAGAATAGGGTCTGATATAATAGAGAGCTTCTGAGGGGTCCAAAATGTTGGACACTGTTCTCTAATGCTACTAGGAAATTGGGGATAAGCTACTTGACTTTCATCTCCTTGTCAACAAAACATTAATTATTAAATAAAATGATTTATAAGTACTTATCCCTCCGCAACATCATTCAACTCTATATCATCCTATTAATAAAAGAAGGAAACATGATAGAAGCAAAAGGAAAAGTGGGGGGAAATAAAAGTACATTCATCTTTGAAAATTTTCCATGGTGAGAGAGCTAACCTGAAACATGATAATAATTGTAATTATAGCATACCTCAATATTTGGTATTAGTGACCACCACAATTTATATTCCTTTCTTGATTTTTCAGTTTTTTTTCTATCCCTCTCCATGGTGTTTACTTCCTTTGTTCTTCTCTTCAAGATTTTGTGAGGCAATTTATAAATTTCCACATCAGCCTCATCACATATAAATGTATCCATCAGTTGAAATGAACATAATGAGTATAAAAGGGTGAGCTAAAAGGATAATTTTATCCACTAATCCATGTATATAGAAAAGTAGAAAATAGAATATAATAAATAAATGTAGTCTGGATCATTTTTAAGGAATAATTATAATTGTAAAGAACGTATGGAATTGAATATAGAGAATTTCATTTCTGATTCTGAGAATACCTCATTGAAGAGTGGTTATTTGATACAGAAAATAGAGATGGTCAGCATTTTCATAAGCATGGAAATGGCTGCTGGTTTAGCAACTCAAAAACTGAAGTACAATTATTACTTTGTTTCATTTATCTCATTTTATTATGTTGATCCTAACTACAGATGCTCTTAGTAATTAAAATAAATCTTCAATAAAGAGAAAGATTTGATCTGTTTTACAAGATCAAAAATATATTGAAGTTATTATAGTGCCTTATCAGCTCTAATTCTCTAAGTATATCAAGCTGAAACAATCAGAACACAAATGGTCACGGAAGTTGTTTCAGTTATCCTGATGAATAAAACATTAAGAATTTAGTGGTTTTATTAGTTTAAATACCAGGTACTAAACTATAAACAGAAATTTCCAAATAACAGTAGATTTGTATTTAATATTCGAAGTATCTCTGTAACAATTATACCTTACACATAATATCAGAAAAATACAATAATTTGTTTTGGAAAATTTACCTATGATATCATCAGGTTATCAACAAAGACTAATATCTAAACTCCATTAAGCTAATTTTGATAATTAGTGTTTTCAGTGAGTAACAAAGTGCTACCTAGGAAAAGTGACAGTATATTAATTCATGAGGTAATTGGTTATACCAGGAAACATTGAAATATCAGAATCTTTTGCCAGAGGAATATAGTCAACTGAAAACAGTCCATATATGTATAGATGTATATATATATATATATATATATATATATATATATATATATATGAATAATTATTTGTGTAGAAGTCTATCCAACATTTAATTACTTACATTTTTTGTTATAAGATAAATAGTAAGCCTAAATCTCAGGACATTATTATCCTTTGCTAAGCATAACAAGAAACAACTACATAAATAGGTAAAAGCATAAAATTTACTACAAGTACAGGTCAAAAATCCAAAGAGCTGAAAAATAAACCCTGGAAATTCAACAAGGTGAAAAAGGCAAATATGTGAGTAATATTTTATATCATGCACTAATCATTCTGAAATTGTAGCATGTCATTTTTAGCAGTATCATAAATGGAGACACTGTGCTACTTTGCTGTTCCTTAAAATTTATCAGAAAAAAGTATTTTTTGATGTACTCAAAATACTCTTTTTCCTCTATAAATTAGAAATGCTAACATGCTGATGGCTCTGTGTAGCAAGGAATCTTCAACTTTTTAATTAACATGGCCTGTGAACAGGCCATGTGTTTTCCCAACCATTATTCTGGATATGCCTGTAAGGGTGTTTCTGAATGAGGTTAACATTGAATGTACAAGTTATATAAAGAAGTTTGTTTATTCTATAATAAGTTTGAAAAATCCATTCGTAGTAGTACAAAATGGAAGAGTTCTTAACATTTGCTTGAACAAGAGTTGATTCTGGCTTCCCTGCTTTGAAATGGACAGCAAAATTTTCCTGTATTGGGACTGGAACTGAGTTGTTGAATCCTCCAGAGTCTCAAAGTCTACTCGCCCTTACAATGGAACCACAGTTTTATCATAGGTCCCATGGTTTCCCTTATTTGCCATAACTAGTGTATGTCTGAGACAAGCAAAAATGGTCAGATAAGTTGATGTTAGGTGAAATGAACCCCAAGATAAGGACTCAAATGGTTTTTCTTTCTTGCTATTGTTTCTAACATATTTATAAGGTGATTTTTTTGTTGCTTTGTATGTCCCTCCCCCAGGTATAACCCCTGTTTTCACTATATTTAATGTTGGTATAATTTGGGGAGGAGAAGGGAAAAAATTGTTTTAATAGGGATTCAGGTGGACCCATTGCAACAATGAGATGTACAAGATGCTATGTTGAAAAATGAACTTTACAACTTTGTCAGGGAGGGCAGGAATGGTAAGGGGAAACAAAGGAGGAGGCAACAATGCTTGATAAGAAATATAATCATTACCTTGCTCATGTAATTGTAACCCCTCTGTACGGTATTTCCACAATAAAAAAACATAATAAAAAATTCTGAATCCATAGTTATCAACTGAAGACCTAAGCGATTATCAGCCAAAAAAATCCTTTCATTTATTTCTTATTCATTAATGGTTATATTACTCGGGAGAACCCTCACTAAAACATGGAATTATTGACACATTTTAAGTCTGTATGAACACTAACAGCATTCTATAGAGGAAAAGTCTTGCAAAAATATAGTTTAAAACGTTAATAATTTCAATGATATTCACCACTAAATAAGATATGAATATTTTTGTCTTTTTCTTGCTGTGTTTAAGAAATTATTTGTATAATTTCTTAAAATTTTCTTAAGTCAGTTTTGAGTGCAATGCTTCTTGGGTATTTTCATCCCTTTTGCTCTTCCCCATTTCCCCTCTCTTATCTCCACCCTCAAGTTACACTGTTCATTTTTAACATGGTACATGTTGAATACCACATCTGCATTTGAGCACCCTTCTCTTTATTCCTGTGCCCTTCCCTTTGCTGACCCCCAATAGAACTAATTCAAACAACACAAAACAAAAACAATACTATAGAACAAAACAAGTTTCTATATTTTGGTATTCTTTTTGATAGACAGTACATTGGATATTCAGAAGAGTTATGCATTTGGATTGCTCTCCTTCATATAACTTCCTATAGTCAAATAGTTTATGAACAAATATATAGAGCCCTGTTCAAGGAATGATATGTAGTATTTTTGATCCAGCTTCTACACATAAGAGAAAGCATGCACTGTTTATCTTTCTAAGCTTGGCTTACTTAACATGATTTGCTCCTTGTCCATCAATTTCCCCCCGCAGATGACACAATATATAATTTTTGTAGATATGAATTTTTATATAATTTTCTTACTGACAAATATTTCTATGGGCTTTGTAAAGCAAAAACTTTAGCTGTCCACAATATTTCTACAACATGTAATCAATGTATAGAAATTAAAAAAACTTTGTATATTCAAGAAGAAAGTTTAAAATTTTAATCCTGGCCACTTCCAAGGGAATGCTGCTACACTGTTGTTGGGAATGTAAACTGGATCAACCTCTCTAGAAAGAAGTATGGAGGTTCTTCAAAAGACTAAACACAGAGTTCCCCCATGATCCAGCAATCCCATTTCTGGGCATTTATCCAAATGAACACAAACAAAGCCATATGAAAGCTACCAGCACAACTATGTTCATTACAGCATTATTTACCATAGCTAAGATATGGAACCAACCCAGATGCCCCTCAGAAGATGAATGGATTGAGAAAATGTAGTGTATATGCACAATGGAATTCTTTCCTTCTGTCAGAAAGAATGACAGCACCCAATTCATAAGGAAATGAAAAGACTTGGAAGAAAATCATATTGAGTGAAATAAGCCAGACCGCAAAAAATAGGCTCCGTGGTTTTCCTCATTTAAATAATTAGTATATGTCTAGGATAGTCCTAGCAGAGGATGGTAATTGTTAAGTACCTATGTACATATGACTATATAAAATGGTGTTAATTGAAATTAACTCCTAGATATGGAAACAAGAGGGGTTTTTATTGTTGTTTTTAATGTACGATGTGAAACTATTTTTTTTCTTTCATTTTTTCCCATATGGTTTATCGCCTGTTCTCTCTGCTTTTGTATATAGATTTATCTGATTTGGGGAAGAGAAGAGCAATACCAAAATGGTGATACAAAGGACAAAGGTGAGCCAATGCAACAAGGATATTCACAAGACACTATGTTGGAAATGAACTTTACAACTTGAAGGGAGAAAGTCATGGGGGAAGGAAAGTGGGAGAAAAATGAAGTGGGGTAAGAATGTTCAACAAGAAATGTACTCATTAACTTACTTATGTAATTGTAACCCCTATGTACGTCACCTTTACTCACTATGGTGGCTCCTAGGGAAAATGAAGCCCTGGACTCTTCAAGAATTCCTAGTTGTTTTATTTTATATGTACATATACATATATATGTATATATAAAGAAAAAAATCTGCTTCTGCGGCCACAATATCTTCATCACTTTCTGACAAATTTCATTTTGTTCCCTTTGACAAAGTGAATTAGAATTACTATCAGATACTACCTCAGTATCTATGAACTCTTAATTCCATCTTCAACTCCAAAAGATAATATTTACATGATCAAAACAGAGTGTAACTAAATTTTGGGGTCTTCTACTCAAGTTACTTCAGATATTTTTTAATATTTGATAAAGAAAATGTAGTGACAATATAGAAGCTCATCATGGTAATACCTTAATCAAGAAGCTGATGCACAAAGGTCATGATTTCAAAGCCAGCCTGAGTTGTATAGTGAGATCTTATCGAAAGAAAGATTAAAGAAAAATACAAAGACAGAAAGAAAAGAAAGCAAGAAAGAAAAGAAAGCAAGAAAGGAACGAAGGAATGGAGGAAGGAAGAAAGGAAGGAAAGAAGAAAGGAAGGAAAAAAGAAAGGAAGGAAGGAAGAAAAGAAGGAAGGAAGGAGAAAGAACCAAGGAAAGGAGGAAAGAGAAAGAAAGAAAGAAAAAGGAAGGAAGAACAAAGAAAGAAGCAAAGAAGAGAAGAAAGAATAAAAGAAAGAGAAAGAGAAATATGATTCCATTGAAATAAACAATATTTTGGAAACAAGGTTAAATTCAATCATTCAAAACACTGAAGAAAAAACATTCTGCTTATATTTTGATAGGTTACTAAAATGTATGAAATTATTAAAATTTTCTCTATTTTGTGAAATTATGTGGCTAATAAATTGAATTACATATAAATACAAGTATAAAAATAAGCCTTATTAACCTGAAGTTAGAAATATGACAGGAAATAAATTTTCTCAGCATATTTTCAAAGACCTTAGTATACAAATACTCAGTGTATATTAGACTGAGAAGATTAATGATACTGTAAAACCAAAATGGAATCTTAGAGCTAAATATTGGCATTAGGTCCAATATATTTGTAAAAAGATTTTCATGTGTCCACTGGACTATAATTTTCACCTAAGGAAAGTTTCTTAATCTTAGATTTTTTTTTTTTTTTTTTTTTTTGTTCCAGTCGTGGGGCCTGAACTCTGGGCCTGGGCGCTGTCGCTCAGCTCTTCAGCTCAAGGCTAGTGCTCTACCACCTGAGCTACAGCGCCACTTCCGGCTTTTTTCTGCTTATGTGGTGCTGAGGAATCGAACCCAGGGCCTCATGCATACAAGGCAAGCACTCTACCACTGAGCCACCTTCCCAGCTCCTTAATCTTAGATTTTTATAAAGTAAAATGTTCAGAACTGTTGTAGAGTTTGGGAATATAATGTGGGATTCTGTGAAGGAACCTTAATGAGTTATAAGAGTCATTGCATTTTAGAAGCTGATCAGAATAGTCATTTTCCATTGCCAGAGAGTTCTAAAGGAAGGTAATGGAAGAAGGTTACAATCAGATTCTCCTGCCATCCTATTTTAATTTTATAGCTAAGTAGTAAAAAATAAAATAAAATACTGCTTGGAATTAGCTCATTTGGATAGCTCACACTAAAAACAAAAACTCCTTTTTCTTATACAGTATACAGTTTTTGCATCATCATATATTGGTAGGGTAAAAACCATTAATTTAGCTTTCCCAAATTTCAGATCCCAGAAATAGGCCTTTTTCTTCAAAAACCATATAATACACATTATAACACAAAATTTATACTAAAAAGAGGTCTAGCACCAACTTTATTTTCACTGCCACTTAAGTGTAACTATTCAATATTTAACATATAATGTCTGCAGAATTTTGACAGAAATGATAACTGGAAATTACAATATAGTATTCTATATTATACAGCTACAATATCAAAGTTTCATTTATTCCATTACTCTCAAAAAATAAAATAGAAAGGGCTGGGAAAGTGGCTCAGTGGTAGAGTGCTTGCCTTACATGCATGAGGCCCTAAGTTCTATTCTTCAGCACTAAATAAGCAGAAAAAGCTGGATGTGGCGCTGTGGCTTAAGTGGTAGAGTGCTACCCTTGAGCTGAAATGCTGAGGGACAGTGCCCAGGCCCAAAGTTCAGGCCCCATAGCCGACAAAATAAAACATAACAAAAAAGTAAAATAGAAGACAAGCAGCTTCTGAATGCAAAATCTAGTCGTTTTGCTTTTATCAATTTTGTTATTCAAAGAATACTTATCGGATGTTTACTGAGAACACAGCAGAGAGCATAATCCATTTCCCCCCAAAGTCTTGCAGCATGACAACAGCATGGTATCAAAAGCAATCATCCAAAATAACTTGATAATTTGTCAGCTAAGAACCAATATATGCAAGGTAGAAGAAAATAGGACATTTTCCCCATTTTACTAGAATTAGTTAACTAGTTGACATGAGGGTTCCATTTTGACATTATGTCTGTGTATACACACAATGGACCCCATCAGACTCAATCCCTCAATTACTCTTTCTTATTCCTTCCCCTTTTCCAAACAACCCTCAGCAAGCCTCACTGTTTCATTTTTCCCTGTGTACATAAAACGTATCTTGACTACATTTACTCTCAACCTTTTCACCCTTTCCAATCACCCTCTACCCTCCCACCAGAACTAGATGGATAGATAATAAATAGATGATATAATGATTGATTGATATATTGGTAGATGATCTGTGTGAGTTTGTGTGTGTGTGTGTGTGTGTGTTGTTGGTCCTGGGGCTTGAACTCTGGGCTTGGGCGCTGTCCCGCAGATCTTCAACTCAAGGCAAGCGCTCTACCGCTTGAGCCACAGCTCACTTCCGGTTTTCTAGTGATTTATTGGAGGTAAGAATTTGACGGCCTTTCCAGCCTGGGCTGGCTTTGAACCGCGACCCTCAGAATTCAGCCTCCTGAGTTGCTAGGATTTACAGGCGTCAGCCACTGGCACCTGGTTCTGTGTGAATTTATATACATATTTTTATCTATCTAACATCAACATATGAGAAAAAATATTTGAATTTTATCCTGAATGTGACTAGCTATGCTTAACATAATTTTCAGTTCTATTCATTTATCTGCAAACAACATGCCAGTAATTGTAATATATGTTGAAAAATATACTATTGTAAAATATATATGTGTATATTTATATGCATATATTTATCTGTGTTTATATGTATATATACATATGTATATGTGTATGTATATATATTTATGTATATATCATTTCTTGATGCATTCATGAGTTGTAGGGCATTGTAGGGTATTTCCACAGCTTACTTTTGTGAATAGAGCTGCAATGAACAATGGTATGCAAATACAGCTATTATATCCTGACTTTTCACAAAGGTAGATATTTTATTAGCAAATAAAGTACAAAGAGTTGTTGAAGTTGAGTCATGTCTTCTTGTTAACTACTTGAAATAATTTCTGGAACTCTTCCTTTGTGTGGTGCCCTTGTCTCTTATATTCTCCTCCACAAATCACAGCAATTGTAGCCATTTTTTTCTCTTTACCTGTGAGACCATACTTTGCTGTTTCCTGAGCCAGAATAGTAAGGTGTGTTATCACATGACCCACCATAATTCCAATTCACAGTGATATAAGAAATAAAAATAATAATTAATAAACTATATTGTTTTTGCTAGTGAGATTCTTGTTAGACATTCTCAGGTTTCTTTCTCTGCTGTTATAAATTATAAAAAAAACAAAAAGTAGTTAATTCAAAAATTGTTTGATCTCCCTGCAGAAATTAGGAATCAATTTAAAAAATAGTGCAGAGGATAATAAAAAAGATTAGGAGAGGTAGACAGGATGAAGTGAAATATGAGTGGCAGGTAAAATTATGGGTTTAATCAACTAAAACATATGAGAGGGTTAGGATTCAGCAAGGTTTGAAGATAACTAAGACACATGATTAGGAGAAAATAGTGATGGATGGAATGATATGCTTACAGTACATTCAAGTGCTGAGTAAACAGGTGTGGAATTGAAGAGAGCATCTTTGGAAATTACACAAGGTAGGTTATACATTGTTTCCTATATACTATGTAAGGATTTGTGTTACACTGAGAATAGAATGGTAGTCCATCAGTATGATATTCTGATTCAATTGGAATGACATGTTCAGATCTATAAATTTAAACTTGTAGTCTAAATGATAGAAAATAGAATTTCAAAGCTGGGAACTGGTGGCTCACACCTGTAATCCTACCTACTCAGGAAGCTGAGATCTGAGGATTGTGGTTCAAAGCCAGCCCAGGCAGGAAAGTCTGTGAGACTCTGATTTCTAATAAGCCACTATAAAACCGGAAGTGGCACTGTGGCTCAAGTGGTAGAATGCTAGCCTTAAGCTGAAGAGCTGAGGGACAGTGCCCAGGCCCCACACTGACAAAAAAAAAAAAAAAAAGGGAAGGAAAGAAAATAAAATTTCAAAGTTAGTAAGAGGACAAATTAAAAAACTAAGCAATACATATAAGATATGATTGCAATAATTTAATAGTAATCTTATAGTTTCTTAATTAATGGTAGTATAAATAAAAGAAATGAAGTTATGATTGCATTTGTAAGTAACCACAATTAATTAAGAAGAATTAGATAAGAGAACTAGAGAAAAGAACTATCTAGGAAGACTTGGTATTGATTGGATCCTGATACTTGGGAAAACTGTTGTTTCAACTGAGATGGATAGAACTGTAGATAAGTCATGTTGGGTCTAAAGGACAATAAAAGACTTTCTGAGATGAAAGTGTTAATTTTGAGATGAGTTTTAGAATTTCAAGAGGATGCTTTAATTTCTGATAACTTGGGACAGTAACTGATTATTTACTGTAGAACTTAACCAGGAGATTATACAATGCTAATGAGCATGAATCATGACATGTTTATTTTTAGTTTTGCAAGGAACCTAGACCAGAGAAGATACATTACAAGGCACAATGCCACCCACACTAATTATTACTCTATTTCTATTATACCAACTGAATGAAGCTATAAACAATTTAAGAGAGTTTTTAATTGTCTATGAGACACAATATTAAAATATGGAAATGAGTGATTAGAATTATAAAATACCCAAGAATATATGCAGCAGTGTGCTTTTTGTCTTGCATATATGTTTATCTGATTTGGGGAGGGGAAGGAGAAGCACAGAAATGGTGGGGAAAAGGGTGAACCAAGAGGGGAGGGGAAAAAAACAAATTGTTTAAATAGGGATACAGGTGGACCCATTAAGGGCAGGAGTGGCAGGGGTGGGGGGGTGGGGGGTGGGGGAGGCTAGTGTAGTTGTGGAGATTAGAGGGAAGGGATGAAAGGGGAAAACCAAAGGAGGAGGCAACAATGTTTGAAAAGAAATGGAATCATTACCTGGCTCATGTAACTGTAACCCCTCTGTAGAGTATTTTCACAATAAAAAAAAATTTAAAAAAGGTGAACCAACTCAGCAGTGAAACTCACTAGACACTATATTGGAAAAAACTATACAACTTAGGGGGGATGTTGGAAGAGAAAACTGGGAGAAAATGAGGGAGGGTGACACTGTCAAAAAAGAAGGGAGTTCATCACCCGATTTATGTAACTGTAACCCTTCTGAACACCACCTTCACAATTGAAAAAAGAATTCTCTTTTGTGGAGTTTCTTCTACAGATTTTGTTGATCTAAATATATCTATAACTCCCCTGCAGAAATGGTTTTCTTGAATTTCTCAGTATTCTATTAAAGCTCTATTTTATAGACCTATGGAATATGTAAGCCATATATACTATATAAGTAATGTTGCTGCACTTTATAAACATGATAGTGCAAAGAATCAGAGTTAGAACTATGATGTTAGAACATTTTAAAATGAGAAATTCATATAAAAATAACTCCCTAGCAGAATATATTAGAACTTCTGTTGTCTATTGAGGGTCATCTGGTTTGGCTCCATATATTAGCCATGGCAAATAATGCTGCAATGAACTTAGTTGTGCTGGTAGCTTTAGTGTGGCTTTGCTTGTGATCATTTGGATAAATGCCCAGAAGTGGGATTGTTGGATCATAGGGGAGCTCTCTGTTTAGTTTTTTGATGAACTCTATACTGCTTTCCAGAGTAGCTGAGCCAACTTACATTTCCATCCTCATTGTAGTAAGGTTCCCTTTTGGCCACATCCCCGCCAGCATCTGCTACTATTTGTTTTCTGGATAATGGCCATTATAACTGGAGTGAGGCAGAATCTCAATGTGATTTTGATTTATATTTCTTTTATGGCCAGCAATGTTGAACATTTCTCCATGTGGTTATTTGCCATTATTATTTCCTCTCCAGAGAAGTCTCATTTTAATTCTGTGGGTGGTTGGGTTTTGTTTTTTTTGAGGATTTGTTGTTGGAGGGTTAATTTTTTGAGCTCTAAGTATATTTTTGATATGAGGCCTTTGTCTCTTGTATAGCTAGTGAAGATCTCTCATTCTGTGGGCTTTCTATCTATCTTGCTAGATATGTCTTTTGCCATGCTATCAGAAAGAATGATATTGCCCCATTTGTAAGGGAATGGCAAGACTTGGAAAAAATAATATTAAGTGAAGTAAGCCAGACCCAAAGAAATATAGATTCCATGGTTTCCCTCATTTGCAATAATTAATTTATGTCTAGGATAGTCTTTGCAGAGGATCACAATAGCTCAATAGCTATGTACATATGACCATATAAAATGATGCTAATTGAAATAAACTACAAGACAAGGAAACAACAATTGGGTTTTTTTGGTTGTTGATCTTTTTGTCATCAATGTACTGTATCAAGTTCTTTCTTCTTATTTTACTTCATTTTTCTTTTCCCATTGGTTTATCCCTAACAATCACAGTCCTTGATTCTGGTACCCTGAGTCTTGTATATAGGTTTATCTCATTTGGGAAAGGGAAGGGAAATAACAAGGACAATGGATGACCAAATGCAATAGTGATAATCACAAGACACTACGTTGGAAATGAACTTTACAGCTTCAGTGGGAGGGGGAAAGGGGGAATGGAGGTTGTGAGCGGAAGGAGTAAGGGAGGGAAGGGATAGTGGAAGAAAAAGGAATGGGTAACAATATTCAACAAGAAACATACTAAATATCTTATTCATTTAACTGTAACCCCTCTGTACAGCATCTTTACAATAAAATAAAAAAATTTAAAAAGAACTTCTATCATGAACTGTATTACACTCTTTCTATTACATTGTCTCTTGGCTTTAAATCTTAAATACCTAGAGGAGGCAAACTATGACACTTTATTTTAAAAAAAATAGCCACTTAAATTTTTATCTAAATTATTTTTATCATGCTAAATAACACAATTTAAATTGTCCTTTAATTTGTATACTTTTGTTTTCTTTCATTTTATTTGTTTTCCTCTGTGCTGTGATTTGAGATCAGAACCTCGTACTTGTCAGACTGGCTTACTACCAATGAGCCTTGCCTCCATACTTCCACCCAGGATGAGTTCCTGAGTGGTATCCTCTTTCTTTAGACTTCCTCTGGTTACTAAGGTCACACAAAACAACCAACAAATCCAGCGTCCCTCCAAGGAGATTCTCAGTGCTAGACTGGGGTTTATCTGGAACAACAATCTTTCTCATGTCAGCCTCACTCCTAACTTTGGATGACATGCAGTCCACAGTATCCAACTATGAGATGAGACTCATTCCTAGGCTGTTCCTGAATCAGGATCTTCCTTTTCTCAGCCTTCAAAGAAGTTGGAAGGTGTGAGTCACCAGTGCCAGGTTATTATATAGTTTATTAAATTCAAATCAATGACCTACTAAATTGTACACTTGCTGTCACAGGAACTACCTTGTTTAGAATTCTCTCTGCATATTCACTAGAAAAGATATTCTATACAGTTGTGTTTGTTATGAATTTAACTTTTATATTTAAGCATTTATATTTCAACTTTATTACTATTTTCTACCTTATAAGATCTCCTTAGCTTAATTATAAATTTTTGACATGATAAGCATTTGGAAAGGATTTAGCAAAGCATTTAGCAAAAAATGTTCTGCTACATTATTTTGTAGATGTAATAAAATTGTTAACATTTGTAGATAAATAATCTATATTCTAATTAAGCAGCAATTAAGCAATACAATTGCACTTTTTCGACATAACATCTTCTACATCTCATTGTTGCAATGTTATGTCGAAAAATGAACTTTACAACTTTGGCATGCGGGGGGAGGATTAGAAGGGATGAGAAGGGGAAACAAAGGAGGAGGCAACAATGCTTGATAAGAAATGCACTCTTTACCTTGCCCATGTAATTGTAACCCTTCTGTATGGTATTTTCACAATATAAAAAATGCACTTTTACTAGAATGAGTAAATTGCATTGTACTTAAACCAAATTATTGAAAGAATGTGAAACATCAAGAAATGATCACACTTTACTGATGTGGTTGCAATCAATGTGTTATAACCACTTTGTGTTTTCTTAGTATATATTTTGTTAAGATTAACTGAAAAAATTATAATTTTCTCTATATATGATATACACTGATATTTTGTTATACATGTAAAGAATGATTGAATCGAGTTATTCACATATCTATCATTTAACATTTAAGTTGCTTATAGAAAATGAGTTATTTGAAACCTCTCTACTTCTATTTTTGTTTTTCACATATGTGTGATTGTATAGAATTTGTCTCTCTGTAACTGCTTTTTTGTGTAACATAACTCTGTTTATATCTATATTATTGCAAATTACAGTATTTTATTCTGTTTATGGCTGAATAGTTCTCAATTTTATATACCACATTTTCTCTGTCCATTTATCAGCTGATGAACATTTAGACTGATATTAAATCTTGGCTATTATAAATATGCTGAAATATACATGGAGGTGCAGGTGTTTTAGAGCATATGGTTTTAGTATAATCAATAGTATCAGAATTGTTACATCATATGGATATTCTATTTTGTAATGGATTGAGGATTCTCCACAGTGTTTTCCATAATGAATATACTAATTCAAATTCTTGATCTCAGAAAAAAATCAGGATCAGTTATGCTAACTACTTGGATAAATGCCATTTCTTATGTTATCAATTTATGTTCCCTATCCTCTATTTTGCTACCTTTTCCTTTATCTAAAATTATATATTTCCTGCTAGTCATATTGAAACATGGTAAATACAACTTAGATGTCTTAAAGGTCTCTGTGTGTGTGTTCAGATGTATTTCATTATTGTCTGTATGATGAACTGCTTTATACAGTTGCTGACATGCTTTAAAAAAGACATGAGTAAACTTGTATTTTATGCAAATCAAAACTATCTTTTCAGAAGGTGCTGGTGGCTCACACCTGTAATCCTACCTACTCAGGAGGCTGAGATCTGAGGATCATGGTTCAAAGCCAACCAGGGAGGAAAGTCCATGAGATTCTTATCTCTACTAAACCACTCAGAAAACCAGAAGTTGCATTGTGGCTCAAGTAGTAGAGCACTAGCCTTGATCTGAAGAGCTTAGGGACAGCACCCAAGCCAGGAATTCAAGCCCAATGCCTGACAAAAAAACCCAATAAACAAACAAACCCCTCTTTTTTCATAATGAACCATCAAACTATCATTTCCAATTTTCCTGATTAGTAAAGCAAAAGTTAAATTGAAGATATCACATTGTCGAGGGAGAATGGGGAGAGATAATAATTCTTTCTTAATTGGTATAGGTATAAATGACTTAATAGAGGAAGACTTGACATACTAATATTTTAGACAAAGAGATCATAGTATAATGCATATGAAAGTAAAATAAATTTTCAGGACCTGCAAAATTTCATTATTTCCCTAAAGAGAATTCAGCTATATTATTCAGTAAGGAAACATAGATGCTTTTTATTCAGGTGACTGCTCTTTCCTTCATGTACAGTATTTCCCAGGTGCCTTTATGTGAGAACAGAGAAATTCTGTTACAAAATATTCAAAGGGAATATGTAGGGAAATATTTACGAAACAAATGTATATTTGCATATGATACCATAAATACGGTCATCCATTTTCTACAAGGCCTTCAATGCAGAGCTCACACAAATACTCCTCCAACTCTTCAATGAAATTGAAAGAGAAAGTTCACTACCTAACTCATTCTATGAAGCCATCATAACCCTCATTCCAAAACCAGGCAGGGACTCATCAAAGAAAGAGAACTATAGACCCATTTCTTTGATGAATATTGATGCAAAACTTCTCAACAAAATTCTGGCCAATCGACTTCAACAATTCATCCAAGAAATCATACAGCACGATCAAACAGGATTCATTTCAGGGATGCAAAGCTGGTTCAATATACGCAAATCAATTAATATAATTCATCACATCAACAGGAGCAAGGATAAGAACCACATGGTTATCTCAATAGATGCAGAAAAAGCATTTGACAAGATCCAACACCCCTTTATGATAAAGGTTTTGGAAAAATTAGGAATCCATGGAACATTCCTCAGTACAATAAAGGCTGTATATGACAAACATACAGCCAGCATTATACTTAATGGTGAAGAACTAAAGCCATTTCCTCTAAACTCAGGAACAAGACAAGGATGCCCACTCTCTACACTTCTCTTCAATCTAGTATTAGAATGCCTAGCTACAGCAATAAGACAAGATGCAAACATAAAGGGGATCCAAATGGGGAAAAAAGAAGTAAAACTCTCCCTCTTTGCAGATGACATGATCTTGTATTTAAAGAATCTCATAGACTCCACTCCCAAATTACTCAAGCTGATTCAAAACTTTGGGAAAGAAACAGGGTATAAAATTAACCCTCAAAAATCAATGGCTTTTCTGTATGTCAACAATGAGAAAAGTGTGGCTGAAAATAGGAAAGCAACTCCATTCATAGCCCCACAAAAATAAAATGCCTAGGAATTAACTTAACCAAAGAAGTGAAGGACCTCTATAATGAAAACTTTAAAAACTTGAAAAAGGAAATCAAAACAGAACTTAAAAAATGGCAAAACCTCCCATGCTCCTGGATTGGAAAGATGAACATCGTGAAAATGGCAATACTTCCCAAGGCTATCTACAAATTCAATGTGATACCTATCAATATT
Organism: Dipodomys merriami; assembly: GCF_024711535.1. Classification (NCBI taxonomy): domain Eukaryota; kingdom Metazoa; phylum Chordata; class Mammalia; order Rodentia; family Heteromyidae; genus Dipodomys; species Dipodomys merriami. Next base: position 11,196,297 of record NW_027202382.1, on the reverse strand, counting down.
CCAACCTCATTCTTCAAGGAAATAGAAGAGGCAGTCCAAAAATTCATATGGAACAATAAAAGACCCCGAATAGCAAAAACAATCCTCAACAGAAAGAACACTGCTGGAGGAATATCAATCCCAAATTTCAAACTCTACTATAAAGCCATAGTAATCAAAACAGCTTGGTATTGGCATAAGAACAGACCTCAGGACCAATGGAATAGAATTGAAAACCCAGAAATGAACCTACAGACCTATAGCCATCTAATCTTTGATAAGGGAGATAAAAAAAATAGAATAGAAGAAAGGCAGCCTCTTCAGTAAGAAGAGGTGCTGGCAAAATTGGTTAACTACTTGTAGAACACTAAAGCTAGATCCTTATATATCACCCTGCACCACAATCAATTCCAAATGGATCAGAGACCTCGGAGTCAAAGCAGATATTCTGAAAACTTACAGGATAGAATAGAAGAAACCCTAGGTCTTCTTGGAACAGGCTGAAATTTTCTTAATAGAGACCCAGAAACACAACAAATCAAAGAAAGGTTGGACAAATGGGATTGCATGAAGTTAGAGCGCTTCTGCATGGCAAAGGACATAGCTAGCAAGATCAATAGAAAGCCCACAGATTGGGAGAAGATCTTCACTAGCCATACAATGGACAAGGGTCTCATATCTAAAATGCACCTAGAACTCAAAAAATTAAGTCCTCCAACAACAAATCTCCAAAGAAACAACTGCCCAATAAATCAGTGGGCTAAAGACTTTAAGAGAAACTTCTCTGAAGAGGAAAGAAGGATGGAAAATAGACACATGAAGAAATGCTCAACCTCTCTAGCCATAAAAGAAATGCAAATCAAAACAACATTGAGATACCACCTTACCCCAGTTAGAATGGCTATAATCAAGAACTCTAAAAACAACAGATGCTGGAGGGGATGTGGACAGAAGGGAACCTTACTGTATTGTTGGTGGGAGTGTAAACTTGTTCAACCACTTTGGAAAGTAGTATGGAGGTTCCTCAAAATACTCCACATAGACTTCGCCCATGATCCAGCAATCCCACTTTTGGGCATTTACCCAAATGTTCACAAACAAGACCACACTAAAGCTACCAGCACGACTATGTTTATTGCAGCCTTATTTACCATAGCCAAGACATGAAACCAACCCAGATGCCCCTCAGTAGATGAATGGATCAAGAAAATGTGGTATATATACACAATGGAATTCTATGCCTCCATCAGAAAGAATGACATTGCCCCATTTGTTAGGAAATAGAAAAACTTGGAAAAAATTAGATTAAGTGAAGTAAGCCAGGCCCAAAGAAACATAGGTCCTATGTTTTCCCTTATTTGCAATATCTAGTGTATGTCTGAGTCAACCAGAAAAGGTCAGATAAGTTGATGTTAGGGAAATGAACCCTAAGATATGTATTCAAATGTTTTTTTCTTTCATGTGATTGTTTCTAACACATTTATAAAATTATTTCTTTGTTCCTTTGTATGTCCCTTCCCCACAGTATAACCCCTGCTTTCACTGTATCTGATGTTGTTATAATTTGTGGAATGGAAGGGAAAAATCAAATCGTTTAAATAGGGATACATGTGGACCCATTGCATCAGTGAGACGTACAAGTCGTAATGTTGAAAACGAACTTTACAACTTTGGTGGGGGGTGGGGAGGGTTGGGTGGGGGGTTAGGGGAGGATGGAATGGGAAGGGGAGACAAAAGAGGAGGCTGCAATGCTTAATAAGAAATGTACTCATTATCTTGCCCATGTAATTGTAACCCCTCTGTACAGTATTTTCACAATAAAAAGAAAAGAATAAGGAAACGTACAAGGAAACCTAAAACATGTCTGGTCAAACCTCAGTACCGATAACTGAGTCTTGCCTTTTGGATTTAGTAGCATGGAAATATGGGTGATCTACTTCAGAAAGAAAGTAGTGTCAGAAATGTTATTGCAATGGCTGGATGAGCATATTGTGTTTAGGGTAGAAAATAGAAAATAGTAGTTATATAAGACTCAATAAATGCTATTGACCATGAAAAGCAGGTGAGATGAAGACTGTCACTTGTGTTAAATGCAGATCAATGAAAAAAAATCTTTCTCCATTTAAAATGTGGCATAGTTCAAATAAAAAAAGCCCTTGTCTAGCAATCTTGAGACCCTAAGTTCAGTACATAGTACTGTTCAGAAAATTCCACAAGTATACTCCAAAAATAATTAGGCAGCAGAACTTCTCTGAGGGAAATTATCATGAAGACAATGTTTCTTATATTCTAGGAAATACACTATAAGAAAGTAAGGTTAAGGTATTTTATGAAGAGGAACTCAATATTACTCTTTTGTGAATGCATGATGTAGTAATTCATAACTATATAAATACTACCACGGGTCTGATTTATGATTTGATAGGACAATCTTATTCAAGAATAGGGAAATTATAAATGTGTTAAATATTTATTTTGTTCTTTTGCAGAAATACTAATAAACCTATCAATATACAATTGTTTGAAATTCATAGAATAATTACAAATAATTAAATAATTAATTAAACAAATAATTTCATGTTTAGATGAGCCACTCAAAATGCTTCCACAGATATTAAAGATATGGCAATGCTCATAAAGCCTACTCTTTAATTGGTAAACATATTGGATAAGTATTTTATTTTTGATTCAAACTTCAAATTTTTATATTTAGATATTATCTGTTTATTTCAATTATTGTGGAAGAGAAAATACAAAGAGAAAATAGTTGTTTTTCCTAAGGTAAAGTTTATTAGGCTAGTAAAATAAAAACTGTACCATACATTTACTCTGACAATGTGATACCTTTGGAGAGGAAGGCAAGAGAAGTTGATTAATATGCATTTTAATATGCATTATTGTATTCTCCAAGGACTGCACTTAGTATTGTGATCTAATATATTCACTTCATAAAGATGTTTATAGAACATTTTATTAATATTTAAATTAAATCCATTTAATCTAAATAAACAACATTAGAAAATTGTATTTCATTATATGATGAAATTGAAGTGTAACTAGTTTTGCGAAATAACAGGTGTGTATAACTAGTTTTTCAAATCACCAGAAGTATATATAGTTAGTATGTTTATTCTTTCAAGATAAAGTATCACAAATAAAAATTCCTAGCATTCTAAAAGTATGGATTGTTCTTAAATTATTGGTCTAAAATAAAAATGAATGAGTGAATGAAGTTAAAAACTGTGTGGAGGGTATAAGTTCTGATCACAAAGATATAAGCTCAGAGTCATGATTCTTCAACCAAAATGGATCTTGGATTAAAAAATTACCTCCTCTATTTCTTTCCTCTGTGGAAAATGACATCAGTAGTGTTTGCCTCACCTATACAGCTTTCTTCTGAGAATACTATATGTGAAATGTTTAGAAGAGTGCAAAGAAATAATATATTTAGTTAGATATTGTTTTTGTTAGGATGATCATTTTTTGCAAATGATTTGGTAACGTTGGCATGGTAAGAGCTCATAACAGGTAGATTTGTGGATAAAATGGGAAGAATTTTTGTTGCTCATCCAGTAAAATACATCCTTATGAATGGAAATACAAATTAAAGGCAACTTAAATTATTCTGACAGCCAACAGAATACATGGGGCTTAACTTGACTTCCTTCAGAGCTCCTTACTTCCATTTATTCTCAGGTATTGAACCAACGTTGCAACTTCTATGAAAACCAAACATTTTAAGAAGAAATCCTGATATTTTTTAAACATGATATAACTTTTTCAGAACACTTGGATATTTTGACTTCCTCATTTTCTCCAGCAGTAACTAAATTTGGTAACTCCAAATTCAAAACAGTAGAAAAATAATTGCAACCAAATCTAAAAATTTGTATTTGTATTTAAACTTTTTTTTCCTATGGATCACATTTTGTCTGAAACATTCTCCTAAAGTTATTAAATCACCAAAATAAAAGCCAAAAAGAGTTTTAAAGTTATATTAGGGTGATTCATTTATTCAAGAGACTAAAACTTAAAGCTAGATAATATGAAAAAGTGAGTCTAATTACTAATTAGAGGGACAGTCAGGATTAGAACTAAATTCATTGAGTTGTAAATTTGTTCCATGACATTATGCTTGATTCATTTTATAATTAATCTAAAATTATTGAAAACCTATTACTTTCCCTTCTCTTCTGAAGTGTTCTACATTTGAATACATATTAGATTAGGAATTATTTAGGTGCATTTAAATTTGCCTTATATTATCCGACATCCCATGCAGAAAGTGGTTGGTATCTTTTATTAAAAGAGTTATAGTTCTACACTGAGAGGTAAGAATAGTCATATTAAGTTGGACAAGAACTAGAAATAGACACATATCACCTTAGATCCAGTCTTCCCATCAAATAAATTACAAAAATAATTATATACAAATTTCAGAAGAAAAGGAAACTGAGGAGGTTTAAAATAAATAACTTTCTTCTCTGCACATTACAATTTTTGGAATGTTTGTTTTCTGAAAAATTAACTATTCTATAATCCAAAAATATTTCATGCTTTCCTACACACACACACACACACACACACACACACACACACACACACACACACACACACACTGCAGAATTCTTTGGTACTCGGAAGCTGTGCATCTAGAAAACCCCACATTTTCTCACTTGGGTCTCGATCAAACCTCACACTAAAGTATGTCATGCTTAATTGTTAGTGTTTCACACTGTGAATCCTTTTTTATTTCTCTAAGTTCACATGTGCCACAGACAATGATTTTTTCCAGGTATGAGTAACTATGTAGATGTATTTCGTAAAGATGCAACAAAAGTGAATGAATTAAACATTGTCATACAAATATAACTCAGTGACAAATATGATAGTTCAGTGTGAGATTTGAGGATGAGAAAATAGTAGCATCTCAAGTATCTAGGCTTGAGTAACTAGAAATAAATTAATATTTTTTATGTCATAGTAGTCTCGTTATGGCAAACCTGTCTATAACAGTAGTCATAGAATTAGAACTTCTTCAAGTGTCACATCTAGCTTTTTCTGTGATTTAATTGGAGGATAAAAGTCTCATAGATTTTCCTTGCTTAAACTAAATTTTAATTAAGAAATATTAGCAGTAAACGTTCAAATTTCATGTGTACATTGATAGCATTGAAGAAAGTAATTACATTTTTTTATTTTAAATTCTTACCACAATACCTTGCCCTGATCGCTTAATAATTTAGAATATTTTGTATAGTTGACTTGGGGATTTTCCACACAAAATGTCTTGGTGTCTGCAAACATAGACATTTTTCTTTCTTCTTAGCCTATAAATATTTTATTTTCTCTTACTTCATGAGCTAAAATGCTCAGTAAAGTATTGAAAAACAAGAGTAAGTATATCTTTGCTTTGTTGATGACCTGAGTTAGAAAGCATGAAAATTGTAAAGAACATATTTAAATTTTTTGATATTATGCCCTTGAAATCTGTCATAATTGTATCTTTAATGGCACAAATGTATTTGAATATCAAACAACAATTGCAAATATCAGATCTTTATTACTATTTTATAATATTCATAATATTCATGGATGAAAAGTAAATCATTATAACAAAGTCATCTAAACATGAATAGCTGAATTAGCTGAATACAAATTCAGTGTTTTTGTTTATTTAGACAAAATGAACTCAATTATTTTTTATGGCAGTCTCAGGGCCTGGGTACCATCTTTGAGCATTTTTGCTCCTGAGTAGAGCTCTAACACTTGTGCCACAGCTCCACTTCCAACCATGCCTTTGGTAGTTAATTGGAGATCAAAGTCTCATGGATTTTCCAGTCTAGGTTGTGTTTGAATCTCAGTCCTCAAATCTCAGCCTCCTGAGTAGCAATGATTACAGGCATGAGTCACCAACACCTGGCTTAGCTCATATAGAATAAGAATTGGTCTGACTTTGAAGAAAAGTAGAGAAATTTAAAAATACATCTGTATAAAATAAATTCACCAACTTTAGTGTCAGCTCATTATTGTTTTTTTCATTATTGTTAACATCATATTCGATAGTGCATCATCTTTAATAGTATTCCTTGATTTAGTAGGTTTGCAGCATATGCATGTTTGTAACAATTTCTATCATAATCTGCATGGTGATTCATGCTTGTAAATCATGCAAAATTATAATTCAATCCTATTTTGTAAAGTTTCCTTTTCAATACACACTTTATATCCATTTGGGTACCAAATAAACTTTCTTTCCTTCAGCTTTGAATTGTATTCATTCAAATGCAGTGTGATACCAACAACAAAACATAAAATCTCACTGCCATGTTTGTTTTTTTGTATTTGGCCAGACATTCCTTTGGTTTCAAAAAATCTTCAATTGTAATTAACATCACAGTAAATCTTTTCTAAAAATACTTTTGCATGTTGAACAAGAATGAACTGGCAAAGAGCACATATTATTAAATTCGTTGTCATCTAAATCTTCTGCAAGTTTCATAAACTGTTAATGATTCATAGCACCTGTCATGTAGACTATGTAATTTTCACAGCTATATCCATGGCAATTTAATAAGATTGCTTCAGAAACCAAGCACAAATATTTTCACTATGCACAATTCAGTGAAGGAAGCAATACAAGAAATATTAGTATCTTATTTCAGCATTGTTAACAACTATTTTTTGACCTAATAGTGTTAGAGCACCATGTGTCAGGACAAAACTAATGCTCTGATACATAGTCTAATTTCTTCTCAACAAAAATATTATATTATGAGATAATTCCACCACAAATTCAGTTGCCTTGGCTGAAAAGGGATGGCAAATTTTGGGGAACTAGAATTCTTCATGCAAAATTTTCTTATACTTATAAATTGCACGAGTTATTATATTACTCAGTTCATCTAAAGCTAAAGATACTACTTCACAAGCATTTTAAAAGTGGGCTTCCACAGGCCCAAAGAAGCATAGGCTCCATGGTTTACTTTATTTGCAATAATTAGTATATGTCTAAGATGAGCAGAAAAGGTCAAAACTACGTACATATGACCATATACGCTGATGCTAAGCAACATGCACACCAAGATAGGGACACAAGAGGTTTTTATTTTTGTTGTTGTTGTTTTCAATGTACTTATAATGTACTATGTGATTTTTTTTGTTTCTTTTGTATGTTTTTCCCCCATGGTATAACCCCTGTTCACTGTATTTGATTCTGGTGCCCTGCATCTTGAATATACATTTTTCTAATTTGGGGAGTGTAAGGGAAATAACAAAATGCTGAAACAAGGATATAGGTTGACACATTGTAACAATGAGGTGTATAGGACATTATGTTGAAAACTTTACAACTGAAGGGGAGAAGAGGCAGTGGTTGGGGAGGTGGGGAGGAAAGGTAAACAAAGGAGGAGGTAACAATGCTTAATAGGAAATGTACTCATTACCTTAGTTGTAACTGTAATCCTGTTGTACAGTATCTTTACAACAAAAATATACATAAAAATGGGCTTCCATAGAGAAATACTGAAGACATTCTAATTCTCTTTTCTTTTAATTTTTAAGTGCTGCAGTTCCTTTTGTAACTAATTTTTGTTTCTGTGTGCATTATGTACTTTCTTTACAAATCTTAAAATGTATTCATAGATTTTAAGCAGTTAACATAATTTATTAACTCTGTAAATAAAATAATTAATTAATTTGAGTAGCCTATTATAATTGGCAGTGGCTCTGTTGAAGCATGCTGCCTAGAGCAACATTCATATAAAATCTGAAAAAGACACATAGAAATGTTTAAATGAAATTAATCATAACTATATTAACAGTATGCTTATGTGAAATACTAGAAAATCATGAGCACACCCAATATGCAAATTACAGTTTAATATTATCTTTTGTGAATGTGGTATATATACATAGTGGAATTTTACTCATCCATTACAAAGAATAATATTGTACCATTTGTGAAGAAATGAAAAAAGACTTAGAAAAAAATATTTTAAGTAAAGTAAGTAAGGCCTAGAGAGACAAAGCTTTCATATTTTTCCTGATACAGGGAAGCAAGTATTAGTAAAAACATTAAGTAGTATGCATGTGTATGCAAATGTATTAACTGAATTATGCTAAATTCAAGTGGGAACTCTGTAATTCCTTAGAAAGTAAAGGTCAAAGTTCAACAAAATGAGCACCAGGAAACAAGTACTTGAAATGGGAGGTGGGACCATGAGGGAAGGAGGAAAGGAATAAATTGGAGACAGGGAGAGAATGAAGACAAGAACCGACTGCATTAAAAACAACAACAAAGAAAAACCTCCTGTCTATATCTTGGGCTTCATTTCTTTTTGTTTCTTTTGTATGTTCTTCCCCCTATGGTATATTCCCTGTGTTCACTGTATTTGATTTTGGTGCCCTGCATCTTGTATATACAATTATCTAATTTGGGGAGGGGAAGGGGAATAACAAAATGCTGAAACAAGGACAAAGGATGACCCATTGTAACAATGATATTCACAAGACACTACGTTGGAAACGAACTTTACAACTTTGGAGGTGGGGGAGGAAATGGAGCGATAGTGGACAGAAGTTATAGTAGGAGAGAAACAAGGAGTAACAATGCTGGACAGGAATTGTAGTCATTACCCTACTCATGTAACTATAACCCCTCTGTACAGCATCTTTACAATAAAATTAAATTAAAAGAAAAAAAAAGAACTGACTACATGGCCAAAAAAATTAAGAGGAAAGGGGCTGGTTGGAAGGGACAAATGAGAATCTTAAAAGGAGTGTCACTGATCAAGAAACATTGTGTTCATGGAAACTCCTTTGTACAAGGAGTACTTAAAGATATTAAAAAATTCTTTTGTGATACAACAAAGCTCTGGTACAGAAATTAATAAAAGTTTAATATGTTCATTATGTTAACTAAATACAAGAGTTAAAGGTTGTTTACTCAGCTGCCCTCATCACAATAACATTTTGAGTTTTCAGTAGTTTTATATAATGCTACACATATCATTTTAGATAGTTATATGTATACTATGTATAGTTAAAGATAGTTATACATTTATAATTATATATACTCAAATATAGATTTAGTTACACATACTATGTATAGACAAATACAGTCATTAGGTGCAAACACACATACATATATCTTAGCTTTTACTCCCACCAATAATGCTGAAGTTACACCAGTTCACTTTAAACTTCAAAGTTTGTTCTGCCATCTCCCTCTCTTTATAAATTTACCACTTTCATATTTTTGTTCTACATAGGCTATAAACCTGTAGTAAAATTTTATTATTTAGGCTTTAAACAGAAAATTAAATTTAAGGGGATTTCAATATAAGTAGAATGTATTTTATATTTAAAAATAGTTGTCACTTTTAATTCTCTTGACTCTTTTTAGAAATACAGATTTCCTTCTAGTATCATTTTTCTTTTGTCTGTCCTAAATAACTTTCTTTTCTTTATTTTTTGTTTATCTTATTTTTAGCTTTCTAAACAATTCTTCATTTTTACCTCAACTAATATTTAAATAAAGCTTTTTTAAATATTTAGAAGATGATAGTTTATCGGCTGGGAAGGTGGCTCAGTGGTAGGGCACTTGCCTTGCATGCATGAGGCCCTGGTTTCGATCCTCAGCACCACGTAAGCAAAAAGAAAAAAGCCAGAAGTGGTGCTGTGGCTCAAGTGGTACAGCACTAGCCTTGAGCTGAAAAGCTGAGAGATAGCACCCAGGCCCAGAGTTCAGGCCCACGACCGGACCTAAAAAATAAAAAATATATAAAAGAAGATGATAGTTTATAATATTGTATCCGAACAAGAGAAAGCTCTGCTCTGGGTCAGACACTTGGATAGCGGCTCTGACCCTTAGAAGAATCCCCAGCAGCTCTAATCGTTCTTGAAAGTTCTTGAGTTGCAGTAATAGGGTTGTGTGTGTAAACTTTGCAGGGGGTGGGGGTGGGAGGAGGATGCATCTTGATAAATGAACACTGGAGAGACATTCTGGAGTTTGGAAGCACTGCTCTGCTATTCACCACAAGTAATTCAATAATAGCTATTGACCTGCTCTGTAACTTAGTAGAATCTGAATACTCAGGGCATGGGGCTGCTTAGGTACCATGTAACTAGATCTTCTTCTCCTGGACTTGTATAGCTTGACTCAGGAGGGCTACATAAAGTTGGACATGTATAGGAACCCTCTAACACCAAATTGAACGCAGAGGGTGGATACCAAGCAGCCCCTGCAGGTACAAATAAATTCTAGAAACTGGTAGAAGACACATGGTTCCTACTATTGATTGCTTACATGCTCTCTCTTCAGCTCACTCCTTTGAACTCATGAAGACTGCCTTGCACCAGCTCACAGAGAATTAAATTGGGCTTGGTCTTCAAATGGTTCTACCCAATATGCAGTTATCTACTACCCCTAACCCCAATGAGAGTTCACAACCTCAGCATTTCAATTCCATGCAGAGACACTGGGAGAGATTTATCTATCCAGTGGAAAAGAACTTGGATCAGAGAACTCAGTTGTTTGTTTTATTGTAAAAGAAACATAGAATAAGGTTTCACACTTCAGTAGAAGCTAGACAATATTAATTTTCCTATTTTATGTATTTCAGCCAAGCTTTAGACTTCAAAATTCATTATCTTACCTTACAACTGGCAGAAATCTTATCTTAATCCTTACTAGGATTTCACATATGTGAAATGTAAGTACAAGCTAGGCACTGGTGGCTCACACCTACAATACTAGCTACACAGGTGGCTGAGATCTGAGAAACATAGTTCAAAGCCCACCTGTTCAGGAAAGTCTGTGAGACTCTTATCTCCAATTAGCCATCAGAAAACTAAATGTGACTACATGGCTCAAAGTAGTAGAGCACTAGCCTTGAGCAAAATAAGAGCTCTGAGACAGGGCCTAGGCCCCAAGTTGAAGCCCCATGACTGATTAAAAAAAATAAAAAAGAAATATGTCTACTATATATATATATATATATATATATATATATATATATCTGTGTGTGTGTGTGTGTGTAAATATATGAACAGACATAGTATATGTGACATAAAATATACTCATTTCATATGCAATTGGATACATCCTTTTAGAAATACTCTTCCCTTTCTTTTATTATGTTTTTGTTATTTTTTTCTTTTAGGAAAGCATCTTAACAACAGGAATCATCCATCAATTTAATTTTTTTGAAATTGTATTGAAACCAATACAAGCTAAATTGCTTAGCATGTTTCATAACATCCCTTAAAAAAAGGCTAAAGCACCTTCCATTCATGCTTAATTCCTTGGCAATTATCACTGAATCTTTTGACATGTCAAATGTATTCAAATTTTGCTAGTAGAATTGGAGAATTATATTAACAAAGTATTAACTCAAGTAAGGTATCAAAAGGTAAAGGATTATAAAATATAAGACTTATTCCCTTTTGTCACTAATTACATTGGCTAGATTTCAATGGAGCTTTGTTTTAGGTATCTTTTCTTTTGTGCAATAGCAGAGGAGCAAAAAGGAAATATCAAATAATTTGGATAGCAAGTGCAGAATTTGGTATAAAATTTAAATTGATAATAAAGTTTTCTAGATCCATTCATACATTATCTCATAATGATTATTGTCGTTTCCCAGGAAATACAGTAGAATTTTCATGTTCCTAAATGTTCAAATATTGAGGCCAAAATACTAACTAGACCAGGAAGTGGAAGGATAGCTAGGACATCATGTTATCATAGAAGATAAAGCAAAATGAAAGACAGAACTCTGCCTGATAAAGACCCTTGAATGGCCACCTGCACTCAGAGGTATGAGACATTCCTCCACTCTTGAGTTCAAATGTTCTCTTTAGTGAGTTACTTTAGTATCTTTAACAGACAATTTTCCTGTAATGTCCCTAGCCCTAGTCTCAAACCATAGCAGTTTGCAGTAGTAGACCTTTAACATAGTGAAAGGTCAAATTCCAATTTTAAGTGGCTAAAGAAGAATGAATGAAATATTTGATCAGCAATGACACACACAAATTATTGAATGAGTATTTTATTATATTCCAAATGGAATTAGATTTTAATAGTTTTGAGGGAATCTAATTAACTGAAATATGTGAAAAAAAACAAGAATGAGAAATGTTTATACTATGCCTATAAATACTGAGTGAAACTAGCTTTATTTCAAGAGTCATGAAAACATTCATGAAATAAAACTCATCCTACACATAGCGAAGTTGGCCCATTAGGACTTTCTTGGAGAATAAAATATCATGAAACACTTGTAATCTTTGTTGTGACTTTTGTGTATCTCCATTGTGAAATACATCAAAAGTTTTAACTTTGTTTTTTAATGCTATCAGAAACCTGCCAGAGAGACTAGAATCAGAGTGAGAAGACACCAACGGTAGACGTGAATGAACCACAGAAGATTCCTTCTCCCCGCAAACAAACACCTCCTTATTGCTCACGGGAAGCATGAATTTCATATATGCTCATTGTCACACCAATCATACATCTTGAGATGAATACTAACAGGCATTTACTAATGGGTGTAGTCACTTTTAATAGATGAATATCTCCTGAGCCATTGTGATTACAGGTAGTACTAAGTGCTGATTCTTAAGTTGGGAAATAGACATCTCATGTAATGAATGGAAAGTCAGTTCATATCCTTTCAAACATCGGGATATTTTATAATTTCTAAATTCTAGAAATTTTCTTAAAGTCTGGTCTAAAATGCCACGGGTATTCACAGAAATATCTAAAGCCATTAGCAGATTGTATTATTTATTATGTTGAAGCTCTAGGGGCTAAGAGCATCTGAAAAGATGGTTGTGCCAACAGCTGAAACAAAAGACTATCTAAATAAAGGCCCAGTTGTCATTTAGCCTGATGTACATAGAAGGGGAAATATAGTGGAACTCCTGTGAAAACAGAAAAGAGTCCTTGTGTCCTTTTCTGTAGCTGAAAGCAGAGATTTCTGTGTGCTATTTCATCAAAGGATATAGTTAAATATTGATGCTCCTCTCCCTTTATGAATGAAAGGCTTACAATGAATAAGTAAGAAACTGAATAAAAATGAAAGCACATTTTAGATTGCAGACTATTCTTCAAAATGTGTTATGGTAATTATTAATAAAATAATATATAATGAATACCAATCTTAGTTATTTAGAATAGGGTGAATGGTGTAAATTCTTAGTAAATGTTTGAATGTACTTATTTATTTTCAAAAATGGAAAATCATTCAACTCATCTGGATAAATTCTTACTTTATTGTTAGAAATAAAATACACTATTGCATAATCATTACAGTACAAAAGGATCATGAAGAAATGAAGAAAATTTGGCCTAGAAGTTTAAGTTCACTCAGTACTCTTGTCTATGCGTGGCATTGAAAAATTGAAAATATGAATTATTAACCTTCACTGATAATTTTCCACCATTTATGATTTGATTTTATAAACTAGAGAAAAAGATAAATACAAGTTTCATTGCCCAGTTTTTCTTAAATTTTTAAGGGGATAGTTCCATGTACTTGAGTCCTCCACATTTCTAGATTAAGAAAAACTCTATTTTGTCAATTGAATTTAGCAATATTCACTGTTAAAAAGTTATGTGCATTTTTGTGTATGCGTGCTTGCATGCATGTGTGCTCGCCTGCATGCTTGTGTGGGAGTGTGTGGGTGTGGGTGTGTGCATGCATGTATGTATTGCTCAGGCAAAGTCTGGGTAGGAAAGAAGGTTGCATCTAAGCAAGATGAAAAGGATGGGGTATGGGGTGGTTAGACAGAGTAATCTTGCTTTTTTTCCAGGTTTGTAAGAGTAAGCCTCAAATGAATGTCTTGTGAGCACTGCTGCAACCACCAGGGGGAATGGGTGTGGCATGTGCTGCCAAAGAAGGCTGAAGGACTGAGAGACAACTTTCAACATTCCTATGCCTTGTTGATCATGCGTTCTTTGAGGGTGGACTATCAAATAAATAAAGCCAAGGTAATTCTAAGTTCATAAAAATTCTTCTTTGATGCCTATTTAATACTCTCCTTAGTTCTGCAATGCTAAACAGAGAGTTTTCCAAAAAGATATTAATGATTAAGCTTCACAATCCTTTTCCTAGGACAATTTTCTGGGTTTTGTAATGCTTACAGTACTTCTAATTTTGAAGGAGTGTAGTCACTTTCCTGGTCTTCATGAAATATTTACTCACCTATCTAAATTTAGTCTGTTGCTTAGTTTCCACATGAATAATGTCTTTAAAGAAAGAAGAACATCTAAGGGAGGATAGATAACATGTATTTCTCCAAAAGATTTGTCTGCATGCAGCTGAAAGACTAAAGCCCAACTGTCTTCTGAAACTATGCAGAATCTTCCCAATCTATATGTTTTGATTGACAAATATAATTTAGATTTTGTTATCTTCAGTGATGAGAACTCCATGTCAAATGGTACAAGGCTGTATTCAGAACCACTCCTACAACTACTGTAAGGCATGCAATCCCATGTGATCCCATTCCATCTCTCTTTGCAAATCCTTAAAGATGAATCTGTTTCTTGTTTCTTTTTTGATTTTATAATAATAATTAATATTATTCTCTTCAGTTGTACAAAGAAGTTGCCATAGGAATACAGACATTCCCACCTCTCCCTCCAGTCCCACCTCTTTCCTCACTCCTTTTAATTTTGTAGGATATTGGATTTTTGACTGCATTCTTCCCCTCTTTTCTTCATGTATCTACTCCTTTCCCTTTGACCTCATTCCGCTCCTTTCTAGCACCTACTTCCTGTTGTTTTATTTTGCTGAACTTTGGTGATTTTGCCTTTCTTAGGACTTGCACTACTTGAGTTCACCCTTGAATCTACTGTATTACAGTTAACATGTTCGAGCATACTTGCATACCACCCAAAGTATTTACTTATAGGTTTATAAGCTAAATATACCTTCAGTAGAGAGGGGAAAACATGGATTCTTTGTCTCGTTAGGTCTGACTTGCTTCTCTTAACGTAATTTTATCGTCTTTTCATGTGTCTTAGCATTTCCTGCAGAATTCCAGTGGTAAAAACATACTTTCATAAATGTGAAATATTGCAGTTCTTGAGAACCTGTGCTCTGCCAAAGTAAACTGGTTTCCCTGGAAAATACTGTATTCTGAATATGTCAGTTCTTAGCGCTGACACAGTGGAATACATCTTTAAACTACTACTTAATTGACTGTCAAAAACAGTTTCCTCAAAGGACACTGCCCAAATTCATCAGATCAGCATGGGTTCTTGATGGAATTGTCTTTGTGGCCTTGTATGAGAGTGTATGAGGAATACACTAAGATTAATTTTCACTGTTAGGAATGATGTTTGAGAGGACTGTTCATTGATTTGTATTAGGTATTCTTCCAAAGTTAACAGAGGGAATTGTTCGTTATTCTTCTATGCTCAAGAACCATACTCTTTAGAAATAAATTGTTACTCTATCATCTAAATTAAAAAAATAAACCAATGTAGCATTTCATCTCCTTTATCATACCTATGATCCAGAAGGATATTTGTGCAAATTTTGCTAAGAATACACTTGATATTTTATGGTATGTCTTTTACGTATTGATCCCATTTATACTCTAACTGTATTCCTTTTGTTCATTTTTTATCTCTGAATTATTATTTACTGTGTGTTAAAGCCCTTTTAGAACAAAAAAAGCAATTCACTTATATTTCAATATAGAAAAGGAAGTAGGACAGGAGTAAGCCTCATAAAATCCAAAGATGATCTGACAGTACAATAATTTATCCAGGATAGAGCCAAAGATTGAAACAGTGAAATTTACTTATGTAGAATCTTACAGGTAAAAACCACTTGTCCCTTTTACAGAATACTGCAAAGGGATAATTTAAGTGAGGACAGAAAACTAATGCATTGAAGTAATATCCCTAAATATTAGAATAAATCTAAACTATTTTAACTAGGTTAATTGTAAGTTACTCTGTAAAACACAGAAATTTAGTATTATTAATTTTGAAACAGGATGTTTGATTTTCTTTTCATCATATTTATGTACATAAGCTATAAATATACAGATGAAGGACATTGAAGAATGAATGGATGTAAGACTCAAGATCAAATAACCACGTAAATGCATTTTGCACAATACATCTGCTCACTAGCTCCTACATATCAATTATTGTATAGATCTAACAGAGCCAGCCAGGATTAGCATTGATCACTTCTAACCCTCATTTGACTTTCATTTCAATAGGATAGATGAAAATAGATGTCTACTATCAAATAAATAAGAACAATATAAACATTATGTCAAAATTAGAGGCTCCACAATACCAAGGAAAGTTGTTCAAGTTAAAAATGGCAATGGAGATAAAAACATGCATTTCCAGTTCTACAATTGAAAATTTTGATTACTCTAGCCTATTCATTAACTTCCATTGGTATCACACGTCATGAATAAATAAAGCTTAATGCTGAACTCAGTTAGAAAAAGAGCCAAAAATGGACTGGAACTGTTACAATCTTCATGTTAATAGTATATTTTGAATTTATCTTTAAAGGTAGAGTGTAAGCTGGGCACTGGTGGCTCACACTTGTAATCCTAGCTACTCAGGAGGCTGAAATCTGAGTATCACTGATTGAAGTTAACCCTTGAAAGAAAGATTGTGAAACTCTTATCTTGGAATGAACATGTAAAAATCCAGAAATGGAGCTGTAGCTCAAGTGGTAGAGTGCTAACCATGAGCAAAAAAAGCTCAGGATGGGTACTATATATACATAGGTATGTATATATGTATGTATGTATAAACATATACATATACATATAATGTATAACTATCTATCCAATACATGAATGAGAATTTTTACTAACATTTTAAATTCAAATAATAACTCTAAATTCAAAGCCTTCTGAGTAAATAACTTCTGAGTAAATAACTTAATGACTAGGAATTTCTATGTCAGTATACATAATCTTTGCTTCACCATACTTTATTATCATTTAACCAGGAATAGTTGTTTTGTGTTTACTAATATTCTGCTTAGCAAATTATGGTTTAATAAAAACCATATCTAACAATTCAAGGAGATATACCTATTATTTCTATTAAGCAATACTGTATGGTAAAATATTTCTATAAACTAAGTAACTACATGAAGCTATGTTTCTAGAAAATCTTACATTCTGGACTGCTTCAAATATCTATGTTCTTTCTACTATATTAAAATATCTATTATTAGTCAATTCCAACATTTATATGAGTACTTGTAGAGAGATGTGTATTAACTATTACAACCAATGAAGTCTCAGTCATATTTAAGAGAAGTTACCCTCATAGACAGTTAAAACGGTGACAGACTGAATAAGAAAAATATGAACCAAAGGCACACATAATAGTGTTTTTGTGCACTTTGAAGGAGATAGAAGGATTTCGAACAATGGATAGAGAGACCTGGAGCTGGACCATTGATAGAGATAATAGGGGTCTGAGAAAGGAGTAGCATTACAAACAGCATTTGAGCGGTCTGTGCTGGCATATAGCTGTAATCCTTAAAGACTCAGTCAGGAGATTTGTGAGTTCAAGATCACTCTTGACTACATACAGAGACCCTGTATTTAAAATAATATTAAAGGAGAAAGGAGAAAAGGAAGAAAGGAAAGCAGGAAAATGAAAGAAGGAAAAGAACAGAGAGAGAAAGGGGATGGGAGGACAGGGGAAGGAAGAAGAAAGCAGGGGAAGATAGGAGAGGCAGCACTCAAACTAGAAAGCTGACAGTAGTAGACTTTCCAATCCAATAAACAGATGTTGCTCTTTGGGATAACTCAGAAATCAGTAGTGATGAGTATCAACAAGGCTAACAACTGCAAATTTTCTTTAAGGATTTTTATGGATTTATTACTGTGCTGTGTTTTTTTTTTTTTTGTATATATACTGGAGCTTGAACTGAGTGTCTTGTGCTCTTGACTTACCCTTTCCACTCAAGGTCTGTCTTCTACCATGTGAGTGACATGAAGGAGGGGAGGATGCAGTTGTGATATTCAATGTACATCCTATGAAACTAGGAAAATTGAAGGGATGAGTGGAATTGGGAGGGATATTGTCTCATTCACGTGTTCAATCAACTATAGAAACTCTAATTTTCTGATTTACAAAAGTCAGACCACAAACTATATTGAGTTCATAATATAATAATGACTCATATGAAATAACATGTATTAAATGACTAAATCAGAATCTAGGGCATAAGATGTAACCTCATAAATGTTTCATGGAAGACCATTTTAATTCTCTGCATTATAGCACAGCTTCTGTAAAGAGGTGACCCAGATTCAAATATTTGCTCTTCCATTACTAACTGGATGATCTTGAGAACACCTTTAGTCCTGTATGACTCAATCCCTTCATCTACTAGGCAGATATAAAATGATACACTATTTCATATTGCAGTGCCTATCCAGCAATTTATTTACATATATAATAGTATAATATATAATATAAAATGTAAAATTATATATGTCACTCTCTCTATATATATGTCACTCAAAACAATTCTTCACACAGACACCAAACAATTGCCAACTTTTTCTATTGGCATATTGCAAAAGAAGATAGGGTACACGAATTGAAGAAGGAAAGGAGGAAACGCAGTCATTATATTTAATATACATTAAGTAAAAATTGAATTATATAACTTAAGGGTAAAGATGAGAGGGAGAAATTGAGGGAGGAACACAGAAGAGGTGGTATTGATGAAGATGCATTCTATTTATAACCTGACTTAGAGAATTGTATATTTTATGTATGACTACTTAATAATATTTTGTTTAAAAGAAGAAGCAATAAGCGCACTAACTTAAAGTATATTGTAACAAGCAGAAGTAAATCTGAAATCTCAAAAATAATATCAAAGAAGATAGTTATAAATATAAATGCAAGCAGTATTAATAGTTTTATATGTGTCAGATGCTCTCTGATAAGTGACCTAACTTTAGGATTCCTTCTGCAAGAAAATTAGCAATAGAAAAAATACATTAAAAGACATTCATCCAAAATTTCTTGTGCCATTTTAGCATTAATAAGCTACTGGAAATATGGCTGTGATTTCAGGTTATGCATCCCCAATTTGAATATTTTTAAATACTTCATAAAAGGCCAAGTAAATATTAGCTTTAAATTATATATTGCACAATATTTTAGAACAGTTCACTTCCTTTCTAAGACATTTTGAAAAAATCAAAAATTAAAACGATCTATTAATATTTGCAAATGATAGCATTTGCAAAAAATATCTCTCAATTTCTCAATTGTTAAATTTCTAGAAGTAGGTTTTACTGAGGAAAGGAATGGCAGGGCATAGCATGAAAAACATAATTCAAAATGTCATTTCGCAACAACACATCCAGCACCTGTCAAAGTAGGCAATATGAAGATTGGAGTTTTGCCAGTATTAAACATATAGTGGTACATATATCCCTATATAAGTTACTTCATGTTTAAGAAGTAATATTTTCAATATGAACAGTATACTAAGGAGCATTATTCATCTTTTTAGTTCACAGAGATAAGAAACTGTTTAAGTAGGTATATCCTATGAACAATTATTAGCTACAATGGCCGCTGTTTAAGACCGTAAGATATGATTCACAGTTCAAAGCATGTATTGAATGTGTGCCCTGTGTTGCATTGAACTTCCTTTTTTTATATAACTAGAGTTCTAGAGGAGCCAGTGTAAATTGCAATTAGTTCATAGTGCTGACAATTTCCTGTATAGCTCACAAAGCAAGTTGGAAAACTTACTTTACTGTAGTAATGGAGAAGTCAGATGTTACCTCAAAGAAATCCTTTAAAGAACCTAAGAATATGAATGATGGTCTATAGCATGGGAGGATTACACACCTGGATTTACTGAACTTGGCATCTTTAATAGTCCAGGGTGAAAACTTTCTTATCAGAGAAAATGCTAATTGTGATAGTTGAAGTGGTTCTTGACCCATAAAACCAGTCAGGTTTTATTTCTGCAGTGTCTCTACTGTTGTGTTTTCCTAGTCCTTCTGTCAAAGCTCTTCTATATCAGACATACAATTCTATTTCGTTTGCACAACTGTGTAGTCTTACCTTGGCCAGGTTCAAATCACATTCCAAAATCCTTTTTTTCTTGACAAAATATCCAACTTTCTTCAATACTCAAAATAATGTTCATTAATGAACTAATATATGACTTTGTTAATAATCACTGTCAGAAGTTTCTGACAAGTAAACAATAGTGTTTATACATTAGTAATATACATAATAATGTATATTAAAATAATTATAAAATATCTATAGTATTGTTATTGTACATGAGTTATAATGCAACACATGGAACAATGCCTAGTATATAGGGAAAAGCAATTTTTATTAGCTATTCTTACTGATGTAAATTGTAGGATGAGAAGACAGCAGTAGCTACATTTTTAAGCAATGGCTTGACTTTATCTTTGCCCCAATTAGACAAAAATTTAATCACTAGTATAATGACAATTTATTTTAATATGCAATTTATTCATCTGAATAGTATTTATGTTACCTAGGTATTAACTGATCATAAGAAAGGAAACTATAACCAGTGTCTAATACATTTTATATATATTTTAAAAAGAAATGGCAAAGAGAAAAATGTTTGGCTTATAAAAGAATTGATGTTTAACAGAACTGTCTAAAAGCAAAATGAGCTACAAAAGCTTAAAGAATTAATTATAAGTAATATATTATGGAGAAATCACCTTTAGTTTAAGAAGAGTAATAATTTATTATCTACAAAATCCTTATAAACTTTCCCCATGGTGTGTTTTTATTAAATATCTTTATCTGAAAATATGTATTTTTTTCTGAAAATACACATCATTAATAAGATGAATGAACATTGA
Source organism: Dipodomys merriami (assembly GCF_024711535.1). Classification (NCBI taxonomy): domain Eukaryota; kingdom Metazoa; phylum Chordata; class Mammalia; order Rodentia; family Heteromyidae; genus Dipodomys; species Dipodomys merriami. The sequence goes on along the minus strand of NW_027202382.1, from coordinate 11,175,417 downwards.
AGGTCCTTAACCATGCCAGAACCTGGGGAAGACAATAGCTCTGAAATAATAAGCCAGATAGATTGATCTTAGGTGGAATCCAGTTACAAATGAAAACCATGAACAGACTCATGTAATTGGGTAAATAACTTATTTTTTTTTATCTTCATTCTTTTTTGTGTATGTGTGAGAATACCGTACAGAGGAGTTACAATTACATGGGCATGATAACAAGTCCATTTCTTATCAAGCATTGTTGCTTCCTCTTTGTTTCTTCTTCCCCTCCCTTCCCATACTCCCCCTCTCCCACCACCAGATCCTCCCTCCACCCCCCACCAAAGTTGTAAAGTTCTTTTCTACATAACAACTTGTACATTTTATTGTTGCAATGGGTCCACCTGAATCCCTATTTAAACGATTTGTTTTTTCCCTTCCCCTCCACAAATTATACCAACATCAAATACAGTGAAAGCATGGGTTATACCGTGGGGTAGGGACATACAAAGCAAAAAAGAAATCATCTTATAAATATGTTAGAAACAATTGCATGAAAGGAAAAGAACAAAAAAACATTTGAATACTTATCTTAGGGTTAATTCCTCTTAAATAAATTATTATGAGAATATTGCCTTCAAACAGTTTTGAATGGGGCATTCTGGGAAATGTATTCTATAATTTGAAAGTCACTAGCTTCATAAAAGGGACAAAATATGGAACTAAGAACAGCAAACTATAAAATTTAGATATTTAAATGTAAGTGTAGATTTTGTTTTTGTGGTTTTTTTAGAAATGAAAGGATAGGATGCTTCTATTTTAGTTGGAATGGGGAAGATCTGAAAGGATTTCCTGAAAAGAGGCTGAAGAAGTTCAAGGTGAGATCTGATCAAAGATAATTACTGACCGTGTTATCAATTTTATATTTGGCTAAAGAGTGAGCCATTATAGAACATTATGGGAATGACACGAGAATATACACATCTATCATGTTTTCCTATATATGAATACTTTATGGATTTATGTAACAGATTATTACTACGAATGTGTTAAAAATTGTATCAACCAGTAATATGTCAAACTCAGAAAAAAGTCATATTTCTTACCAATACTAGTCAAGCTTTTCTGATTGGAGTACATATCTTGGTTTTAGTATCGGTCTCCTAACTGATAAAATGAAAATATTTTAAAAAAACAATTCAGCTGCACAAAAATAAGAAAAAAAATAGTAGCACAAATTAGGGAGGCAATACAATATTAGGAGCTGAAAAAGGGAAAGTTCAAGAACAAAGATGTACCGTGTTAATGGAAATTTGTTTTGCATTTTTTTATTTTTGAGTAAAGATACATATGTAAAAACAAGAGGATTACATTGTGATATTCCTATACATGCAAACAGGGCATTTCGAATAAATTCACCTTTGGGGACATTTTTCAAAAGTAAAAAAATTGAAAATCCAGTATCAAACACTTACATCTGTAATCCTATGAATATGGCATGGTATGACCTGAATGAGTATGATTGGCAGCCAGTTCAGAAATGAAAAGTAAGCAGATTCCATCTCCAACGAACTAACCAAAAGCCAAAGTGGATGTGTGGCTCAAGTAGTAGAGCACCAGTTGTGAGAGAAAGACTTAAGGACAGTGTCAGGTCCTTAGTTCAAACACAGTAGAAGCACAAAATATAAATTAATTAATTAAGTAAGTAAAATATAATTCTCTCATGATAATATGACTCACTTTCAACCATCTCTAATGTACTTCTCTTTCACTCTCTCTTTTTCACTTTTGTGTCTCCTTTCTTTTGCTCTGTCACACATACAACACACACACACACACACACACACACACACACACACACACACACACACACAGGACCAATAGTGAGTTTTTTGAGGGCATTGCCTGTTAAGATTCCTTGCACAATACTTTGAAGAAAACTCACAGGTATACAACAAAGCAAAATTATGATGTACATAACCAAATTTTGAAGAGAAAACTTAACATTTTTGCGTTGAAATAAATCAAAGAGAGAAGCTAAGTTTGAAAAAGTGACCTTGTGTTATGTCTCTGTTTTAGGAAGCTTATGATATCTGTACCCGATTATATGCAGGGGGAGGTGTAAGAAAATTTTCAAAAATTGATATTTGGTTTCTACCTTGCCTTTTTATTAAGTGTTCAAAAATTTGAAAGAAATGGCATCTAGCAATATCACAGATTTCTAAATTTAGACACTTTTATCCAGAGATTTCAAAAGACATTAAAATATTAATTAAGCTTCACATCACCCAATATTCCTACTACATATATTTCACAGATGGCTAAGCCACAGCACTGAGATGTTAAATGATTTTTCTCAAGGAGTTTGTACTTGGCAAGAATAGAATGGGAAATCCTGGTGTGTGTTTGTACTAATCCCTAGATACTCACACTTTGAAAAGGAGCCAGAAAAGCCAAAAAGGAACTTTCTTCATTGCTATCATTTGGGGAAAACTAAAGGTCTTTATTGTGCTATGGCTGAAGAGAACAAGGGGAATAAAGTTAAAATTATACAAGATGTCCGTAAAGCAAATGCACAAAAGTAGTGATTTTACAGAGAAATAATGAATGGTATTTTCATGTTCATGTAAAGGCAAAGAGCAGTACTTCATTAATTGGCATGGTTCTAGCATATAGAAAATTGTATTCATATTCTTTCTAAACTCCCATATTAGTAAATATAATAAAATGTTTCTTTCTTGAACATTCTCCAAAGATATGTATAAGGACGACAAATTGGAAAAGCATAGAATACATATTTATGAGTCATTTTCCTTAATAATTAACTCAGTCTCCTTGAAATTTGGAAATAGAACACTATTGTACAACTGATTAAGTTGAAATTGGAGAATATATTAAATACTCCAACAGAAAATGACATGTATAATGTACAAATCACTAAAGAAAAATAAACATGTCTAATAAGCCTGTGAAAAGAATTCAAAGAAGAATTTAAACATATTAATTTCCTATGAAAAAACATTGTTTATATTTAAATACATATGTATTCACATGTGTGTATACTTGTGAATATAGAATAGATTTTATATACAACATACAATGTATTGATAATATTCAGTGCTTTTTAATATGTGTACAAGGCAATGAGAACAGCTGAGGAAACAAATTGGTACAATGTCTCAGGAAATCAATGTTTCAATATACACAAAATTCATAAATATGCTTGATTTTTGGTTTACCATGTCCATTTGTAAGAATAAATCTTGAATGAATAGCTATGGATTTATATAAAGGAAGGTTGGAACAAACATTTATTACATCTGCTAGTCAATGCCAAAAACGGAAACCTAATAAGTATCCAACTGTAATTTCTTTAAAATTTGTGTACCTATATTTCCATTTTATGTACTTATTTAAATGATGTGAAAGAATATTCACTTATATGGTAAAATTCTTTCAATATTTGATACTGTGACATTTGAAAATCTACTTCTAAGAAGTTTGTTACATAACAGGGAAGAAAATATATATACACCAGAATATTAATGTTTTTTATAATTTTTGAAATTTTAGTTTCTTAATTTTCTGCAGTGTTCTGCACTACCTTTCAAGTTTTATTAATTTATGCTTGTTGTTAATATTTGAAATTGAACTATATTTTGAAGAAATGTTGATTTTTCTTCTATTCTTAAAATTTGAACATTTTTTAAAACAGGCTCAAAGAAAGTGACAAATCTATAAGTGTAACCCCTTAACTTCTTAATGTCAACAATGTTAAAAACATGCAGTATTATCTTATAATACCAATAGCAGAATATTGACTTTACCACATGTACCTGGGCTTATGTAGAGTTCACCGGTTTTATATATGCCCTCCTGTTCATGTATGCCATTCTATGTGATTTTTATCACATCCAGCTTCTGTATTTATACTCACAGTTAGCATGCCTAATTATATATACTCACCTCATCATAATTTTCTTTCTCCCCTGTTCCATCATGTAGCAACTACGAATCAGTTTCTATCTCTATATTTATATTATTTTTAAATGTTACATGAATAAAATTATACATGATACATCCATTTGTTACATGCATTTTTTCACTTAGCTTGATTTAGTTGAAATACATCAAAGTTTTTACATATATTCATGTATAGATAGTCCATTCCATTTATTCTTTGAAGAATATTTCACAGTATATTTGTTTGTTTGTTTGTTTGTCGGTCGTGGGGCTTGAACTCTGGGCTTGGGCGCTGTCCCTGAACCCTTCAGCTCAAGGCGAGCGCTCTACCACATAAGCCACAGCGCCATTTCCTTTCCCGGTATATATGTACCACTGTTTGCTTATGTAATCACCGTGAAAAAATATGTATGTTTCGGTGTAGGGCTATTTAAACTTGAGTTGTTTTTAAACATCTGTGTCCAAGTTTCATCATGAATATCCAATTTGATTTCTTTGGGATCAACATCCAAGGATAAAATTGGTGGACTTGATTTCAAACAGCTTTCTTTTGCTTATGATTATATTAATTAGGTTAATGAAGTTTCTCCACAACCTTTCAGCAGCCATTGCTATCGCTGTTTCAAAAAATTTTCCATTTCGGGCTGGGAAGGTGGCTCAGTGGTAGAGCACTTGGCTTGCATGCATGAGGCCCTGGGTTCGATTCCTCAGCACCACATAAGCAGAAAAAGCTGGAAGTGGTGCTGTGGCTCAAGTGGTAGAGCGCTAGCCTTGAGCTGAAGAGCTGAGGGACAGCGCCCAGGCCCAGAGTTCAAGCCCCACGACCGGACCCCCCCCCCCACAAAAAATTATCCATCCCAACTGTGATATGTCTTTATCTTATTTGTGGTTTCCACAAACTTACTGGAAACTCAAAGGCCTTGAACACCATTTTCTTGCTTATTTGCCATCGGATTTGTATGTCCTTTCTTTTGGAATATCTGTATTTGACTTTTATCCATTTCTAATAGGACAGATGGCTTGATACTGAACTTTGAAAGTTTTTATACGTGCTAGATACGTCTTTTGATAAAGATGTGTTTCATAAATGTTGTCTACCAGTGTGTAATTTATATCTTCACCATCTCAGGAGCATTTTAACAAAAAATACTTAAAATTGTATGAGGTCCAATTTACAAAAATTTCCTTTTTGTCACTCCTCTTTTTGTCCAGTCTAAGAAATTTTATTTATTTGTATTATCAAATATTTTTACTTTTTTTTTTTTTACAATTTTGAGTTCTGTTTTCTGTTTCTGTATTTTCTATTGTATTTTCAAAAATTTATTTACTGTAGTATATATTATATAATATGGTAAAATCAATCTAGTCTCCTTTTGACTTAATCTCTCCAAATTACTCCTTCTCTCCAAATAGTGCATTAAACATTCATATTCTTAGTTTTATTTTACTGTCATTTAAAGAGGCTAGATTAGGGGAAACAAAGGAGGAGGCAACAATGCTTGATAAGAAATGTACTCATTACCTTGCCCATGTAATTGTAATCCCTTTGTACGTTATTTTCACAATAAAAATAAATAAATAAATAAAGCTAGGTTGTGGGGCTGGGAAGATGGCTCCGTGGTAGAGTGCTTGCTTAAGGCCCTGGGTTTGATTCCTCAGTATCACATAAGCAGAAAAAGCTGGAAGTGGTACTATGGCTCAGTAGAGCATTGGTCTTGAGTTGAAGAACTGAGTGTCAGTGCCTAGGCCCAAAATTCAGGCCCCATAACCAACCAAAAAATTTAAAAAAGACCTTTACTGTTTGTCTCAGGCATATACTGTGAGATGTACAAGTCGTTATGCCCAAAATTAACTTTACAACTTTGGCAGGGCGGGGAGGGGGGGCAGGGGGGGTCAGGAAAGGATGGTAAGGGGAAACAAAGTAGGAGGCAAGAATGCACTCATTACCTTGCTCATGTGCTTGTAATTGTAACCCCTCTGTATGATATTTTCACAAAAAAATAAAAGATAGATTGTAAAAATGGGGGAAAATATGTGACATTTGTCTTCCTGATACTGGCTTTTTTCACGTAACATGCAGCTCCATCTCTCTTTTTCTGTCTCTCTGTCTCTGTCTCTGTCTCTGTGTCTCTATCTACTATATGTGTATATGTGTATATAAATGTATGCATGTATATATGTATATAGGTATATATATATTTATACAACTATCTACCTAATTATTAAAAAAATCAGTGCACTGGAAATAATACTAGTTGTAAACTGATCAGTGTTTAACAAGAAAAATAGTAACCTCTACATAAACGGAAAGGTTTATGGCATCAATGAATAGAATTATTTTCCTTGTCTCCTCAGAAATACCAACAAGATAGTTGGATCAGTACAGGTAAAACTATGGAAGTGACTACATTCCAGTCTTTGCAGGAAGAGATATAGTCCATTATAAGCACCACTAGTAAAGCTTTTAATCTCAGTGACAAGCAGATAGTGTAGCTTGTTTAGAGAAAAAGTTTAAATATTAATAAAACATTACACTGAGAAAAATCCCAGAAAAACATTCATATTTGGGTCATTTAATTTTAAACAATGATGCCAATATATCCAAGGGTAATGGATAGTCTTAGTACTACAATTCTAACAAAAAATTATACTACACACAAAATTAAATTCAAATTAGAGGCCTAAATGTAAAAAATAAAAATTTAAAACTCTAAACAAAAATATAGATACAAATGTTCATGATTTTGAATTGGACAATTAGTTCTTTACATATTACTAAATCTCCTTATAATCATAACCCTTATTTTCAAAAGATAAAAAATAGACAGGATATCAAAATATATAATGGCTCTGATAACATATTTGTATCAAAGGTATTTAAAGAGCATTTAAAACTCTGTTTGAAAGCAGTTTTAAGAAAGTGTCCATTTAGAAATTCTTGAAACACAAATAGTTGATATGTACAAATGAACAGGTGTCCAATACCATTGTCATTAAGAAGTGTAATTAAGTCAAAATTAAATAATTCTACACAACAGTAGAAGATTTATAATTTAAAAGATAGCCAAAAGTAAGTACTAGCTAAGATGCAGAGAAATTGGAACATTCACACATTGATACAGGGGTGCATAATTATATAGTCACTTAGAGCAAACATTTTGTCAGTTTCTTAAAGCTAAACATGAAATTTACCATAAAACTCAACAATTTCACTCCTAGATTTTTCCTGAGAAGTAACTATGCCAGCCTGCAAAAAGGATTATACGAGAATATTCTTAGCATCATCATTTAAAATAATATAGATCCAGAGATAATGAAACTCTCCACCAACTGGTGAATGCATAAACACAATAAAAATACTTTTCAGTAATTAAAATGATGAAATAATAAATGATAATGCATACTAAAAGATGTATGAACTTTCGAACTTACTAGACACAAAAATGCTTCCATGTTTTTATATTTATAATTCATAATTCATTTGACTTAATTCTTTTAAAGTATTGTTTCTGAGTCTAAACTCATTTATTTTACTGGAGGGTCTCAATATTGTGTCATCATTTGTTGACGTGATTGTTCTTTTCCACCTATTTTTGCTTTTTTTTTTTTTTGCCGTTGTTGGTTGTGGGGCTTGAACTCTAGGCTTGAGCGCTGTCCCTCAGCTCTTCAGTTCAAGGCTAGTGCTCTACCACTTGAGCTACAGTGCCACTTCCTACTTTTGCTTTTTTTGTCAAAGATCAGTTCCCAGTATCTGTGGGGCATTGGTTACAGTATTCTACTATTTGTTTCTTCATCAATAAATGGTCTCAGTTAATTTTAATTTTTAAGTGATTATAAATACATACATTATTTCACTTCTTCAAGTTGGTGTTATATATTTTGAGTCTTTCTATATTCTATAAAGTTTAGAATTATCCTGTGCACAGGTGGCTCACACCTGTAATCCTAGCTACTTGGGAGGCTATGATCTAAGGATTGCAGTTTGAAGCCAGTGGGAGCAAGTAAGTCTGTTAGACTCTAATCTCCAATTAATTAGCAAAAAGCTGGAAATGGGGCTGTTGTTCAAATGGTAGAGCACTAGCTTTGAACACAAAAGCTCAAGGAGTATATCCAGGCCCTTAATTTAAGCTTTACAACTGGCAGAAAGAAGGAAGGAAAGAAAAGAAGAAAGGAAGAAGCAAAGAAAGAAGGGAGGTAGGAAGGAAAGAGAGAAAGGAAAGCGAAAGTAGAAGGAAGGAAGGCAAGAAGAAGGGAGGAAGGAAGGAAGGAAGGAAGGAAGGAAGGAAGGAAGGAAGGAAGGAAGGAAAGAAGGAACGAAGGAACGAAGGAAGGAAGGAAGGAAGGAAGGGAGGGAGGGAGGGAGGGAGGGAGGGAGAGAGGAAGGAAAAGGAAGTAAGTTAGAATATGTTGATGTCTACAAATCCTTTGGTTTCATTCACTTTAAATCTATAAACTTTTCATGTAATATTTTATCATCCAGGCATATAGACCTCTTTCCAAAAACAAAATATTCTTCCAATATGTAAATCCTTTATTTTGTTCAGTGTTTCGTAGTTATGTTTGCATACATGGCTATAGTCACTTCTTACTTCAAGTTATTGTGTTGTTTAAAATTTGTGTTTTTCTGCAAACACAATGGTTTATTCATTTTCCAGATAATAAAGTGGATTTGCATCACAAGAAACTTCAGACACCTTCCCGGTATGTTGGTAGTTTCTAAGGAGAATGGGTTTCTAAGGGGATGTTCAGCAGTTTTGTGCTTCTGGGTTGGCGCATCTCCAGATTGATTGGTACCAGTCTCCAAAGCTTCATTTCCTGCTGACAAGGATTTCTTCCTGTTAACTAGATATAGAGACTGATAGTCTGTCAGGTGATTTTAAATGTGTTCATTTTCAGCAATCCAGAATGCAGGAAATGAAGGAAGTATGGGAAGAAATGAAATAGTCAATTTGAGCAACTTAGCTCAGTCAGTTTGACTAGTAAAATGATTTCTTTACTAGCCTAACACTATAGCTATGAGCACATGTCTGTTCCTGCTCTTCTTTCTCATCTATAGAACTTCATTTCATATCCATATCTTACTTTATTAGTTAGAACTTCCTGAAAAATGTGAAAACTGAGTAATAAAGAAGGACATTTTTTTTAGCAATCATAAAGAGAAGTATTTAGCTTCTCACCATTTGGTAGGTTATTTCAACAAATCATATTATATAATATATATTTATATAAATTATATTATGTATAAATTATGTTATATATTATGTTACAATATATCACATATATAATATTATATATGATATATTATTATACAATTATATACTTTTATATTATATGATTATATAATATTATGTATGTGATATATTATAACACCAAATTTGCCAAATTTAGAAAGTTTCCCTCTAGTCTGAGTTTATCAACATGAGTAGATGTTGTCAAGTGGTTTTTATGCATTGATTAATGCTATTATATCATGTTTTCCCTTTAGTTTGTTCATGCTACAGATATGATGAATAGTATTTCAAATGCTAGAGGACCCATCCTGTTTAGAATGTATTCCCCTTATTTAGGGCATGTAAGTCGTACATTTTTTTCAAATTTTAATATTTTTGGAAGGAGTTCTTAATGTGTCTCTATTATGATAAATATTGGTCTGTAGTTTTCTTCTTTATGGTGCACTTTTTTTTTCTTAGTTTGATTGTTAGGCTGGCCTCATAAAATGAATTAGGAATGATTGTTTCGGCTACCATTTTCTATATATAATTTTTAATCATTTGCCCAATTTCTTCATTAACTTTTATGAGCATACTTTAATTGGACATTTTGGATGATAGGATGGGTTGCAATGCTATATTCTGTCTTCCTATGGAGTGTCCCAGCCACATCTTTTTATTTACTTTTTTCTAAAATTTTCCATTTCTTGGATTACTGTGCTTAGTGGATGATCTGATGTATGGAACCCAGGAGTTTAGGTCTGGATTCTAAAACTCTTGCAACAAGAACACATTTTCCTGTAGTTTTTGGAAAATGCCCTAGTTTCTGTGAAAATCATAGACCTATATTTAGTGCTTAGAGCCTCTACAGTAAGGGCATATTTTACTTCCTTTTTCTTAAAAAATATCATCCCAGAGGTTTGTCAAGCTTGTTAATTTTCCATAGCATACCTTCCACTTTGGGTAATCTATGTTATTTGTTTGTTTGCTTGTTTGTTTATTTTATGGTTACTACTATATGCTTTGGTCTTGATGATTTTACACACCCTGAATTCTTGACATTCTGTTTGTTTCTCTTTTATAACTGCTTGATTTGGAAGTTTATGTCATTTATTTCTAGGACATCATTTGTTTATATATATATATATATATATACACTTGTTTTTAGTTGTATTTCATAAGTTTTGGTATATGCTGTTTTATTTATAATTAAGCCCCAGAAATGTTTAATTTCCTATTTTTCCATTTTAACCCATATGTTACTTAAAAATATGATTCCTAGCTTTGAAACTTATAGCTTTAACTTTTAACTCTTAGGGGTGTGTGTGTGTGTGTGTGTGTGTGTGTGTGTGTGTGTGTGTGTGTGTGAGTGTGAGTGTGTGTGTGTGTTTTACCTTATCACACTTACTTAGAGAATATACTGTTCCCTAGTTTTCTTCAGGTTTATGTGCCAGCATATATTTCATTTTTGTAAATGTTTCAAATTGAAAATGTGAAATTATATTCATAACTTAAGTATCATATTCTGTATCTGTCAGGAAACATGATTTAGTTTAACTTAATGACCCTTATTTTGAAAGCATTTCACAGAAGAAATGAAATAAGGCATAGCTTAGCAATTCTGCAATCATGTTTAACCTCTATCTATCCTTAGCTTGTCTCTCTGCCTAGAAATATTTCTCCTACCTACAAATATCCAGAATCTAGTCTTTACAATGCTTAACTCAAATGTTCTCTACTTTTTCAGTCATCTGCATACATCCAAATGGATGTATACTGTTCATTTTGTATATAAACTCAGTAGCACTTGATCTATATCTTTATCTAATGCTGCAGATTTTTATGTGTATATTATGCACCTTTCAGATTTTATCTTTCTGGAGGTCTGGCTGGGGAGGAATTCACGTTTAATTCTCCAAAATCCTTGCTTTAAAGATGCTTCAAAAAGCTTTTTTTATGGTTGAATGAGTTCATCTAATCACAAAGACTCAAGGTCTAAGCGGGAAATCAATAATTCCACTTATAAGTTTTAACTCTTTTTTATAGTGTACTTTTTCCTTCCTTTTTGTATCTTAAATAATAATAACATTATCATTTGAGAATTAGACTTATTCTTTAAATTCTTATTCTACCTTCATAAAATCATAATTGTGTGACTTTGATCCCTGAAAGTACTAGATTCTATCAAAGCCATTGCATTTATGAAGTGTGACAAAGAACTCCAAGGGAAAAATATGAACTGAGGAATGTGAAAGGTAACACATTTATAAGAACACCAAGTGTTCAAGCCCTCAATGCCACAATATTTTGTTAATTATTATAAAGAGATAGGGGGAAGCTGGGCGCTGGTGGCTCATGCCTGTAATCCTAGCTACTCAGGAGGCTAAGATCTGAGGATCTCAGTTCAAAGCCAGCCCAGGCAGGAAAGTCCGTGAGACTCTTATCCAATAAACTACCAGAAAACCGGCAGTGGTGCTGTAGCCCAAGTGGTAGAGCACTAGCCTTGAGTTGAAGAGCTGAGGGACAGCACCCAGGCTCAGAGTTCAAGCCACACGACTTAAAAAAAAAAAGAGAGATAGGGAGAGAAATAAAACAAATAAATACATTGGTTTCGTGAGGTTTATGAATGCAATGAACATCAATAGAACAGAAAGATTGGTTTTTTAAATTGCATAATTATAGGAACTCAAACCTAACATCTAAGACATTCTTTTAGACTGAAAATATCACTATCTCATTTGTATGATTCCTATGCTTGAAAAATAGAAACTATTGCTAAAAATGATAACATTAAAACTTACCCCTTCTAAAATTTTTGAATCATGAGGTAGTAACTAATTAGAATACAAGTAGAGTTCACATTAAATGAAAAAAAAATGCTATGATTAACTATTGAAGTAGTTTCAGATGTGTAAGTCCTGGGCTTTGGGTTTTTTTTTTTCCATTTTCTCTCACATCTTTTAGAATTTAAATAAATATAGTGAGATTTTTCAATCCCACAATATTTTGACTAGAAATGGCATAAATGGCAGTTAGGGCTGTAAAGGAGGCATGAAAGGATAAACAACTCTGCCTTTTATCTTTGAAATGCCTACAGGAGCCTACAAGTTTATAGGTGACATGTATCTAATGTCACCCCATCTTTATAAATATGATATTGTACAATACGATCTCCAAAAACACCTAGGATCACAATGATAGACACGAAAATTTAAAAAAAAAATAGTCTCAGGCAATGTTTACTTCTACAGAAGGTGCACCATAAGCCAGAAATCTGACAAGCAAGCACACAGAACAAACAGGTTGCTCTCCCACATTTTACTAACACAGCAGCCCCGCCCCTCTGCTCGGATTGGTTGGTTTACAATCTGCTCACAACTGGCTCCTTTCAATAGGGGAAGATGCACTTACAGTGATCATTAAGACTTCGAAATAAGCTTCAAAGCCACAAATAATCTCAAAACATTCCCACACACTCTGCTATTTCTGGAACAATCTGAGGTGGGTCTTCGAAGATGTGTCTTCACTGCACCTTGGAAAAAGCCAGTATACGATAAAGTCTGACACTTCAAAAATCCTTCCTTAACAGAAAGCAGTCGGAGGAACTTTCAAGCAACATGCTTTGATAGAATAGACAGTTTTTCTCACATCACCAAAACTCAACTTGATTTTAGTTAAAGGAAAATTTCAGTCGTGGTGGAAATGTTAAAATTCCTAAAGGAAAATTTCAGTCGAGGTAGAAATGTTAAAATTCCCGGTGTCTCAAGTCTCAGAATTCAAATCAGAATGAAAGTGACCTGCCTAAACACTGCAGTGATAAACAAAGAACTTATTCACCAAAAGCAGGATCAGCAAATGAACTGTGACTCCATTGAAACAATTGTATGCAAATAAGGAAAGCTGGTAGGTTACTAAGTCAAAATATGTCATAGACTAGTCTACAGAGTACATAAGGAGTTTTCAGAACTCAACAGTAAAAATAAAATCCAGCTAGGACCTGACAAAGTTCACTAACAGTGTAGATAGATGGTCAAAAGACAAATGAGAATATAACCCATACATAGTCATCAAAATGTAAATAAATTTACACCACACTGAATTACTACTTTATATTTATTCAAGTTAGAAAAATAGAAAAAGTGCAATTAATACTAACCTAGAGGAGGAATATAGTGGGTGAGCCCTTGTGCACACATGCTGGGAGTATATGATTGTAAAATTGTTGTTAAAAAACATAGTCTAGTAACCAGTTCATTAAGATGCTAAATATAAATACCATACAATAGCACATCCACTTGACACATATATACCCAAGATAAATGAAAATTTGGAGATCCATTCAAGAATGTGCTCACAAATATTAATAGCAGGATTATTTATGATGTCAAAAATTAGTTATCAAGGGTTCCTCTTTGGTCCTAGCCTACTGTTTCTCACTTCTAATCACAGCTGGAGGTGTGAAGAAAAGAGATTTATGATCCAATGCTAGCCCCAGGTAAATGCATGAGATCCTCTCAGGAAAAAAAAAAAATATATATATATATATATGTACTCAAATGACAGCTAGTACTTATTTAGCAAGAGTAAGGTCCTTAGTTCTACCCTTAGTACATTTGTTTAAAGCCCTGGACTTTAATACTTACCTTACATATCCATTAATAAGTAACGAAATTGTCCTAACTCAGTTTCCTGATTAGTATGGGCTTTAGCAATGAAAATGTTTTTAGATCTAAGGTACATGTTTTTATGTAAGAACTCTATTTCTGTTTTGCAGTGTTACCATTTTATATCATTAGTAATGTTCTCTCCCATAAAAAGCTTCATCTATTAGTTTAGAAATAACAGAATACAATTCCTTAGAAACTTAATAAACTTTGTGAATATTAGGTGCAGAGTTTGTCCTTCCATTATTCACTTTCTTTTATTCCTGATGAGCTGAATCTCTGTTGAATGCTGTTCAAATCTGATGAAAAAAAGAGCTTCCTTTAATGTTTTATATCTATGGGAGTTATTAACACTCAGAGATGTGCTGTTTCTTTTTCTTTGGTATCCGGGATATTTTAGAGAGTGTTAACTCTTTAATAAGGGGACTATTATTATGTTTTTCATATTGTGAAGCTGCTAAGATTCTCAGCATCGTACAAAAGCACTGCAGCGTGAGAATACATAGACATTTAAAGAGAAGAATACTTATTATACTGCCATGTGGCCACTGGGTACTTATTAAGTATTAGTTGATGATCAAAAAATTAAGTGGAATGCAATTAATTTATGCATAAAAGGATTGCAAAGTAGTACTTTGGCCATATCTGAAACTAAAAGAGGAGATCTTAAAATAACACATATAAAGGACTTTCCTCATAATGTTATACTTGCTGTAATAAGATGCTTGAGTATATTGTAACTTTGACATTGTACCAACTAAAATATTATATATAGAAACTAGATTATTTTGGAAAATATAGGGCTTTTCCACAACTGGATTTTTTTTTCTCATTGTTATCGCCCAATTGTGTAATTCCTTCAGGTAAGAATAAGATTATTAGAATAGCTTCAGGTGACTATGGCTCACACATCTAATCCTATCTTCTCAACAAAATACTTGACTGGAGGTGTGGCTTGAATGGTAGAGTGCTATGCATAAGTAAGAACTCTAAGTGAACATGTGGCCTCAGATCAGTCTATAGAACTGGCAATATGTGTGCATGTATAATATTTTGGTAAATATTATTTTAATTGAACCTTAACTACAGACTGATAAGGTGATTTGATTCTGTCAGGTTTTGTTAACCACAAAGACTGATCTCTGGAATTAATTAATTGTTAAACTGTATTATCTGTCAAATATGCACTGATTACATTTAGTAGATTACATCTACACATAAACTAGTGAGGTTTACGACATTGCTACTGTCTGGTATAATATGCCTTCAGGGAATATAGAAAAGTTTTGATTTTCCAACTCCAAATGGATCAGAGACCTCGAAGTCAGGGCACACACTCTGAAAACATTACAGGATGGATTAGGAGAAACCCTAGGTCTCCTTGGCTCAGGCCGAAATTTTCTGGATAGACCCGGAAACGCAACAAATCAAAGAAAGGTTGGACAAATGGGATTGCATGAAGTTGCAGAGCTTCTGCATGGCAAAGGACATAGCTAGCAAGATCAATAGAAAGCCCATGGATTGGGAGAGGATCTTCACTAGCCATACAACAGACAAGAGTCTCATATCTAAAATATACTTGGAACTCAAAAAATTAAGTCCCCCAACAACAAATCCTCAAAGAAACAACTGCCCAATAAATAAGTGGGCTAAAGACTTAAAGAGAAACTTCTCTGAAGAAGAAAGAAGGATGGCCAATAGACACATGAAGAAATGCTCAACATCCCTAAGCCATAAAAGAAATGCAAATCAAAACTACATTGAGATACCATCTCACTCCAGTTAGAATGGCAAAAATCAAGAACTCTAACAACAACAGATGCTGGAGGGGATGTGGACAGAAGGGAACCTTACTTCATTGTTGGTGGGAATGTAAATTTGTTCAACCACTTTGGAAAGCAATATGGAGGTTCCTCAAAAGACTCCACATAGAGCTCCCCTATGACCCAGCAATCCCACTTTTGGGCATTTACCCAAATGTTTACAAACAAGACCACACTAAAGCTACCAGCACAACTATGTTTATTGCAGCATTATTTACCATAGCTAAGATATGGAACCAGCCCAGATGCCCCTCAGTAGATGAATGGATCAAGAAAATGTGGTATATATACACAATGGAATTCTATGCCTCCATCAGAAAGAATGACATTTCCCCATTTGTTAGGAAATGGAAAGGCTTGGAAAAAATTATATTAAGTGAAGTAAGCCAGGCCCAAAGAAACATAGGTTCCATGGTTTCCCTTATTTGCAATATCTAGTATATGTATGAGTCAAGCGGAAAAGGTCAGATAATGTGATGTCAGGAAAATGAACCCTTAGATATGTATTTTAATGTTTTTTTCTTTCATGCATTTGTTTCTAACACATTTATAAGATTATCTCTTTGTTGCTTTGTATGTCCCTCCCCCACAGTATAACCCCTGCTTTCACTATATTTGATGTCAGTATCACTTGTAGAGGAGATGAGGAAAAACAAGTTGTTTAAGGATACAGGTGGACCTGTTGCAACAATGAGAAGTACCAGTTGTCATGTTGAAAACGAGCTTTACAACGTCGGGGTTGGGGGGGAAGGAGGCAGGGAGGATTGGGTGAGGGGGGGGAGGCTGGGAAGGGATGTGAAGGGTAAATAAAGGAGGAGGCTGCAATGCTTGGTAAGAAATGTATGCATTATCCTGCCCATGTAATTGTAACCCCTCTGTACAGTGTGTTCACAAAAAAATAAAATAAAATAAAATAAAGTTTTGATTCTCTTAGTGCTGTGTTGATATTTGTTTGGTAATAAAGGCACAGAAGTGACTTCACGTATTATACCTACTTGCTGTTTTTAAGCTACAGCTCTAAAAACGTTCTTTGTTCTTAAAAATGAAGGATTATGCTTTTATTGTTGGATTTCAGATTCTATATAAGCACATCAAGTCAAACTTGTTCAGTGTATAATTTAAACTGTTGTCTTTCCTAATGTTGCTTCAGTACTACTAAGGAAAGAAGTGGCTGTGATGCCCTGGTCATTTGTTTTCTGGTGCTCTGTGTGTGTGTGTGTGTGTGTGCGTGTGTGTGTGTGTGTGTGTGTGTGTGTGTGTGTGTGTGTGTGTGTGTGTGTGTATGTGATTCTGTGTGTATGTGTCCACACACATGCCAGTCCTAAGGCATGGACTCAGTATCTGGGCACTGTCTCTGAGCCTTTGTCCCTGAGCTTTTGTGCTCAAGTCTAGTGTTATACCATTAGAGCCACAGCTCCACTTTGGCTTGTTGGTAGTTAATTCCTGATAAGAGTTTGTGGACTTTCTTGCCCTCTGACTTTGAACCACAATCCTCAGATCTCAGTCTCCTAAGTAACTAACATTAGAGACATGCCATGGGGTGCTGGGATATTTAAGGTACTTGTAATATTTTTACTTCTGACAAGTTCCTTACCATTTTGTAAGTTTCATTGCCTAGATAGCTCACTAGCTTTCTCTTTTGTTTTCAAAGAAAGCAATCCTTTTTCCTATAAACAGGAACCTTGTTTGATTCTGTCTTTGTAAATAACTATATATACTATAGAAGAGAGACTTGGGATGAAATGGAGAAATGAAAGTTTTATTATCTGCTTTCATTGCTCAGGACAATGAAAAACATCATTATCATTAATGGACAGACAGCTGGTTGTCTGACACTCAGCTATGAGAAAGAAAATTAAATTATTCCCTGTGATAACCATGATTACCGAGATGATTGAAAGGAAGTTGTGGGTGGCAGGAGATCCTTGCGTTTGCTTGGATAGAATTCTAAGATGATTAAAAAAATAGTAATTCAAAAAATACAGCATGGAATTGCTCTCCCTAAGGACATCCAACAATGTAATGGAAAATGATGACAAGGTCAAATCCTTAAAATTAATTTTTTACATAGCATAGCCTTTACACAAGAGACACTGTGTAAAGTTAAGGAGCTATTATTTGTAGCAGCACTAGGCATAGGTAGCTAATCATTCCACTGAAGGTTTGATCCTGCAGGTTGCCAAATTGCTGTGATAATTGAATTCATTGACCTTCCAAGAACCTTACATAACAGTAAGAATACACTTTCAGAAAGTGTGCACTCTATGAAGTAAAATACAGCTCCACTGGGAATTCCAAGTCTCACAATTACACAAAACCTCAGCCCTCACTAAATCTTCCCTACTAGCAAATGCAGCTGCTTATTCCCTTTACCTGTCTTACAAGTTTTCTTCCTCTCTGAAATGGTTCACTGTGTTACTCGAATGATGCTCTTAGCTTCTAAGATGAAGCTAAGATATTACACATTCAACTCTTCAGTTAAACATTATCATTCAAGGAATAAGCACATCTGTATCACAAAGAAACTATAAAACAAAACATGAAAAGGAAAGCTTAAATATACATGCCCTTCCCAAAGTAAAAACATTTAAATATATATGAACTTAATATATATAAAATATATATAAATATATATATATATATATATATATTAGGTCAGGCTGGTAAAAACAACCAAATCAACCTGTGTATAATTCCTTCCTTAGTCCTGAGAAGATGCATGACTTTCAGTACTTCAACTAATTTCTAAGGTCATGTTTATAAAGTTAATAGAAAAAAATGCTGTGTTTGTGGGACTACTATCTTATCTTTGAGATGCCAAAATTTCTGTACAGATACATTAAATATTTCAAAAGATGCAATTTTCAGGCATGAATTGGTGGTCTCCAAGAGATTTGAATATAGAACTTTTTCTAGTAATCTTTACAATCTAGAGGGTGGAAGGAGTCTGAATTTCTGGAAAGTACTTTCAAAACTGTTCAGTTGAGAGTAGTTATATTAATGGAAATTCTTGCCTATAGCATCAAGATAAGCCTAGCAGGCCTACAAATTCTTAAGCCACAGTCTCAGTTAGATTACAAAGTAATTGGCTAACACTTTACTCCAACTTGTTGCAGGTGAGCTAACTACTTTATTGGATCTTACCTCATCCTAAAAAGGTCAGAAGTAAATATGTTTACGTCACACTTATTTTCTAAAACCTCATCCTAATACCTGAAGCAATTGTTTTTTTCAGTTCTTGGAACAATGTAGAAATTGGGAACCATAAAGAAAATTTATATGACACTTATAACATTTACTGTATTTTTTTATCGTTTCAGCAATCATATTAGCAGTACTTTTAAGTTACTTGCACACTTTTAAGTTACTTGTTGGATAAAGGCCAAAATCATTCAGATTTGTGCCCTCTTTATTTTTTATCAGTGTGCTTCTGATGTGATGAAAATAAGGCAATGATAACAATCTTCATATACAACAATCTTCCCCATAGATCCAATAGATCATCCAAAATGTACAATTTCAATTGTATATTATAATAGCAATCATTATCACCTTTGAGCAACCCAACTTAGTTGGGGTAGAACTATCATAAAAAGGGCCAAGGGCCAGCAACCGCTGGCTCATGTGTATAATTCTAACTACTCAGTAGGCTGAGATATGTGGATCATGGTTCAAAGCTAGCCCGAGAAGGAAAGGCCATGAGAATCCTATCTCCAAATAGCCACCAGAAACCCGGAAGTGGTGCCAAGGTTCAACTGGTAGAGCACTTGCCTTGAACTGAAGAGCTCAAGGACTGCTCCTGGGCCTGGAGTTCAAGCCCTATGACCAACAAAAAACGGGGAGACAAGGACAAGCAGATATCCCAAGCACCCATCTTCCCTCACTCTTCTCTGATACATCAAAAGTCAAAGGAAATTAGAGATATGAATGCTATGAGCAGAGACTTGAATTGTACATAGAAAAGTAATGTTACCTAGAATGTCTTGCTTACTCATCATCTTAGTTAATACAGAAAGCATAAGGTATGTACTGTTCAGTCTGAGGAATGCTTTTCTAGATAGTTCAAAAAAATGGGAAGCAGCAGAGCTGTTTTATTTAAGTTAGCAGGAGTTACAAGATTACCATTTGCCTTCTCTGTGTATGCTGTATTGTGGACTAGAAGAACTTTTCTCCTGTGTGGACTAGAGGAACTTTTCTCATTTTAGTCTCAAGGGAACAATTTTTTTCCTGCTCCTTGATGAACTCATGCCTATAAAACTCTAGAACTTTCTAGATGCTGTAAAAGAATGTATGTATATGATTGTGGGGAGAGAAAACCTTTTACACACATATAGACATCTGTAAGTATATAACATAAGTATAGACATATCAATATGTATGTATAAGTATAGTTTGCTCATATGTTCTCATTCTATGGATACATATACATGCACATGTAAGTAGATGTGAATATGTGTATAAAGATAAGTATTCATATGTGTGAATACACACAAACATGGATAGAGAATGAAAATTTTAAGTGCAAAGTGTTAACATTTGGAAGAGTTTGGCAACAATTCAGGAGAATTCTTTGTACTACATTTGGTACCATTTTTATAATTCTCAAATTATTTCAAAACACAAAGTGAAAGAAACAAAGAGAAAACCCAGTAGGACTGCAATCTTGTGAGAAGCTGGAGGATCCAGTGGTTCATTCCAAATCATTTGCTTCTAAAAGAAAGGAAATTTGCTGCACATTTTCACGAACAAAGAAGGCAACATTTGTTTCTGATTGCTAGAAATTGAGAACACCCACTGATAGAGCAATCTGAAAAGAACAAATAAAGAACAGATGAGACCACTAAGGGAAGCAATGAAGAAGACAGCCTGTAGTATCCAAACATCCAATCCATAGTCTCTGTACACCATTCCACGTGATAAAAAATGGTCACCAGTGGCCAGTAAAATCTCAAATTGTTTAGTACCTGTTATGTAACCCAAGAACTTGCCATTATGTTGCATTGATTTTATACCTTTTATGTACTTATATTTGTATTAAGTCAGTATACTCATGAATAAAAGAGATACAGTAAATTAATAATAAATACATACTTAGAAAAATCACTTAATAACTAATATAACGTAGATAAAAGGAAGAAAAGTAGAAGTCTTAATTGAGGAGCCTCTTAATTTCAAGAAGCATGCAAGATTTTTATGAGAAAGCAGATTTTACTTGGAATGTGATAACTGCTAGTCCATTTCTAGGCTTTACCTGACACATTGATTTATTTATCTTTCCACCAATATCAGTCTCTTGATTACTATTGATTTCGAGTAAGTTTTCAATCAACTGTTGCCAACTTTGTTTAGAATATTTTAATGAGTTTAAAAAATTGTAACTTCCACATAAATTTTAGAAGTTTTTAATTCTTAGGCAAAATAATTCTTAGTCCAAATGTAATTCTGTGCTTCAAATGGAGTTTTATTCAATCATTTCAAGAAGTTAAATGTAACTGTTACACGAATAAACATGGTATTCCTCTGTTTTTACCTCATGTGCTGTTTAGTTTCTCTTGGTAATATGTTATTTTCAGTGCATACTCTTCCATTAAATTTGCTAAATGCACACAAATGCACTTCATTTTTTAAACTGTCATGTACTATTTTAAAATACTGATTTTCAAACGTTGAATTGCATTATTAAAAATCACAACTAAGTCACCTATTCTGCATAATTATCTATTTTTATTATTATCTTCATGGCTGTGTAAGAGTTTACCATTTAACATTTCCATTTGTTTTTATAGTACATTTTGAACAGAATCACCCCTGTCATCATATTCCTCTCTATCTACACTTTTTTCCCATCAGTCACATCAAGTACCTTTATTTTAACCTGTCTTGCAACCTTTCAGTGTCATGGATGTATTATAGGGTAGCTCACTCTTCAAGGAAATAGACGAGGCAATCCAAAAATTCTATTTTTAGTTTTTGAGAAATTCCATACTGTTATCCATACGAGTATCACTAATTAACATTCCCAACAACAATGTGTTAGAGGCCCCTTTTCCCCACATCCTTGCCAGCATTTGTTGGACAATTATAATTTTTAGGATCTGTATGAATTTCAAAAACAATCTGAACTATAGATGTTGCAAGCTTGTACTTACAAAGACAGAAATACACAAATTACTCAATTTTAGCAGGATCATGAAAAAGGTGTTATCACCATAAAAGCTGATAAAAAGAAAAGAGCTAAAAGGTACTTCAATTCTTTTTTTCATTAAATTTTTATTGTTATTCTAAGAGTGATGTAAAGAGGGGTTACCATTTCATAAGTCAGGTAATAAGTACATTTCCTTTTGGACAGTGTCACTTCTTTTGCTCTCTCTGGTTTTCCCTCCTGTCCCTGCTTACAAGTTATAGAATTCATTTTTAACACAGTGTCTCAGTGAATACCACTGCTCCATTTATTTTTCACCCTTTGGACCTCCATTTCTTTGCAGTGATTCTTAAAAGCAAGATATGGTCCTCTGACATAGATTGGAATCCTGGGAAGTCCTACATATGGTGCTTTGTATAGTCAATCACCTGATTGTCCCCCTCAGCATGCAATCATTGCTGCTGAAGAGTGCAGTACTTCCGAGAGAGAGGTCTTTATAGTCTAGCCACAAGATATCTGCTTAAATCTAAGAATAATAACAGTTTCTTCCCTTTACATACCAAAAAGGATTAGTTCTACTGAAATTTGGGCCCCAGATATGCCTTTCAAACCCTTCTCATATAAAAAGAAGATGTTTATTGATGCAAGTGGATGAAATACTTCCACTGCTCCCAACTGTGCACCAATATTTATCTGAAAAACCATGCACATCTGCACACATATGTGCAATGTTGTATGCCCTGTAGATGAGGAACTTTAACAAACATAGTCACTCCACAGTCGAAGGGATTTTTTCTGTTCTGAAACTTGTCCCATGCTCACTACTTTTCATGGAATTAGAATTATATAGTTG
Source organism: Dipodomys merriami (assembly GCF_024711535.1). Taxonomy (NCBI): domain Eukaryota; kingdom Metazoa; phylum Chordata; class Mammalia; order Rodentia; family Heteromyidae; genus Dipodomys; species Dipodomys merriami. The sequence goes on along the minus strand of NW_027202382.1, from coordinate 11,152,789 downwards.
ACTCATATTTGAGTCTTGCATAGAATTTTGTGATTCATATTCATCAAAGTTGTCTCATTAATTCTAGTGCTAATTCCTGACCTACAGAAACTCTACATCTATTTCATTAATAATGATGGATTAGGACCCTAAGTTTCAGAGTGATGTGTTATGAAGCCTAAAATAATCAATAATGTTTCCCTGTCAACCTCTCTTGTTCAACTGAAAGCTCTCGTGTCTCTTCACATCTGGCACAACAGAACGGAGGATCAGACCTGGTATGCTGCTGCTGCTGTTTCTGGTAATGGCTGTGGTGGTGGTGGTGGTGATCAATATGGCTGGAGATATAACTCTGGCCTTTATTAAATTCGTCTTGAGTTTCAACCACTTTGCTAGTTGTTTCTTATGTATCATCTAGTCTTTGTAAGATATATTTGAGGTGTGTATTAACTAAGTTTATTTCATGCTTTAAGACACTCCGTCTTAGAGATGTTACATCATTTGCTATCTAAACAGACATCTCCCTTTTCAAATAAAATTATAATTTTATAGCAATAAATATATAATAAAGAACAAAGGTTAATATTGTGGCAAGTACTATAAAAACTGTAAGAAAGATGTGATGGAAAGAAATGAGGTCAGAAGGAAGTGTGAAATTTACTGAGAAAAGTCTGGTTATGAGAAATCCTTTGGAGAGTGATATTGAACCTAAGCGTAAAGAACTGAAAAGACTCAGTCATGTGAGTGGCCAGGAAAAGAGATCATTAGTACAAATTCACTGAAGTAGCAAAGAACTTAGCTTACCTAGAAAGAAGAACCTAGTCATTGTGATTTAGCTTAGAGGACTTTGGAAAAGGGTGATACTAAATTCAGTAGAAAACCTAAGGTGGGAAAAGCTCAGAGAGGGGAGACTTTGTACAAAGAAGCTTGGATTTCAACCAAACCAATTGAGACATTTCTGTAATATCTACTTTCCTATAGAAAAAGTCTTCGCTGGCTTTGGTCTGCAGGTCAAACCCAGCCATCCTCCTCATTTAGAATTAAGATTTGATTAGACCACCAACACATCCAGTACCTTATATGTATACTATAATATACAGGTCATAGGTCTCTTTCTATACAAAGACAGAATAGAACAATGATAAAGACCATTTGATCTGGAAAGCTAAAGCATTTACTATCTCTTTGGTTTTAAAGTTAACTCCTGATTTCCTGGACTTTTGAAAAGTTTTAAATTATTTTCCTCATTGCAGTCACACTCTAAAACACTCTGGATAGTCCTTACTGCTCAGCTAATAAAGCTTTGTCTGTTGAGAAATTTCCTCTAAGCAATATCAATAGAGATTCGCATGTTCTAAAAAGTCATTTTTACTTTTTTCACTTTTTTACTTTTTTCAATCAATCTAAGATATATTTCCTAAATCTCATGCAATATGTGATATTTGAAGTAAGATCCCTTCAGTTAGGATAACATTTGCCAAGCTTGTTCATACTATTCATCAGGACCTCATTCTTCTCTGCGTATGACTCAGTAACATTCCATGAATATGGATATTCTGCATGTTATTCAACCTTTCATAGATAGATAGGTATTTGGGTAATTTCTTTTTCTTGTTTTCTTGGCTATCATAAAGAATGTGCTGATAAACATTTAAGTACTAGTTTTTTTTTTTTAATGTGGATCTCTTTTAATATCTCTTAGGCATGTACCTAGAAAGGGAATTGCTAAGGAATATGGCAATCCAGAATTTGGAGGAATGCCAAACTGTTGTCCAAATATGTTGCAACCATTTTCATCCCTGCCAACAATGTACAAAGGTCTAACTCCTTCAAAATCTTAAAGATGAAGCATTCATCTGGCTGACAATTGTGACTTAAGGACTACCAAACATCTTGCTGCATTTTAATCTTTTGTTTTGTTCTTTAGCATATCCAAGCTTCTTCCCCATTTTCCCTCACACGGGCTTCCCACAAGGAAATCCTTACAGGTTTAATCAACTTTGTACCTGAATTTTATGTTTGCTAGCCTAAGCTTGCTTTTACGTAGGTGTTATTTAGATTGATGAGTTTGCTTCTTTTCTCATCTTTGTGAAAAAGTTTCTGACATAAATATGTCAGGAACTGACCTCATGCAAGATGGAAATGAGAAAAAAGGGACATGAAAAGGGGAAGGAGGAGGGAAGGGATGTGAGGGGTGAGAGAGGTGGGGAGGGAGGGAGAGAGAGAGAGAGAAATAGATTTACCCAAAGGACCTTCTAAGTGACCTACTTCTTTCAGCTAAATCCTATCTCTTAAGTTTCTACATTTCAAAATAATGCCATAAGAAAAGGACCAAAGGTTGCAATTAATATTCGAATTGTGACAGCCCCCTTAAATCTATAGTCTTGCTATCTAATGTTTATCTCCTTCACCTCAGACTTCCCCAGTAGAATAGGAAGGAGAATGTGCCACATTAGTTCATAGACTGTTTTTATAGTTTCTTTTGGTTGTTGCCCTTTCATTACATATTAACAAGGTCAGTACTTATTTTGTGTAAATATGGATTTGAGGTATATGGAACCCTAGAGAGACTTTACTAGTGTCCTCTCAATTTCACACTTCTTTCAGAGGGAGATACAATTCTAGTTCAATTTCTTGCCCATCTGCCACAGCTCCAACCCCTGTAGATAGGACCATGATCTGCAGCCTTCGTGAATGATAGATCTACAGGAAGGCTCAATCACTCTCTTTTCCATGTATCCAATGAAGACACACCAAATCTTATAAAATGTTGCAATATTGTATGTGATACCCCCTCCCCAAATCCAATCCATACCTATTACATGGATCCTCCCACACTCTCACAAAACCACAGATATCAAATTACATTATAAGAATATTTTCAGGATGGACATCAATGCTAGCCTCTCCTTACAAATACATCTTACCTCTTCAAATCATGCAGAACTACATTTACACACACACCACATGGAAACCCATCCACCCTTTCTTCACATCAGAGAAGGGCAGCACGAGGTTCATTGCATCCCTTTCAACTTTTCCACAGACTTCCAAAAGGGCTCTGACAAATTTGCACTCCTCATAGTGGTTTTGTTTAAATGGAATAAAGAAAAGTGGATTAACAGGAGAACTAACTTGACCATGATTGACAGAGTACTAGGATAGTATCTTTCTGCTTTAGGTTGTGGAGAGCATTTGAGAACTCGTCTGGCCAATGATTGATAGGGCTCAAAAGTTTACCTTCAGGGCATACATAGAATATGAGAAAGCTTCCTGAACTATCACGTGGTATTTCTTGCCTCTCCCCCAAGTCAAAATTTGATCCTCTGATAGTGAAATTCAACATCGTATCTCTAGCTTTGGATGCAAGTGACAGACATGATCTTTAATGTTGATGTCTCCGGTAATTCAAACCCCTCTGTTTGAACATAGAACATGGCTAGAAAGCATTCAGATATTTGCCTACATGAATGCACTCTTTTGATTATTATTTGTATAAGACCTTTATCATTCTCAGAGGATTTTACTTGAAATTTATTCCCTACATGGATGTCTTCAGCTTTTATTGATCATAATCTCTTGTACTAATAGCAGCAATCCTATTACAGACAGAGGGAAATGTGAAAATGGAGTCAGAGGACCAGACTCTCTCCAATTAAAAAGCAGCTACTGCTCCACCAAATTCTATAAAACTAGAATTGGGCTAATAAAAATGATAATGTAAAATAGCTTAAAAATAAAAAGCATGTCTTTTCAATAGCATATCATAGAATCTTGGTTTGTATCAATGGGACCATCTCTGTGTGTGCCATGATTAATTACTTCATTTACACTTAATGTGCATTTTAATGGACATTTGAGCACATTACTAAATGATTTCTATTGGTCTCTCTGTGCCTTGGTTCTTTTTCTGTTCTTCTCTGCACCTTAAAAAGAAGAAAAAGTATTTTATCATCTCCTTTTTAATCTTTTGAATTGTACTTATTTGTAAATGTTAAGCATCACATTAAAATTAAAACAGGTATTCTTTTTGAAATTTAGGAATGTGTTGGAATTGAACCATATGCTAACTCTTTTCATAAGCTATATATTTCATATACTTTGTTTCTGCATATTTTATTTTGTTCTAAATAGTTAATTTTCTCTAAAAATAAATTGCTGAAAGAGAAAAATGCTCCTTAATATTTACACATATTTTAGTTTCCCACTCTGCCTTCCTAATATGATACGCTAAGCTACATTATGGTAGAATTTTAGCATTTTATACAGTACTGGCCTTCTTGAAAGAAATTGTTAGCTTTCATTTATACAGAATGCCTATTTGTTTTTAGTTGTGGAATGGATTTGTAATTTAAACTTAGGTTTAGCTGACCATAAAAATCTTGCATATTTATGGTGTTGCATACTGGTGGCTTATGCCTATAAGCCTAGCGTCAAATGAAGTGAGTGATTCTTACGCATTTCTGATACTCTATTGTCACTTTCCATGGCCTACATTACCTGCAGCATAGCCATCATCACTAACACAAACTAACAGTGATGTCTTGAGTTACACAAGTAGATAGATGAAGAGAATGGGGGGAGGGCAGGGAGAGCACAGTCAAGAAGTCAATGGGCATCCTACAAAATTAAGAAAAGTGGGGAAGGGGTGGGTGGGAGGAAGGGGTGGGAATGTTGAAGGGAGTGAGATTGATGGAGATGCATTGTATTCTTAAAGTGCTTTGTTAGGTGAAAACTCCATTTTATAACTACTTAAAAATAATAAAATAAAAATAATAATTTTAAAACCCTCATTTTTGCAAGATAGCAACAACCTTTCTGAACTAAGTTACTAAAGATACCTTTGAACATTTTTGTTTGATAATATCTTGATCATATGTTCTTAGTATTTCATAGAATATTTGCACTATTGAAAGGACTTACTAAGCTGTTGTTATGAAGCATCCAGACACATTGTGAATAATATTCTGGGAACTGTCACGCACTTTCTCTGATGTTTAGTTATGAGAAACTAGGTTTCTCTAACATAGTTGAAGCAAAATTTGCATCATTCCACACCATGTGTACAGCATTTGAGCAGCAAAGTAAACTGTAAAAGATCATGCCTTTATACAGAAAGACAAGAAATAATTGGAAAAGACATGTAACTTGATACATGGGAGAACTAGAGATAGATGATTCCTAAAAGCACCTTTAACCCTCAATACATACATGCCCAAATATGGCTATTCTAAAAATCTTATCTGTTCTTTACCATGATTTCCTCAACTGCAAAGTTTCAGGCATTAGCTCTTTAGATCATCAGAAATAAAAAAATTCACAAGTAGCTTTAAAACAAGAAATGCACAAAGAAGAGAAATTATAAAAAGTAGAAGAGTACAGTACTAGCATGTCTGTAGCCATATTGTTTTATGCCTTTTATGACATTTAACACTTTTTACAAAGGACTTGTTATCCAAAGCAACATTTACTACTGTAACTCTTGAAGAGAATTTATCTATCTACCTAAAGTTTATATTAATATATATGAGCATATTATATATTCATATATAATATTAACAAATTATAATAAATTTGTCTATTATAAAATATATGCTCATATATATAATCATATATATACTTATATAAACTTGATTTGTCTTTGCCTGATTGACACACTTTCATGTTTCTTTTTTTTTAATTTAATTTAATTTTATTTGTAAACATACTGTACAGAGGGGTTACAATTACATGGGCAGGATAATGCGTACATTTCTTACCAAGCATTGCAGTCTCCTTCTTTGTTTACCCTTCACATCCCTTCCCAGCCTCCCCCCTCCCCCCCAATCCCAATCCTTCTCCTTCCTCCCCTTCTCCCCCCCCCCCTGCACCGACCTTGTAAAGCTCGTTTTGGACATGACAACTTGTACTTCTCATTGTTGCAACAGGTCCACCTGTATCCTTAAACAACTGGTTCTTCCCCATCTCCTCCTCAAGTTATACTGACATCAAATATAGTGAAAGCAGGGGTTATACTGTGGGGGAGGGACATACAAAGCAACAAAGAAATAATCTTATAAATGCGTTAGAAACACATGCATGAAAGAAAAAAAACATTAAAATACATATCTAAGGGTTCATTTTCCTGACATCACATTATCTGACCTTTTCCGCTTGACTCATACATATATTAGATATTGCAAATAAGGGAAACCATGGGACCTATGTTTCTTTGGGCCTGGCTTACTTCACTTAATATAATTTTTTCCAAGTTTTTCCATTTCCTAACAAATGGGGCAATGTCATTCTTTCTGATGGAGGCATAGAATTCCATTGTGTATATATACCACATTTTCTTGATCCATTATCTACTGAGGGGCATCTGGGTTGGTTCCATATCTTAGCTATGGTAAATAATGTTGCAATAAACATAGTTGTGCTGGTAGCTTTAGTGTGGTCTTGTTTGTAAACATTTGGGTAAATGCCCAAAAGTGTGATTGCTGGGTCATAGGGGAGTTCTATGTGGAGTCTTTTGAGGAACCTCCATACTGCTTTCCAAAGTGGTTGAACAAGTTTACATTCCCACCAACAATGAAGTAAGGTTCCTTTCTGTCCATATCCCCTCCAGCATCTGTTGTTGTTAGAGTCTTGATTTTTGCCGTTCTGACTGGAGTGAGGTGATATCTTAATGTTGTTTTGATTTGAATTTCTTTTATGGCTGGGGATGTTGAACATTTCTTCATGTGTCTATTGGCTATCCTTCTTTCTTCTTCAGAGAAGTTTCTCTTTATGACTTTCATATTTCTATAAGTAGATTTTATGTCATTTTGATGACTACTTTCTTATTGTATCATGTTTTCTTCAAGGTGTTCTAAAAAAATAAGCAACGATATAACAAAGAGAGCAATGGCCAAGCTATTTCCTTCCAACATGATTGTCCTGAGCCTCCATAATTAAAGACTGGAAGACTAACTATATTCAAATCAAGATTTGATGGGCAGCATCTCCCTCAAAACATCCCTAAAGGGAACTGAGTATTGCAGTGTTAGTAATCTAAGTGCCAATTAAGCCCTCATTTCCTTTGGCTAACTTCCCTGGAAGAACTCCATGGCAGCACTCCAGTGTTCTATGATATTTGGATTTGTGTTGGTTGAATTTTATTGATGTTTTGGGTGACATGTGGTCAATCAGATTTCCATTGCCTCTGTTCCATCTGTAAGTTACCCATTTCCTTCCAAATATTTACCCTTTATTCAGTGTTTAAAAGGTAGAAAATTTCACAGTATAGACCATCAAATCAGGAGTAATAGGAGAGAAAGAAAGAGAGCACTACTGATAGCCAGACAGCCAGAGAGCATATTCTGCCACAAAAATGGGCTGGCAGAGAAGGCGATTTCCTTTTCACGTTCAATCTTGTCATGATTACAGATAACTTGAGGTTCTGGCCATAAATAGTGTCCTTCTCATGCTTCCCTTAAGAAAAAGGTCTCAGCTTAATACATACACTACAGTTATGAAGCATGTATGAGGGAAATTTCCCTGGCAGCACAGGCTTTAATTATACACACCATATTCTCTTATTAAAGGTGTGTTCTCCCTCTAGGTTTCATACAGAACTTGGAGACTGAGGCCCCACCTTTCAATGGGGGCAATTTACTTCTCAGAAATACTACAGGCTCACTTATACATAACTTATGAGGTTCTACACAGTACTTTCCCAGAATTTCTACTTTCATAGTGAAGCACAGCAAAGAAGCATTGATCCATTACTAATGCCACTCTGTCAGAAGTCTAACCGGAAGTCCATGCAATGTATCCTTTAAACTTCCCAACAGAGTATGTGGTCGCCACTTCCCTTAATGTTGAAAATACAGAAATAGTCCTTACTACAATTTTCACAACTTTTGTTACACCTATGATTTGTATCCTATTGTCTCTGACTTCAAACTCACTGTTCCTTCTACTGATAGACAAAAATAGGCTGCCAATTAATGTCCAAAGATGGAACCAAAATGACTCCATCAAAGTTAATCAAACAATGATAACCTCTTAGAAGTGGCCTCACTAGCCTTTCTACTCACATCAGGCTGTGCTGCAAAGGCTGTATTAACCAGCTTGGGTGTGTGTGAAAATTTCACAGCAGGAAACTACACATAGCAAATTGGTATCTTTTACAAACTAATGCCCTGCACAAATTATTCTGACTGGGCTTCACACAGTGGTAAGTATTTTCAAACTTACAAAGCATTTTTTATCCATCCCTGATTACCTCTGTTCATCACCTGGAAAGTTCTGTATCTCTTTATCAAGCAATCCTGGATTATTTGTCACATAGCCACTCACTCTTTCTATGTAACAGTTTAGTTATTGTTATGTTATTTAGACACGTGCTAGAATGATGTTAGGCTGGGAACATGTCTTCTGCATTAAAGTTCACTAGATACTATGGAGCAAGAGATATACTAATTTCAATATATTTTAAATTAACTGCTCAAGCCATGTCACTTACATACTAAAAAAAAGCTCAACCATTCTCTTCAGAGTTTACCAACACATCTCCAGTGTTTCTCTATATTCCAGACTCTGTGCTTCCTCTTGCATCATGTTCATCTGCACCAGATTATTATTTCCATTCTGGAATTTCCCAGTCTAGAAATCCGATTTGACATATCTCCTGGCTACTAGGGAAAGTCATACTCTGGGTACCTTGAAAGAGATAGTCCTAGATTTGCTCTTTATCTAATACATATCCATTTTGTGTTCACTGCATTTTGGTTATATAATTTTTTTCTAGAATTCATTTAAAAGAAAACTTTTACTCAATAGAATTTTTAATCTTTTTTTTTTGGTTTTTGCTAGCTACTTTGAGCCACGTGGTTTATTTGTGAGGGATACATCTACAAATAAACCAGATGAATATCCTTATTATAGTGGAGCTAATATTAGTATGAGGAGTAGATTAATATTAAGATACACAACATAGACATTATATTAGATAGTGGTAAATTATATGGAAAATAAGGCAGAGAAGAAATAAAGAAGCAGTGAAAGAGTATATTATAAATTTAAATAGTATGGCTGTGGCAGACCTTATTAGAAAAGAAAACATTTGAACAAGTTTCTGACAGAAAAGGGAGCATGAGTCAAGAGACTCTCTAAAAGGATTATTATTATTCCAGGCATGTAGAGAGAGTGATGATAATTCAGTATAGATCTTTACTTTGTATCTTAAGTTTAAATGAGTATTTTTGTCCATTATGGGGCTTTAACTTCAGACCTGAACACTTTCCCTGAGTGTTCTCTCCCTGCCCCCTTCTCTCCCTCTGTCTCTCTCTGTCTCTGTCTGTCTCTGTCTTTGTCTGTCTCTGTCTGTCTGTCTCTGTCTCTGTCTCTGTCTCTCTGTGTCTGTCTGTCTGTCTGTCTGCCTGCCCCCCCCCCCGCTCTCCTAAAGGACAATTCTATACCACAGCTCCACTTCTGGATTTCTGGTGGTTAATTGGTGATAAGAATCTCACAGACTTTCCTGCTGGGGCTGGCTTCAAACTATGATCCTTAGGTCTCAGCCTCCTGAATAGCAAGCATTACAGGGTGAGCCACTGGTGCCCAGAGAGTTAATTTTTCAACATAGCATACATTATATATTTTATAATTTACAATTGTTAAAGACAAAATATCAATATTTAGTTTGAAAATTAATTGGCAGTGTTTTCTATTACAGAATCAAACAACCTTTTTCTGTTTTTGTTTTTGCTTTATTGTCAAGGTGATGTATAGAGGGGTTACAGTTACATAAGCAAGGTAATTCATACATTTCTTGTAAAACTTGTGACCCCTTCCCTTGTTTTTCTCCTACTTTCCCTCTCTGCCGTCCCCACCGCCCCTGGCCCCCAAAGTTGTACAGATCATTTCTAACATATTGTCTTGTGTATGTTGCTGTAAAAGTGAGTAAGAATGGTGGGCAGAATAGAGAAAGTTGAAAAGCAGTAGACATTAAGAATGAAAAGCAAAGCTGTCATTTCAAACTTATAGTTATTTGAACTGGTTGTGGTAGTGTATACACCTATGCCCAGCCCTCCAAGGACTGCCTTAGAAGGAAAGCTTAAGTCTGAGAGTTCTTTACTAACCTGCACAACACAGTGAGACTGTCTCAAAAAGAAAAAAAATCTATTGTTATTAGAGTTCTTGATTCTAGCCATTCTAACTGGGAGTGAGGTGGTATCTCAATGTTGTTTTGATTTACATTTCTTTTATAGCTAGAGAGGTTGAGCATTTCTTCATCTTTACTGGCCATCTTTCTTTCCCCTTCAGAGAAGCTTCTCTGTAAGTCTTTAGCCCACTTATTTATTGGGCAGTTGTTTCTTTGAAGATTTGTTGTTGAAGGATTTAATTTGTTGAGTTACAGGTATAATTTAGGTATGAGACCTTTGTCCATTGTATGGCTAGTGAAGATCTTCTCCCAGTCCGTGGGCTTTCTATTGATCATGCTAATATGTATGTCCTTTGCCATGCAGAAGCTCTGAAATTTCATGCAATCCCACTTGTCCAACCTTCCATTGATTTGTTGTGTTTCTGGGTCTCTATTAAGAAAATTTCTGCCTCTGGCAAGGAAACTTAGGGTTTCTCTTATTCCATCCTGTAATGTTTTCAGGGTGTCTACTTTGACTCTGAGGTCTTTGATCCATCTGGAGTTAACAACAGATGCTGGAGCAGATGTGGACAGAAGGGAACCTTACTGCATTGTTGGTGGGAGTGTAAACTTGTTCAACTACTTTGGAAAGTAGTATGGAGGTTCCTCCAAAGACTCCACATAGAGCTCCCCTATGCCCCAGCAATCCTACTTTTGGACATTTACCCAAATAATCACAAACAAACCATACTAAACTACCAGCACAACTATGTTTATTGCTGCATTATTTACCATAGCTAAGATAAGGAACCAACCCAGATGCCCCTCAGTAGATGAATGGATCTAGCAAATGTGGTATATATACACAATGGAATTCTATGCCTCCATCAGAAAGAATGACATTGTCCCATTTGTTAGGAAATGGAAAGACTTGGAAAATTTTATATTAAGTGAAGTAAGCCAGACCCAAAGAAACATAGGTCCCATGCTTTCCCTTATTTGCAATAACTAGTATATGTATGAGACAAAAAGAAATGATCAGATAAGTTGATGTTAGGCTAAATGAACCCCAAGATAAGGACTCAAATGATTTTTTTCTTTCTTGCGATTGTTCTAACATATTTATAAGATTTTTTTTGTTGCTTTGTATGTCCCTCCCCATGGTATAAGCCCTGTTCTCACTGTATTTAATGTATGTATAATTTGTGGAGGGGAAGGTGGACCCATTGCAACAATGAGATGTACAATGTACAAGTCATTATGTCAAAAAAACAACTTTACAACTTTGGCAAGGGTTCAGTGGGCAGGAAGGGATGGTAAGGGGAAACAAAGGAGGAGGCAACAATGCTTGATAAGAAATGTACTCATTACCTTGCTCATGTAATTGTACGGTATTTTCACAATTAAAAAAAAGAAAAAAATCAATTAAAATGTATAGGCTTGTGCCACAGAATAAAGATATAATTCTTTACATGAATCTAGTCCTATAAGATTGTGTATTTATTTATTTATTTTATTTGAACTCTGGGCCTGGGCACTGTCCTTCAGCACTTCAGCTCAAGGCTAGCGTTCTACCACTTGAGCCATAGTGCCACTTCTGCCTTTTTCTGCTTATGTGGTGCTGAGGAGTCAAACCCAGGGCTTCATGCATACAAGGCAAGCACTGTACCACTGAGCCACCTTCCCAGCCCCTAGTCCCATAAGATTTTAAGGAAAAAATACACACACACACACACACACACACACACACACACACACACACACACACTGCTTATTAACATTGTAGTCATATTAATATTTTGGTGCAACACATTTTTGTGTGTTTGTGTTGATGCTGGTATAAACTATTATGCTGCCAGTTGCATAAAAGTGGAATAGTACTTTAACATTAGATAATTATAATGAATACCTCTGGTTCAGATGCATTTCTTTAAAATGTGGTTTGAGTAAGTATTTCCCAAAGGCCCATAGGTTAAAAATCCATTTGTCTTTGTTAGAAGTTGAGGCAGTGTTTAGTGAGAAGTCTTAGGTCATAGAAGAAATGTACTCAAAGGACCTCCATCTCTTGCGGGTTTCTATTTTTTTTTCTCTCATGTTTCCCAGTTTCCAGGAGGTAAACAGCTTCTTTGCAATAAGATCCTTCCATGACAAACTATCCCCCCATAGGCTCAAAACATATGGAGCCAAACAACCCCTAACTGAAACCTACACAATTACGAGCTCTTAGAAGTCCATCTTGGGCATCTATTTCAATTCTTCATCCTCAGCTTCTTTAAATCTATCTCACTCATTAACTATCCAGAATATAGCAGAATACTAGATTATTCAGGTTCTCACTGTGCAGAGTGTTCTAATCCTGGAGAGCATGGGTTATGTAAAGTCCCAAACCACAGGCCACTGGGGAAGTATGGAAAGGGCCACACTTCACTCTCCTGGAGTGGTAGGACTGGACTTTCAATTCCCCATCCACAGAATCTATCTCACTAAAGACCGTGTCTGGCTTCACATTAAATTTACACTCACTGGGTTACATTTTGACCATAGTTAAAGAAGAAAAATAGAGAAACTGAGAAAAATAACGGGAAAACTGAAGCTTAGTAATTCTGAACCTCAAAGTGAGAGTAGTAAAAGTGGGAAAGAGTGTGATCCAAAGAATTCTGCTTATAATTTCAGAGAATATGTTCATGGATTAAAAGCAAACTCTACATACTGCCATCTAATTGGTTAGTATGTAAAAGGTTACCAATTCTCAAGGGAAAAAATATTTCTCCTTACTTCAAACCATCCAAAGAATAATGGTTCATACTGGTTCTCTCTCAGCCAGTCCTCTACCAAAGCCCTGAAAACTACATCATGCTGCATAAGGTGGGCAACATTGCACAATAGAATCTTTATTCTTTAGACCCTGAGCAAAGTCAGTCTCCCCACAATGGTCTTTTATATCTGTAGTACTGTATTTAGCCAGAAGTCTCTGTACTGTTCAAATGACTCAAAAAGTATCAAAAATTTGATGTGTATGCAAATTTACTTGATTCTTAAACTTCTTTGGTAAAAACCTAATATTACCTAGACCATAATCTCCATTCATCCCTCACAGGTATTTTCTGACACTTTTATTCCTTTTGCTTTTGACTCAAGGAAAATATATATGTATATATATATATATATATATATATGTATCCATGTTTACATATGTGTGTGTGTAACCTTGACATGCTATATCTTCATTATTGAACATTCTCTTTCTGTCCATCTCTTCAAGTAACAAGGCTTTGCCAAAGCCCCAGTCCACAAGCCCTCATTAGAAAAGCACAGGGATCTGGGTGCCGGTGGCTCACCCCTGTAACCCTAGCTGCTCAGAAGGCTGAGATCTGCGGATCGTGGTTCAAAGCCAGCTGGGGCAGGAAAGTGGTTGAGACTCTTATCTCCAATTAACTAGAAAACCAGAAGTGGCACTGTGGCTCAAGATGTAGAGAGCTAGCCTTGAGCTGAAGAGCTGAGGAACAGCGCCCAGACCCAGATTTCAAGCCCCATGACTGAAAAAAAAAAAAAAAACAATAAAACAAAGAAAAGAAAAGCACAGGGACTTCTAACTACACTAAAACATAAAATTCCCAGTATTTTCTTACCTGTATTACTCTCTATATCACTAGTGAGGCAAAAAGGAACTAACATTTCCTCTCCCTGACAGCATCGGTGCTGTTTGTATGTTCTCAGCTTGATTAAATCTTCAGAATCTAAGCAGTTAGCCTGAAGGTCCCAAGCCCTGCCTTGCCTCAATTATAGTCATTAGCATTAATTGATTTATGATTTACCTGTCATGAGTCACTATTCCTCCCACACACATAACTGTTCATTACTTATTTTAGGAGAATAAATTCTAAATATTCTGGCAGGGGCCACTTATAAATTCTTTAAGTTAAAAAGTGAGGCCTTTATTCTCTTGAACACCTTTCCTTTGATCATTGGCATGTTCTACTATGTGCCAGGGCTTAGATGTGGACACATGTTGGGTGGCTTTCCAGTGACCGCTCATTCATGTTTATTTTTGTTCCAAGCTATTGGCCTCATGAAACAGGTGTAGAAATTTACATCTTCTGTCCCCTTTAATAAAACGTGTACATTACCTAGGTAATTTCTATGACTGTCTCAATTCTGAGACCTGATTTATTTCCATTCTTCACTCTTGTGGTCAAGGATTGTGGGTACTTATAAGCAATATTTTCCCTTCATCTTCATTCTCCTTCCCACTAAATATATATTTCATACAGCTGAAGTGAACTAAAAAGTGATGGGGAGGTATGACTGAGTGTAGAAGTTTGGACAGTAAAAATGATTGAGGGATCAGGTCCAGGAAGAAAGGAAGAGAAGTACTTTTTCATCAGTTAGGGTTCTAGAGAATCATGTGGTAATAAAATGTCATTCACTCTGACCCCTTCCCAGGTGTTTCACTCTACTTGCTCTAAGTACAGGTAGGTCATAAGCAAAACCACTGTTGACTGGCTTTCCTGAACTTCCTTCCAGCAGATGGATAGGTTTGATCAAGCAAAATTTAGAGGTGGAGTTTACAGATCAAGTATAGCAAGAAAAGATAAACAATAACAACTATAAGAAGAGAACACAAATTTAGAAGCTAGAAAGAAAAATGATCGTTGCTCACACTAGATAGACCAGGGCATGGAAAGTAATTTGTGAAAGTTCTATACATCACTGGTCCTCTCTGGTAGTAACCCTGAGGGTGGGGTGGAGGTGGGATAGGGAAGATGAGAAGAAACTCAACTCTGCCTATTTTGTCTCTTCCCAGTATACCTCACATTGTACGAGGGTTCCATCAGTGTTATCCTAGGAATGCTCAGGATCCATTCAGGTGTTTCTGTTTTTGTTTTGTCTTTAACTGTGAAATTGGGTATGTGATGGATGGGGGGATATTGATTGGAACACAGAAGGAACCCATAAGGAGTTTTAACAATGAAATACACTCCCCATATAATTGATAGAAGCCAATAAAAATTAAAATAATCACAGCTGCCATTCCTGAAAAGTTAATAAAATTAGGAAATGTTTGCATATTCAATGGCAACTTGTTATGGTTGAACTTTTGTTAAAGATTTGCATTACTTCAGGACAATGTAGTTATTGCTTAGTCTATAGCCACTGGTGAGGAGTTTCTCTATGTTCTCATATGTGAATTTGTGTATGGAGTTATACTAAGACATATGGATAGGTTTCTTAATGTTTATTTTCAAGGCAAATCTGAATTTATAGCAAGTGTTTAGTGATTATTTCATTATTATGTGATATTATTCAATAATGAAATAGAATAGCATTAGTCACTCCGAACACATGTCACATCAATAAGTATTAATAGACAATGATCTCTGAGATATTTTACAAAACAATACAGTGCAAAATGTGGATGATATTAGTAGAAAAGACATACATACACATTAGAAAGATTACAGAGATGGATTAGAGTTAGCTAGAGAGTAGATACATAGAATAGGAGCTCATGTTACTCTATCTTAAATAAGGGACACTTTATCCTGTGGGTATAGAGTTGGGAAAGAAAAATTAGGTTGCAATGGATATTATTGCTGTCATTGTGGTTTTCAAACATTTTCAAATAATGAAACTTTCATTCGAACTATAAAAATATTCAACTTAAAACTAGAATGGTATAGTTATCTTTGGCTTGCCAAAGTATGCACTATATTTAACCATCACTGTTTGATACTAAAGTCTATTAAATTAATGTTTTTTATATAGTAAGTAATTAAATTGAGATAGGAAAACTTAATATGGAAGTATAATGCCAGTTGTTGATTTTTTATGTTCATATGCACAAAATAGTTTACGAACAATGCACACTGGTGAAAACGGCACTGAGTATATGTAACACATTCTTCCATTTTTTCATGAGTATTATGATTATTTTTTAAGTTATCAGTGATTTTAGAGTATTGTTGACAGCATCTTCTGAACTTTTAATATTATTTTGAAGTTAGACACAAAATTAAATAATTTTGTGTTCATTAACCACCCAGAAGAAATAGACTTTTATAATGCTAATCTAAATTCTTACTACATTTCAATTAATTTTTTTGTATTTTGCCTCTTCTAGAGTTGGATTATAAAAATAGGAAAAAAATGCTACTTACCAATACAAACATCTTCAGTGGATGAAATAAAATAATAATGTTCTTCTTGCTAAAGTGACCAATTCCTTACATTTTTCTTCCTTAGAATCTAGCTTGTTACCTCAGAGTCAAAGCAGACACTCTGAAAACATTTCAGGATGGATAGGAGAAACCCTAGGTCTCCTTGGCACAGGCTAAAATTTTCTTAATAGAGACCCGGAAACACAACAAATCAAAGAAAGGTTGGACAAACGGGATTGCATGAAGTTGCAGAGCTTCTGCATGGCAAAGGACATAGCTAGCAAGATCAATAGAAAGCCCACGGACTGGGAGAAGATCTTCACTAGCCATACAATGGACAAGGGTCTCATATCTAAAATATACATGCAACTCAAAAAATTAAATCCCCCAACAACAAATCCTCAAAGAAACAACTGCCCAATAAATAAGTGGGCTAAAGACTTAAAGAGAAACTTCTCTGAAGAAGAAAGGATGGCCAATAGACACATGAAGAAATACTCAACCTCCCTAGCCATAAAAGAAATGCAAATCAAAACAACATTGAGATACCACCTCACCACAGTTAGAATGGCAAAAATCAAGAACTCTAATAACAACAGATGCTGGAGGGGATGTGGACAGAAGGGAACCTTACTTCATTGTTGGTGGGAGTGTAAACTTGTTCAACCACTTTGGAAAGTAGTATGGAGGTTCCTCAAAAAACTCCACATAGAGCTCCCCAGCAGTCCCACTTTTGGGCCTTTACCCAAATGTTTACAAACAAGACCACACTAAAGCTACCAGCACAACTATGTTTATTGCAGCATTATTTACCATAGCTAAGATCTGGAACCAACCCAGATGCCCCTCAGTAGATGAATGGATCAAGAAAATGTGGTATATATACACAATGGAATTCTATGCCTCCATCAGAAAGAATGACATTGCCCCATTTGTTAGGAAATGGAAAGGCTTGGAAAAAATTTATATTAAGTGAAGTAAGCCAGGCCCAAAGAAACATAGGTCCCATGGTTTCCCTTATGTGCAATATCTAGTATATGTATGAGTCAAGCAGAAAAGGTCAGATAATGTGATTTTAGGAAAATGAACCCTTAGATATGTATTTAAATTTTTTTTCTTTCATGCATTTGTTTCTAAAGCATTTATAAGATTATTTCTTTGTAGCTTTGTATGTCCCTCCCCCACAGTATAACACCCGCTTTCACTATATTTGATGTCAGTATAATTTGTGGAGGAGAAGGGGAAAAACAAGTCGTTTAAGGATAAATGTGGACCCCTTGCAACAATGAGAAGTACAAGTTGTCATGTTGAAAATGAACTTTACAAATTTGGGGAGGGAGGATTGGATGAGGGGTAGGGGGAGGCTGGGAAGGGATGAAGGATAAACAAAGGAGGAGGCTGCAATGCTTGATAAGAAATGTACTCATTATCTTGCCCATGTAATTGTAACCCCTCTGTACAGTATGTTCACAATAAAAAATAAAAATTAAAATTAAAATTAAAAAAAATAAAAATTAAAAAATAAAAAATGAAAAAAGAATCTAGCTTGTTGTCCATAAAATGTTTTGATGGAGCTTTGTAGCATCTTTTCTGATTTATAAATCCTCCATAAAAAAATCAATTATCCATATTGCAGAGCAATATTTACTGCTGTACTCATACATGATTCAGATTTAATTCTGTTGATACTGCAAAAGTCAAGATGATTTCTACTTAGTTTGCATTGGAGTCATATCATAGAATCCAGACAGAGTGATAAGCATTAATTGATAGACTTTTTTCGTGAAAGTACCGTATAGTGGGGTTACAATTACATGGGCAAGATAGTGAGAACATTTCTTGTCAAGTATTGTTGCCTCCTCTTCTGTTTCCCCTTCCCATACCTTCCCATCTCCCAAGCCCTCCCCCCCCAAAGTTGCAAGTTTTGTTTTACAACATAACGACTTGTACATCTCATTGTTGCGATGGGTCCACCAGTATCACTATTTAAATGATTTGTTTTTTTTCCCCTTCCCCTCCACAAATTATAACAACATCAAATACAGTGAAAGCATGGGTTATACCATGGGGGAGGGACATACAAAGCAACAAAGAAATCATCTTATAAATATGTTAGAAACTATCACATGAAAGAAAAAACATTTGAATCCTTATCTTGGGGTTCATTTCATCTAACATCAACGTATCTGACCGTTTCTGCTTGTCTCAGATGTATGCTAGTTATTGCAAATAAGAGAAACATGGGACCTATGTTTCTTTGGGCCTGGCTTTCTTCACTTAATATAATTTTTCCACGTCTTTCCATTTCCTAACAAATGGGGCAATGTCATTCTTTCTGATGGAGGCATAGAATTCCATTGCGTATATATACCACATTTTCTTGATCCATTCATCTACTGAGGGGCATCTGGGTTGGTTCCAGATCTTAGCTATGGTAAATAATGCTGCAATAAACATAGTTGTACTAGTAGCTTTAGTATGATCTTGTTTGTGATCATTTGGGTAAATGCCCAAGAGTAGTATTGCTGGGTCATAGGGGAGCTCTATGTGGAGTCTTTTGAGGAACCTCCATACTGCTTTCCAAAGTGGTTGAACAAGTACACTCCCAACAACAATGCAGTAGGGTTCCCTTCTGTCCACATCCCCTCCAGCATCTGTTGTTATTAGAGCTCTTGTTTATAGCCATTCTAACTGTGGTGAGGTGGTATCTCAATGTTGTTTTGATTTGCATTTCTTTTATGGCTAGGGAGGTTGAGCATTTTTTCGTGTGTCTATTGGCCATCCTTCTTTCTTCTTCAGAGAAGTTTCTGTTGAAGTCTTTAGCCCACTTATTTATTGGGCAGTTGTTTCTTTGAAGATTTATTGTTGGGGGATTTAATTTTTTGAGTTTCAGGTATATTTTAGTTATGAGACTCTTGTCTGTTCTATGGCTAGTGAACATCTTCTCCCAATCTGTGGGCTTTCTATTGATCTTGCTCGCTATGTCCTTTGCCATGCAGAAGCTCTGCAATTTCATGCAATCCCATCTGTCCAACCTTTCTTTGATTTGTTGTATTTCTGCATCTCTATTAAGAAAATTTTAGCCTGTGCCAAGGAGACCTAGGGGTTCTCCTACTCCGTCCTGTAATGTTTTCAGATTGTCTGCTTTGACTCTGAGGTCTTTGATCCCTTTAAGGTTGATTCTGGTGCAGGGTAATATATAAGGATCTAGCTTTAGTTTTCTACAAGTAGTTAACCAATTTTGCCAGCACCATTTACTGAAGAGGCTGTCTTTCTTCCATTCTAATTTTTTAGCTACCTTATCGAAGATTAGATGGATATATGTCTGCAGGTTCATTTCTGGGTTTTCAATTCTATTCCATTTGTCCTTAGATATCTTCTTGTGCTATTACCAAGCTTATTTGGCTACTATGGCTTTGTAGTAGAGTTTGAAATTTGGTATAGTTATTCTTTCAGCACTGTTCTTTCTGTTAAGGATTGTTTTTGTTATTTGGGGTCTTCTATTGTTCCATTTGAATTTTTGGATTGCCTCTTCTATTTCCTTGAAGAATGAGGTTGGAATATTGAGAGTATTTCACATTGAATTTGTAGATAGCCTTGGGAAGTATTGCCATTTTCACGATGTTGATCCTCCCAATCCAGGAGCATGGGAGGTTTTTCCACTTTCTAAGTTCTGTTTTGATTTCCTTTTTCAGGTTTTTAAAGTTTTCATCATAGAGGACCTTCACTTCTTTGGTTAAGTTAATTCCTAGGTATTTTATTTTTTGTGGGGCTATTACAAATGGAGTTGCTTTCCTAATTTCAGCCACACTTTTCTCATTGTTGACATACACAAAAACCATTGGTTTTTGAGGGTTAATTTTATACCCTGCTACTTTGCCAAAGTTTTGAATCAGCTTGATTAATTTGGGAGTGTAGTCCGTGGGATTCTTTAAATACGGGATCATGTCATCTGCAAAGAGGAAGAGTTTACTTCATCCTTCCCTATTTGTATACCTTTTATGTTTGCATCTTGTCTTATTGCTGTAGCTAGGCATCCTAACACTAGATTGAATAGAAGTGGAGAGAGAGGACATCCTTGTCGCCTTCTTGAGTTAAGAGGAAATGGCTTTAGTTTTTCACCATAAACTATAATGCTGGCTGTAGGTTTGTAATAAGGAATGTTCCCTGGATTCCCAATTTTTCTGACATAAAAGGGTGTTGGATCTTGTCAAATGCTTTTTCTTCATTTATTGAGATAATCATATGGTTCATATCCTTGCCATTGTTGATGTGATGAATTATGTTCATTGATTTGTGTATATTGAACCAGCTCTGTATCACTGAAATGAATCCTGTTTAATCTTGGTGTATGCTCTTTTGGATGAATTGTTGAAGTCGATTGGCCAAAATTTTGTTGAGAAGTTTTGCATCAATGTTCATCAAAGAAATGGGTCTATAGTTCTCTTTCTTTGATGAGTCCCTGCCTGGTTTTGTATGAGGGTTATGATGGCTTCATAGAATGAGTTCGGTAGTGAAATTTCTCTTTCAATTTCATTGAAGAGTTGGAGGAGTATTGGTGTGAACTCTGCTTTGAAGGCCTTGAAGAATTCTGCTGTAAAATCATCTGGTCCTGGGCTTTTCTTAGATGGGAGGTCTCTTATTGTTGTTTCTGTTTCATTGCTTGATATGGTCCTGTTAAGATGGTTTAACTCATCTTGGTTTAGTTTCGGCATGTCAATATTTGCTAGGAAAAGGTCCATTTCTGTCAAGTTCTCAAACTTATTAGCATAAAGTTTTGAGAAGTATTCCCTTATAATGTTCTGAATCTTGGTTGTTTCCATGGTGATGTTTCCATTCTCATCTTTGAGTTTATTTATTTGGGTGTGTTCTGTTCTTTTTCTGATAAGATTTGCTAAGGGTTTGTCAATTCTGTTAATTTTTTTGAAGAACCAACTCTGTTTTGTTGATTCTTTCAGTAGTTTTTTTGGATTCTAATTTATTTAATGCTGATTTAATTTTAATTATTTTTTCCATCTTATGGATTGGGGTTTATCTTGCTACTCTTTTTCAAGGAGGCTCAGATGTCTCATTAAATTGTTGGTTTCAGATTTCTCCAATTTGTTGATGTAGGAACTCAGAGCTATAAACTTGCCTCTGAGTCTTTGCTGTGTCCCAGAGGAGTTGGTAATTTGTGTGTTTATTTTTGTTGAATATCATGAACATTTGAATATTGTTTCTTATCTCTTCCATGACCCACTCATGATTCAACAGTGTGTTGTTCAGCCTCCATCTATTACAGGACTTTCTTTGGTGGCTTTTGGTGTTGAGTTCTAATTTTATTCCCTTGTGGTCTGAGAGAATGCAAGGTATAACTTCAATGTTTCTAAATTTGAACAAGTTTGATTTGTGACTTAAATGTGGTCTATTTTGGAAAATGTTGCATGTGCTGCTGAGAAAAACGTGTATTCTGATGCTGCTGGGTGAAATATTTGATAGAGGTGGGTTAAATGTAGATGATCTATGCAGTAGTTTAGATCTGTGGTTTCTCTGTTGAGTTTTTGCTGAGTTGATCTATCTAGTGGGGATAGTGGTGTGTTAAAGTCCCCAACAATTAATGTCAATGGAGCTATGTGAGATTTGAGGGAAAGTAGTATTTCTTGGATATATTTGGGTGCTCCTAGTAATCGATACACTTTTATCCAATAAAAACTATTAAAATCAACTGCATTTCAAATTATATATATATATATATATATTTCACATACAGAACAAAAGAAGCACTGGCATAGAGGATTGGACAATCTGAGTTATTCAGTAGAGCAATGTGCACGATGTCATAAATATTGAACAAATAAAAAAATCAGTCTGTCACATGCAAGGGATTCAGGATATTCTTAGAAAATGTTACTTTGAATTTTGAAGGGTGAAGAAAAGAAGAGCTAGGTCAATGAGAGGCATCAAAACAGGGTTACATAAAAAAATAAGAAGACAATTTTGAGTAACCAGAAACAAGACTGGTATATGAGAAATTGGATCATTGCTGAGCAGAAAGCTGAAACATGTCAAGAGACCACCCACTTGATAAAGAAGGCAAGAAACAAATTGATTTCTGAGTAAACTAAATAGGAATGAAGTTGTAAAGCTGGTTATGAAAGAAAGTAAAAGTTAACTCAGTGGAAGTAGTAGACTCAGTTGATTTGATTAGTGGTATACATAAATTTGGGGGATAACGTGATTAATTGGGTTGGAGCTATATTAAAATCAGATGCCAAATTGGGCAATCATTTCTAACTATTAAATAGGTAGATATATGTCTCATTTACCACTGCAATTTGTATTTTATTTGTATTATTTAAATCTTGTACCAATTAATTTCCCTAAACCTAGTTTCTATCAGGTTGAAACCTTATAGAGAAATTTGCTTTAGATGCCTTTAATATCCAGACAAGAACTAACGAGAAAAGAGATTCATCAACAGGTTTCTATAGCTCCTAATGCATGTACATTTTAGAAACAGTCTTCAATATATGTTGCCAAAACTTACAGGGCTTGTGTTTCTTTGAAATTGAGATTTTAAATTTCTGAAGCTAGATGGTAGCAAGGACCAGGGTTCTAGTCTATGTGATTGAAAGATCACACAATAAATTTTCTACAGTGTTTTGTATGGCTATCTTCTGGTGTTTTGGGCATTTTTAATTTAAATATATTTTGAGATATAACCCAATTGGAAGTTGAGAAACATTTGCACAAAATTCCTCACTACAATCTCATATCACAATAAATGCATGCATAGTTTTCATATTGTTCATAAGAGAACTGAATCCACAAAGGCTTAGTGATTTATGTATGGTTTTGAAAATGAAATATTTTAGAGCTAGAGTGTAGATTTGTGTCTAATTCGATGATTTTGCTACCCTAATACATCCTGTCTTTGATCCTAATTGAACATGAAGTAAGAAGGAAAAGTAGAATGAAATTGAGGCGTTAAAGCCCACTGTGTAAAAGTGTATCTTTAATATTAATAAATATATGAGAAATCAAGAAGTTTATTTATGAAATATATGAGACCAAGAAGAGGACTTTATTTATTTGAAAGTTAATATATCATGAAGGTATTGATATAGTAGTATGCTTAGAAAAATTCACAGCATTCATTTAGTCTCTGCTTTAGGTTTCTCATGATAGCTCTTCTGTATCGGCATTTTCTCCATTGCCCGTCAAATCACATATAATTTTGTACATGATCTCAGTTATTTGATCCATTTCTATTTAGTTCTCCAGAATTATCAAAGCCAACTCAGTTTCTTTACATTAGTGGGCAGTTCATCTAAAAAATACTCCTTCCTGCATTTCCATTGAGTGTCTCTGGGTCACTTCAAACAATCAGTCTTCTTACTCTTTTTTGTATCTTTCTCCTCTGTTAATTTAATCCACAACACTCTATCTCTTCAACCCATGTGCTCCTTCTCGAAATTCTATTGCATAGTAATTCTATTTACATCTATAGCCATAATTTTATATATATGCAACAAATACAGATTGTGAGCTCCATCTGAAATTATATTTCAAATTTCTCAAACACGAAGCACTAGCCACCTGAACTTTTTCACCATCTAAATTCAATGTGTCTAAATGCAATTCTTCTCTTTTCCTCCTTACACTAACTTAGCTTCTTTCCTGGTGTGATGGTATGTATTCCATTTATACACACATAGGCTTTGCCCTTTCTTTTCCTTCATCCCTCAAAAAGTAAGTAGGCAAATGTAGATTTTCCTACTCTCAAGTTCAGTTTATTCATTTTTATTCTCTTTTCAAACTGGCTAATTAAAAAAATAAACTCAAGGTTGATTGAGTATTAAAAGTGGTTTGTAACTGTTCAGTTTGACCATGTAACTTCCTTTATTTACTATACAAATCACCTTCTGATTAAATTTTCCTTAAGACTATTTGTTGTAGACAACGTCTCACAATGTAGCACATACTGGACTCAAACTTGCTTTCCTCTTATCTCATTTCCCCAAATAATGGGGAATATAGTTGTCCACTACCATTCCTGGAATTAGGCTTTTCTAAACATACTGTTCTTTATTATACTATCTCCAATTATCCACCCTGATATTATTCTCTATCATCTATTGAATATTTTCACTATTCATAGTATTTTTCCATTGTTCACATAATCTTGTTGTTCACATAAACTCCCTAGGAAAACTGACTTTAAAATGCTTTACATGCCTATGTTTTTAATTTAATGTAAGGCTTGTATATATGCCTGTTAAAATACCCTTTGTGTCACCAAGAACAATTCCATAAGTGGTGAGTCTTTATTGATCTGATTGTGTGTGTAAGTAGGTGTGTGTGTGTATATGTGTGCTTATGTGTGTGAGTTTGTGTGTGTGTGTGTGTGTGTGTGTGTGTGTGTGTGTGTGTGTGTGTGTGTGTGTGTATGCGGCAGTCCTGAGCCTTGAACTTAGGGTCTAGGAGCTGTCCCTAAGTTGTTTTGCTCAAGACTAGTGCTCTACCACAGCTCCACTTTTGGCTTTTTGTTTTTTGTTTTTTTTGGTTGGTCCTGGAGCTTGATCTCTGGGCCTGGGTGTTGTCTCTAAG
Source organism: Dipodomys merriami (assembly GCF_024711535.1). Taxonomy (NCBI): domain Eukaryota; kingdom Metazoa; phylum Chordata; class Mammalia; order Rodentia; family Heteromyidae; genus Dipodomys; species Dipodomys merriami. The sequence continues at coordinate 11,127,958 of NW_027202382.1, read as the reverse complement.
CTCTTCAGCTCAAGGCTAACACTCTACCACTTGAGCCACAGTGACACTTCTTACTTTTTCTGCTTATGTGGTGCTGAGAAATCAAACCCAGGGTCTCATGAATGTGAGGCAAGCACTCTACGACTGAGCCACCTTCCCAGACCCACTTTTGGGTTTTTAATGGTTAATTGTTTTTGTTTTTTTATTTTTGTTTTTTGGGTCAGTCATGGGGCTTGAATTCTGGGCCTGAGCACTGTCCCTGCACTCTTCCGCTCAAGGCAAGCTGAGCCACAGCGTCACTTCCTTTAATGGTTAATTGGGAATAAGAGTTTCATGGTCTTTCCTGTATGGGTTGACTTTGAATCATGATCCTCATATCTCAGCTCCATGAATAACTAGGATTATAGGCGTGAGCCATGAGGACCCAGCCCTTATTGACTTATTGTGAATGTATGTGAATATAGATATGTATACATGTAATTGCAATGCTTTAACATGATAATATGCTTTAAGCTAAATTATTATCTATTAATATCAATTGTCCAGTACTTTTTGAATCAATTTTTCAATTTCAGAAAATTATACTATTACTAAAAACAAATTATAGTAGCAATAGAATAGAATATTGCTCTCATAGAACAAATACAATTCTGCTACAACCAGTTGTCAGAAAGTGATTGTGAAATGGCAAAGATGCAATGATTTATGATCATTTGAAAACTATTTCTTAATGATCTGACAATACATGATAGTAACTTGACCAGCTACATATTTACTGATGTGTTTCATAAGCAGACTACTCATGTATTAGTAGGATACTTAAAAGTACTTTTTGAAATTTAGAACATTTTTATAGTAGTTGGCAGCTAATAGTGATCTGACTTATACTGCTTTTTTGCTTGTTTGTTTGTTTTTTATCAGTCGTGGGACTTGGGCGCTGTCCCTGTGCTCTTCAGCTCAAGGTGAGTGCTCTATTGTTTGAGCCACAGCACCACTTCCAGTTTTCTAGTGGTTTTTATAGTAGATAAGAGTCTCACGGATTCTCCTGCTCGGGCTGGCTTTGAACCGTGATCCTCAGATCATAGCCTCCTGAGTAGCTAGGATTACAGGCATGAGCCACCAGCGCCTGGCTTGTTTTTGTTTTGTTTTGTTTTTTATTTACTGTGAAAAAACCATACAGAGGGGTTACAATTACATGGGCAAGGTAACGAGTACAAGGTAATGAGTACATTGTTGCCTCCTCTTTTGTTTCCCCTTACCATCCTCCTCCCCCCCCACCCGCCATCCGTTCCTCCCCTCCCCCTTATCCATTCCTCCCCTTCCTCCCTCCTCCCCCGCCCCACGCCCAAATTGTAAAGTTCGTTTTTCGACATAACATCTTGTACATCTAATTGTTGCAATGGGTCCACCTGTATCCTTTTTTAAACAATTTGTTTTTTCCCTTCCCCTCCCCAAATTATACCAACATCAAATACAGTGAAATTATACAAACATCAAATACAGTGAAAACATGGGTTATACCATGGGGGAGGGACATACAAAGCAACAAAGAAATATCTTATAAATATGTTAGAAACAATAGCAAGAAAGAAAACCACTTGAGTCCTTATCTTTGGGTTTATTTCGCTTAACATCAACTTATCTTGTGTTCTTATGGATAACCATAAATTTATGTGTTTTGTGTGTGTGTGTTTGTGTGTGTGTGTGTGTGTGCTTTTTTTAGAGAAATAGTCCTTTTAACCTTCCCCAGTCTGGCCTCAAACTCACAATCCTGTATTTGCTTTCCAAGTTGCTGGGATAAACAGATAGGTATCTCTATGCTTGAATTGCAAATTTAAACTTTATATGAAGGATAGATAAGCACATATGTAATATATTTATTAAGAAACAGTAGCTATACATGTACACAAATGTACCATTAGTAAATAAAATGAAGTGTCAATGTTCAAGCATTTAAAAAATTCTATGTTTATCTGAATACTAAAATTGTTCTGAATCTCTTTCTTTACAATTTGTCTTAATAAATGGCATTTTGTCCAAGATCCCATTTACAATGACTGAATCATTAAAAAAAAGCCCAGTATGACCTTTTAAAAGGCTTCAAGAACAGACTCTTACGTTGAAGCTGATGCATAAAATGCAAAAAAAAAATTGAGCTTGTGTATGTACTTTGATGTAGGATGGTGATGATTTAGGGTTCTCTCCCGCATATCCAGGAGGCACTGAGGCTATCAGATGAAAGCATGAACAGGCAATTCTGGGACTTGATTATCTATGGGATCATTTAATCACCTACACATAGATCAAGTCTTTTTTGCATGTGCTATTACTTGAACAATTAATCCGCTTGATGTTTAAGCCATTTGCAAGTTGACTTTATATTTCTTATGGTTAAAACTTTCAAAGTTTTGACCTGTGGGAATTCTGTGGAAACAGAACTTGCATTTTAATGTTTGCATTTTATGCTACACAGTTTCCCCTCCTCCCAAGAAAAAGCAGAAAAAAAATGAACAAAAAAAAAACAAAAAAGAATGATAGAGAATGGAATAATTATATTTATAACAACAAGGAATTATGCATGCTAATTTTTCATTGCTATGCTCTAAAAAGACTTTGACATGGGAGAGAGGCATTCTTTGTCATAGGACTAGGTCTCAATTGAGTATTTGTTTTTAATGTTTGGTGCATGGCTCTCATGCCATACATAGAAACACTCATATTGTCACAGACCTTAAATGAAAGCCAACCATTTTTGTTAATGCTCTTGATAGGTAGATACATGATAGATAGGTAGGTAGATAGACAGATAGGTAGATAGATAGATAAATAGAGAGATAGATGATAGATAGATAGATAGTAGATAGATAGTAGATAGATGGATAGAGATAGATCTATAAAGACAGAAATATAATAAAATGCTAAAATAAAGATACAGCTTGACTCATTGTAACAATGAGATGTAGAAGACACTATGTTGAAAAAAAACTTTACAACTTTGGGGAGGTAGGGGAAAAACAAAGGAGAGGGTAACAATGCTCCATAAAAAATGTACTTAATACCTTACTCATATAACTGTAACACCTCTGTACAGTATCTTTACAATAAAATATATATTAAAAATAAAAATAGAGTATGTTGATGGGATAGTAGTATAAGAGATCAAGAGAGGTGATATATAGAGAGAAACAGAAGTCATCCCATAATACTGAAGTAAAAACCTTGAATTCCTGGGGTTTTATTACAATGTGAAATACTCTTTGCTGATGCAGGTGACTCTAACTTGACAACACCATTCTGCATATTAGCCTGTCCACTGGCCTCTTGATTATATTCAAAATTTAGCTACAGCAATTGAATCATTACTTTAACTATTTTTTAAATTTTATTTTATTGTAAAGATGCTGTACAGAGGGGTTACAGATACATGAATAAGATATATTTCTTTTTGAATATTGTTATCCACTCCATTGTTGCTCTATTTTTTAATCACTCCTCAAGTACTTCTTTACTTAGATATGTCAGTTAATGTTTAAGCCCTACTCGGAGATGTACTTATTCCTGTTTATCAGATAGTGTTACAGGATAAATTACAGAACTAATATCTAACAAATTTAAAAATGTTTCTGTTTGTGTAATTACTATGTAGCTAGATAGAAGAAAGCATATCATGGATATTCTATAATAGTTACAAATATGAGTTGGAGAGAAGAAAATTTTCAGGGATCAAAATCTTGCTGCTACAAATTTCATTTTGTTTTCACTTAAGAAGTTAGGAAAGTATTAATTGATGCTTTTATTATCCTAAAACTAGGGATTCAAATTGACAAATATATTTTGTTGTTTCACTGTTATTGCTTTTAAAACTAATAGTTCAAGTTCTGTTATACATAATATCCTCAACTTGTCCATCATTAACAACCTTAAATGATCAGTACAAATAAAAAGATTAAACGTTTTGGGTGTGTGTTTATTTTTTAGATGAATTCACATTTACGTGAAAAATGGGAAAGTTGCCTAACAAGTGGAGAAGTAGGATCATGAAATAAGAGTAAATAAAAATGATAGGAAATATTTTCATGGAATTTTATTAACAGATAAATATTAGCTACCAGGCTGTATAGGTCTCTGTTTTGTAGAAGACAAAGTGGACCTGGGGTGGTGATGCATGCCTACATTATACAGCGAGTTGGAGACAAGACCTGAAATTGTATGGGACAAAAGATAAATCTCAAGAAGCTATCAATGTCACCCTAGCTACTAGGAAGCTAATTGTAGTGCTTATTGGCCAACATATTTGCTTTTGAAATGAATAAAGAGAAATGTTATCATAATAGCATACACAGGGCTTACAATAAAGTAAGAGATCTGTGTTGATTTCCAGCAGTTTGAAATGATAAAAAGTGAAACAATTCCTGCTAAATTATTGGAAAACGTGGAAAAAGATATTAAATAAACACTGGCACATAATCAAACATTAAAAAAACAAAAAACTCTTATGCAAAAAATTGGCATATAGAAAATTGATGGCTAAATTTATGTATGTTCATGCCCACTGTATATATCAGTATTTAAGATATTTCTGTTTCTATGCTATTACTGTAGACCTCAAACATTTCCCAGTACAAAATAAAATTTAAGTGAAGTACAACCAGAAAAAAAGGAAACTTGTTTTCTAGGTGTCCAACATATTGACTGGTTGGCAGACTTTTTAAGATATTTCAAATGCCACAGTCAATCAAATTGACTATACAATGATCTTTAGTAGCCATTAGGAAACAACCTTGAGGTGAACTACTTTGACCTTTATGGAACTTTTCCAGATTGTCTTCCCCAAGGATTAATTTCAGACTCTACATGATACCATTGGAATTTGACACCCTAAGGCAATCTATCAATGTAAAATTTCACTGAGGCTTTTCACTTTCATCAGAGTTAAATGCAACTCTATTTGCCATTTTCTCTCAGTTGAAAAATACTCCATTCCAAATAGGTTTGAAATTTGTAATTCCACTATATATCTATTTTCTTTTTATTCTATTGTCATTACTCTCACTTTAGTAAAAGAAATTTAGTCATACATATGTTAAACATTAAAGATTTATATAATAGTACTCTTGTAACATATTTTTAACATGCAAAAGTTTTATTTCAGGCCAAACTATATACAATAGAATTGGAATATAACATATCATAAACAAAGGCATGATATCTATGAAACTGGGAAAAACTGAGTACCAATATTTTTGTAGAGCAAAAATAAGCTATTAAGATATTTCAAGAGTTTTAAGATTTTTCTCTTTCAAGATTTTTAGACTAGATTTTCATATAGTTGAGGTATATGGAATTATTATCAGTAGAAGTTCCAGAGTTTGTATTTCATTTTCAACTTATGGAAATAAAAACAATGCATGATATTTCCTAGAGTTATTCTAAACCATCAAACCCATGCTCATTAAGATTGGTTATTGCAAATTCAAATTACATCAATCACAAAGCTTATTATCTATGAATAATTAAGGAAATGTGCAATGAAAAGTATTTTTAAATGCAAAAACATATTCAGTTACTTAGTTGTACATATTTAAGGAATAAACTGTGATAACTTGATACTTGTATATAGTGCATAATCATCAAATTACCTTCTTATACAGGCATTAGTTTTGTATGTTGGCAACCATTTAATTCCTTGCTTCTAGTCCTTCATAAGACATAAATTGCTATAAACTACTATATGCTACTTGTAAATTACATGCGATTTTCTCTAAGTGGTTATATAAATGAGTTACCACAGAATTGAAAAATATAAAGGGACAGGTGTTTCAAAGAGGGGGTTGAAGATGTTGAAGTGGTAATACAGATCAAGATGCATTGTACGTATAAACTCTTTTGATAAATGGCAAAAACTTCAATAGATAATCTAACATTGTGATAAGTATGGGAAGAGGTGGGTTAAGAGGAATTGGGTGAGAATGTTGAAAGGGATGACATTGAATGAGATGTACTATATTCATAAACTTCTTTAATGAATGTCCACTCCTTTGTACAACTGCTTAAAGAATAAAAATACTCAAAAAGCATTTTCTCATTGGTTTTTCACTTTATATTAATTCACTTTAAGTAATATTAATTTGTTTTTAACTTCTTGTATACCAAGGGAGTTTTGTTTGCTTTTAAATTATATTTTTATTATGTTTAAGTAGTTGCACAAAGAGGTTGCAATTCAATATGTCAGTTTATGGGTTCAATTCCTCTAGATCAATATAGAATGCTTAGAAACAACAGAGAAGGCTGACCCTAGAGTCAAGTTTCTTTGTATGCATCCAGTATTTACCCCTGGATAAACCAACAATTATGTGCAGAAACTCATACATGGTTGCATAAAGGTATTGCATGAGGTATTTGGCATCTGCTAGTGGTGACTGCTGCATCTTCATTCAGAAGTATTGGTTCCATAAAATATTGAAAGGGACCCAGGTGCAAGCATTCGCATGAATGATTAGAGTAATACATGACAATAGCATCACATCTTCACAGATCATTCAACCTGGAATACAGGAAAGTGGAAAACTAGTGCTATCTTTGATTGACTGACTGATAAAGCAGAGCTATACAGATGGCAATTTTCACTTGAATACAGCCAAGAATGGTGTTTTGGCCACTGATTGGAACACAATGAAATATGTTCATACTATTGCTATCACTTCATCTTGCAGGAAATTAGAATCCATTCAAAGAATGATTGATACGTTAGAATTTAGTTTTTAAAATGTCCAAAATGTAATGAGACTGATATTATACCATTGTACTAAATAGATTTCTTTCCATTCCCTCTCTCTGTCATTATTTCTCTCCATGTCAACAGAAAAAGAATGTAATATGACTTCATTGTTTCTAAGCATTTTTGCCTTAATAGGATCTTTCCTTCATAAAAACATTAATATCACATTTTCAAAGTGCATAAGCATGAAATAATATCAGTTGTACATTAACACATTTTCTTTTACCCACAAACCTTTTTCCTAATAAAAATTTAAAAAGTTTGAACATCTACATAGATGTTGTTTATACTGTGTTTTGTGGATAAATTTGGCCAATAAAAAGAGCTATCATTGTTAAAGATATAGAAAGCTTGGGATTTCATAATCAGCAAAGTCAGTACTTGCTAAAATAAATTTGTTTTGTCCCCTGAAGATGCATTTGCACATTCTGAAACCCCATTTTAGTAGAAAACAGAGTTTTAATCATGTCATTGAATTTATAGCTTAGAGGACCAAAGAAAAATCAAGTCAGTTTCAGAGTTAAAGTTTCCTCAGTAGTAAGTAAAACATAATTGCATTCATTCTGGGCAGAAGAGTTTCATTACATCTCTAGAAAATTATACCTTATTTAAAACTTGAGAAAAGAGTCAAAATTGTAAATGTTAGGTTTACAAATAAAAACATAAAATGGTTTGGAATAAATTTCATGCTAAAATATATTTTAGACATCATCATTTTATTTTTTTCAAAGTAATTTGTGAAAATGGGAAAGAAAAAATACTCTGTACATAAGGGTTACAAAGAGAGTGAAACCAATTTACTAATACCAGGTTATCCTCAGTTTACACTTTAATCAGTGTAAGATTAAACAGAATAAAATCTCAATAGAATAAAGAGATGAAATACAGAAGATAAAAATGATGACTTACTTTAGTCAAAGTTTAATGTAAATAATTGGCCAGTCAATTATTTTATTTATGAGTTTTTTATATTAATAAGTTTTTTATTCTGAAAATACTGTACAGAGGGGTTACAATTACATGAACAAGGTAATGAGTACATTTCTTATCAAGCATTGTTGCCTTCTCCTTTGTTTCCCCTTACCATCTCTGCCCTCTGATTTTCTCCACCCCACCCCCACCAAAGTTGTAAAGTTCGTTTTTCAGCATAACATCTTGTACTTCTCATTGTTGCTGTGGGTCCACCTGTATCCCTATTTGAACAATTTGTTTTTTCCTTCCCTTCCACAAAATTATACCAACATCAAACACAGTGAAAACAGGGGTTATACTGTGTTAAAAAGCAACAAAGAAATCATCTTATAAATATGTTAGAAACAATAACAAGAAAGAAAAACCATTTGAGTCCTTATCTTGGGGTTCATTTCACCTAACATCAATATTTTTGTTTTAATTAACTACAACAGTTACAAATCTCACCTATAAGAAAATTAAATATTAAAATGAGCTGCCTGAAAACTTCCAAAAAATAAATCATATTCACAAATAAGAGTAGATAATATATCCATGTTATTTTTTGTCTGAGTATTCTGATATAAGTGGGAGAGAATATAGGAGTAGATATTTGATTTTTCCTTAAATTATTATTTTCTACTATATTAAAGTAATTTTTGGCCCTCACTGGCATTTTCTAGTGTATAAAGTATTATAAATACTGCATAAAACCATGTCTGGGGGTGTTTGGCTTCTACTCATATGGCAGCAAACAAGTTGTCTCCAGTTGTGTATCTCATAAAAGATTTAACTGGAATCAGGTGCAGTAATAAGTTGAACTTCTGCTTGAATGACACTTAGTACTTCAATCCAGAGCCCAGTCATATTCAATTCATTAAAGTGAAGAATGCTTTCCAATCCATTACATAAAATCCAGAGAATCTGCACTCTAAATTCAGCAATTTCTATGACCTTTTATTATTGCCTATTCTAAGATTCCATCTAGATTGGGTCATAAGTAATAAACTTCCATTTGGCAATATAGTGTGTAAAAACAGACCAGCAGAGAAAAGGACAACATTGAAGGAAAATGATATAGTGTGGAATAGAATAAATAGTTCATATCTCACCTAAAAGATTCCATCAGAATTCTTAATCCATTAACTTCCATTTTCATTTACTTTCCCAGTTTCTGGCCTAACATTACCAATATAATACTAGGTCATGGGGGGCGGGGATTGTGTATGTGTATACACACACATATATGTATATGTGTGTATATACATATATGTGTGTGTCTTTGTGTGTGTATATTATCATTGCTTCCTATTACTTGATCTATTCATGCTAAAATGCTTTTTATTAAATACTGAAATTCCAGTTCTTAAAATGTGCTACTACTTTACACCACATTTGCAACATGAAATAGCTTTTCACCATCCTCACAATGCTCCCTGCTAATTGGAACATTTGAATAACTTTGGTGTTTTAGTTACACTCCACATGTATGGTAAGTGTAATCTGGTGAAGAGAACAGAATTGTTCAATATCTGCAATAAAAAGCAACTGAAAAGCATGATTTTAGCTGTCATGTCCAGTTAAATTTTATGTATACATATATATATATGTATATACATAGAGGGGGGAATAACCACTCAATTTACTGAACATTTCTTACTAATTCTAGAGATGTTTTCTTTCTGATTCAGTTCACAAGAAACAATAAACTTGATTTTCATCAGCAAGTGCTAATCAACAAAAGCTATCCTATTTATCCATAAACAATTTTATTTGCTTTTTTATTTCATGACTCTGCGGGAAAATGTGAGAGCCAGTTACTGGTGGCTCATGCCTATAATTCTAACTACATAGGAGGCTGAGATCTGAGGATCATGGTTTGAAGCCAGCCAAGATAAGGAAGTCCATGAGACTCTTATCTCCAATTAACAATCAGAAAACTGGAAGTAGAGCTGTGGATCAAGTGGTAGAATTCTAGTCTGAGCAAAACAAACAACCAAAAAACTTAGGGACAGTGCCCAGGCACTGAGTTCAAGCCCCAGGACAGTACACATTCATACATGCACACAGACACAAACACAGATACACACACACACACACACACACACACACACGTGAGATTTCATCTTCAGAATCTGAAACATTTGAAAGCTCTAGGAAAAAAATAATGCAGCAGAATGACAATTGGAACACGTGTTTATTTTCTCATTAATTACTTGCAAGAATTTTTACAGATGCTTTTCTGCAACATAAAGGAAAAAGGTTTAGGTTCAATAGCCCTTCTATATTCATGGTTGTTCCAAGACTCCTTGAGGATGAATGAAACTATAGACAGCACTAAACTCTGTATATGCTAGGTCTTTTTCCCACATACACGTACATATTGTGATCAAATTAACTTTTGTAGAGTAAGATATTAATAAGAACATCTAATATTAAAAAGAAGTAATCACAGTAAACTACAATAGTAGAACTAATGTGCAATAACCCAGAACATCTTACAATATATCTTTTAAATATGCAAGCTTCCAGAATTGTTACTCTTTTTTTGCCAGTCCAGATGCTTGAACTCAGGGCCTGGGCACTGTCCCTGAGCTTCTTTTGCTCAAAGCTAGCATTCTACCACTTGAGCCACAGTAGCACTTTTGGCTTTTTCTGTTTATGTGGTACTGAATAATCGAACCTAGGGTTTCATGTATGCTAGGCATGTACTTACTCTACCACTAAGCCACATTCCCAGCTCACCTTATGTACTTTAGTGTCATTGTTCGGCTGGATATCAGGAGGGTTCGTATCTTCATGGTATGGAGTGGGACTTGTGAGATTTCATTGTGTAATTTAAAACTTATAAATTGCTTACTTCTGGAAGATTTGGATTGCCTTTGGTTAACTGTGACCATGGAGAATGGAAGGGGAATAAAGTACTCATGTGGAGACAGTCCTGGATTGTTAAAACTCTCAGTTAAGGTTGGGCTTCAGTGCTGGACCTACATGATCTCAAAGCATGAATATTTGCAGGCCTAGTTAAAATTCAAACCTTTAGATTTTAATGCTAGCTTCAATTATTGATATTGGATTAGAATTAGTGTAAATTATTCTTGTCCTCAGATTCAGAAAATAGTCCAATAAGATTTGAATGAATAATCACAGATGTTGCAGAAACCTTAGAGGCCGTATGATTGTTTCTTTATTAGCTTTATATATGACTTTAGCTACAAACTAAAAAAGTAATTATCAAGCTTATATATATATATATATATCACTATATACATAGATGTTGTATATATATATATGTATATATAACAATGTATATATAATCAACAATCAAATCTCCAAATTTATCAAATTCTCCTAAAGTATTGATGTGTTTTATAAACAAAGAGGAAAGATATGGAAGTTTAAATTGTATGTACTACAAAAATAAACAATTAACCTAAAAGTTGTAACTATGGTTTATACTTAATGATTTGCATCCAAAGAGAAAATAAACTATATGGAAAATGGTAATGAATATGTTGGATCTATCAACTAGATCTGCCTTCTGTAAATCCTCAGGTTTCTCATGGGAACTATCAAAGTGATATATGCATCAGCAGGCAATGAAATATATTAGCGCCTCTCTTTATTACAGCAATCATAGAAACATAAAAAGAAATATGACCATATTTGTCAAAGTTACTTATTACCTTACGTATGTACTATAACCCTCTGTTAATCACTTTTACAATAAATTTAAAAATAAATAAACGAAAAAGAATAATTAAAAAGCTATTTTTGTGCACAGTGAAGGCACTTCATTAAGGATATTGGAAACAATGGTGACTGAGCATCTGAGTAGACATCATGATCCATCACAGGTTATTTCTAAAGTTTGTAAATCTACATAGTGAGCAGAAGGCTGTTTCTAGACTATTTCGTTATGTGTTAGATATTTAGGAGGTAGACATGATAACCATTTGGATGTCTAAAGACATCTATCATATTTCCTTCAACACCCTAGCTTTCTCTATGTCAACTGCAGTGCTAGATGTGGATATTTCTGGTTTTTTCCCCCTATATTTTAGTTGCAAAATTGACCTTTATTGTACAAAATCTTTTCATAATCTAGTAATGAGATAATTATTTTACTATACAAGATAGAATATTCCTATTAGAGGTGATTATTGAAGCTAAGAAACAAAAGAAGTGAATTACCACTTTATCTCTCTTATTCGCATTACACAAGTATAACTCCATAACATCTTCAAGGATAAAGTGTTACATTATAATTTCTTGACATCAAGGGTAAATGATATCAAATAACTATTGAGTGATGATTGTAACAATTTCTATTTTAACTTCTGAAAAGAAAGGGAACTTAAAATGATAGAAGCAAATTGACATTTATGCTCCTTTAACTACTTAAGCTGTAGGTACAATTTTTACACCAAGAACTGCTGGATGAATTCCTTGCTTAGGAGCCTACTATATATTAAGAATCTGGGTGATACTCACTGATTGTTGCTTTAAATGTTAATTCCACTGACCTTACATTTCACACTGCTACTTTTTTCCTTTTGGTATTCTATTTCATGTGAAATAATAACACTAAACTCATTTACAATTTATTTTTAACTTATTAAAGTTGCATGAGATGACCATGTGGTTTGTTAAAGCTATGGAGATAACTTACTTCATTGAAATTTCATATTTTCTAATTTGATTCAATTATCTCTACAAGTTCTCCACTATAAATAAAGACTTAACAATACATATGAGGTAAATATAATGCTGGCTCATGCTGGTTTAATATCTGTACTGGTAAAAAAATATCCAAGGGCCATCCCCCATAAATTCTAAATTCATAGAATTGGAAAAACACCTGGAAAAAGAAAGGGAAGAGTAGCAGAACCCATTTCTACTGCACAAATCACACATCATTCACAGTGCATTAAACTGATCCTGATAAATTGCAATTCTCCTTATTGAAGGTCTTTGTATAAACTTTTGTAGAAAAAAAGTTAGATAGTTATGTTTCTGGTGATTTCACCTTCATGACACGAAACTACATCTCCCTAGCCCCCCACTGCCCCCTACTCACACATACAGTGAGAGAGAGAGAGAGAGAGAAAGAGAGAGAGAGAGAGAGAGAGAGAGAGAGAGAGAGAGAGAGAGAGAGAGAGAGAGAGAGAGAGAGAGAGAGAGAGAGAGAGAGAATGAAGGGAATACTAATTTATTAAATAAATTTTGAGTGACTTAATTATGGTCATTTTATATGGCAGAAAAATTGTGAATTTCACTATTAATATTTAGCTTCAAGCATTGTAACTGACTCCTACTCTTCTGAATGCATCTTTGAAGTAAAGAAAAAATTAAGACCCACCAGCTTTTTCAATTCAGTTTTCTCATTATATACAGAATATTGGAGCATGGATCTTGCTTTCTTGCATAAGAGAACCAAGCACTCAACATATTGAAACATACATCTTGCTTGTTGAAAATCTTTAATCTTGTGAAGCAGCAACAAAAGACAAAACACAGAACAATGTTCACAAGAGTTAAATAAAATACTATTCATGGCCTCACACATCAAGCTAGAGGATAATTAGCTTTTTTTTAGTGTTTTTGGAGTTTGGCCATCAGCCTTAGACACAAAGGAGACCTGGTGAAAATGGTAAAATTGTACAACTAGCCACAATTCACAGTTTAATGCACTTAAATGCTTGATTATGAGTATGCTCAATTTTCGCAGATCTATTTGGCAGATGAAGAAAATGTAGAAACACTATTCTTTAATATTGTTAGGTACACCAAAAAGACATCTTCAGTAAGTAGTGTACATAGTTTCCTTTGGAATATTCCCCAGAGTTAAAGACTTCACTTTCAATGCCTGGCCTAGGTTACTATTGGAAAGTGGGGCAATGTCAAGATGGCAGATTACAGTCTGTCACTGTTTTGACAGTGAATTAAAAGTCAATTGACACAACAGAAAGGATATTCTAAAGAGAAAGGGTGAGGCAAATCACCAGGAATCGCAAAAGAAGTATTAGAAGTACTAAAAGGCATGGAGAACCAAGGCACCAGAGAAAAACAACACACAGCTCCAAACCCATCTCAACCTTCCCAGGAGAGAGAAGAAATAGAATAGAAATGGAAAATAACTGCCAACCAGAGGACTGCATCTGGCAAATTCATCCTTCATAACAAAAGGAGAAATAAAAACTAAAGGAATTCATGACTATGAACCAATATCACAAAGATATTAAATCCTACACAGAGAAGAGGAAGAGAAATGCAACTAGGAAAATATAGGAAAGGATTATACCTGTAGATAAGGAAACTAGCAAATAAGGATTAAGAAACATCACAAAATAAAAAAATGGCTAGAATTACTACCCTTTCTCAAATTGAAACTGAGAGTTAATTGTCTAATTTTCCCTTAAAATGAAAGCTAATAAAGTAAATTGGATTAAGAAGAAAATATAACCACATGGTGCTTCAGAAAAATGCCCATCAGTGACAGAGACAAATATTGTTTTTAGATGAAAACATGTTCCCCTCTAAGAAGAGTGGGTGGGGTTGGAGCCTGCTTGAAAAGAAACAAAAAAAATGATGGTTAATGTATATTAGAGGTCTTTTTATTGTTATTTGTTTTAAGGAATGGGAGATTGGACAATTTTTATTGTAAATCTTTTAGAAAAAATAATGTATTCAAAGTAAAGTACTCATATTCCACAGATTTACTCCTCTGCAACTATTTTTCATTTCTAACAACAAAAAAAGCCCTATGTGACTAACAGAACTTAGTGTCTACCAATTGACAAAGTCAGATCATTACAATTCCTTTACACTCAGGAATTCATGCTGCTGCCAGTTTCTTGGATCTGAGATTCAAAGGCAGAAATATAAAACTGCCGCTGCATTTGACTGGATTACAAAATAAGCAGCCAAGTTAGCCTGAATGTTAGAAAGAAACTTTAAAGTTCTGGAGAAGAAAAAGGCATTCCTTCAGGGCTTGCTCCAAGAGTTTAGTCTGAGATCTGCCTGGAATATAACAGCAGAAAGAAGTCTTTCTTTGCAGGTATGGAGAAAGGTTCAAATCTTGTCTTTACTCCTTAATGGTAACATATTGTAGCAGGCTACTCTGTAAGGAAATTATCTTCTGCTTCCTTCTCTGTGAATGAGAACAGGGTAAATGTTGATAACCAAGAATATTGTGAAGTCAAAGTGGAAACAAAACAAAACAGAACAAAACATCTGAGCAAGATACTTTGTACCAAACTAAGTATATGGAAAACTCCCAACATCACTATTTAATACCTAGTTAACATCTAGGAACAGATGGCTCTATCAGAAAGTTAACATCAATGATACAATGACAAACCCCAAATTGTGTGGAAATTCTAGTACCTGTCTCCAAGAAAGAAACTAATGTACAAGAACAGAACATTATAAAATTATTCCATTTTAAAATCAATATGAGACAACTATACATAAGAATCCCTTGACAGTCCTCATTCTTCCAAGCACTGGGTAGCAGCTTGCAAGGTTATTTTCCATGAGAATTCTGGAGCAGTGCAACAGAGGAAAAGAAGACATCAGATGCTGCATGGGGCACTTCCACATCCTGGGGTCACTTGGAAGTTCTGAGGGAGACAAAGCAGCAATGGAATGGCCCATGCAATTCTCCAGGGTGCGTTCCATGTTCTCTCCAATCACAGCCATAGGTACACAGCTAGCGGTCACTTGATTTCTATGCTGATGACATTACATATACCTCAGAGCTGAGTGACTCTTGCCATCTAAGCACCTTAGACTTTGTGCCCAGCCAACTTCCAGATCTTCTGAATCTGAGTCAAGGTCTCCTAGCTGGTTTCCTTGCTTTTTTTTCCTTCTCCACAATGAGACAAAAATGGTGCTTTAAATTTAGGAGAGCTTCTGGTATTCTCCTATTCAAAACCTGAGAGCATTAAATCACAGAACATTAAATTTTTTTAAATTTAATTTAATTTTATTTGTGAACATACTGTATATAGGGGTTACAATTACATGGGCAGGATAATGCGTACATTTCTTACCAAGCATTGCAGCCTCCTCCTTTGTTTACCCTTCACATCCCTTCCCAGCCTCCCCCCTCCCCCCCAATCCCAATCCTTCTCTTTCCCCCCCCTCCCGCTTCCCCCCCCTCCCCCCGCACCGACATTGTAAAGCTCGTTTTGGACATGACAACTTGTACTTCTCATTGTTGCAACAGGTCCACCTGTATCCTTAAACAACTGGTTTTTCCCCATCTCCTCCACAAGTTATACTGACATCAAATATAGTGAAAGCAGGGGTTATACTGTGGGGGAGGGACATACAAAGCAACAAAGAGATAATCTTATAAATGCATTAGAAACACATGCATGAAAGAAAAAAACATTAAAATACACATCTAAGGGTTCATTTTCCTGACATCACATTATCTGACATTTTCCGCTTGACTCATACATATACTAGATATTACAAATAAGGGAAACCATGGGACCTATGTTTCTTTGGACCTGGCTTACTTCACTTAATATAATTTTTTCCAAGTTTTTCCATTTTCTCACAAATGAGGCAATGTCATTCTTTCTGATGGAGGCATAGAACATTAAACTTTTTAAAAATTAATTTACTGTTCTGACAGAGGTGGTGTACAGAGGTGATTACACTGATATAAGTTGGATAACGAGCACATTTCCTTTCATACAGTGTCTTCTGTTCCCTAATTTTCTCCCAGTCCCTTCCTCCTGTCTCCGCCCAGGAGCTGCATAGTTCATGTTCAGCAGTGTCCAGTGAGCTCCACTGCTGTGCTTTTTCATCACCTTTCCCTCAAGTTCTGTATCATCATCACTCATAACCTCCTGAAGATATAAAGAGGAGTACATCGTACATAAGGCAAAGAAGACAGAATCATTAAAAACTAAAAAAAGTCTTTTGTTTCCATGCTTTGGAGTTTGTTTCAGTATGCAGATTATTTTATATAAATATAAAGAGGCACTTAGGCATTGCTCCTTCAGTGTTCCTCTCCAATAGTATCCTCTCTTGGTCTCAGTGTGTGAGAATCTAGAATCCTGTGTAATTTGTTGAATTTTTTTGTCTAAAACCTTTTACCATAGTTGATACAGACAACAGTAAGTCTAAAGCCTACAAGTATGCCAGCACATGGAAGTGATGTGATGATTGTAGTGGTGATTGCTGCCTCTACCCTTTCATTTGAGGATGTTTGCTTTCCTGACTTCCTTTCCTAAGACAGGCTTTGTGTGTGCTTTACTTCTAGAAACTATTTGGTTCTGGACCCACAGAGGCCTCTTAATTCTTGCCAAGCTAGCATTTATCCAACCGTGTGAATATAAAACAAAGAAAGTTAAACTTATCAGGCTTCAGATCATTTATAGTAAGTTACTGGATATAATAACTATTTACTTGAAACATTACATGTTCCACCACCATCTACCTTTACACGGGACTTTATCTCCAGCTGGGTTTTGTCCTTCTCGCTGCAAGATTCACTTATCATGTTCTTGTTTCAGGGATAGCTCTAACTTTCATTCTTGATTCTTCTGGAAAGAAGGTCATCTTACCTGCTTTCCAAAATTGTGCGTCTCTGCACAATTTCCATCCTGGCAGATAATATGCGAACTTCCTTAAAATTCTATAATATTAATGGCTTCTGGTCTTCTTAGTTGTTTGTTGTTTCAGATAAGTGGGTCAAAACTGAAATATAATCAATTTCTTTATCTCAGAAATTTGCAATGCTATTTGTAACAATGAAAATCAATTTTAACAATGAAAAACAACTCATGTACACCCTGTGGTAAGTTTGCAATTAGAGTCTAAACAAACTACCCTTTTTAATTTAATATGCTAACCATTATAACATGATGAGTAAATAGAGTACATTACATAGTAAATTGCAAGCTTTGGAACTACCAACATTATTCATGTGTAAAGGAAATGAAGATAGATTCCTTTTGTTCTGTTATTTACAGTCCTTCAAAGGTGTCATTTCTCCACAAATTCTGGTAACATTACATATATTTTTTCAATATTTTATTTTATTTATTTTTTATTGTGAAAATACCATACAGAGGGGTTACAATTACATGGGCAAGATAACGAGTACATTTCTTATCAAGCATTGTTGCCTCCTCCTTTGTTTCCCCTTACTATCCCTTCCCATCTTATAAATATGTTAGAAACAATTGCATGAAAGAAAAAAAATCATTTGGATACTTATCTTGGGGTTCATTTCCCATTACATTTATTTTTTATGAAATGTTCTAATGTAAGAGTAATCTCATAACTGAGACTTGGACCTCAGTTAAATTAAATGTGAAAAGTTGGTTTAGATAAGACACTAAGGTTTTAGGAGGCATCACAGGTACCAGATGGGAGGGAATTTTGCTAATCTGCTGTTTGGAGGTCTGTTGTTAGTACCTACAAAGCATAATATTGATATTATTTAATCAGTTGTCTTCATTCCTATAAGCATCATGGATATGCTGCTAAATTATGTGCATTTTTATTTTAAGTTTGGTCAGTTTTTGTGAATGATTAGATTCATAAAACTTATGAAGCACTAGATATTCAATATGCATTTTCAGCCATTCTCTTAGAAATTGTTATTGTGTAAGATAATACTGCATCAAAATATGAGTATATAAAATACATATTTAAAATCTGATATGCTTTCAAGATAACCATAAGCATATCATATAGATAACTTCTTATCAATTGTTATATGTATCAAAATACAAGAGAAGACTGAGAATAGAGACATGCAAGATAAATAAATGATTGGTGTATATACCTTTGCATATCTCATCTGTTAATATTATACCATATTCTGGAAAAGAACTCTAGATGGTAAAACTTGAGATTCATAAAGCTAGGTATTTTTCTCCAGACAGAATCTAGTGCATGAGTCACATCATAGATGTGAGAAAATATTTGACAAAAAAATAGAAATTGAAAGAAGGACAGCAGCAGACAACAATACATCAGATACAAGGTTGAAATTGAACTAGGCATCTTGTGGTTGAGATGAGAGGGGAAAACATGGAGAGAGGAAAGAAAAGGTGATAGTTTTCAAAAATAAAAGTACTCATCAATGCCCATTGCAGCAACTGGGCCACTCTGTTGTATATTTTATTGTTTCCCTCTGATTCTGTGCCCTCCTCCTTGCTTCCATAATATGTGCACATATATATACCATATATGTGATCAAGACCATGTAGTCATTTAGAAATGATATGACAAATTGAGTGGAGGTCCTTCGTTTCTTGAATCCTGTCCTATTACCTTGCAATTTGGATTTAGCATCCACACATCAGCTATACTGGACACTGATTAAAGCAAACTAAGCAACTTAAGGGCAGCAATGGGAGGAAGGGAATGAGAGGGAAAGAGGGAACAGCTAACACTAAGAGAAAGGAAAGAAATGTACATAATCACCCAGTCTGGAAGAAAAAGTTGTATCGTCAAACTCATAGAATTCACAAATATTATAGACAAGGATAATGACAATTTGCCTTGTGAAAGTTAAAATGTGTTTGTGACTTTATCTAAGTATCACTATCTCATAAAACTGTGAATATGTAAAATTTATATAATCACTTAATCTGAATAAAATTATTAAAAATAAGAACATGTAACTGTAACCCTTCTGTTTAATAAATGCTTTAAATTTTAAAAAGGAAGGGGGAAAGCAGTATGGAGGTTCCTCAAAAGACTCCACATAGAGCTCCCATATGAACCAGCAATCCCACTTTGGGGCATTTACCCAAAGGATCACAAACAAGATCATACTAAAGCTACCAGCACAACTATGTTTATTGCAGCATTATTTACCATAGCTAAGATATGGAAGCAACCCAGATGCCCCTCAGTAGATGAATGGATCAAGAAAATGTGGTATAAATACACAATGGAGTTCTAAGCCTCCATCAGAAAGAATGACATTGCCTCATTTGCTAGGAAATGGAAAGACTTGGAAAAAATTATATTAAGTGAAGTAAACCAAGCCCAAAGAAACATAGGTCCCATGGTTTCCCTTATTTGTAGTAACTAGTATATGTCTGAGACAAGCAGAAATGGTCAGATAAGTTGGTGTTAAGCTAAATGAACCTCAAGTTAAGGACTCAAATGGTTTTTTTCTTGCTTGCTATTGTTTCTAACATATTTATAAGATATTTCTTTGCTGCTTTGTGTGTCCCTCCCCCAATGGAATTACCTCTGTTTTCACTGTGTTTGATGTTGGTATAATTTGTGGAGGGGAAGGGAAAAAACAAATTGTTTGAATAGGGATACAGGTGGACCCATTGCAACAATGAGGTGTACAAGATATTATGTCGAAAATGAACCTATAATGTTGGCAGTGGAGGGGGTTAAGATGGGAAGAGATAGGAAGGGGAAACAAAGGAGGAGGCAACAATGCTAGATAAGAAATGTACTCATTATCTTGCCCATGTAATTGTAACCCCTCTGTACGGTATTTTCACAATAAAAAGAAAAAAGAAAGAAAGAAAGAAAGGAAGGAAGGAAGGAAGGAAGGAAGAAAGAAAGAAAGAAAGAAAGAAAGAAAGAAAGAAAGAAAGAAAGAAAGAAAGAAAGAAAGAAAGAAAAAGAAAGAAAGAAAGAAGGGTAAGGTGGTCAAAATGTTCATGGAAAAGAAAATATAATGAAATAATACAGCAACTAACATCAGAAGAAAGAAAAGATTTATTAATTCTCACTGTGACCTGTCAAATA